>NC_090394.1:33913607-34572219 GCF_036365525.1 Heterodontus francisci | reverse complement strand
GAGAGATACAGAATCTAAACTGAGAGAGATACAGAATCTAAACTGAGAGAGATACAGAATCTAAACTGAGAGAGATACAGAATCTAAACTGAGAGAGATACAGAATCTAAACTGAGAGAGATACAGAATCTAAACTGAGAGAGATACAGAATCTAAACTGAGAGAGATGCAGAATCTTAACTGAGAGAGGTACAGAATCTAAACTGGGAGAGATGCAGAATCTAAACTGGGAGAGATGCAGAATCTTAACTGAGAGAGATGCAGAATCTAAACTGAGAGAGATACAGAATCAAAACTGAGAGATGCAGAATCTTAACTGAGAGAGATACAGAATCAAAACTGAGAGATGCAGAATCTTAACTGAGAGAGATGCAGAATCTTAACTGAGAGAGATACAGAATCTTAGCTTAGAGATATACAGAATCTAAACTGGGAGAGATGCAGAAATTAAACTTTGTGAGATGCAGAATCTAAACTGGGAGAGATGCAGAATCTAAACTGAGAGTGATGCAACGTCTTAACTGAGAGAGATACAGAATCAAAGCTGTGAGTGATACAGAATCTAAACTGAGAGAGATGCAGTATCTTAACTGAAAGTGATACAGTATCATAACTGAGATGCAGAATCTAAACTGAGAGAGATACAGAATCAAAACTGTGAGAGATACTTATTCTAAACTGAGAGAGATACAGAATCTAAACTGGGAGAGATGCAGAATCTTAACTGAGAGAGATGCAGAATCTAAACTGAGAGAGATACAGAATCAAAACGGAGAGATGCAGAATCTTAACTCAGAGAGAGACAGAATCTCAACTGAGGGAGATACAGAATCTTAACTGAGAGAGATACAGAATCTTAACTGAGAGAGATACAGAATCTTAACTGAGAGAGATACAGAATCTAAACTGAGAGAGATACAGAATCTAAACTGAGAGAGATACAGAATCTAAACTGAGAGAGATACAGAATCTAAACTGAGAGAGATGCAGAATCTAAACTGAGAGAGATGCAGAATCTAAACTGAGAGAGATGCAGAATCTAAACTGAGAGAGATGCAGAATCTAAACTGAGAGAGATGCAGAATCTAAACTGAGAGAGATGCAGAATCTAAACTGAGAGAGATGCAGAATATAAACTGAGAGAGATACAGAATCTAAACTGGGAGAGATACTTATTCTAAACTGAGAGAGATACAGAATCTAAACTGACAGAGATGCAGAATCTTAACTGAGAGAGATACAGAATCTGAACTGAGAGAGATACAGATTCTTAACTGAGCGAAATGCAGAATCGAAACAGACAGAGATAGAGAATCAAAACTGTGAGAAATACTGAATCTCTTCTGAGAGAGGTACGGAATCAAAACTGTGAGAGATGCTGAATCTAAATTGAGAGAAATACAGAATCTAAACTGAGAGAGATAAAGAATCTACCCTGAGAGAGATACTGAATCTAAACTGAGAGAGATACAGAATCTAAACTGAGAGAGATACAGAATCTAAACTGAGAGAGATACAGAATCTAAACTGAGAGAGATACAGAATCTAAACTGAGAGAGATGCAGAATCTTAACTGAGAGAGATACAGAATCTAAACTGAGAGAGATGCAGAATCTAAACTGAGGGATACAGAAGCTAAACTGAGACAGGTGCAGAATGTAAACTGAGAGAGATACAGAATCTAAACTGAGAGAGATACAGAATCTAAACTGAGAGAGATGCAGAATCTAAACTGAGGGATACAGAATCTAAACTGAGACAGGTGAAGAATCTAAACTGAGAGAGATACAGAATCTAAAGTGAGAAAGATACAGAATCTTATCTGAGAGAGATGCAGAATCTTAACTGAGAGAGATGCAGAATCTTAACTGAGAGAGATGCAGAATCTTAACTGAGAGAGATGCAGAATCTTAACTGAGAGAGATACAGAATCTAAACTGAGAGAGATACAGAATCTAAACTGAGAGAGATACAGAATCTAAACTGAGAGAGATACAGAATCTAAACTGAGAGAGATACAGAATCTAAACTGAGAGAGATACAGAATCCAAACTGAGAGATGCAGAATCTTAACTGATAGAGATACAGAATCTAAGCTGAGAGAGTTACAGAATCTAAACTGAGAGAGATGCAGAATGTTAACTGAGAGAGATACAGAATCTAAATTGGGAGAGATGCAGAATCTTATCTTAGAGTGATGCAACGTCTTCACTGAGAGAGATACAGAATCAAAACTGTGAGTGATACAGAATCAAAACTGAGAGAGATGCAGTATCTTAACTGAAAGTGATGCAGTATCATAACTGAGATGCAGAATCTAAACTGAGAGAGATACATAATCAAAACTGTCAGAGATACTTATTCTAAACTGAGAGAGATACAGAATCTAAACTGAGAGAGATGCAGAATCTTCACTGAGAGAGATACCGAATCAAAACTGAGAAAGATACAGAGCCTAATCTGAGAGAGATACATTATCTAAACTGAGAGATACAGAATCTGAACTGAGAGAGATACAGATTGTTAACTGAGCGAAATGGAGAATCGAAACAGAAAGAGATACAGAATCAAAACTGTGAGAAATACTGAATCAAAACTGAGAGAGTTACAGAATCTAAACTGAGACAGATAAATAATCTAACCTGAGAGAGATACTGAATCTAAACTGAGAGAGATGCAGAATCTTAACTGAGAGATATACAGAATCAAAACTGAGAGAGATAGAGAATCAAAACTGTGAGAAATACTGAATCTCTTCTGAGAGAGGTACGGAATCAAAACTGTGAGAGATGCTGAATCTAAATTGAGAGAAATACAGAATCTAAACTGAGAGAGATAAAGAATCTAACCTGAGAGAGATACTGAATCTAAACTGAGAGAGATACAGAATCTTAACAGAGAGAGATACAGAATCTAAACTGAGAGAGATGCAGAATCTTCACTGAGAGAGATACCGAATCAAAACTGAGAAAGATACAGAGCCTAATCTGAGAGAGATACATTATCTAAACTGAGAGATACAGAATCTGAACTGAGAGAGATACAGATTGTTAACTGAGCGAAATGGAGAATCGAAACAGAAAGAGATACAGAATCAAAACTGTGAGAAATACTGAATCAAAACTGAGAGAGTTACAGAATCTAAAGTGAGACAGATAAATAATCTAACCTGAGAGAGATACTGAATCTAAACTGAGAGAGATGCAGAATCTTAACTGAGAGATATACAGAATCAAAACTGAGAGAGATAGAGAATCAAAACTGTGAGAAATACTGAATCTCTTCTGAGAGAGGTACGGAATCAAAACTGTGAGAGATGCTGAATCTAAATTGAGAGAAATACAGAATCTAAACTGAGAGAGATAAAGAATCTAACCTGAGAGAGATACTGAATCTAAACTGAGAGAGATACAGAATCTTAACAGAGAGAGATACAGAATCTAAACTGAGAGAGATACAGAATCTAAACTGAGAGAGATACAGAATCTAAACTGAGAGAGATGCAGAATCTAAACTGAGAGAGATAAAGAATCTAACCTGAGAGAGATACTGAATCTAAACTGTGAGATGCAGAATCTTAAATTAGAGAGATACAGAATCTAAACTGAGAGAGTTGCAGAATCTAAACTGAGAGAGATACAGAATGTTAACTGAGAGAGATGCAGAATCTAAACTGAGAGAGATGCAGAATCTAAACTGAGAGAGATGCAGAATCTTAACTGAGAGAGATACAGAATCTAAACTGAGAGAGGTACAGAATCTAAACTGGGAGAGATGCAGAATCTAAACTGGGAGAGATGCAGAATCTTACTGAGCGAGATGCAGAATCTAAACTGACAGTGATACAGAATCTAAACTGACAGTGATACAGAATCTTAACTGAGAGAGATGCAGAATCTTAACTGAGAGAGATACAGAATCTAAACTGAGAGAGATACAGAATCTAAACTGGGAGAGATGCAGAAACTAAACTTTGTGAGATGCAGAATCTTAACTGAGAGAGATGCAGAATCTTAACTGAGAGAGATGCAGAATCTAAACTGAGAGAGATACAGAATCAAAACGGTGAGAGATACTGAATCTAAACTGAGAGAGAAACAGAATCTAAACTGAGAGAGATACAGAATCTTAACTGAGAGAGATGCACAATCTTAACTGAGAGACATACAGAATCTAAACTGGGAGATGCAGAATCTAAACTGAGAGATACAGAATCTAAACTGAGAGAGGTACAGAATCTAAACTGAGAGAGATACAGAATCTAAACTGAGAGAGATACAGAATCTAAACTGAGAGAGATACAGAATCTAAACTGAGAGAGATACAGAATCTAAACTGAGAGAGATACAGAATCTAAACTGAGAGAGATACAGAATCTAAACTGAGAGAGATACAGAATCTAAACTGAGAGAGATGCAGAATCTTAACTGAGAGAGGTACAGAATCTAAACTGGGAGAGATGCAGAATCTAAACTGGGAGAGATGCAGAATCTTAACTGAGAGAGATGCAGAATCTAAACTGAGAGAGATACAGAATCAAAACTGAGAGATGCAGAATCTTAACTGAGAGAGATACAGAATCAAAACTGAGAGATGCAGAATCTTAACTGAGAGAGATGCAGAATCTTAACTGAGAGAGATACAGAATCTTAGCTTAGAGATATACAGAATCTAAACTGGGAGAGATGCAGAAATTAAACTTTGTGAGATGCAGAATCTAAACTGGGAGAGATGCAGAATCTAAACTGAGAGTGATGCAACGTCTTAACTGAGAGAGATACAGAATCAAAGCTGTGAGTGATACAGAATCTAAACTGAGAGAGATGCAGTATCTTAACTGAAAGTGATACAGTATCATAACTGAGATGCAGAATCTAAACTGAGAGAGATACAGAATCAAAACTGTGAGAGATACTTATTCTAAACTGAGAGAGATACAGAATCTAAACTGGGAGAGATGCAGAATCTTAACTGAGAGAGATGCAGAATCTAAACTGAGAGAGATGCAGTATCTTAACTGAAAGTGATACAGTATCATAACTGAGATGCAGAATCTAAACTGAGAGAGATACAGAATCAAAACTGTGAGAGATACTTATTCTAAACTGAGAGAGATACAGAATCTAAACTGGGAGAGATGCAGAATCTTAACTGAGAGAGATGCAGAATCTAAACTGAGAGAGATACAGAATCAAAACGGAGAGATGCAGAATCTTAACTCAGAGAGAGACAGAATCTCAACTGAGGGAGATACAGAATCTTAACTGAGAGAGATACAGAATCTTAACTGAGAGAGATACAGAATCTTAACTGAGAGAGATACAGAATCTAAACTGAGAGAGATACAGAATCTAAACTGAGAGAGATGCAGAATCTAAACTGAGAGAGATGCAGAATCTAAACTGAGAGAGATACAGAATCAAAACGGTGAGAGATACTGAATCTAAACTGAGAGAGAAACAGAATCTAAACTGAGAGAGATACAGAATCTTAACTGAGAGAGATGCACAATCTAAACTGGGAGAGATGCAGAAACTAAACTTTGTGAGATGCAGAATCTTAACTGAGAGAGATGCAGAATCTTAACTGAGAGAGATGCAGAATCTAAACTGAGAGAGATACAGAATCAAAACGGTGAGAGATACTGAATCTAAACTGAGAGAGAAACAGAATCTAAACTGAGAGAGATACAGAATCTTAACTGAGAGAGATGCACAATCTTAACTGAGAGACATACAGAATCTAAACTGGGAGATGCAGAATCTAAACTGAGAGATACAGAATCTAAACTGAGAGAGGTACAGAATCTAAACTGAGAGAGATACAGAATCTAAACTGAGAGAGATACAGAATCTAAACTGAGAGAGATACAGAATCTAAACTGAGAGAGATACAGAATCTAAACTGAGAGAGATACAGAATCTAAACTGAGAGAGATACAGAATCTAAACTGAGAGAGATACAGAATCTAAACTGAGAGAGATGCAGAATCTTAACTGAGAGAGGTACAGAATCTAAACTGGGAGAGATGCAGAATCTAAACTGGGAGAGATGCAGAATCTTAACTGAGAGAGATGCAGAATCTAAACTGAGAGAGATACAGAATCAAAACTGAGAGATGCAGAATCTTAACTGAGAGAGATACAGAATCAAAACTGAGAGATGCAGAATCTTAACTGAGAGAGATGCAGAATCTTAACTGAGAGAGATACAGAATCTTAGCTTAGAGATATACAGAATCTAAACTGGGAGAGATGCAGAAATTAAACTTTGTGAGATGCAGAATCTAAACTGGGAGAGATGCAGAATCTAAACTGAGAGTGATGCAACGTCTTAACTGAGAGAGATACAGAATCAAAGCTGTGAGTGATACAGAATCTAAACTGAGAGAGATGCAGTATCTTAACTGAAAGTGATACAGTATCATAACTGAGATGCAGAATCTAAACTGAGAGAGATACAGAATCAAAACTGTGAGAGATACTTATTCTAAACTGAGAGAGATACAGAATCTAAACTGGGAGAGATGCAGAATCTTAACTGAGAGAGATGCAGAATCTAAACTGAGAGAGATACAGAATCAAAACGGAGAGATGCAGAATCTTAACTCAGAGAGAGACAGAATCTCAACTGAGGGAGATACAGAATCTTAACTGAGAGAGATACAGAATCTTAACTGAGAGAGATACAGAATCTTAACTGAGAGAGATACAGAATCTAAACTGAGAGAGATGCAGAATCTAAACTGAGAGAGATGCAGAATCTAAACTGAGAGAGATGCAGAATCTAAACTGAGAGAGATGCAGAATCTAAACTGAGAGAGATGCAGAATCTAAACTGAGAGAGATGCAGAATCTAAACTGAGAGAGATGCAGAATATAAACTGAGAGAGATACAGAATCTAAACTGGGAGAGATACTTATTCTAAACTGAGAGAGATACAGAATCTAAACTGACAGAGATGCAGAATCTTAACTGAGAGAGATACAGAATCTGAACTGAGAGAGATACAGATTCTTAACTGAGCGAAATGCAGAATCGAAACAGACAGAGATAGAGAATCAAAACTGTGAGAAATACTGAATCTCTTCTGAGAGAGGTACGGAATCAAAACTGTGAGAGATGCTGAATCTAAATTGAGAGAAATACAGAATCTAAACTGAGAGAGATAAAGAATCTACCCTGAGAGAGATACTGAATCTAAACTGAGAGAGATACAGAATCTAAACTGAGAGAGATACAGAATCTAAACTGAGAGAGATACAGAATCTAAACTGAGAGAGATACAGAATCTAAACTGAGAGAGATACAGAATCTAAACTGAGAGAGATACAGAATCTAAACTGAGAGAGATACAGAATCTAAACTGAGAGAGATGCAGAATCTTAACTGAGAGAGATACAGAATCTAAACTGAGAGAGATGCAGAATCTAAACTGAGGGATACAGAAGCTAAACTGAGACAGGTGCAGAATGTAAACTGAGAGAGATACAGAATCTAAACTGAGAGAGATACAGAATCTAAACTGAGAGAGATACAGAATCTAAACTGAGAGAGATGCAGAATCTAAACTGAGGGATACAGAATCTAAACTGAGACAGGTGAAGAATCTAAACTGAGAGAGATACAGAATCTAAAGTGAGAAAGATACAGAATCTTATCTGAGAGAGATACAGAATCTTATCTGAGAGAGATGCAGAATCTTAACTGAGAGAGATGCAGAATCTTAACTGAGAGAGATGCAGAATCTTAACTGAGAGAGATACAGAATCTAAACTGAGAGAGATACAGAATCTAAACTGAGAGAGATACAGAATCTAAACTGAGAGAGATACAGAATCTAAACTGAGAGAGATACAGAATCCAAACTGAGAGATGCAGAATCTTAACTGATAGAGATACAGAATCTAAGCTGAGAGAGTTACAGAATCTAAACTGAGAGAGATGCAGAATGTTAACTGAGAGAGATACAGAATCTAAATTGGGAGAGATGCAGAATCTTATCTTAGAGTGATGCAACGTCTTCACTGAGAGAGATACAGAATCAAAACTGTGAGTGATACAGAATCAAAACTGAGAGAGATGCAGTATCTTAACTGAAAGTGATGCAGTATCATAACTGAGATGCAGAATCTAAACTGAGAGAGATACATAATCAAAACTGTCAGAGATACTTATTCTAAACTGAGAGAGATACAGAATCTAAACTGAGAGAGATACAGAATCTAAACTGAGAGAGATGCAGAATCTTCACTGAGAGAGATACCGAATCAAAACTGAGAAAGATACAGAGCCTAATCTGAGAGAGATACATTATCTAAACTGAGAGATACAGAATCTGAACTGAGAGAGATACAGATTGTTAACTGAGCGAAATGGAGAATCGAAACAGAAAGAGATACAGAATCAAAACTGTGAGAAATACTGAATCAAAACTGAGAGAGTTACAGAATCTAAACTGAGACAGATAAATAATCTAACCTGAGAGAGATACTGAATCTAAACTGAGAGAGATGCAGAATCTTAACTGAGAGATATACAGAATCAAAACTGAGAGAGATAGAGAATCAAAACTGTGAGAAATACTGAATCTCTTCTGAGAGAGGTACGGAATCAAAACTGTGAGAGATGCTGAATCTAAATTGAGAGAAATACAGAATCTAAACTGAGAGAGATAAAGAATCTAACCTGAGAGAGATACTGAATCTAAACTGAGAGAGATACAGAATCTTAACAGAGAGAGATACAGAATCTAAACTGAGAGAGATACAGAATCTAAACTGAGAGAGATACAGAATCTAAACTGAGAGAGATACAGAATCTAAACTGAGAGAGATGCAGAATCTAAACTGAGAGAGATAAAGAATCTAACCTGAGAGAGATACTGAATCTAAACTGTGAGATGCAGAATCTTAAATTAGAGAGATACAGAATCTAAACTGAGAGAGTTGCAGAATCTAAACTGAGAGAGATGCAGAATGTTAACTGAGAGAGATGCAGAATCTAAACTGAGAGAGATGCAGAATCTTAACTGAGAGAGATGCAGAATCTAAACTGGGAGAGATGCAGAATCTAAACTGTGAGATGCAGAATCTTAACTGAGAGAGATACAGAATCTAAAGTGAGAGAGATACAGAATCTTATCTGAGAGAGATGCAGAATATTAACTGAGAGAGATACGGAATCTAAACTGAGAGAGATACGGAATCTAAACTGAGAGAGATACAGAATCTAAACTGAGAGACATACAGAATCTAAACTGGGAGATGCAGAATCTAAACTGAGAGATACAGAATCTAAACTGAGAGAGGTACAGAATCTAAACTGGGAGAGATGCAGAATCTAAACTGAGAGAGGTACAGAATCTAAACTGGGAGAGATGCAGAATCTAAACTGGGAGAGATGCAGAATCTTACTGAGAGAGATGCAGAATCTAAACTGAGAGAGATACAGAATCAAAACTGAGAGTTGCAGATTCTTAACTGAGAGAGATACAGAATCTAAACTGAGAGAGGTACAGAATCTAAACTGGGAGAGATGCAGAATCTAAACTGGGAGAGATGCAGAATCTTACTGAGCGAGATGCAGAATCTAAACTGACAGTGATACAGAATCTTAACTGAGAGAGATGCAGAATCTTAACTGAGAGAGATACAGAATCTAAACTGAGAGAGATACAGAATCTAAACTGGGAGAGATGCAGAAACTAAACTTTGTGAGATGCAGAATCTTAACTGAGAGAGATGCAGAATCTTAACTGAGAGAGATGCAGAATCTAAACTGAGAGAGATACAGAATCAAAACGGTGAGAGATACTGAATCTAAACTGAGAGAGAAACAGAATCTAAACTGAGAGAGATACAGAATCTTAACTGAGAGAGATGCACAATCTTAACTGAGAGCCATACAGAATCTAAACTGTGATAGATACTGAATCTAAACTTAGAGAGATACAGAATCTAAACATAGAGATAAAGAATCTAAACTGAGAGTTATCCAGATTCTAAACAGAGTGATAAAGAATGTAAGCTGAGTGTGATGCAGAATCTTAACTGAGAGTTACAGAATCTAAACTGAGAGATACAGAATCTTATCTGAGAGACATGCAGAATCTTAACTGAGAGAGATACAGAGTCTAAACTGAGTGAGATACAGAATCTAAACTGAAAGAGAAGCAGAATCTTAACTGAGAGAGATACAGAATCTAAACTGAGAGAGATACAGAATCTAAACTGAAACAGATGCCGAATCTTTACTGAGAGAGATACAGAATCTAAACTGAGAGAGATGCATAAGCTTAACTGAGAGAGATACAGAATCAAAACTGAGAGAGATGCAGAATCTTAACTGAGAGAGATATAGTATCAAAACTGAGGGAAATACAGAATCTAGATTGAGAGAGATGCTGAATCTTAACTGAGAGAGATATAGAGTCTAAACTGAGAGAGATACAGAATCTACACTGAAAGAGATGCAGAATCTAAACTGGGAGAGATGCAGAATCTTACTGAGCGAGATGCAGAATCTCAACTGAGAGAGATACAGAATCTTAACTGAGAGAGATATAGTATCAAAACTGAGGGAAATTCTTTTGGGCCTCCTTATCTCGAGAGACAATGGATACGCGCCTGGAGGTGGTCAGTGGTTTGTGAAGCAGCGCCTGGAGTGGCTATAAAGGCCAATTCTGGAGTGACAGGCTCTTCCACAGGTGCTGCAGAGAAATTTGTTTGTTGGGGCTGTTGCACAGTTGGCTCTCCCCTTGCGCCTCTGTCTTTTTTCCTGCCAACTACTAAGTCTCTTCGACTCGCCACAATTTAGCCCTGTCTTTATGGCTGCCCGCCAGCTCTGGCGAATGCTGGCAACTGACTCCCACGACTTGTGATCAATGTCACACCATTTCATGTCGCGTTTGCAGACGTCTTTATAACGGAGACATGGACGGCCGGTGGGTCTGATACCAGTGGCGAGCTCGCTGTACAATGTGTCTTTGGGGATCCTGCCATCTTCCATGCGGCTCACATGGCCAAGCCATCTCAAGCGCCGCTGACTCAGTAGTGTGTATAAGCTGGGGATGTTGGCCGCTTCAAGGACTTCTGTGTTGGAGATATAGTCCTGCCACCTGATGCCAAGTATTCTCCGAAGGCAGCGAAGATGGAATGAATTGAGACGTCGCTCTTGGCTGGCATACGTTGTCCAGGCCTCGCTGCCGTAGAGCAAGGTACTGAGGACACAGGCCTGATACACTCGGACTTTTGTGTTCCGTGTCAGTGCGCCATTTTCCCACACTCTCTTGGCCAGTCTGAACATAGCAGTGGAAGCCTTACCCATGCGCTTGTTGATTTCTGCATCTAGAGACAGGTTACTGGTGATAGTTGAGCCTAGGTAGGTGAACTCTTGAACCACTTCCAGAGCGTGGTCGCCAATATTGATGGATGGAGCATTTCTGACATCCTGCCCCATGATGTTCGTTTTCTTGAGGCTGATGGTTAGGCCAAATTCATTGCAGGCAGACGCAAACCTGTCGATGAGACTCTGCAGGCATTCTTCAGTGTGAGATGTTAAAGCAGCATCGTCAGCAAAGAGGAGTTCTCTGATGAGGACTTTCCGTACTTTGGACTTCGCTCTTAGACGGGCAAGGTTGAACAACCTGCCCCCTGATCTTGTGTGGAGGAAAATTCCTTCTTCAGAGGATTTGAACGCATGTGAAAGCAGCAGGGAGAAGAAAATCCCAAAAAGTGTGGGTGCGAGAACACAGCCCTGTTTCACACCACTCAGGATAGGAAAGGGCTCTGATGAGGAGCCACCATGTTGAATTGTGCCTTTCATATTGTCATGGAATGAGGTGATGATACTTAGTAGCTTTGGTGGACATCCGATCTTTTCTAGTAGTCTGAAGAGACCACGTCTGCTGACGAGGTCAAAGGCTTTGGTGAGATCAATGAAAGCAATGTAGAGGGGCATCTGTTGTTCACGGCATTTCTCCTGTATCTGACGAAGGGAGAACAGCATGTCAATAGTCGATCTCTCTGCACGAAAGCCACACTGTGCCTCAGGGTAGACGCGCTCGGCCAGCTTCTGGAGCCTGTTCAGAGCGACTCGAGCAAAGACTTTCCCCACTATGCTGAGCAGGGAGATTCCACGGTAGTTGTTGCAGTCACCGCGGTCACCTTTGTTTTTATAGAGGGTGATGATGTTGGCATCGCGCATGTCCTGGGGTACTGCTCCCTCGTCCCAGCACAGGCATAGCAGTTCATGTAGTGCTGAGAGTATAGCAGGCTTGGCACTCTTGATTATTTCAGGGGTAATGCTGTCCTTCCCAGGGGCTTTTCCACTGGCTAGGGAATCAATGGCATCACTGAGTTCCGATTTGGTTGGCTGTATGTCCAGCTCATCCATGACTGGTAGAGGCTGGGCTGCATTGAGGGCAGTCTCAGTGACAACATTCTCCCTGGAGTACAGTTCTAGGTAGTGCTCAACCCAGCGGTCCATCTGTTTGCGTTGGTCAGTGATTATGTCCCCCGATTTAGATTTGAGGGGGGTGATCTTCTTGATGGTTGGCCCAAGAGCTCTCTTCATGCCATCATACATTCCTCTGATGTTTCCGGTGTCTGAGGCCAGCTGAATATGACTGCATAGGTGTTGCCAGTAGTCGTTTGCGCAACGCCTAGCTGTTCTTTGTGCAGTACTTCTGGCTGCTTTAAGTGCTGCGGATGTTAAATCGCTGGGGGCTTTCTTGTAGTTCAAAAGTGCAATGCGCTTAGCGGCTATGACAGGTTCCAGCTCTTCATTATGAGATTGAAACCAGTCTGCATTTCTCTTCGCACTTTTGCCGTAGGTGGTCAAAGCTGACTCATAGATGGCGTCTCTGATGTGGGCCCACTTGGTCTCAGCATCCCCTGTGGGAGTGTTTTGAAGGGCTGTTACAAGTGAATTTAGAAATTTTTGTAACAGCTGTGGGTGAGAAATTCTGCTCGTGTTGATGCGCGGGTGGCCCTTCTGCTTGGAATGATGCAACTTCTTTGGTCTGAGTCTAACCTTGCTGCACACCAGGGAGTGGTCGGTGTCGCAGTCCGCACTGTGGAAGCTGCGTGTGATTTGAACACTGTTTAAGGCGGCTCGCCTTGTGACAATGAGGTCTAGCTGGTGCCAACGACGTGATCTTGGGTGCCTCCATGAAACCTGGTGACAGGGTTTAGTGTGAAAGAACGAGTTGGTGATGCAGAGGTTATGATAGGTACACAACTCAAGCAGTCTCTGCCCGTTCTCATTCATCCTTCCAACGCCATAGCGCCCAAGGCAGGAGGGCCATGAGTCATGGTCGGCCCCAACCCTGGCATTAAAGTCCCCCAGCAGGAATAGGTGTTCGGTGTTGGGGATGCTGCTAATGATGTTATGGAGTTGTTCATAGAACTGGTCTTTAGCTTCAGGTGCGGAACAGAGTGTTGGAGCATAGATGCTGAGTAGGTGTACTGGACCAGAGGTGGTGAGCAGTCGGATGGACAGTATGCGTTCCGAGCCATTTGAGGGAGGCTCTATCATGCTGAGCAAGGAGTTTCTGATGGCGAAGCCCACTCCATGCTGTCTTGGTTCTTCAGGATCCCTGCCCTGCCAGAAGAAGGTGTAGTCTTGCTCTGCTAGAGAGCCACTCGCGGGGAGGCGAGTCTCCTGAAGTGCTGCAATGTCCACATTGAGTCTACTGAGCTCGTTGTTAATGATGGCGGTCTTCCGAGAATCGTTGATTTGTGTAAGGTCTTCCGACAGGCCAGGACACATAGTTCTGACGTTCCAGCTTGCAAAGCGAAGGGCTGGTACCTTCTTTCCTTTTTTCATGTTGTTTGGTGCGGTGTATCAGTCCACCTTTCGGGCAATGACCCTGAGCTCCAAGCACCCATTGAAGCAGGCAGACTGTGGCGGGACAGAACCTTATTGACCGGGGGCTGCCCGGTTTGAGGCGGGCGGTAGCTGTCCAGTGAGGTGCAATGACCTCTCCCACCGACAAAGGCAACCCGTGGCGCCCAGTTTCTACGCCAATTTATCTGGACTTATAACCCGTAACTGCTGCCTTCCGTGTTGTTTCAGTCGCTGTGAGGCAACTATGGAGTGACCTCTCCATGGCGCATGCCTGGGCAAATTTATGGAGGTTGAGAGTTGCCCAGTCGTCAAAACCCCCCTCTCGGCCTTTCTGGTGGGGTCCAAAGGAGTGCAGGACACGACGTTTGGCACCAGTATGGCTGCAGGAACTGCCGGAAACATGCCAAAGGTGACACATGACCGCCTACGGGGTTCCGCTCCGGATTTTCTGTTAGGGTTTACTCCCTTAGCCTTGGTCTCTCCCGAGACGCCCACAAGGCAGTGGGGTTGTTGGGGCCCCTACACAGGTGTAGGATGGTGCCGGTGGGAGGAGGGGATGCAAGGAGGAGGGGTAGAGGGAGGGGGTGGGGGGGGGTGCAGGGGAAGGGGGTGCGGGGTGAAGATGGTGCGAGGGGGGGGCGGGCTGGGACGGGGTTGTGAGGGGGTGAGCTGAGAGGGTGGAGCAGGGAAGGGGACGGGGGTGGGGGGGGTGGAAGGGGGGTAAAGGGGGGGGGAGGGGGGGTGGAATCTGGTGCAGGTAATAAAACTGTGAGAGATGCTGAATCTAAACTGAGGGAAATACAGAATCTAGATTGAGAGAGATGCTGAATCTTAACTGAGAGAGATATAGAGTCTAAACTGAGAGAGATACAGAATCTACACTGAAAGAGATGCAGAATCTAAACTGGGAGAGATGCAGAATCTTACTGAGCGAGATGCAGAATCTAAACTGAGAGAGATACAGAATCTAAACTGGGAGAGATGCAGAAACTAAACTTTGTGAGATGCAGAATCGTAACTGAGAGAGATGCAGAATCTTAACTGAGAGAGATGCAGAATCTTAACTGATAGAGATGCAGAATCTAAACTGGAAGAGATGCAGAATCTAAACTGAGAGAGATGCATAGTCTGAACTGAGAGAGATACAGAATCAAAACTGTGAGTGATACAGAATCTAAACTGAGAGAGATGCAGTATCTTAACTGAAAGTGATGCAGTATCATAACTGAGATGTAGAATCTAAACTGAGAGAGATACAGAATCTAAACTGAGAGACATGCACAATCTTAACTGAGAGAGATACAGAATCTAAAGTGAGAGAGATGCAGAATCTTAACTGAGAGAGATACCGAATCAAAACTGAGAAAGATACAGAGCCTAATCTGAGAGAGATACATTATCTAAACTGAGAGAGATACAGAATCTGAACTGAGAGAGATACAGATTCTTAACTGAGCGAAATGCAGAATCGAAACAGAGAGAGGTACAGAAGCAAAACTGTGAGAAATACTGAATCTAAACTGAGAGAGGTACAGAATCAAAACTGTGAGAGATGCTGAATCTAAACTGAGGGAGATGCAGAATCTAAACTGAGAGAGATACAGAATCTAAACTGAGAGAGATACAGAATCTAAACTGAGAGAGATGCAGAATCTTAACTGAGAGAGATGCAGAATCTAAACTGAGGGATACAGAATCTAAACTGAGACAGGTGCAGAATCTAAACTGAGAGAGATACAGAATCTAAAGTGAGAGAGATACAGAATCTTATCTGAGAGAGATGCAGAATCTTAACTGAGAGAGATACAGAATCTAAACTGAGAGAGATACGGAATCTAAACTGAGAGAGATACGGAATCTAAACTGAGAGAGATACAGAATCTATGCTGAGAGAGATACAGAATCTAAATTGGGACAGATGAAGAATCTAAACTGGGAGAGATGCAGTATCTTAACTGAGAGATACAGAATCTAAACTGAGAGAGATGCACAATCTTATCTGAGAGCCATACAGAATCTAAACTGTGAGAGATACTGAATCTAAACAGAGAGATAAAGAATCTAAACTGAGAGTTATACAGAGTCAAAACAGAGTGATAAAGAATGTAAACTGAGAGAGAGATAGAATCCAAACTGAGAGAGATACAGAATCTAAACTGAGAGAGATACAGAATCTAAACTGAGAGAAATTCAGAATCTACACTGAGAGATACAGACTCTAAACTGAGAGAGATGCTGAATCTTTACTGCGAGAGATATAGAATCTAAACTGAGAGATACAGAATCTAAACTGAGAGATACAGAATCTAAACTGAGAGATACAGAATCTAAACTGAGAGAGATACAGAATCTAAACTGAGAGAGATACAGAATCTAAACTGAG
Source organism: Heterodontus francisci (assembly GCF_036365525.1). Classification (NCBI taxonomy): domain Eukaryota; kingdom Metazoa; phylum Chordata; class Chondrichthyes; order Heterodontiformes; family Heterodontidae; genus Heterodontus; species Heterodontus francisci. The sequence goes on along the minus strand of NC_090394.1, from coordinate 34,555,985 downwards.
AGAAATTCAGAATCTACACTGAGAGATACAGACTCTAAACTGAGAGAGATACAGACTCGAGACTGAGACAGATGCAGACTCTAAACTGAGACAGATGCAGACTCTAAACTGAGACAGATACAGACTCTAAACTGAGAGAGATACAGAATCTTAACTGAGAGAGATGCAGAGTCTTATCTGAGAGAGATGCAGAATCAAAACTGTGAGTGATACTGAATCTAAACTGAGAGAGATTCAGTATCTTAAGTGGGAGAGATGCAGAATCGAAACTGAGAGAGATACAGTCTCTAAACTGAGAGAGATACAGTCTCTAAACTGAGAGAGATACAGACCCTAAACTGAGAGAGCAGCAGAATCTTAACTGAGAGAGATGCAGAGCCTTATCTGAGAGAGATACAGAATCAAAACTGTGAGTGATACTGAATCTGAACTGAGAGACATTCAGTATCTGAACTGAAAGAGATGCAGTATCTTAACTGAGAGAGATACAGAATCTAAACTGAGGGAGATACAGAATCTTAACTGAGAGAGATGCAGAATCTAAACTGAGAGAGATACAGAATCAAAACGGTGAGAGATACTGAATCTAAACTGAGAGAGAACAGAATCTAAACTGAGAGAGATACAGAATCTTAACTGAGAGAGATGCACAATCTTAACTGAGAGCCATACAGAATCTAAACTGTGATAGATACTGAATCTAAACTTAGAGAGATACAGATTCTAAACAGAGAGATAAAGAATCTAAACTGAGAGTTATCCAGATTCTAAACAGAGTGATAAAGAAAGTAAACTGACTGTGATGCAGAATCTTTACTGAGAGTTACAGAATCTAAACTGAGAGAGATACAGAATCTTATCTGAGAGACATGCAGAATCTTAACTGAGAGAGATACAGAGTCTAAACTGACAGAGATACAGAATTTAAACTGAAAGAGAAGCAGAATCTTAACTGAGAGAGATACAGAATCTAAACTGAGAGAGATACAGAATCTAAACTGAGAGAGATATAGAATCTAAACTGAGAGAGATGCAGAATCTAAACTGAGAGATATACAGAATCTAAACTGAGACAGATGCCGAATCTTTACTGACAGAGATACTGAATCTAAACTGAGAGAGATTCAGAATCTAAACTGAGAGAGATGCATAAGCTTAACTGAGAGAGATACAGTATCAAAACTGAGAGAGATGCAGAATCTTAACTGAGAGCCATACTGCATCTAAACTGAGAGAGATGCAGAATCTTAACTGAGAGAGATATAGTATCAAAACTGAGGGAAATACAGAATCTAGATTGAGAGAGATGCTGAATCTTAACTGAGAGAGATATAGAGTCTAAACTGAGAGAGATGCAGAATCTACACTGAAAGAGATGTAGAATCTAAACTGAGGGATACAGAATCTAAAGTGAGAGAGATACAGAATCTTATCTGAGAGAGATGCAGAATCTTAACTGAGAGAGGTACAGAATCTAAACTGAGAGAGATACGGAATCTAAACTGAGAGAGATACAGAATCTTAACTGAGAGAGATACAGAATCTAAGCTGAGAGAGATACAGAATCTAAACTGAGAGAGATGCAGAATCTTAACTGAGAGAGATACAGAATCTAAATTGGGACAGATGAAGAATCTAAACTGGGAGAGATGCAGTATCTTAACTGAGAGATACAGAATCTAAACTGAGAGAGATGCACAATCTTATCTGAGAGCCATACAGAATCTAAACTGTGAGAGATACTGAATCGAAACTGATAGAGATACAGATTCTAAACAGAGAGATAAAGAATCTAAACTGAGAGTTATACAGAGTCAAAACAGAGTGATAAAGAATGTAAACTGAGTGAGATACAGAATCTAAACTGAGAGAGATACAGAATCTAAACTGAGAGAGATACAGAATCTAAACTGAGAGAGATACAGAATCTAAACTGAGAGAGATACAGAATCTAAACTGAGAGAAATTCAGAATCTAAACTGAGAGATACAGACTCTAAACTGAGAGAGATGCTGAATCTAAACTTGGAGAGATGCAGAATCTAAACTGAGAGAGATACAGACTCGAGACTGAGACAGATGCAGACTCTAAACTGAGAGAGATGCAGAATCTTAACTGAGAGAGATGCAGAGTCTAAACTGGGAGAGATGCAGAATCTAAACTGAGACAGATACAGACTCTAAACTGAGAGAAATACAGAATCTAAACTGGGAGAGATGCAGAATCTAAACTGAGAGAGATGCAGAATCTAAACTGAGAGAGATACAGACTCTAAACTGAGAGAGATACAGACTCTAAACTGAGAGAGATGCAGAATCTTAACTGAGAGAGATGCAGAATCTTAACTGAGAGAGATGCAGAATCTTAACTGAGAGAGATGCAGAATCTTAACTGAGAGAGATGCAGAGTCTTAACTGAGAGAGATGCAGAGTCTAAACTGGGAGAGATGCAGAATCTAAACTGAGACAGATACAGACTCTAAACTGAGAGAGATACAGATTCTAAACTGTGATAGATACTGAATCTAAACTTAGAGAGACACAGAATCTAAACAGAGAGATAAAGAATCTAAACTGAGAGTTATCCAGATTCTAAACAGAGTGATAAAGAATGTAAACTGAGTGTGATGCAGAACCTTAACTGAGAGTTACAGAATCTAAACTGAGAGAGATACAGAATCTTATCTGAGAGAGATATAGAATCTAAACTGAGAGAGATACAGAATCTAAACTGAAACAGATGCCGAATCTTTACTGACAGAGATACTGAATCTAAACTGAGAGAGATACAGAATCAAAACTGAGAGAGATGCAGAATCTTAACTGAGAGCCATACTGCATCTAAACTGAGAGAGATGCAGAATCTTAACTGAGAGAGATATAGTATCAAAACTGAGGGAAATACAGAATCTAGATTGAGAGAGATGCTGAATCTTAACTGAGAGAGATATAGAGTCTAAACTGAGAGAGATACAGAATCTACACTGAAAGAGATGTAGAATCTAAACTGAGAGATGCAGAATCTTAACTGCGAGAGATAAAGAGTCTAAACTGAGAGATACAGAATATAAACTGAAAGAGATGCAGAATCTAAGCTGAGAGAGATACAGAATCTAAGCTGAGAGAGATACAGAATCTAAGCTGAGAGAGATGCAGAATCTAAACTGAGAGAGATGCATAATCTTAACTGAGAGAGATGCAGATTCTTATCTGAGAGAGTACAGAATCAAATCTGTGAGTGATACTGAATCAAAACTGAGAGAGATTCAGTATCTTAACTGGGAGAGATGCAGAATCTAAACTGAGAGAGATAGAGACTCTAAACTGAGAGAGATACAGAATCTAAATTGGGACAGATGCAGAATCTAAACTGAGAGAGATGCAGACTCTAAACTGAGAGAGATGCCGAATCTTAACTGAGAGAGATGCAGAGTCTTATCTGAGAGAGATACAGAATCAAAACTGTGAGTGATACTGAATCTAAACTGAGAGATATTCAGTAACTTAACTGAAAGAGATGCAGTATCATAACTGAGAGAGATACAGAATCTTAACTGAGAGATGCAGAATCTTAACTGTGAGAGATGCTGAATCATAACTGAGAGAGATGAAGAATCTAAACTGAGAGAGAGGAAGAATCTAAACTGAGAGATACAGAATCTAAACTGAGAGATGCAGCATCTTAAATGTGAGAGATACAGAATCTAAACTGAGAGATACAGAAACTAAACAGAGAGATAAAGAATCTAAACTGAGAGTTATACAGACTGTAAACAGAGTGATACAGAATCTAAACTGAGAGACATGCAGAATCTAAACTCAGAGAGATACAGAATCATATCTGAGAGAGATGCAGAATCTTAACTGAGAGAGATACAGAGTCTAAGCTGAGAGAGATACAGAACCTAAACTGAGAGAGATGCAGAAACGACACTGAAAGAGATGCAGAATCTTAACTGAGAGATGCAGAATCTTAACTGAGAGAGATACAGAATCAAAACTGAGAGAGATGCAGAAACGACACTGAAAGAGATGCAGAATCTTAACTGAGAGATGCAGAATCTTAACTGAGAGAGATACAGAATCAAAACTGAGAGAGATGCAGAAACGACACTGAAAGAGATGCAGAATCTTAACTGAGAGAGATACAGAGTCTCAACTGAGAGAGATACAGAATCTAAACTGAAAGAGATGCAGAATATTAACTGAGAGATGCAGAATCTTAACTGAGAGAGATACAGAATCAAAACTGAGAGAGATGCAGAAACGACACTGAAAGAGATGCAGAATCTTAACTGAGAGATGCAGAATCTTAGCTGAGAGAGATACAGAGTCTAAACTTAGAGAGATACAGAATCTAAACTGAAAGAGATGCAGAATCTTAACTGAGAGATGCAGAATCTTAACTGAGAGAGATACAGAATCAAAACTGAGAGAGAGGCAGAATCTTAACTGAGAGAGATACAGAATCTAAACTGAGGGAGATACAGAATCTTAACTGAGAGAGATGCAGAATCTAAACTGAGAGAGATACAGAATCAAAACGGTGAGAGATACTGAATCTAAACTGAGAGAGAAACAGAATCTAAACTGAGAGAGATACAGAATCTAAACTGAGAGAGATACAGAGTCTAAACTGAGAGAGATACAGTGTCTAAACTGAGAGAGATGCAGAATCTTAACTGAGAGAGATGCAGAATCTTAACTGAGAGAGATGCAGAATCTTAACTGAGAGAGATACAGAATCTAAATTGGGAGAGATGCAGTATCTTAACTGAGAGAAATGCAGAATCTAAACTGAGAGAGATACAGAATTTAAACTGGGAGAGATGCAGAATCTAAACTGTGATAGATACTGAATCTAAACTGAGAGAGATACAGAATCTAAACTGAGAGAGATACAGAATCTAAACTGAGAGATACAGAATCTAAACTGAGAGATGCAGAATCATAACTGAGAGAGATGCAGAATCATAACTGAGAGAGATACAGAATCTAAACTGAGAGAGATACGGAATCTAAACTGAGAGAGATACAGAATCTAAACTGAGAGATGCAGAATCGTAACTGAGAGAGATACAGAATCTAAACTGAGAGAGATACAGAATCTAAACTGAGAGAATGCAGACTCATAACTTAGAGAGATGCAGAGTCGTAACTGAGACAGATACGGAATCATAACTGTGAGTGTTACAGAATCTAAACTGAGAGAGATGAAGTAACTTAACTGAATGAGATGCAGTATCTTAACTCAGAGAGATGCAGAATCTAAACTGAGGGAGTTAGAGAATTTTAAATGAGAGAGATGCAGAATCTAAACTGAGCGAGATACAGAATCAAAACTGTGAGAGATACTTAATCTAAACTGAGAGAGATACAGAATCTAAACTGAGAGAGATTCAGAATCTTAACTCAGAGAGATACAGAATCTAAACTGAGGGAGATGCAGAATCTTAATTGAGAGACATACCGAATCAAAACTGAGAAAGATACAGAACCTAATTAGAGAGAGATACTGAATCTAAACTGAGAGATACAGAATCTGAACTGAGAGAGATACAGAATCTTAACTGAGCGAGATGCAGAATATAAACAAAGAGAGATACAGAATCAAAACTGTGAGAAATACTGAATCTAAACTGAGAGATTTGCAGAATCTAAACTGAGAGAGATACAGAATCTTAACTGAGCGAGATGCAGAATCTAAACAAAGAGAGATACAGAATCAAAACTGGGAGAAATACTGAATCTAAACTGAGAGATTTGCAGAATCTAAGCTGAGAGAGATAAATACTCTAACCTGAGAGAGATACTGAATCTAAACTGAGAGAGATGCAGAATCTTTACTGAGAGAGATACAGCATCAAAACTGGCAGAGATGCAGAATCTTAACTGAGAGAGATACAGAATCAAAACTGTGAGTGATACCGAATCTAAACTGAGAGAGATGCAGTTTCTTAACTGAGAGAGATACAGAATCTAAACTGAGGTAGATACAGTATCCTAACTGAGAGAGATGCAGAATCTTAACTGAGAGATATACAGAAACAAAACTGTGAGTGATACAGAATCTAAACTGAGAGATATGCAGAATCTAAACTGAGAGGTACAAAATCAAAACTGTGAGAGATGCTGAATCTAAATTGAGAGAGATGCAGAATCTTAACAGAGAGAGATGCAGAATCTTAACAGAGAGAGATGCAGAATCTTAACAGAGAGAGATACAGAATCTAAAATGAGAGAGATACAGAATCTAAACTGAGAGAGATACAGAATCTAAACTGAGAGAGATGCAGAATCTTAACTGAGAGAGATGCAGAATCTAAGCTGAGAGAGATACAGAATCTAAACTGAGAGAGATACAGAGTCTAAACTGAGAGAGATACAGTGTCTAAACTGAGAGAGATGCAGAATCTTAACTGAGAGAGATGCAGAATCTTAACTGAGAGAGATGCAGAATCTTAACTGAGAGAGATACAGAATCTAAATTGGGAGAGATGCAGTATCTTAACTGAGAGAAATGCAGAATCTAAACTGAGAGAGATACAGAATTTAAACTGGGAGAGATGCAGAATCTAAACTGTGATAGATACTGAATCTAAACTGAGAGAGATACAGAATCTAAACTGAGAGAGATACAGAATCTAAACTGAGAGATACAGAATCTAAACTGAGAGATGCAGAATCATAACTGAGAGAGATGCAGAATCATAACTGAGAGAGATACAGAATCTAAACTGAGAGAGATACGGAATCTAAACTGAGAGAGATACAGAATCTAAACTGAGAGATGCAGAATCGTAACTGAGAGAGATACAGAATCTAAACTGAGAGAGATACAGAATCTAAACTGAGAGAATGCAGACTCATAACTTAGAGAGATGCAGAGTCGTAACTGAGACAGATACGGAATCATAACTGTGAGTGTTACAGAATCTAAACTGAGAGAGATGAAGTAACTTAACTGAATGAGATGCAGTATCTTAACTCAGAGAGATGCAGAATCTAAACTGAGGGAGTTAGAGAATTTTAAATGAGAGAGATGCAGAATCTAAACTGAGCGAGATACAGAATCAAAACTGTGAGAGATACTTAATCTAAACTGAGAGAGATACAGAATCTAAACTGAGAGAGATTCAGAATCTTAACTCAGAGAGATACAGAATCTAAACTGAGGGAGATGCAGAATCTTAATTGAGAGACATACCGAATCAAAACTGAGAAAGATACAGAACCTAATTAGAGAGAGATACTGAATCTAAACTGAGAGATACAGAATCTGAACTGAGAGAGATACAGAATCTTAACTGAGCGAGATGCAGAATATAAACAAAGAGAGATACAGAATCAAAACTGTGAGAAATACTGAATCTAAACTGAGAGATTTGCAGAATCTAAACTGAGAGAGATACAGAATCTTAACTGAGCGAGATGCAGAATCTAAACAAAGAGAGATACAGAATCAAAACTGGGAGAAATACTGAATCTAAACTGAGAGATTTGCAGAATCTAAGCTGAGAGAGATAAATACTCTAACCTGAGAGAGATACTGAATCTAAACTGAGAGAGATGCAGAATCTTTACTGAGAGAGATACAGCATCAAAACTGGCAGAGATGCAGAATCTTAACTGAGAGAGATACAGAATCAAAACTGTGAGTGATACCGAATCTAAACTGAGAGAGATGCAGTTTCTTAACTGAGAGAGATACAGAATCTAAACTGAGGTAGATACAGTATCCTAACTGAGAGAGATGCAGAATCTTAACTGAGAGATATACAGAAACAAAACTGTGAGTGATACAGAATCTAAACTGAGAGATATGCAGAATCTAAACTGAGAGGTACAAAATCAAAACTGTGAGAGATGCTGAATCTAAATTGAGAGAGATGCAGAATCTTAACAGAGAGAGATGCAGAATCTTAACAGAGAGAGATGCAGAATCTTAACAGAGAGAGATACAGAATCTAAAATGAGAGAGATACAGAATCTAAACTGAGAGAGATACAGAATCTAAACTGAGAGAGATGCAGAATCTTAACTGAGAGAGATGCAGAATCTAAACTGAGAGAGATACAGAATCTAAACTGAGAGAGATACAGAATCCAAACTGAGAGATGCAGAATCTTACCTGAGAGAGATGCAGAATCTTACCTGAGAGAGATGCAGAATCTTACCTGAGAGAGATACAGAATCTAAGCTGAGAGAGATACAGAATCTAAACTGAGAGAGATACAGAGTCTAAACTGAGAGAGATACAGTGTCTAAACTGAGAGAGATGCAGAATCTTAACTGAGAGAAATGCAAATCTTAACTGAGAGAGATACAGAATCTAAACTGAGAGAGATGAAGTAACTTAACTGAATGAGATGCAGTATCTTAACTCAGAGAGATGCAGAATCTAAACTGAGGGAGTTAGAGAATTTTAAATGAGAGAGATGCAGAATCTAAACTGAGCGAGATACAGAATCAAAACTGTGAGAGATACTTAATCTAAACTGAGAGAGATACAGAATCTAAACTGAGAGAGATTCAGAATCTTAACTCAGAGAGATACAGAATCTAAACTGAGGGAGATGCAGAATCTTAATTGAGAGAGATACCGAATCAAAACTGAGAAAGATACAGAACCTAATTAGAGAGAGATACAGAATCTAAACTGAGAGATACAGAATCTGAACTGAGAGAGATACAGAATCTTAACTGAGCGAGATGCAGAATATAAACGGAGAGAGATACATAATCAAAACTGTGAGAAATACTGAATCTAAACTGAGAGAGGTGCAGAATCTAAACTGAGAGAGATACAAAATCTTAACTGAGCGAGATGCAGAATCTAAACAAAGAGAGATACAGAATCAAAACTGGGAGAAATACTGAATCTAAACTGAGAGATTTGCAGAATCTAAGCTGAGAGAGATAAATACTCTAACCTGAGAGAGATACTGAATCTAAACTGAGAGAGATGCAGAATCTTTACTGAGAGAGATACAGCATCAAAACTGGCAGAGATGCAGAATCTTAACTGAGAGAGATACAGAATCAAAACTGTGAGTGATACCGAATCTAAACTGAGAGAGATGCTGTATCTTAACTGAAAGAGATGCAGTATCTTAACTGAGTGAGATACGGAATCTAAACTGAAACAGATCCAGAATCGTAACTGAGAGAGATGCAGAATCTTAACAGAGAGAGATACAGAATCTAAACTGGGAGAGATACAGAATCTAAACTGAGAGAGATACAGAATCTTAACTGAGAGAGATGCAGAATCTAAAGTGAGAGGTGCAGAATCTAATCTGAGAGAGGTGCAGAATCTAATCTGAGAGAGATGCAGAATCTTAACTGAGAGAGATAGAGAATCTAAAGTGAGAGAGATGCAGAATCTTAACTGAGAGAGATGCAGAATCTTAACTGAGAGAGATGCAGAATCTAAACTGAGAGAGGTGCAGAATCTAATCTGAGAGAGATGCAGAATCTTAACTGAGAGAAATAGAGAATCTAAAGTGAGAGAGATACAGAATCTTAACTGAGAGAGATGCAGAATCTTAACAGAGAGATCCAGAATCTAAACTGAGAGATGCAGAATCTTAACTGAGAGAGATGCAGAATCTTAACTGAGAGAGATACAGAATCTAAACTGGGAGAGATACAGAATCTTAACTGAGAGAGATGCAGAATCTAAACTGAGAGATACAGAATCTAAACTGAGAGAGGTGCAGAATCTAATCTGAGAGAGATGCAGAATCTTAACTGAGAGAAATAGAGAATCTAAAGTGAGAGAGATACAGAATCTTAACTGAGAGAGATGCAGAATCTTAACAGAGAGATACAGAATCTAAACTGAGAGATACAGAATCTAAACTGAGAGAGATGCAGAATCTTAACTGAGAGAGATGCAGAATCTTAACTGAGAGAGATACAAAATTTAAATTGAGAGAGATACAGAATCTAAACTGTGAGAGATGCAGAATCTAAACTGAGAGATGCAGAATCTAAACTGAGAGATGCAGAATCTAAACTGAGAGATGCAGAATCTAAACTGAGAGAGGTGCAGAATCTAAACTGATAGAGATGCAGAATCTTAACTGAGAGAGATACGGAATCTAAACTGAGAGAGATACAGAATCTTACCTGAGAGAGATACAGAATCCAAACTGAGAGATGCAGAATCTTAACTGAGAGAGATACAGAATCTAAGCTGAGAGAGATACAGAATCTAAACTGAGAGAGATACAGAAACTAAACTGAGAGAGATACAGAGTCTAAACTGAGAGAGATACAGAGTCTAAACTGAGAGAGATACAGAGTCTAAACTGAGAGAGATGCAGAATCTTAACTGAGAGAGATACAGAATCTAAATTGGGAGAGATGCAGAATCTAAACTGGGAGAGATGCAGTATCTTAACTGAGAGAAATGCAGAATCTAAACTGAGAGATATACAGAATTTAAACTGGGAGAGATGCAGAATCTAACCTGAGAGTGATACAGAATCTAAACTGGGTGAGATGCAGAATCTTAACTGAGAGAGATACAGAATCTAAACTGAGAGATACAAAATCTAAACTGAGAGATGCAGAATCTTAACTGAGAGAGATACAGAATCTAAACTGAGAGAGATGCCGAATTTTAACTGAGAGAGATGCAGAATCTAAACTGAGAGAGATATTGATTCTTAACTGGGAGAGATACAGAATCTCAACTGAGAGAGATACAGAATCGAAACTGAGAGAGGTACAGATTCTAAACTGTGAGAGATAGTGAATCTAAACTGAGAGAGATACTGAATCTAAACTGAGAGATGCAGAATCTAAACTGAGAGAGATGCAGAATCTAAACTGAGAGAGATGCAGAATCTAAACTGAGAGAGATGCAGAATCTAAACTGAGAGATGCAGAACCTAAGCTGTGAGATGCAGAATATTAACTGAGAGAGATACGGAATCTAAACTGCGAGAGATACAGAATCTAAACTGAGAGATGCAGAATCGTAACTGAGAGAGATACAGAATCTAAACTGAGAGAGATACAGAATTTAAACTGAGAGAGATGCAGAATCTAAACAGAGAGATACGGAATCTAAACTGAGAGAGGTGCAGATTCTAACCTGAGAGAGATACCGAATCAAAACTGTGGGAGATACGTAATCCAAACTGAGAGAGATAAGGAATCCAAACTGTGGGAGATACGGAATCCAAACTGAGAGAGATACAGAATCTTAACTGAGAGAGATACAGAATCTAAACTGAGAGATGCAGAATCTTAACTGAGAGAGATACAGAATCTAAATTGGGAGAGATGCAGACTCTTAAATGAGAGAGATACAGAATCTAAACTGAGAGAGATGCCGAATTTTAACTGAGAGAGATGCAGAATCTAAACTGAGAGAGATATTGATTCTTAACTGGGAGAGATGCAGAATCTCAACTGAGAGAGATACAGAATCTCAACTGAGAGAGATACAGAATCGAAACTGAGAGAGGTACAGAATCTAAACTGTGAGAGATACTGAATCTAAACTGAGAGAGATACTGAATCTAAACTGAGAGAGATACAGAATCGAAACTGAGAGATGCAGAATCCTAACTGAGAGAGATACAGAATCTAGACTGAGAGATGCAGAATCTAAACTGTGAGATGCAGAATCTAAACTGATAGAGATGCAGAATCTTAACTGAGAGAGATACAGAATCTAAACTGAGAGAGATACGGAATCTAAACTGAGAGAGATACGGAATCTTACCTGAGAGAGATACAGAATCCAAACTGAGAGATGCAGAATCTTAACTCAGAGAGATACAGAATCTAAGCTGAGAGAGATACAGAATTGAAACTGAGAGAGATACAGAAACTAAATTGGGAGAGATGCAGAATCTAAACTGGGAGAGATGCAGTATCTTAATTGAGAGAAATGCAGAATCTAAACTGAGAGATATACAGAATTTAAACTGGGAGAGATGCAGAATCTAACCTGAGAATGATACAGAATCTAAACTGGGTGAGATGCAGAATCTTAACTGAGAGAGATACAGAATCTAAACTGAGAGATACAAAATCTAAACTGAGAGAGATGCAGAATCTAAACAAAGAGATACGGAATCTAAACTGAGAGATACAAAATCTAAACTGAGAGAGATGCAGAATCTTAACTGAGAGAGATACAGAATCTAAAGTGAGAGAGATACAGAATCTTAACTGAGAGAGATGCAGAATCTTAACTGAGAGAGATACCGAATCAAAACTGTGGGAGATACGGAATCCAAACTGAGAGAGATACAGAATCTAAACTGAGAGATGCAGAATCTTAACTGAGAGAGATACAGAATCTAAGCTGAGAGAGATACAGAATCTAAATTGGGAGAGATGCAGACTCTTAAATGAGAGAGATACAGAATCTAACCTGAGAGAGATGCAGAATTTTAACTGAGAGAGATGCAGAATCTAAACTGAGAGAGATATTGATTCTTAACTGGGAGATATGCAGAATCTCAACTGAGAGAGATACAGAATCGAAACTGAGAGAGGTACAGAATCTAAACTGTGAGAGATACTGAATCTAAACTGAGAGAGATACTGAATCTAAACTGAGAGAGATACAGAATCGAAACTGAGAGATGCAGAATCGTAACTGAGAGAGATACAGAATCTAAACTGAGAGATGCAGAATCTAAACTGTGAGATGCAGAATCGTAACTGAGAGATATACAGAATCATAACTGTGAGTGTTACAGAATCTAAACTGAGAGAGATGAAGTAACTTAACTGAATGAGATGCAGTATCTTAACTCAGAGAGATGCAGAATCTAAACTGAGGGAGTTAGAGAATTTTAAATGAGAGAGATGCAGAATCTTAACAGAGAGAGATGCAGAATCTTAACAGAGAGAGATACAGAATCTAAACTGGGAGAGAAACAGAATCTAAACTGAGAGAGATACAGAATCTTAACTGAGAGAGATGCAGAATCTAAACTGAGAGATACAGAATCTAAACTGAGAGAGATGCAGAATCTAAAGTGAGAGAGATAGAGAATCTAAAGTGAGAGAGATACAGAATCTTAACTGAGAGAGATGCAGAATCTTAACTGAGAGAGATACCGAATCAAAACTGTGGGAGTTACGGAATCCAAACTGAGAGAGATACAGAATCTTAACTGAGAGAGATACAGAATCTAAACTGAGAGATGCAGAATCTTAACTGAGAGAGATGCAAAATTTAAATTGAGAGAGATACTGAATCTAAACTGTGAGAGATGCAGAATCTTAACAGAGAGAGATACAGAATCTAAACTGAGAGAGATACAGAATCTAAACTGAGAGAGATGCAGAATCTTAACTGAGAGAGATGCAGAATCTAAACTGAGAGATACAGAATCTAAACTGAGAGAGATGCAGAATCTTAACTGAGAGAGATAGAGAATCTAAAGTGAGAGAGATACAGAATCTTAACTGAGAGAGATGCAGAATCTTAACTGAGAGAGATACAGAATCTAAACTGAGAGAGATACAGAATCTAAACTGAGAGAGATGCAGAATCTTAACTGAGAGAGATGCAGAATCTTAACTGAGAGAGATGCAGAATCTTAACTGAGAGAGATGCAGAATCTTAACTGAGAGAGATGCAGAATCTTAACTGAGAGAGATGCAGAATCTTAACTGAGAGAGATGCAGAATCTTAACTGAGAGAGATGCAGAATCTTAACTGAGAGAGATGCAGAATCTAAACTGAGAGAGGTGCAGAATCTTAACTGAGAGAGATACAAAATCTAAACTGTGAGAGATATAGATTCTTATCTGAGAGAGATGCAGAATCTTAACTGAGAGAGATACAGAATCTAAACTGAGAGAGATACGGAATCTAAACTGAGAGAGATACAGAATCTAAACTGAGAGAGATACAGAATCCAAACTGAGAGATACAGAATCTAAGCTGAGAGAGATACAGAATCTAAGCTGAGAGAGATACAGAATCTAAGCTGAGAGAGATACAGAATCTAAGCTGAGAGAGATACAGAATCTAAGCTGAGAGAGATACAGAATCTAAACTGAGAGAGATACAGAGTCTAAACTGAGAGAGATGCAGAATCTTAACTGAGAGAGATACAGAATCTAAATTGGGAGAGATGCAGAATCTAAACTGGGAGAGATGCAGCATCTTAACTGAGAGAAATGCAGAATCTAAACTGAGAGAGATACAGAATTTAAACTGGGAGAGATGCAGAATCTAAACTGAGAGTGATACAGAATCTAAACTGGGTGAGATGCAGAATCTTAACTGAGAGAAATACAGAATCTAAACTGAGAGAGATACAAAATCTAAACTGAGAGATGCAGAATCTTAAATGAGAGAGATACAGAATCTAAACTGAGAGAGATGCCGACTTTTAACTGAGAGAGATGCAGAATCTAAACTGAGAGAGATATTGATTCTTAACTGGGAGAGATGCAGAATCTCAACTGAGAGAGATGCAGAATCTCAACTGAGAGAGATACAGAATCGAAACTGTGAGAGATACTGAATCGAAACTGAGAGAGATACTGAATCTTAACTGAGAGAGATACAGAATTTAAACTGAGAGATGCAGAATCGTAACTGAGAGAGATACAGAATCTAAACTGAGAGATGCAGAATCGTAACTGAGAGAGATACGGAATCTAAACTGAGATAGATACAGACTCTAAACAGAATGATAAAGAATGTAAACTGGGAGAGAGACTGAATATAAACTGAGAGAGATACAGAATTTAAACTGAAAGAGATACAGAATCTAACCTGAGAGAAGTGCAGAATCTAACCTGAGAGAAGTGCAGAATCTAACCTGAGAGAGATACAGAATCTAAAGTGAGAGAGATACAGAATCTTAACTGAGAGAGATGCAGAATCTTAACTGAGAGAGATACCGAATCAAAACTGTGGGAGATACGGAATCCAAATTGAGAGAGATACAGAATCTTAACTGAGAGAGATACAGAATCTAAAGTGAGAGAGATACAGAATCTTAACTGAGAGAGATGCAGAATCTTAACTGAGAGAGATACCGAATCAAAACTGTGGGAGATACGGAATCCAAATTGAGAGAGATACAGAATCTTAACTGAGAGAGATACAGAATCTAAACTGAGAGATGCAGAATCTTAACTGAGAGAGATACAGAATCTAAATTGGGAGAGATGCAGACTCTTAAATGAGAGAGATGCAGAATCTAAACTGAGAGAGATACAGAATCTAAACTGGGAGAGATGCAGAATCTAAACTGAGAGAGAAACAGAATCTGAACTGGGAGAGATGCAGACTCTTAACTGAGAGAGATACAGAATCTAAACAGAGAGATGCAGATTCTTAACTGAGAGACATACAGAATCAAAACTGAGAAAGATACAGAACCTAATCTGAGAGAGATACAGCATCTAAACTGAGAGAGATACAGAATCTAAACTGAGATAGATACAGACTCTAAACAGAATGATAAAGAATGTAAACTGGGAGAGAGACTGAATATAAACTGAGAGAGATACAGAATCTAAACTGTGGGAGATACAGAATCTAAACTGAGAGAGATGAAGAATCTTAACTGAGAGTGAAACAGAATCTAAACTGAGAGACAGGCAGAATCTTAACAGAGAGAGATACAGAATCATAAATCAGGGAGATACCGAATCTGATCTGAGGGACATACAGAATCTAAACTGAGAGAGATACCAAATCTAAACTGAGAGAGATGCAGAATCAAAACTCTGAGAGATACTGAATCTCAACTGAGAGAGATAAAGCATCTAACCTGAGAGAGATAAAGAATCTAACTTGAGAGAGATACAGTATCTAAACTCAGAGAGATGCAAAATCTTAACTGAGAGAGATACAGAATCGTAACTGAGAGATGCAGAATCGTAACTGAGAGATGCAGAATCGTAACTGAGAGATGCAGAATCGTAACTGAGATACAGAATCTGAACTGAGAGATGCAGAATTGTAACTGAGAGAGATACAGAATCTAAACTGAGAGAGATACAGATTCTAAACTGAGAGATGCATAATTGTAACTGAGAGAGATACAGAATCAAAACTGAGAGCGATACAGAATCTAAACTGAGAGAGATACAGACTCTAAACTGAGAGAGATACAGAATCTAAACTGAGAGAGATAAATACTCTAACCTGAGAGAGATACTGAATCTAAACTGAGAGAGATGCAGAATCTTTACTGAGAGAGATACAGCATCAAAACTGGCAGAGATGCAGAATCTTAACTGAGAGAGATACAGAATCAAAACTGTGAGTGATACCGAATCTAAACTGAGAGGGATGCTGTATCTTAACTGAAAGAGATGCAGTATCTTAACTGAGAGAGATACGGAATCTAAACTGAAACAGATCCAGAATCGTAACTGAGAGAGATGCAGAATCTTAACAGAGAGAGATGCAGAATCATAACAGAGAGAGATACAGAATCTAAACTGAGAGAGATACAGACTCTAAACAGAGTGATAAAAAATGAAAACTGAGAGAGATACAGAATCTCAACTGAGAGAGATACAGAATCTCAACTGAGAGAGATACAGAATCTCAACTGAGAGAGATACAGAATCTAAACTGAGAGAGATACAGAATCTAAACTGAGAGAGATAAATACTCTAACCTGAGAGAGATACTGAATCTAAACTGAGAGAGATGCAGAATCTTTACTGAGAGAGATACAGCATCAAAACTGGCAGAGATGCAGAATCTTAACTGAGAGAGATACAGAATCAAAACTGTGAGTGATACCGAATCTAAACTGAGAGGGATGCTGTATCTTAACTGAAAGAGATGCAGTATCTTAACTGAGAGAGATACGGAATCTAAACTGAAACAGATCCAGAATCGTAACTGAGAGAGATGCAGAATCTTAACAGAGAGAGATGCAGAATCATAACAGAGAGAGATACAGAATCTAAACTGGGAGAGATACAGAATCTAAACTGAGAGAGATACAGAATCTTAACTGAGAGAGATGCAGAATCTAAACTGAGAGATACAGAATCTAAACTGAGAGAGGTGCAGAATCTAACCTGAGAGAGATGCAGAATCTTAACTGAGAGAGATAGAGAATCTAAAGTGAGAGAGATGCAGAATCTTAACTGAGAGAGATGCAGAATCTTAACTGAGAGAGATACCGAATCAAAACTGTGGGAGATACGGAATCCAAACTGAGAGATACAGAATCTTAACTGAGAGAGATACAGAATCTAAACTGAGAGATGCAGAATCTTAACTGAGAGAGATACAGAATCTAAATTGAGAGAGATACAGAATCTAAACTGTGAGAGATGCAGAATCTTAACAGAGAGAGATACAGAATCTAAACTGAGAGAGATACAGAATCTAAACTGAGAGAGATACAGAATCTAAACTGAGAGAGATGCAGAATCTTAACTGAGAGAGATGCAGAATCTAAACTGAGAGAGGTGCAGAATCTAAACTGAGAGATGCAGAATCTAAATTGAGAGAGATACAGAATCTAAACTGTGAGAGATGCAGAATCTTAACAGAGAGAGATACAGAATCTAAACTGAGAGAGATACAGAATCTAAACTGAGAGAGATACAGAATCAAAATTGGGAGAGATGCAGAATCTAAACTGGGAGAGATGCAGTATCTTAACTGAGAGAAATGCAGAATCTAAACTGAGAGAGATACAGAATTTAAACTGGGAGAGATACAGAATCTAAACTGAGATAGATACAGAATCAAAATTGAGAAAGATACAGAACCTAATCTGAGAGAGATACAGAATCCAAACTGAGAGATGCAGAATCTTAACTGAGAGAGATGCAGAATCTTAACTGAGAGAGATGCAGAATCTTAACTGAGAGAGATGCAGAATCTTAACTGAGAGAGATGCAGAATCTTAACTGAGAGAGATGCAGAATCTTAACTGAGAGAGATGCAGAATCTTTACTGAGAGAGATGCAGAATCTTTACTGAGAGAGATGCAGAATCTAAACTGAGAGATGCAGAATCTAAACTGAGAGAGCTGCAGAATCTTAACTGAGAGAGAAGCAAAATCTTAACTGAGAGAGATACAGAATCTAAACTGTGAGAGATATAGATTCTTATCTGAGAGAGATGCAGAATCTTAACTGAGAGATACAGAATCAAAACTGAGAGAGATATGGAATCTGAACTGAGAGAGATATGGAATCTAAACTGAGAGAGATACAGAATCTAAACTGAGAGAGATACAGAATCCAAACTGAGAGATGCAGAATCTTAACTGAGAGAGATACAGAATCTAAGCTGAGAGAGAGACAGAATCTAAACTGAGAGAGATACAGAGTCTAAACTGTGAGAGATGCAGAATCTTAACTGAGAGAGATACAGAATCTAAATTGGGAGAGATGCAGAATCTAAACTGGGAGAGATGCAGAATCTTAACTGAGAGAGATACAGAATCTAAATTGGGAGAGATGCAGAATCTAAACTGGGAGAGATGCAGTATCTTAACTGAGAGAAATGCAGAATCTAAACTGAGAGTGATACAGAATCTAAACTGGGTGAGATGCAGAATCTTAACTGAGAGAGATACAGAATCTAAACTGAGAGAGACACAAAATCTAAACTGAGAGATGCAGAATCTTAACTGAGAGGGATACAGAATCTAAACTGAGAGAGATGCCGAATTTTAACTGAGAGAGATGCAGAATCTAAACTGAGAGAGATATTGATTCTTAACTGGGAGAGATGCAGAATCTCAACTGAGAGAGATACAGAATCGAAACTGAGAGAGGTACAGAATCTAAACTGTGAGAGATACTGAATCTAAACTGAGAGAGATACTGAATCTAAACTGAGAGAGATACAGAATCGAAACTGAGAGATGCAGAATCGTAACTGAGAGAGATACAGAATCTAAACTGAGAGATGCAGAATCTAAACTGTGAGATGCAGAAACGGAACTGAGAGAGATACGGAATCTAAACTGAGAGAGATCCAGAATCTAAACTGAGAGAGATCCAGAATCTAAACTGAGAGAGATCCAGAATCTAAACTGAGAGATATACAGAATTTAAACTGAGAGAGATGCAGAATCTAAACTGAGAGATGCAGAATCTTAACTGAGAGAGATGCAGAATCTTAACTGAGAGAGATGCAGAATCTTAACTGAGAGAGATGCAGAATCTTAACTGAGAGAGATGCAGAATCTTAACTGAGAGAGATGCAGAATCTTAACTGAGAGAGATGCAGAATCTTTACTGAGAGAGATGCAGAATCTTTACTGAGAGAGATGCAGAATCTAAACTGAGAGATGCAGAATCTAAACTGAGAGAGCTGCAGAATCTTAACTGAGAGAGAAGCAAAATCTTAACTGAGAGAGATACAGAATCTAAACTGTGAGAGATATAGATTCTTATCTGAGAGAGATGCAGAATCTTAACTGAGAGAGATACAGAATCTAAATTGGGAGAGATGCAGAATCTAAACTGGGAGAGATGCAGTATCTTAACTGAGAGAAATGCAGAATCTAAACTGAGAGTGATACAGAATCTAAACTGGGTGAGATGCAGAATCTTAACTGAGAGAGATACAGAATCTAAACTGAGAGAGACACAAAATCTAAACTGAGAGATGCAGAATCTTAACTGAGAGGGATACAGAATCTAAACTGAGAGAGATGCCGAATTTTAACTGAGAGAGATGCAGAATCTAAACTGAGAGAGATATTGATTCTTAACTGGGAGAGATGCAGAATCTCAACTGAGAGAGATACAGAATCGAAACTGAGAGAGGTACAGAATCTAAACTGTGAGAGATACTGAATCTAAACTGAGAGAGATACTGAATCTAAACTGAGAGAGATACAGAATCGAAACTGAGAGATGCAGAATCGTAACTGAGAGAGATACAGAATCTAAACTGAGAGATGCAGAATCTAAACTGTGAGATGCAGAAACGGAACTGAGAGAGATACGGAATCTAAACTGAGAGAGATCCAGAATCTAAACTGAGAGAGATCCAGAATCTAAACTGAGAGAGATCCAGAATCTAAACTGAGAGATATACAGAATTTAAACTGAGAGAGATGCAGAATCTAAACAGAGAGATACAGAATCTAAACTGAGAGAGGTGCAGAATCTAACCTGAGAGAGATGCAGAATCTCAAGTGAGAGAAATACAGAATCTTAACTGAGAGAGATGCAGAATCTTAACTGAGAGAGATACAGAATCTTAACTGAGAGAGGTACAGAATCTAAACTGAGAGATACAGAATCTAAACTGAGAGATGCAGAATCTTAACTGAGAGAGATACAGAATCTAAACTGAGAGAGATACAGAATCTAAATTGGGAGAGATGCAGACTCTTAAATGAGAGAGATGCAGAATCTAAACTGAGAGAGATCCAGAATCTAAACTGGGAGAGATGCAGAATTTAAACTGAGAGAGATACAGAATCTGAACGGGGAGAGATGCAGACTCTTAACTGAGAGAGATGCAGCATCTAAATAGAGAGAGATACAGAATCAAAACTGAGAGATGCAGATTCTTAACTGAGAGAGATACAGAATCTAAACTGAGAGATGCAGATTCTTAACTGAGAGAGATACAGAATCAAAATTGAGAAAGATACAGAACCTAATCTGAGAGAGATACAGCATCTAAACTGAGAGAGATACAGAATCTAAACTGAGATAGATACAGAATCAAAATTGAGAAAGATACAGAACCTAATCTGAGAGAGATACAGAATCCAAACTGAGAGATGCAGAATCTTAACTGAGAGAGATACAGAATCTAAGCTGAGAGAGAGACAGAATCTAAACTGAGAGAGATACAGAGTCTAAACTGTGAGAGATGCAGAATCTTAACTGAGAGAGATACAGAATCTAAATTGGGAGAGATGCAGAATCTAAACTGGGAGAGATGCAGTATCTTAACTGTGAGAAATGCAGAATCTAAACTGAGAGAGATACAGAATTTAAACTGGGAGAGATGCAGAATCTAAACTGAGAGTGATACAGAATCTAAACTGGGTGAGATGCAGAATCTTAACTGAGAGAGATACAGAATCTAAACTGAGAGAGACACAAAATCTAAACTGAGAGATGCAGAATCTTAACTGAGAGGGATACAGAATCTAAACTGAGAGAGATGCCGAATTTTAACTGAGAGAGATGCAGAATCTAAACTGAGAGAGATATTGATTCTTAACTGGGAGAGATGCAGAATCTCAACTGAGAGAGATACAGAATCGAAACTGAGAGAGGTACAGAATCTAAACTGTGAGAGATACTGAATCTAAACTGAGAGAGATACTGAATCTAAACTGAGAGAGATACAGAATCTAAACTGAGAGATGCAGAATCGTAACTGAGAGAGATACAGAATCTAAACTGAGAGATGCAGAATCTAAACTGTGAGATGCAGAAACGGAACTGAGAGAGATACGGAATCTAAACTGAGAGAGATCCAGAATCTAAACTGAGAGAGATCCAGAATCTAAACTGAGAGATATACAGAATTTAAACTGAGAGAGATGCAGAATCTAAACAGAGAGATACAGAATCTAAACTGAGAGAGGTGCAGAATCTAACCTGAGAGAGATGCAGAATCTAAAGTGAGAGAAATACAGAATCTTAACTGAGAGAGATGCAGAATCTTAACTGAGAGAGATACAGAATCTTAACTGAGAGAGATACAGAATCTAAACTGAGAGATACAGAATCTAAACTGAGAGATGCAGAATCTTAACTGAGAGAGATACAGAATCTAAACTGAGAGAGATACAGAATCTAAATTGGGAGAGATGCAGACTCTTAAATGAGAGAGTAGCAGAATCTAAACTGAGAGAGATCCAGAATCTAAACTGGGAGAGATGCAGAATCTAAACTGAGAGAGATACAGAATCTGAACGGGGAGAGATGCAGACTCTTAACTGAGAGAGATGCAGCATCTAAATAGAGAGAGATACAGAATCAAAACTGAGAGATGCAGATTCTTAACTGAGAGAGATACAGAATCTAAACTGAGAGATACAGAATCTAAACTGAGAGAGGTGCAGAATCTAACCTGAGAGAGATGCAGAATCTTAACTGAGAGAGATAGAGAATCTAAAGTGAGAGAGATGCAGAATCTTAACTGAGAGAGATGCAGAATCTTAACTGAGAGAGATACCGAATCAAAACTGTGGGAGATACGGAATCCAAACTGAGAGATACAGAATCTTAACTGAGAGAGATACAGAATCTAAACTGAGAGATGCAGAATCTTAACTGAGAGAGATACAGAATCTAAATTGAGAGAGATACAGAATCTAAACTGTGAGAGATGCAGAATCTTAACAGAGAGAGATACAGAATCTAAACTGAGAGAGATACAGAATCTAAACTGAGAGAGATACAGAATCTAAACTGAGAGAGATGCAGAATCTTAACTGAGAGAGATGCAGAATCTAAACTGAGAGAGGTGCAGAATCTAAACTGAGAGATGCAGAATCTAAATTGAGAGAGATACAGAATCTAAACTGTGAGAGATGCAGAATCTTAACAGAGAGAGATACAGAATCTAAACTGAGAGAGATACAGAATCTAAACTGAGAGAGATACAGAATCAAAATTGGGAGAGATGCAGAATCTAAACTGGGAGAGATGCAGTATCTTAACTGAGAGAAATGCAGAATCTAAACTGAGAGAGATACAGAATTTAAACTGGGAGAGATACAGAATCTAAACTGAGATAGATACAGAATCAAAATTGAGAAAGATACAGAACCTAATCTGAGAGAGATACAGAATCCAAACTGAGAGATGCAGAATCTTAACTGAGAGAGATGCAGAATCTTAACTGAGAGAGATGCAGAATCTTAACTGAGAGAGATGCAGAATCTTAACTGAGAGAGATGCAGAATCTTAACTGAGAGAGATGCAGAATCTTTACTGAGAGAGATGCAGAATCTTTACTGAGAGAGATGCAGAATCTAAACTGAGAGATGCAGAATCTAAACTGAGAGAGCTGCAGAATCTTAACTGAGAGAGAAGCAAAATCTTAACTGAGAGAGATACAGAATCTAAACTGTGAGAGATATAGATTCTTATCTGAGAGAGATGCAGAATCTTAACTGAGAGAGATACAGAATCAAAACTGAGAGAGATATGGAATCTGAACTGAGAGAGATATGGAATCTAAACTGAGAGAGATACAGAATCTAAACTGAGAGAGATACAGAATCCAAACTGAGAGATGCAGAATCTTAACTGAGAGAGATACAGAATCTAAGCTGAGAGAGAGACAGAATCTAAACTGAGAGAGATACAGAGTCTAAACTGTGAGAGATGCAGAATCTTAACTGAGAGAGATACAGAATCTAAATTGGGAGAGATGCAGAATCTAAACTGGGAGAGATGCAGAATCTTAACTGAGAGAGATACAGAATCTAAATTGGGAGAGATGCAGAATCTAAACTGGGAGAGATGCAGTATCTTAACTGAGAGAAATGCAGAATCTAAACTGAGAGTGATACAGAATCTAAACTGGGTGAGATGCAGAATCTTAACTGAGAGAGATACAGAATCTAAACTGAGAGAGACACAAAATCTAAACTGAGAGATGCAGAATCTTAACTGAGAGGGATACAGAATCTAAACTGAGAGAGATGCCGAATTTTAACTGAGAGAGATGCAGAATCTAAACTGAGAGAGATATTGATTCTTAACTGGGAGAGATGCAGAATCTCAACTGAGAGAGATACAGAATCGAAACTGAGAGAGGTACAGAATCTAAACTGTGAGAGATACTGAATCTAAACTGAGAGAGATACTGAATCTAAACTGAGAGAGATACAGAATCGAAACTGAGAGATGCAGAATCGTAACTGAGAGAGATACAGAATCTAAACTGAGAGATGCAGAATCTAAACTGTGAGATGCAGAAACGGAACTGAGAGAGATACGGAATCTAAACTGAGAGAGATCCAGAATCTAAACTGAGAGAGATCCAGAATCTAAACTGAGAGAGATCCAGAATCTAAACTGAGAGATATACAGAATTTAAACTGAGAGAGATGCAGAATCTAAACAGAGAGATACAGAATCTAAACTGAGAGAGGTGCAGAATCTAACCTGAGAGAGATGCAGAATCTCAAGTGAGAGAAATACAGAATCTTAACTGAGAGAGATGCAGAATCTTAACTGAGAGAGATACAGAATCTTAACTGAGAGAGGTACAGAATCTAAACTGAGAGATACAGAATCTAAACTGAGAGATGCAGAATCTTAACTGAGAGAGATACAGAATCTAAACTGAGAGAGATACAGAATCTAAATTGGGAGAGATGCAGACTCTTAAATGAGAGAGATGCAGAATCTA
This sequence comes from Heterodontus francisci, assembly GCF_036365525.1. Classification (NCBI taxonomy): domain Eukaryota; kingdom Metazoa; phylum Chordata; class Chondrichthyes; order Heterodontiformes; family Heterodontidae; genus Heterodontus; species Heterodontus francisci. Next base: position 34,531,649 of record NC_090394.1, on the reverse strand, counting down.
AACTGAGAGAGATCCAGAATCTAAACTGGGAGAGATGCAGAATTTAAACTGAGAGAGATACAGAATCTGAACGGGGAGAGATGCAGACTCTTAACTGAGAGAGATGCAGCATCTAAATAGAGAGAGATACAGAATCAAAACTGAGAGATGCAGATTCTTAACTGAGAGAGATACAGAATCTAAACTGAGAGATGCAGATTCTTAACTGAGAGAGATACAGAATCAAAATTGAGAAAGATACAGAACCTAATCTGAGAGAGATACAGCATCTAAACTGAGAGAGATACAGAATCTAAACTGAGATAGATACAGAATCAAAATTGAGAAAGATACAGAACCTAATCTGAGAGAGATACAGAATCCAAACTGAGAGATGCAGAATCTTAACTGAGAGAGATACAGAATCTAAGCTGAGAGAGAGACAGAATCTAAACTGAGAGAGATACAGAGTCTAAACTGTGAGAGATGCAGAATCTTAACTGAGAGAGATACAGAATCTAAATTGGGAGAGATGCAGAATCTAAACTGGGAGAGATGCAGTATCTTAACTGTGAGAAATGCAGAATCTAAACTGAGAGAGATACAGAATTTAAACTGGGAGAGATGCAGAATCTAAACTGAGAGTGATACAGAATCTAAACTGGGTGAGATGCAGAATCTTAACTGAGAGAGATACAGAATCTAAACTGAGAGAGACACAAAATCTAAACTGAGAGATGCAGAATCTTAACTGAGAGGGATACAGAATCTAAACTGAGAGAGATGCCGAATTTTAACTGAGAGAGATGCAGAATCTAAACTGAGAGAGATATTGATTCTTAACTGGGAGAGATGCAGAATCTCAACTGAGAGAGATACAGAATCGAAACTGAGAGAGGTACAGAATCTAAACTGTGAGAGATACTGAATCTAAACTGAGAGAGATACTGAATCTAAACTGAGAGAGATACAGAATCTAAACTGAGAGATGCAGAATCGTAACTGAGAGAGATACAGAATCTAAACTGAGAGATGCAGAATCTAAACTGTGAGATGCAGAAACGGAACTGAGAGAGATACGGAATCTAAACTGAGAGAGATCCAGAATCTAAACTGAGAGAGATCCAGAATCTAAACTGAGAGATATACAGAATTTAAACTGAGAGAGATGCAGAATCTAAACAGAGAGATACAGAATCTAAACTGAGAGAGGTGCAGAATCTAACCTGAGAGAGATGCAGAATCTAAAGTGAGAGAAATACAGAATCTTAACTGAGAGAGATGCAGAATCTTAACTGAGAGAGATACAGAATCTTAACTGAGAGAGATACAGAATCTAAACTGAGAGATACAGAATCTAAACTGAGAGATGCAGAATCTTAACTGAGAGAGATACAGAATCTAAACTGAGAGAGATACAGAATCTAAATTGGGAGAGATGCAGACTCTTAAATGAGAGAGTTGCAGAATCTAAACTGAGAGAGATCCAGAATCTAAACTGGGAGAGATGCAGAATCTAAACTGAGAGAGATACAGAATCTGAACGGGGAGAGATGCAGACTCTTAACTGAGAGAGATGCAGCATCTAAATAGAGAGAGATACAGAATCAAAACTGAGAGATGCAGATTCTTAACTGAGAGAGATACAGAATCTAAACTGAGAGATGCAGATTCTTAACTGAGAGAGATACAGAATCAAAATTGAGAAAGATACAGAACCTAATCTGAGAGAGATACAGCATCTAAACTGAGAGAGATACAGAATCTAAACTGAGATAGATACAGACTCTAAACAGAGTGATAAAGAATGTAAACTGAGAGAGAGACGGAATATAAACTGAGAGAGATACAGAATCTAAACTGTGAGATCTGCAGAATCTAAACTGAGAGAGATAAAGAATCTAACCTGAGAGAGATACCGAATCTATCCTGAGAGAGATACAGAATCTAAACTCAGAGCGATGCAGAATCGAATCTGAGAGAGAAACAGAATCTAAACTGAGAGAGATGAAGAATCTTAACTGAGAGTGAAACAGAATCTAAACTGAGAGACAGGCAGAATCTTAACAGAGAGAGATACAGAATCATAAATCAGGGAGATACCGAATCTGAACTGAGGGACATACAGATTCTAAACTGAGAGAGATACCAAATCTAAACTGTGGGAGATACAGAATCTAAACTGAGAGAGATGCAGAATCGTAACTGAGAGGGATACAGAATCTAAACTGAGAGAGATACAGAATCTGAACTGAGAGATGCAGAATTGTAACTGAGAGAGATACAGAATCTAAACTGAGAGAGATACAGAATCTAAACTGAGAGATGCATAATTGCAACTGAGAGAGATACAGAATCAAAACTGAGAAAGATACTGAACCTAATCTGAGAGAGATGCAGCATCTAAACTGAGAGCGATACAGAATTTTAACTGACAGATTCAGAATTCAAACTGAGAGATTCAGAATTCAAACTGAGAGATACAGAATCAAAACTGTGAGAGATACTGAATCTAAACTGAGAGAGATGCAGAATCTAAACTGAGAGAGATAAAGAATCTAACCTGAGAGAGATACTGAATCTTAACTGAGAGAGGAACAGAAACAAAACTGTGAGTGATACAGAATCTAAACTGAGAGAGATGCAGTATCTTAACTGAATGAGATGCAGTATCTTAACTGAGAGAGATACAGAATCTAAACTGAGAGAGATACAGCATCTTAACTGAAAGAGATGCAGTATCTTAACTGAGAGAGATACACAATCTAAACCGAGGGAGATACAGAATTTTAACTGAGAGATGCAAAATCAAAACTGTGAGAGATTCAGAATCAAAACTGTGAGTGAAACGGAATCTAAACCGAGAGAGATGCAGTATCTTAACTGAGAGAGATACAGAATCAAAACTGTGAGTGAAACGGAATCTAAACCGAGAGAGATGCAGTATCTTAACTGAGAGAGATACAGAATCAAAAATGTTAAATATACAGAACCTAATCTGAGAGAGATACAGCATCTAAACTGAGAGAGATACAGAATCTAAACTGAGAGAGATACAGAATCTAAACTGAGAGAGATACAGAATCTAAACTGAGAGAGATACAGAATCTAAACTCAGCGAGATGCAGAATCGAATCTGAGAGAGATACAGCATCTAAACTGAGAGAGATACCGACTCAAAACTGTGGGAGATACTGAATCTAAACTGAGAGAGATAAAGAATCTAACCTGAGAGTGAAACAGAATCTAAACTGAGAGACAGGCAGAATCTTAACAGAGAGAGATACAGAATCAAAAATGAGGGAGATACCGAATCTGAACTGAGGGACATACAGAATCTAAACTGAGAGAGATACCAAATCGAAACCGAGGGGGATAAAGAATCTTATATGAGAGAGATACTGAAACTAAACTGAGAGAGATAAAGAATATAACCTGAGAGAGATAAAGAATCTAACCTGAGAGAGATACAGAATCTAAACTCAGAGAAATGCAAAATCTTAACTGAGAGAGATATAGAATCTAAACTGAGAGAGATACAGAATCTAAACTGAGAGATGCAGAATCGTAACTGAGAGAGATACAGAATCTAAACTGAGAGATACAGAATCTAAACTGAGAGATGCAGAATCTTAACTGAGAGAGATACAGAATCTAAACTGAGAGAGATACAGAATCTAAATTGGGAGAGATGCAGACTCTTAAATGAGAGAGTTGCAGAATCTAAACTGAGAGAGATCCAGAATCTAAACTGGGAGAGATGCAGAATCTAAACTGAGAGAGATACAGAATCTGAACGGGGAGAGATGCAGACTCTTAACTGAGAGAGATGCAGCATCTAAATAGAGAGAGATACAGAATCAAAACTGAGAGATGCAGATTCTTAACTGAGAGAGATACAGAATCTAAACTGAGAGATGCAGATTCTTAACTGAGAGAGATACAGAATCAAAATTGAGAAAGATACAGAACCTAATCTGAGAGAGATACAGCATCTAAGCTGAGAGAGATACAGAATCTAAACTGAGATAGATACAGACTCTAAACAGAGTGATAAAGAATGTAAACTGAGAGAGAGACGGAATATAAACTGAGAGAGATACAGAATCTAAACTGTGAGATCTGCAGAATCTAAACTGAGAGAGATAAAGAATCTAACCTGAGAGAGATACCGAATCTATCCTGAGAGAGATACAGAATCTAAACTCAGAGCGATGCAGAATCGAATCTGAGAGAGAAACAGAATCTAAACTGAGAGAGATGAAGAATCTTAACTGAGAGTGAAACAGAATCTAAACTGAGAGACAGGCAGAATCTTAACAGAGAGAGATACAGAATCATAAATCAGGGAGATACCGAATCTGAACTGAGGGACATACAGATTCTAAACTGAGAGAGATACCAAATCTAAACTGTGGGAGATACAGAATCTAAACTGAGAGAGATGCAGAATCGTAACTGAGAGGGATACAGAATCTAAACTGAGAGAGATACAGAATCTGAACTGAGAGATGCAGAATTGTAACTGAGAGAGATACAGAATCTAAACTGAGAGAGATACAGAATCTAAACTGAGAGATGCATAATTGCAACTGAGAGAGATACAGAATCAAAACTGAGAAAGATACTGAACCTAATCTGAGAGAGATGCAGCATCTAAACTGAGAGCGATACAGAATTTTAACTGACAGATTCAGAATTCAAACTGAGAGATTCAGAATTCAAACTGAGAGATACAGAATCAAAACTGTGAGAGATACTGAATCTAAACTGAGAGAGATGCAGAATCTAAACTGAGAGAGATAAAGAATCTAACCTGAGAGAGATACTGAATCTTAACTGAGAGAGGAACAGAAACAAAACTGTGAGTGATACAGAATCTAAACTGAGAGAGATGCAGTATCTTAACTGAATGAGATGCAGTATCTTAACTGAGAGAGATACAGAATCTAAACTGAGAGAGATACAGCATCTTAACTGAAAGAGATGCAGTATCTTAACTGAGAGAGATACACAATCTAAACCGAGGGAGATACAGAATTTTAACTGAGAGATGCAAAATCAAAACTGTGAGAGATTCAGAATCAAAACTGTGAGTGAAACGGAATCTAAACCGAGAGAGATGCAGTATCTTAACTGAGAGAGATACAGAATCAAAACTGTGAGTGAAACGGAATCTAAACCGAGAGAGATGCAGTATCTTAACTGAGAGAGATACAGAATCAAAAATGTTAAATATACAGAACCTAATCTGAGAGAGATACAGCATCTAAACTGAGAGAGATACAGAATCTAAACTGAGAGAGATACAGAATCTAAACTGAGAGAGATACAGAATCTAAACTGAGAGAGATACAGAATCTAAACTCAGCGAGATGCAGAATCGAATCTGAGAGAGATACAGCATCTAAACTGAGAGAGATACCGACTCAAAACTGTGGGAGATACTGAATCTAAACTGAGAGAGATAAAGAATCTAACCTGAGAGTGAAACAGAATCTAAACTGAGAGACAGGCAGAATCTTAACAGAGAGAGATACAGAATCAAAAATGAGGGAGATACCGAATCTGAACTGAGGGACATACAGAATCTAAACTGAGAGAGATACCAAATCGAAACCGAGGGGGATAAAGAATCTTATATGAGAGAGATACTGAAACTAAACTGAGAGAGATAAAGAATATAACCTGAGAGAGATAAAGAATCTAACCTGAGAGAGATACAGAATCTAAACTCAGAGAAATGCAAAATCTTAACTGAGAGAGATATAGAATCTAAACTGAGAGAGATACAGAATCTAAACTGAGAGATGCAGAATCGTAACTGAGAGAGATACAGAATCAAAACTGAGAAAGATACTGAACCTAATCTGAGAGAGATACAGCATCTAAACTGAGAGAGATACAGAATCTTAACTGAGAGAGGTACAGACTCTAAACAGAGTGAAAAAAAATGAAAACTGAGAGAGACAGAATACAAACTGAGAGAGATACAGAATCTAAACTGAGAGAGATGCAGAATCTAAACTGAGAGAGATACAGAATCAAAACTCTGAGAGATGCAGAATCTTAACTGAGAGAGATACAGAATCTAACCTGAGAGAGATACAGAATCTAAACTGAGAGTGATACCGAATCAAAACTGTGGGAGACACAGAATCTAAACTGAGAGAGATGAAGAAATTTAACTGTGAGTGAAACAGAATCTAAACTGCGAGACAGGCAGAATCTTAACAGAGAGAGATACAGGACCATAAATGAGGGAGATACAGAATCAAAACTGAGAGAGATACAGAATCTGAACTGAGAGATGCAGAATTGTAACTGAGAGAGATACAGAATCTAAACTGAGAGAGATACAGAATCTAAACTGAGAGATGCAGAATCGTAATTGAGAGAGATACAGCATCTAAACTGAGAGAGATACAGAATCTTAACTGAGAGAGGTACAGACTCTAAACAGAGTGAAAAAAAATGAAAACTGAGAGAGAGACAGAATACAAACTGAGAGAGATACAGAATCTAAACTGAGAGAGATGCAGAATCTAAACTGAGAGAGATGCAGAATCAAAACTCTGAGAGATACTGAATCTAAACTGAGAGAGATAAAGAATCTAACCTGAGAGAGACAGAGAATCTAACCTGAGAGAGATACAGAATGTAAACTCAGAGAGAAGCAGAATCTTAACTGAGAGAGATACAGAATCTAAACTGAGAGATGCAGAATCTTAACTGAGAGAGATACAGAATCGAATCTGAGAGAGATACAGAATCTAAACTGAGAGTGATACCGAATCAAAACTGTGGGAGACACAGAATCTAAACTGAGAGAGATGAAGAAATTTAACTGTGAGTGAAACAGAATCTAAACTGCGAGACAGGCAGAATCTTAACAGAGAGAGATACAGGACCATAAATGAGGGAGATACAGAATCAAAACTGAGGGACATACAGAATCTAAACTGTGAGAGATACAGAATCTAAACTGAGAGATATACAGAATCTAAACTGAGGGAGATACAGAATCTAAACTGAGGGAGATACAGAATCTAAACTGAGAGAGATACAGAATCTAAACAGAGAGAGATACAGAATCTAAACAGAGAGAGATACAGAATCTAAACAGAGAGAGATACAGTATCTAAACTGAGAGAGATACCGACTCAAAACTGTGGGAGATACTGAATCTAAACTGAGAGAGATAAAGATTTTAACCTGAGAGTGAAACAGAATCTAAACTGAGAAACAGGCAGAATCGTAACAGAGAGAGATACAGAATCAAAAATGAGGGAGATACCGAATCTGAACTGAGGGACATACAGAATCTAAACTGAGAGAGATACCAAATCTAAACCGAGGGGATAAAGAATCTTATATGAGAGAGATACTGAAACTAAACTGAGAGAGGTGCAGAATCAAAACTTAGAGAGATAAAGAATATAACCTGAGAGAGATAAAGAATCGAACCTGAGAGAGATACAGAATCTAAACTCAGAGAAATGCAAAATCTTAACTGAGAGAGATACAGAATCTAAACTGAGAGAGATACAGAATCTAAACTGAGAGAGATACAGAATCTAAACTGAGAGATGCAGAATCGTAACTGAGAGAGATACAGAATCAAAACTGAGAAAGATACTGAACCTAATCTGAGAGAGATACAGCATCTAAACTGAGAGAGATGCAGAATCAAAACTCTGAGAGATATTGAAGCTAAACTCAGAGAGATGCAGAATCTTAACTGAGAGAGAAACAGAATCGAATCTGAGAGAGATACGGAATCATAAATGAGGGAGATACAGAATCAAAACTGAGGGACATACAGAATCAAAACTGAGAGAGATGCAGAATCTAAACTGAGAGATATACAGAATCTAAACTGAGAGGGATGCTGAATCAAAACTGTGAGAGATGCTGAATCTAAACTGAGACAGATAAAGAATCATAACTCAGAGAGATACAGAATCTAAACTGAGGGAGATACAGAATCTAAACTGAGAGTGATACAGAATCTAAACTGAGAGAGATCCAGAATCTAAACTGAGAGATGCAGAATCGTAACTGAGAGAGATACAGAATCTAAACTGAGAGAGATACAGAATCTAAACTGAGAGAAGCAGAATCTTAACACAGAGAGATACGGAATCTAAACTGAGAGAGATACAGAATCTTAACGGAGAGAGATACAGAATCAAAACTGAGAGAGATACAGAATCAAAACTGAGAGAGATACAGAATTTAAACTGGGAGAGATGCAGAATCTTAACTGAGAGAGATGCAGAATCTTAACTGAGAGAGATGCAGAATCAAAACTGAGAGAGATACAGAATCTAAACTGAGAGAGATCCAGAATCTAAACTGAGAGATCCAGAATCTAAACTGAGAGATGCAGAATCGTAACACAGAGAGATACAGAATCTAAACTGAGAGAGATGCAGAATCGTAACTGAGAGAGATGCAGAATCGTAACTGAGAGAGATGCAGAATCGTAACTGAGAGAGATGCAGAATCTAAACTGAGAGAGATGCAGTATCTTAACTGAAAGAGATGCAGTATCTTAACTGAGAGAGATACAGAATCTAAACTGAGAGAGATACAGAATCTTACTTGAGAGAGATGCAGTATCTTAACTTAAAGAGATGCAGTATCTAAACTGAGAGAGATACAGAATCTAAACTGAGAGAGATACAGAATCTTAACTGAGAGAGATGCAGAATCTTAACTGAGCGAGATGCAGAATCTAAACAAAGAGAGATACAGAATCAAAACTGGGAGAAATACTGAATCTAAACTGAGAGATTTGCAGAATCTAAGCTGAGAGAGATAAATACTCTAACCTGAGAGAGATACTGAATCTAAACTGAGAGAGATGCAGAATCTTTACTGAGAGAGATATAGCATCAAAACTGGCAGAGATGCAGAATCTTAACTGAGAGAGAAACAGAATCAAAACTGTGAGTGATACCGAATCTAAACTGAGAGAGATGCTGTATCTTAACTGAAAGAGATGCAGTATCTTAACTGAGAGAGATACAGAATCTAAACTCAGAGAGATGCAAAATCTTAACTGAGAGAGATACAGAATCTAAACTGAGAGAGATGCAGAATCTTAACTGAGAGAGATACAGAATCAAAACTCTGAGAGATGCAGAATCTTAACTGAGAGAGATACAGAATCTAACCTGAGAGAGATACAGAATCTAAACTGAGAGTGATACCGAATCAAAACTGTGGGAGACACAGAATCTAAACTGAGAGAGATGAAGAAATTTAACTGTGAGTGAAACAGAATCTAAACTGCGAGACAGGCAGAATCTTAACAGAGAGAGATACAGGACCATAAATGAGGGAGATACAGAATCAAAACTGAGAGAGATACAGAATCTGAACTGAGAGATGCAGAATTGTAACTGAGAGAGATACAGAATCTAAACTGAGAGAGATACAGAATCTAAACTGAGAGATGCAGAATCGTAATTGAGAGAGATACAGCATCTAAACTGAGAGAGATACAGAATCTTAACTGAGAGAGGTACAGACTCTAAACAGAGTGAAAAAAAATGAAAACTGAGAGAGAGACAGAATACAAACTGAGAGAGATACAGAATCTAAACTGAGAGAGATACAGAATCTAAACTGAGAGAGATGCAGAATCTAAACTGAGAGAGATGCAGAATCAAAACTCTGAGAGATACTGAATCTAAACTGAGAGAGATAAAGAATCTAACCTGAGAGAGACAGAGAATCTAACCTGAGAGAGATACAGAATCTAAACTCAGAGAGAAGCAGAATCTTAACTGAGAGAGATACAGAATCTAAACTGAGAGATGCAGAATCTTAACTGAGAGAGATACAGAATCGAATCTGAGAGAGATACAGAATCTAAACTGAGAGTGATACCGAATCAAAACTGTGGGAGACACAGAATCTAAACTGAGAGAGATGAAGAAATTTAACTGTGAGTGAAACAGAATCTAAACTGCGAGACAGGCAGAATCTTAACAGAGAGAGATACAGGACCATAAATGAGGGAGATACAGAATCAAAACTGAGGGACATACAGAATCTAAACTGTGAGAGATACAGAATCTAAACTGAGAGATATACAGAATCTAAACTGAGGGAGATACAGAATCTAAACTGAGGGAGATACAGAATCTAAACTGAGAGAGATACAGAATCTAAACAGAGAGAGATACAGAATCTAAACTGAGAGAGATACCGACTCAAAACTGTGGGAGATACTGAATCTAAACTGAGAGAGATAAAGATTTTAACCTGAGAGTGAAACAGAATCTAAACTGAGAAACAGGCAGAATCGTAACAGAGAGAGATACAGAATCAAAAATGAGGGAGATACCGAATCTGAACTGAGGGACATACAGAATCTAAACTGAGAGAGATACCAAATCTAAACCGAGGGGATAAAGAATCTTATATGAGAGAGATACTGAAACTAAACTGAGAGAGGTGCAGAATCAAAACTTAGAGAGATAAAGAATATAACCTGAGAGAGATAAAGAATCGAACCTGAGAGAGATACAGAATCTAAACTCAGAGAAATGCAAAATCTTAACTGAGAGAGATACAGAATCTAAACTGAGAGATGCAGAATCGTAACTGAGAGAGATACAGAATCAAAACTGAGAAAGATACTGAACCTAATCTGAGAGAGATACAGCATCTAAACTGAGAGAGATGCAGAATCAAAACTCTGAGAGATATTGAAGCTAAACTCAGAGAGATGCAGAATCTTAACTGAGAGAGAAACAGAATCGAATCTGAGAGAGATACGGAATCATAAATGAGGGACATACAGAATCAAAACTGAGGGACATACAGAATCAAAACTGAGAGAGATGCAGAATCTAAACTGAGAGATATACAGAATCTAAACTGAGAGGGATGCTGAATCAAAACTGTGAGAGATGCTGAATCTAAACTGAGACAGATAAAGAATCATAACTCAGAGAGATACAGAATCTAAACTGAGGGAGATACAGAATCTAAACTGAGAGTGATACAGAATCTAAACAGAGAGATCCAGAATCTAAACTGAGAGATGCAGAATCGTAACTGAGAGAGATACAGAATCTAAACTGAGAGAGATACAGAATCTAAACTGAGAGAAGCAGAATCTTAACACAGAGAGATACGGAATCTAAACTGAGAGAGATACAGAATCTTAACGGAGAGGGATACAGAATCAAAACTGAGAGAGATACAGAATTTAAACTGGGAGAGATGCAGAATCTTAACTGAGAGAGATGCAGAATCTTAACTGAGAGAGATGCAGAATCTTAACTGAGAGAGATGCAGAATCAAAACTGAGAGAGATACAGAATCTAAACTGAGAGAGATCCAGAATCTAAACTGAGAGATACAGAATCTAAACTGAGAGATGCAGAATCGTAACACAGAGAGATACAGAATCTAAACTGAGAGAGATACAGAATCTAAACTGAGAGAGATGCAGAATCGTAACTGAGAGAGATGCAGAATCGTAACTGAGAGAGATGCAGAATCTAAACTGAGAGAGATGCAGTATCTTAACTGAAAGAGATGCAGTATCTTAACTGAGAGAGATACAGAATCTAAACTGAGAGAGATACAGAATCTAAACTGAGAGAGATACAGAATCGTAACTGAGAGAGATGCAGAATCGTAACTGAGAGAGATGCAGAATCGTAACTGAGAGAGATGCAGAATCTAAACTGAGAGAGATGCAGTATCTTAACTGAAAGAGATGCAGTATCTTAACTGAGAGAGATACAGAATCTAAACTGAGAGAGATACAGAATCTTACTTGAGAGAGATGCAGTATCTTAACTTAAAGAGATGCAGTATCTTCACTGAGAGAGATACAGAATCTAAACTGAGAGAGATACAGAATCTTAACTGAGAGAGATGCAGAATCTTAACTGAGCGAGATGCAGAATCTAAACAAAGAGAGATACAGAATCAAAACTGGGAGAAATACTGAATCTAAACTGAGAGATTTGCAGAATCTAAGCTGAGAGAGATAAATACTCTAACCTGAGAGAGATACTGAATCTAAACTGAGAGAGATGCAGAATCTTTACTGAGAGAGATATAGCATCAAAACTGGCAGAGATGCAGAATCTTAACTGAGAGAGAAACAGAATCAAAACTGTGAGTGATACCGAATCTAAACTGAGAGAGATGCTGTATCTTAACTGAAAGAGATGCAGTATCTTAACTGAGAGAGATACAGAATCTAAACTGAGAGAGATGCAGAATCTTAACTGAGAGAGATACAGAATCGAAACTGAGAGTGATACAGAATCTAAACTGTGAGAGATACTGAATCTAAACTGAGAGAGATACAGAATCTTAACTGAGAGAGATCCAGAATCAAAACTGTGAGAGATACTTAATCTCAACTGAGAGAGATACAGAATCTAAACTGAGAGAGATAAAGAATCTAACCTGAGAGAGATGCTGAATCTAAACTGAGAGTGATGCAGAATCTTAACTGAGAGAGATACAGCATCTAAACTGAGAGAGATACAGAATCTAAACTGGGAAAGATGCAAAATCTTAACTGAGAGAGATACAGAATCTAAACTGAGAGAGATACAGAATCTAAACTGAGAGAGATACAGAATCTAAACTGAGAGAGATGCAGAATCTTAACAGAGAGAGATACAGAATCTAAACTGGGAGAGATACAGAATCTAAACTGGGAGAGATACAGAATCTAAACTGAGAGAGATACAGAATCTAAACTGAGAGAGATACAGAATCTTAACTGAGAGAGATGCAGAATATAAACTGAGAGATACAGAATCTAAACTGAGAGAGGTGCAGAATCTAACCTGAGAGAGATGCAGAATCTTAACTGAGAGAGATAGAGAATCTAAAGTGAGAGAGATACAGAATCTTATCTGAGAGAGATGCAGAATCTTAACTGAGAGAGATACCGAATCAAAACTGTGGGAGATACGGAATCCAAACTGAGAGAGATACAGAATCTTAACTGAGAGAGATACAGAATCTAAACTGAGAGATGCAGAATCTTAACTGAGAGAGATACAGAATCTAAATTGAGAGAGATACAGAATCTTAACAGAGAGAGATGCAGAATCTAAACTGAGAGAGATACAGAATCTAAACTGAGAGAGATGCAGAATCTTAACTGAGAGAGATGCAGAATCTTAACTGAGAGAGATGCAGAATCTTAACTGAGAGAGATGCAGAATCTTAACTGAGAGAGATGCAGAATCTTAACTGAGAGAGATGCAGAATCTAAACTGAGAGAGATGCAGAATCTTAACTGAGAGAGATGCAGAATCTTAACTGAGAGAGATGCAGAATCTTAACTGAGAGAGATGCAGAATCTTAACTGAGAGAGATGCAGAATCTTAACTGAGAGAGATGCAGAATCTTAACTGAGAGAGATACAGAATCAAAACTCTGAGAGATGCAGAATCTTAACTGAGAGAGATACAGAATCTAACCTGAGAGAGATACAGAATCTAAACTGAGAGTGATACCGAATCAAAACTGTGGGAGACACAGAATCTAAACTGAGAGAGATGAAGAAATTTAACTGTGAGTGAAACAGAATCTAAACTGCGAGACAGGCAGAATCTTAACAGAGAGAGATACAGGACCATAAATGAGGGAGATACAGAATCAAAACTGAGAGAGATACAGAATCTGAACTGAGAGATGCAGAATTGTAACTGAGAGAGATACAGAATCTAAACTGAGAGATGCAGAATCGTAATTGAGAGAGATACAGCATCTAAACTGAGAGAGATACAGAATCTTAACTGAGAGAGGTACAGACTCTAAACAGAGTGAAAAAAAATGAAAACTGAGAGAGAGACAGAATACAAACTGAGAGAGATATAGATTCTTATCTGAGAGAGATGCAGAATCTTAACTGAGAGAGATACAGAATCTAAACTGAGAGATGCAGAATCGTAACTGAGAGAGATACAGAATCTAAACTGAGAGATGCAGAATCTAAACTGTGAGATGCAGAAACGGAACTGAGAGAGATACGGAATCTAAACTGAGAGAGATCCAGAGTCTAAACTGAGAGAGATCCAGAATCTAAACTGAGAGAGATCCAGAATCTAAACTGAGAGAGATCCAGAATCTAAACTGAGAGATATACAGAATTTAAACTGAGAGAGGTGCAGAATCTAACCTGAGAGAGATGCAGAATCTAAAGTGAGAGAAATACAGAATCTTAACTGAGAGAGATGCAGAATCTTAACTGAGAGAGATACCGAATCAAAACTGAGGGAGATACGGAATCCAAACTGAGAGAGATACAGAATCTTAACTGAGAGAGATACAGAATCTAAACTGAGAGATGCAGAATCTTAACTGAGAGAGATACAGAATCTAAACTGAGTGAGATACAGAATCTAAATTGGGAGAGATGCAGACTCTTAAATGAGAGAGATGCAGAATCTAAACTGGGAGAGATACAGAATCTAAACTGGGAGAGATGCAGAATCTAAACTGAGAGAGATACAGAATCTGAACTGGGAGAGATGCAGACTCTTAACTGAGAGAGATGCAGCATCTAAATAGAGAGAGATACAGAATCAAAACTGAGAGATGCAGATTCTTAACTGAGAGAGATACAGAATCTAAACTGAGAGATGCAGATTCTTAACTGAGAGACATACAGAATCTAAACTGAGAGATGCATATTCTTAACTGAGAGAGATACAGAATCAAAACTGAGAAAGATACAGAACCTAATCTGAGAGAGATACAGCATCTAAACTGAGAGAGATACAGCATCTAAACTGAGAGAGATACAGCATCTAAACTGAGAGAGATACAGCATCTAAACTGAGAGAGATACAGAATCTAAACTGAGATAGATACAGACTCTAAACAGAGTGATAAAGAATGTAAACTGAGAGAGAGACGGAATCTAAACTGAGAGAGATACAGAATCTAAACTGAGAGATACAGAATCTAAACTGAGAGATACAGAATCTAAACTGAGAGACAGGCAGAATCTTAACAGAGAGAGATACAGAATCATAAATCAGGGAGATACCGAATCTGAACTGAGGGACATACAGAATCTAAACTGAGAGAGATACCAAATCTAGACTGTGGGAGATACAGAATCTAAACTGAGAGAGATGCAGAATCGTAACTGAGAGAGATACAGAATCTGAACTGAGAGAGATACAGAATCTGAACTGAGAGATACAGAATCTGAACTGAGAGATACAGAATCTGAACTGAGAGATGCAGAATTGTAACTGAGAGAGATACAGAATCTAAACTGAGAGAGATACAGAATCTAAACTGAGAGATGCATAATTGTAACTGAGAGAGATACAGAATCAAAACTGAGAAAGATACTGAACCTAATCTGAGAGAGATACAGCATCTAAACTGAGAGCGTTACAGAATTTTAACTGACAGATTCAGAATTCAAACTGAGAGATACAGAATCAAAACTGTGAGAGATACTGAATCTAAACTGAGAGAGATGCAGAATCTAAACTGAGAGAGATAAAGAATCTAACCTGAGAGAGATACTGAATCTTAACTGAGAGCGGAACAGAAACAAAACTGTGAGTGATACAGAATCTAAACTGAGAGAGATGCAGTATCTTAACTGAATGAGATGCAGTATCTTAACTGAGAGAGATACAGAATCTAAACTGAGAGAGATACAGCATCTTAACTGAAAGTGATGCAGTATCTTAACTGAGAGAGATACACAATCTAAACCGAGGGAGATACAGAATTTTAACTGAGAGATACTGAATCTAAACTGAGAGAGATGCAGAATCTAAACTGAGAGAGATAAAGAATCTAACCTGAGAGAGATACTGAATCTTAACTGAGAGAGGAACAGAAACAAAACTGTGAGTGATACAGAATCTAAACTGAGAGAGATGCAGTATCTTAACAGAATGAGATGCAGTATCTTAACTGAGAGAGATACAGAATCTAAACTGAGAGAGATACAGCATCTTAACTGAAAGTGATGCAGTATCTTAACTGAGAGAGATACACAATCTAAACCGTGGGAGATACAGAATTTTAACAGAGAGATGCAAAATCAAAACTGTGAGAGATTCAGAATCAAAACTGAGAGATACTGGATCTAAACTGAGAGAGATACAGAATCAAAACTGTGAGTGAAACGGAATCTAAACTGAGAGACAGGCAGAATCTTAACAGAGAGAGATACAGAATCATAAATCAGGGAGATACCGAATCTGAACTGAGGGACATACAGAATCTAAACTGAGAGAGATACAGAATCTAAACTGAGAGAGATACAGAATCTAAACTGAGAGATGCATAATCGTAACTGAAAGAGATACAGAACCTAATCTGAGAGAGAAACAGCATCTAAACTGAGAGATGCATAATCGTAACTGAGAGAGATACAGAACCTAATCTGAGAGAGAAACAGCATCTAAACTGAGAGAGATACAGAATCTAAACCGAGAGAGATGCAGTATCTTAACTGAGAGAGATACAGAATCAAAAATGTTAAATATACAGAACCTAATCTGAGAGAGAAACAGCATCTAAACTGAGAGAGATACAGAATCCAAACAGAGTGATAAAGAATGTAAACTGAGAGAGAGACAGAATCTAAACTGAGAGAGATACAGAATCTAAACTGAGAGAGATGCAGAATCTAAACTGAGAGAGATGCAGAATCTAAACTGAGAGAGATGCAGAATCAAAACTCTGAGAGAGATAAAGAATCTAACCTGAGAGAGATACAGAATCTAAACTCAGCGAGATGCAGAATCGAATCTGAGAGAGATACAGCATCTCAACTGAGAGAGATACCGACTCAAAACTGTGGGAGATGCAGAATCTAAACTGAGAGAGATGCAGAATCTAAACTGAGAGAGATGCAGAATCTAAACTGAGAGAGATGCAGAATCAAAACTCTGAGAGAGATAAAGAATCTAACCTGAGAGTGAAACAGAATCTAAACTGAGAGACAGGCAGATCTTAACAGAGAGAGATACAGAATCAAAAATGAGGGAGATACCGAATCTGAACTGAGGGACATACAGAATCTAAACTGAGAGAGATACCAAATCTAAACCGAGGGGGATAAATAATCTTATATGAGAGAGATACTGAAACTAAACTGAGAGAGATAAAGAATATAACCTGAGAGAGATAAAGAATCTAACCTGAGAGAGATACAGAATCTAAACTCAGAGAAATGCAAAATCTTAACTGAGAGAGATACAGAATCTAAACTGAGAGAGATACAGAATCTAAACTGAGAGATGCAGAATCGTAACTGAGAGAGATACAGAATCAAAACTGAGAAAGATACTGAACCTAATCTGAGAGAGATACAGCTTCTAAACTGAGAGAGATACAGAATCTTAACTGAGAGAGGTACAGACTCTAAACAGAGTGAAAAAAAATGAAAACTGAGAGAGAGACAGAATACAAACTGAGAGAGATGCAGAATCTAAACTGAGAGAGATACAGAATCTAAACTGAGAGAGATACAGAATCTAAACTGAGAGGTGCATAATCGCAACTGAGAGAGATGCAGAATCTAAACTGAGAGAGATGCAGAATCTAAACTGAGAGAGATGCAGAATCTTAACTGAGAGAGATGCAGAATCAAAACTCTGAGAGATACTGAATCTAAACTGAGAGAGATAAAGAATCTAACCTGAGAGAGACAGAGAATCTAACCTGAGAGAGATACAGAATCTTAACTGAGAGAGATACAGAATCTTAACTGAGAGACAGGCAGAATCTTAACAGAGAGAGATACATAATCATAAATGAGGGAGATACAGAATCAATACTGATGGACATACAGAATCTAAACTGAGAGAGATGCAGAATCTAATCTGAGAGATATACAGAATCTACACTGTGAGAGATGCAGAATCTAAACTGAGGGAGATACAGAATCTAAACTGAGAGAGATACAGAATCTAAACAGAGAGAGATACAGAATCTAAACTGAGAGAGATACCGACTCAAAACTGTGGGAGATACTGAATCTAAACTGAGAGAGATAAAGAATTTAACCTGAGAGTGAAACAGAATCTAAACTGAGAGACAGGCAGAATCGTAACAGAGAGAGATACAGAATCAAAAATCAGGGAGATACCGAATCTGAACTGAGGGACATACAGAATCTAAACTGAGAGAGATACCAAATCTAGACTGTGGGAGATACAGAATCTAAACTGAGAGAGATGCAGAATCGAATCTGAGAGAGATACAGAATCTAAACTGAGAGAGATGAAGAATCTTAACTGAGAATGAAACAGAATCTAAACTGAGAGACAGGCAGAATCTTAACAGAGAGAGATACAGAATCATAAATCAGGGAGATACCGAATCTGAACTGAGGGACATACAGAATCTAAACTGAGAGAGATACCAAATCTAGACTGTGGGAGATACAGAATCTAAACTGAGAGAGATGCAGAATCGTAACTGAGAGAGATACAGAATCTGAACTGAGAGAGATACAGAATCTGAACTGAGAGATGCAGAATTGTAACTGAGAGAGATACAGAATCTAAACTGAGAGAGATACAGAATCTAAACTGAGAGATGCATAATTGTAACTGAGAGAGATACAGAATCAAAACTGAGAAAGATACTGAACCTAATCTGAGAGAGATACAGCATCTAAACTGAGAGCGATACAGAATTTTAACTGACAGATTCAGAATTCAAACTGAGAGATACAGAATCAAAACTGTGAGAGATACTGAATCTAAACTGAGAGAGATACTGAATCTAAACTGAGAGAGATGCAGAATCTAAACTGAGAGAGATAAAGAATCTAACCTGAGAGAGATACTGAATCTTAACTGAGAGCGGAACAGAAACAAAACTGTGAGTGATACAGAATCTAAACTGAGAGAGATGCAGTATCTTAACTGAATGAGATGCAGTATCTTAACTGAGAGAGATACAGAATCTAAACTGAGAGAGATACAGCATCTTAACTGAAAGTGATGCAGTATCTTAACTGAGAGAGATACACAATCTAAACCGAGGGAGATACAGAATTTTAACTGAGAGATACTGAATCTAAACTGAGAGAGATGCAGAATCTAAACTGAGAGAGATAAAGAATCTAACCTGAGAGAGATACTGAATCTTAACTGAGAGCGGAACAGAAACAAAACTGTGAGTGATACAGAATCTAAACTGAGAGAGATGCAGTATCTTAACAGAATGAGATGCAGTATCTTAACTGAGAGAGATACAGAATCTAAACTGAGAGAGATACAGCATCTTAACTGAAAGTGATGCAGTATCTTAACTGAGAGAGATACACAATCTAAACCGTGGGAGATACAGAATTTTAACAGAGAGATGCAAAATCAAAACTGTGAGAGATTCAGAATCAAAACTGAGAGATACTGGATCTAAACTGAGAGAGATACAGAATCAAAACTGTGAGTAAAACGGAATCTAAACTGAGAGACAGGCAGAATCTTAACAGAGAGAGATACAGAATCATAAATCAGGGAGATACCGAATCTGAACTGAGGGACATACAGAATCTAAACTGAGAGAGATACAGAATCTAAACTGAGAGAGATACAGAATCTAAACTGAGAGATGCATAATCGTAACTGAGAGAGATACAGAACCTAATCTGAGAGAGAAACAGCATCTAAACTGAGAGAGATACAGAATCTAAACCGAGAGAGATGCAGTATCTTAACTGAGAGAGATACAGAATCAAAAATGTTAAATATACAGAACCTAATCTGAGAGAGAAACAGCATCTAAACTGAGAGAGATACAGAATCCAAACAGAGTGATAAAGAATGTAAACTGAGAGAGAGACAGAATATAAACTGAGAGAGATACAGAATCTAAACTGAGAGAGATGCAGAATCTAAACTGAGAGAGATGCAGAATCTAAACTGAGAGAGATGCAGAATCAAAACTCTGAGAGAGATAAAGAATCTAACCTGAGAGAGATACAGAATCTAAACTCAGCGAGATGCAGAATCGAATCTGAGAGAGATACAGCATCTAAACTGAGAGAGATACCGACTCAAAACTGTGGGAGATACTGAATCTAAACTGAGAGAGATAAAGAATCTAACCTGAGAGTGAAACAGAATCTAAACTGAGAGACAGGCAGATCTTAACAGAGAGAGATACAGAATCAAAAATGAGGGAGATACCGAATCTGAACTGAGGGACATACAGAATCTAAACTGAGAGAGATACCAAATCTAAACCGAGGGGGATAAATAATCTTATATGAGAGAGATACTGAAACTAAACTGAGAGAGATAAAGAATCTAACCTGAGAGAGATAAAGAATCTAACCTGAGAGAGATACAGAATCTAAACTCAGAGAAATGCAAAATCTTAACTGAGAGAGATACAGAATCTAAACTGAGAGAGATACAGAATCTAAACTGAGAGATGCAGAATCGTAACTGAGAGAGATACAGAATCAAAACTGAGAAAGATACTGAACCTAATCTGAGAGAGATACAGCATCTAAACTGAGAGAGATACAGAATCTTAACTGAGAGAGGTACAGACTCTAAACAGAGTGAAAAAAAATGAAAACTGAGAGAGAGACAGAATACAAACTGAGAGAGATGCAGAATCTAAACTGAGAGAGATACAGAATCTAAACTGAGAGAGATACAGAATCTAAACTGAGAGGTGCATAATCGCAACTGAGAGAGATACAGAATCTAAACTGAGAGAGATGCAGAATCTAAACTGAGAGAGATGCAGAATCTTAACTGAGAGAGATGCAGAATCAAAACTCTGAGAGATACTGAATCTAAACTGAGAGAGATAAAGAATCTAACCTGAGAGAGACAGAGAATCTAACCTGAGAGAGATACAGAATCTTAACTGAGAGAGATACAGAATCTTAACTGAGAGACAGGCAGAATCTTAACAGAGAGAGATACATAATCATAAATGAGGGAGATACAGAATCAATACTGATGGACATACAGAATCTAAACTGAGAGAGATGCAGAATCTAATCTGAGAGATATACAGAATCTACACTGTGAGAGATGCAGAATCTAAACTGAGGGAGATACAGAATCTAAACTGAGAGAGATACAGAATCTAAACAGAGAGAGATACAGAATCTAAACTGAGAGAGATACCGACTCAAAACTGTGGGAGATACTGAATCTAAACTGAGAGAGATAAAGAATTTAACCTGAGAGTGAAACAGAATCTAAACTGAGAGACAGGCAGAATCGTAACAGAGAGAGATACAGAATCAAAAATCAGGGAGATACCGAATCTGAACTGAGGGACATACAGAATCTAAACTGAGAGAGATACCAAATCTAGACTGTGGGAGATACAGAATCTAAACTGAGAGAGATGCAGAATCGAATCTGAGAGAGATACAGAATCTAAACTGAGAGAGATGAAGAATCTTAACTGAGAATGAAACAGAATCTAAACTGAGAGACAGGCAGAATCTTAACAGAGAGAGATACAGAATCATAAATCAGGGAGATACCGAATCTGAACTGAGGGACATACAGAATCTAAACTGAGAGAGATACCAAATCTAGACTGTGGGAGATACAGAATCTAAACTGAGAGAGATGCAGAATCGTAACTGAGAGAGATACAGAATCTGAACTGAGAGAGATACAGAATCTGAACTGAGAGAGATACAGAATCTGAACTGAGAGATGCAGAATTGTAACTGAGAGAGATACAGAATCTAAACTGAGAGAGATACAGAATCTAAACTGAGAGATGCATAATTGTAACTGAGAGAGATACAGAATCAAAACTGAGAAAGATACTGAACCTAATCTGAGAGAGATACAGCATCTAAACTGAGAGCGATACAGAATTTTAACTGACAGATTCAGAATTCAAACTGAGAGATACAGAATCAAAACTGTGAGAGATACTGAATCTAAACTGAGAGAGATGCAGAATCTAAACTGAGAGAGATAAAGAATCTAACCTGAGAGAGATACTGAATCTTAACTGAGAGCGGAACAGAAACAAAACTGTGAGTGATACAGAATCTAAACTGAGAGAGATGCAGTATCTTAACTGAAAGTGATGCAGTATCTTAACTGAGAGAGATACAGAATCTAAACTGAGAGAGATACAGCATCTTAACTGAAAGTGATGCAGTATCTTAACTGAGAGAGATACACAATCTAAACCGTGGGAGATACAGAATTTTAACAGAGAGATGCAAAATCAAAACTGTGAGAGATTCAGAATCAAAACTGAGAGATACTGGATCTAAACTGAGAGAGATACAGAATCAAAACTGTGAGTGAAACGGAATCTAAACTGAGAGACAGGCAGAATCTTAACAGAGAGAGATACAGAATCATAAATCAGGGAGATACCGAATCTGAACTGAGGGACATACAGAATCTAAACTGAGAGAGATACAGAATCTAAACTGAGAGAGATACAGAATCTAAACTGAGAGATGCATAATCGTAACTGAGAGAGATACAGAACCTAATCTGAGAGAGAAACAGCATCTAAACTGAGAGATGCATAATCGTAACTGAGAGAGATACAGAACCTAATCTGAGAGAGAAACAGCATCTAAACTGAGAGAGATACAGAATCTAAACCGAGAGAGATGCAGTATCTTAACTGAGAGAGATACAGAATCAAAAATGTTAAATATACAGAACCTAATCTGAGAGAGAAACAGCATCTAAACTGAGAGAGATACAGAATCCAAACAGAGTGATAAAGAATGTAAACTGAGAGAGAGACAGAATATAAACTGAGAGAGATACAGAATCTAAACTGAGAGAGATGCAGAATCTAAACTGAGAGAGATGCAGAATCTAAACTGAGAGAGATGCAGAATCAAAACTCTGAGAGAGATAAAGAATCTAACCTGAGAGAGATACAGAATCTAAACTCAGCGAGATGCAGAATCGAATCTGAGAGAGATACAGCATCTAAACTGAGAGAGATACCGACTCAAAACTGTGGGAGATACTGAATCTAAACTGAGAGAGATAAAGAATCTAACCTGAGAGTGAAACAGAATCTAAACTGAGAGACAGGCAGATCTTAACAGAGAGAGATACAGAATCAAAAATGAGGGAGATACCGAATCTGAACTGAGGGACATACAGAATCTAAACTGAGAGAGATACCAAATCTAAACCGAGGGGGATAAATAATCTTATATGAGAGAGATACTGAAACTAAACTGAGAGAGATAAAGAATATAACCTGAGAGAGATAAAGAATCTAACCTGAGAGAGATACAGAATCTAAACTCAGAGAAATGCAAAATCTTAACTGAGAGAGATACAGAATCTAAACTGAGAGAGATACAGAATCTAAACTGAGAGATGCAGAATCGTAACTGAGAGAGATACAGAATCAAAACTGAGAAAGATACTGAACCTAATCTGAGAGAGATACAGCATCTAAACTGAGAGAGATACAGAATCTTAACTGAGAGAGGTACAGACTCTAAACAGAGTGAAAAAAAATGAAAACTGAGAGAGAGACAGAATACAAACTGAGAGAGATGCAGAATCTAAACTGAGAGAGATACAGAATCTAAACTGAGAGAGATACAGAATCTAAACTGAGAGGTGCATAATCGCAACTGAGAGAGATACAGAATCTAAACTGAGAGAGATGCAGAATCTAAACTGAGAGAGATGCAGAATCTTAACTGAGAGAGATGCAGAATCAAAACTCTGAGAGATACTGAATCTAAACTGAGAGAGATAAAGAATCTAACCTGAGAGAGACAGAGAATCTAACCTGAGAGAGATACAGAATCTTAACTGAGAGAGATACAGAATCTTAACTGAGAGACAGGCAGAATCTTAACAGAGAGAGATACATAATCATAAATGAGGGAGATACAGAATCAATACTGATGGACATACAGAATCTAAACTGAGAGAGATGCAGAATCTAATCTGAGAGATATACAGAATCTACACTGTGAGAGATGCAGAATCTAAACTGAGGGAGATACAGAATCAAAAATGAGGGAGATACAGAATCTAAACTGAGAGACAGGCAGAATCGTAACAGAGAGAGATACAGAATCAAAAATGAGGGAGATACTGAACCTAATCTGAGAGAGGTGCAGAATCAAAACTCTGAGAGGTACTGAATCTAAACTGAGAGAGATAAAGAATATAACCTGAGAGAGATAAAGAATCGAACCTGAGAGAGATACAGAATCTAAACTGAGAGAGATAAAGAATCTAACCTGAAAGAGATAAAGAATCTAACCTGAGAGAGATACAGAATCTAACCTGAGAGAGATAAAGAATCTAACCTGAGAGAGATACTGAATCAAAACTGAAAGAGATGCAGAATCTTAACTGAGAGAGATACAGAATCTAAACTGAGAGATGCAGAATCTTAACTGAGAGAGATACAGAATCGAAACTGAGAGTGATACAGAATCTTAACTGAGAGAGATGAAGAATCTCAACTGAGAGAGATAAAGAATCTAAAGTGAGAGAGATAAAGAATCTAACCTGAGAGAGATACTGAATCAAAACTGAGAGAGATACTTATTCTAAACTGAGAGATATAGAGAATCTAATCTGAGAAAGTTGCAGAATCTTAACTGAGAGAGATACAGAACCTAAACTGAGAGAGATACCAAATCTAAACCGAGGGAGATAAAGAATCTTATATGAGAGAGATACTGAAACTAAACTGAGAGAGATACAGCATCTAAACTGAGAGTGATGCAGAATCTAAACTGAGAGAGATACAGAATCTAAAATGAGAGAGATACAGAATCTAAACTGAGAGATGCAGAATTGTAACTGAGAGAGATACAGAATCTAAACTGAGAGAGATACAGAATCTAAACTGAGAGATGCATAATCGTAACTGAGAGAGATACAGAACCTAAACTGAGAGAGATACCAAATCTAAACCGAGGGAGATAAAGAATCTTATATAAGAGAGATACTGAAACTAAACTGAGAGAGATACAGCATCTAAACTGAGAGAGATGCAGAATCTAAACTGAGAGAGATACAGAATCTAAAGTCAGAGAGATGCAGAATCTAAACTGAGAGATGCAGAATCTTAACTGAAAGAGATACAGAATCTAAACTGAGAGAGATACAGAATCTAAACTGAGAGAGATGCAGAATCTAAACTGAGAGAGATACAGAATCTAAACTGAGAGATGCAGAATCTTAACTGAAAGAGATACAGAATCTAAACTGAGAGAGATACAGAATCTAAACTGAGAGATGCATAATCGTAACTGAGAGAGATACAGAACCTAATCTGAGAGAGATACAGCATCTAAACTGAGAGAGATACAGAATCTAAACTGAGAGAGATACAGACTCCAAACAGATTGATAAAGAATGTAAGCTGAGTATGAGACAGAATATAAACTGAGAGAGATACAGAATCTAAACTGAGAGAGATACAGAATCTAAACTGAGAGAGATGCAGAATCTTAACTGAGAAATATTCGGAATCTAAACTGAGAGAGATGCAGAATCAAAACTCTGAGAAATACTGAATCTAATCTGAGAGAGATAAAGAATCTAACCTGAGAGAGATACAGAACCTAAACTGAGAGAGGTGCAGAATCTTAACTGAGAGAGATACAGAATCTAAGCTGAGAGATGCTGAATCTAAACTGAGAGAGATACCGAAACAAAACTATGGGATATACAAAATCTAAACTGAGAGAGATGAAGAATCTTAACTGAGAGTGAAACAGAATCTAAAGTGAGAGACAGGCAGAATCTTAACGGAGAGAGATACAGAATCATACCTGAGGGAGATACAGAATCTAAACTGAGGGACATACAGAATCTAAACTGAGAGAGATACAGAACCTAATCTGAGAGATATACAGAATCTAAACTCAGAGGGATGCAGAATCAAAACTGTGAGATATACTGAATCTAAACTGAGACAGATACAGAATCATAACTCAGAGAGAGACAGAATCTCAACTGAGGAAGATACAGAATCTAAACTGAGAGAGATGCTGAATCTAAACTGCGAGAGATACAGAATCAAAACTGTGAGAGATACTGAATCTAAACTGAGAGAGATACCAAATCTAAACTGAGGGAGATAAAGAATCTTACCTGAGAAAGATACTGAATCTAAACTGAGAGATATGCAGAATCAAAACTCTGAGAGATACTGAATCTAAACTGAGAGAGATAAAGAATCTAACCTGAGAGAGATACAGAATCTAAACTCAGAGAGATGCAAAATCTTAACTGAGAGAGACACAGAATCTAAACTGAGAGATGCAGAATCTTAACTGAGAGAGATACAGAATCGAAACTGAGAGTGCTACAGAATCTAAACTGTGAGAGATACTGAATCTAAACTGAGAGAGATAAAGAAGGTAAACTGAGAGAGATAAAGAATCTAACCTGAGAGAGATACTGAATCAAAACTGAAAGAGATGCAGAATCTTAACTGAGAGAGATACAGAATCTAAACTGAGAGATGCAGAATCTTAACTGAGAGAGATACAGAAGCTCAACTGAGAGAGATACAGAATCTCAACTGAGAGAGATACAGAATCTCAACTGAGAGAGATACAGAATCTCAACTGAGAGAGATACAGAATCTCGACTGAGAGAGATACAGAATCTAAAGTGAGAGAGATAAAGAATCTAACCTGAGAGAGATACTGAATGAAAACTGAAAGAGATGCAGAATCTTAACTGAGAGAGATACAGCATCTAAACTGAGAGATATAGAGAATCTAATCTGAGAAAGTTGCAGAATCTTAACTGAGAGAGATACTGAAACTAAACTGAGAGAGATACAGCATCTAAACTGAGAGAGATGCAGAATCTTAACTGAGAGAGATACAGCATCTAAACTGAGAGTGATGCAGAATCTAAACTAAGAGATGCAGAATCTAAACTAAGAGATGCAGAATTGTAACTGAGAGAGATACAGAATCTAAACTGAGAGAGATACAGAATCTAAACTGAGAGATGCATAATCGTAACTGAGAGAGATACAGAACCTAATCTGACAGAGATACAGCATCTAAACTGAGAGAGATACAGCATCTAAACTGAGAGAGATACAGAATCTAAACTGAGAGAGATACAGACTCCAAACAGATTGATAAAGAATGTAAGCTGAGTATGAGACAGAATATAAACTGAGATGCAGAATCTTAACTGAGAAATATTCTGAATCTAAACTGAGAGAGATGCAGAATCAAAACTCTGAGAGATACTGAATCTAACCTGAGAGAGATACAGAACCTAAACTCAGAGAGATGCAGAATCTTAACTGAGAGAGATACAGAATCTAAGCTGAGAGATGGTGAATCTTAACTGAGAGAGATACAGAATCGAATATGAGAGACATACAGAATCTAAACTGAGAGAGATACCGAAACAAAACTTTGGGATATACAAAATCTAAACTGAGAGAGATACAGAATCTAAACTGAGAGAGATACAGAATCTAAACTGAGAGAGATACAGAATCTAAACTGAGAGAGATACAGAATCTAAACTGAGAGAGATACAGAATCTAAACTGAGAGAGATGCAGAATCTTAACTGAGAAATATTCTGAATCTAAACTGAGAGAGATGCAGAATCAAAACTCTGAGAGATACTGAATCTAACCTGAGAGAGATACAGAACCTAAACTAAGAGAGATGCAGAATCTTAACTGAGAGTGAAACAGAATCTAAACTGAGAGACAGGCAGAACCTTAACGGAGAGAGATACAGAATCATAACTGAGGGAGATACAGAATCTAATCTGAGGGACATACAGAATCTAAACTGAGAGAGATACAGAACCTAGTCTGAGAGATATGCAGAATCTAAACTCAGAGGGATGCAGAATCAAAACTGTGAGAGATACTGAATCCAAACTGAGACAGATACAGAATCATAACTCAGAGAGAGACAGAATCTCAACTGAGGGAGATACAGAATCTACACTGAGAGAGATACAGAATCTTAACTGAGAGAGATGCAGTATCTTAACTGAGAGAGATGCAGAATCTGAACTGAGAGAGATACAGCATCTAAACTGAGAGAGATACAGCATCTAAACTGAGAGAGATGCAGAATCTAAACTGAGAGAGATACAGAATCTAAACTGAGAGAGATGCAGAATCTTCACTGAGAGAGATGCAGAATCAAAACTCTGAGAGATACTGAATCTAAAGTGAGAGAGATGCAGAATCTTAACTCAGAGAGATGCAGAATCTTAACTGAGAGAGATACAGAATCTAAACTGAGAGATGCAGAATCTTAACTGAGAGATGCAGAATCGTAACAGAGAGATACAGAACCTAAACTGAGAGAGATACAGAATCTAAACTGTGTGAGATACTGAATCTAAACTGAGAGATGCAGAATCGTAACTGAGAGAGATACAGAATCGTAACTGAGAGAGATACAGAATCTAAACTGAGAGATGCAGAATTGTAACTGAGAGAGATACAGAATCTAAACTGAGAGAGATACAGAATCTAAACTGAGAGATGCATAATCGTAACTGAGAGAGATACAGAATCAAAACTGAGAAAGATACAGAACCTAATCTGAGAGAGATACAGCATCTAAACTGAGAGATACAGAATCTAAACTGAGCAAGATACAGACTCCAAACAGATTGATAAAGACTGTTAGCTGAGAGAGAGACAGAATCTAAACTGAGAGAGATACAGAATCTAAACTGAGAGAGATGCAGAATCTTAACTGAGAAATATACTGAATCTAAACTGAGAGAGATGCAGAATCAAAACTCTGAGAGATACTGAATCTAACCTGAGAGAGATACTGAATCTAACCTGAGAGAGATAATGAATCTAACCTGAGAGAGATACAGAATCTAAACTGAGAGACAGGCAGATTCTTAACGGAGAGAGATACAGAATCATAACTGAGGGAGATACAGAATCTAAACTGAGGGACATACAGAATCTAAACTGAGAGAGATACAGAACCTAATCTGAGAGATATACAGAATCTAAACTCAGAGGGATGCAGAATCAAAACTGTGAGAGATACTGAAACTAAACTGAGACAGATACAGAATCATAACTCGCAGAGAGACAGAATCTCAACTGAGGGAGATACAGAATCCAAAGTGAGAGAGATACAGAATCTAAACTGAGAGAGATACAGAATCTTAACTGAGCGAGATGCAGAATCTAAACTGAGAGAGATATAGAATCAAAACTGTGAGAGATACTGAATCAAAACTGAGTGAGATACAGTATCTAAACTGAGAGAGATACAGCATCTAAACTGAGAGAGATGCAGAATCGAAACTTGGAGAGATTCAGAATCTAAACTGAGAGAGATACAGCATCGAAACAGAGAGAGATGCAGAATCTAAACTGAGAGAGATACAGCATCTAAACTGAGAGATGCAGAATCTAAACTGAGAGAGATACAGAATCTAAACTGAGAGAGATGCAGAATCTTAACTGAGAGAGACACAGAATCAAAAGTGAGAAAGATATTGAACCTAATCTGAGAGAGATACAGCATCTAAATTGAGAGAGATACAGATTAAAAACTGTGAGAGATAAAGAATCTAAACTGAGAGAGATACAGACTCTAAACTGAGTGATAAAGAATGTAACCTATGAGAGATATAGAAAATAAACTGAGAGAGATACAGAATCTAAACTGAGAGCCATGAAGAATCTTAACTGAGAGTGATTCAGAATCTAAACTGAGAGACATGCAGAATCTTAACAGAGAGAGATACAGAATCGTAACTGAGAGAGATACAGAATCTAAACTGAGGGACATACAGAATCTAAACTGAGAGAGATACAGAATCTAAACTGAGAGAGATACGGAATCTGAACTGAGAGGGTTGCAGAATCAAAACTGTGAGAGATGCTGAATCTAAACTGAGACAGATACAGAATCATAACTCAGAGTGATACAGAATCGAAACTGAGAGAGATGCAGTATCTTAACTGAAAGAGATGCAGTATCTTAACTGAGAGAGATACAGAATCTAAACTTAGAGAGATACAGAATCTTAACTGAGAGAGACCCAGAATCAAAACTGTGACAGATACTTAATCTCAACTGAGAGAGATAAAGAATCTAAACTGAGAGAGATAAAGAATCTAACCTGAGAGAGATACTGAATCTAAACTGAGAGAGATGCAGAATCTTAACTGAGAGAGATACAGCATCTAAACTGAGAGAGATACAGAATCTAAACTGGGAAAGATGCAGAATCTTAACTGAGAGAGATACAGAATCTAAACTGAGAGAGATACAGAATCTAAACTGAGAGAGATACAGAATCTAAACTGAGAGAGATGCAGAATCTTAACTGAGAGAGATACAGAATCTAAACTGAGAGAGATACCGAATCGTAACTGAGAAAGAAACAGAACCTAATCTGAGAGAGATACAGCATCTAAACTGAGAGAGATGCAGAATCTAAACTGAGAGAGATACAGAATCTATACTGAGCGAGATGCAGAATCTTAACTTAGAGAGATTCAGAATCTAAACTGAAAGAGATACAGCATCGAAACAGAGAGAGATGCAGATTCTAAACTGAGAGAGATACAGCATCTAAACTGAGAGATGCAGAATCTAAACTGAGAGAGATACAGAATCTAAACTGAGAGAGATGCAGAATCTTAACTGAGAGAGATACAGAATCAAAAGTGAGAAAGATATTGAACCTAATCTGAGAGAGATACAGCATCTAAATTGAGAGAGATACAGATTAAAAACTGTGAGAGATAAAGAATCTAAACTGAGAGAGATACTGACTCTAAACTGAGTGATTAAGAATGTAAACTGAGAGAGATACAGAAAATAAACTGAGAGAGATACAGAATCTAAACTGAGAGCCATGAAGAATCTTAACTGAGAGTGATTCAGAATCTAAACTGAGAGACATGCAGAATCTTAACAGAGAGAGATACAGAATTGTAGCTGAGAGAGATACAGAATCTAAACTGAGGGACATACAGAATCTAAACTGAGAGAGATGCAGAATCTAAACTGAGAGATACAGAATCTATACTGAGCGAGATGCAGAATCTAAACTGAGCGAGATGCAGAATCTAAACTGCGAGAGATATAGAATCAAAACTGTGAGAGATACTGAATCAAAACTGAGAGAGATACAGAATCTAAACTGAGAGAGATAAAGAATCTAACTTGAGAGAGATACAGAATCTAAACTGAGAGAGATGCAGAATCAGAACTCTGATTGATACTGAATCCAAAGTGAGAGAGATACAGAATCTAAACTGAGAGAGATACAGAATCTTAACTGAGCGAGATGCAGAATCTAAACTGAGAGAGATATAGAATCAAAACTGTGAGAGATACTGAATCAAAACTGAGAGAGATACAGAATCTAAACTGAGAGAGATACAGAATCTAAACTGAGAGAGATACAGCATCTAAACTGAGAGAGATGCAGAATCTAAACTGAGAGAGATACAGCATCTAAACTGAGAGAGATGCAGAATCTAAACTGAGAGAGATACAGAATCTAAACTGAGAGGTGCAGAATCTTAACTGAGAGAGATACAGAATCAAAAGTGAGAAAGATACAGAACCTAATCTGAGAGAGATACAGCATCTAAACTGAGAGAGATACAGAATCTTAACTGAGCGAGATGCAGAATCTAAACTGAGAGAGATATAGAATAAAAACTGTGAGAGATACTGAATCAAATCTGAGAGAGATACAGACCCTAATCTGAGAGAGATACAGCATCTAAACTGAGAGAGATACAGATGAAAAACTGTGAGAGATAAAGAATATAAACTGAGAGAGATACAGACTCTAAACAGAGTGATAAAGAATGTAAACTGATAGAGATATAGAAAATAAACTGAGAGAGATACAGAATTTAAACTGAGAGCCATGAAGAATCTTAACTGAGAATGATTCAGAATCTAAACTGAGAGACATGCAGAATCTTAACTGAGAGAGATACAGAATCGTAACTGAGAGAGATACAGAATCGTAACTGAGAGAGATACAGAATCTTAACTGAGAGAGATGCTGAATCTAAACTGAGAGAGATACAGAATCAAAACTGTGAGAGATACTGATTCTAAACTGAGAGAGATACCAAATCTAAACTGAGGGAGATAAAGAATCTTACCTGAGAAAGATACTGAATCTAAACTGAGAGATATGCAGAATCAAAACTCTGAGAGATACTGAATCTAACCTGAGAGAGATAAAGAATCTAACCTGAGAGAGATGCAAAATCGTAACTGAGAGAGATACAGAATCTAAACTGAGAGATGCAGAATCAATACTGTGAGTGATACAGAATCGAAACTGAGAGAGATGCAGTATCTTAACTGAAAGAGATGCAGTATCTTAACTGAGAGAGATACAGAATCTAAACTTAGAGAGATACAGAATCTTAACTGAGAGAGATCCAGAATCAAAACTGTGACAAATACTTAATCTCAACTGAGAGAGATAAAGAATCTAAACTGAGAGAGATAAAGAATCTAACCTGAGAGAGATACTGAATCTAAACTGAGAGAGATGCAGAATATTAACTGAGAGAGATGCAGAATATTAACTGAGAGAGATGCAGAATATTAACTGAGAGAGATCCAGAATCTAAACTGAGAGAGATACAGAATCTAAACTGAGAGAGATACAGAATCTAAACTGAGAGAGATACAGAATCTAAACTGAGAGAGATACAGAATCTTAACTGAGAGAGATGCAGAATCTTAACTGAGAGAGATACAGAATCTAAACTGAGAGAGATACCGAATCGTAACTGAGAAAGAAACAGAACCTAATCTGAGAGAGATACAGCATCTAAACAGAGAGAGATGCAGAATCTAAACTGAGAGAGATACAGAATCTATACTGAGAGAGATGCAGAATCTTAACTTCGAGAGATACAGCATCGAAACTGAGAGAGATGCAGAATCTAAACTGAGAGAGATGCAGAATCTAAACTGAGAGAGATGCAGAATCTAAACTGAGAGAGATACAGCATCTAAACTGAGAGAGATGCAGAATCTAAACTGAGAGAGATACAGAATCTAAACTGAGAGAGATGCAGAATATTAACTGAGAGAGATACAGAATCAAAAGTGAGAAAGATATTGAACCTAATCTGAGAGAGATACAGCATCTAAATTGAGAGAGATACAGATTAAAAACTGTGAGAGATAAAGAATCTAAACTGAGAGAGATACAGACTCTAAACTGAGTGATAAAGAATGTAAACTGAGAGAGATATAGAAAATAAACTGAGAGAGATACAGAATCTAAACTGAGAGCCATGAAGAATCTTAACTGAGAGTGATTCAGAATCTAAACTGAGAGACATGCAGAATCTTAACAGAGAGAGATACAGAATCGTAACTGAGAGAGATACAGAATCTAAACTGAGGGACATACAGAATCTAAACTGAGGGACATACAGAATCTAAACTGAGAGAGATACAGAATCTAAACTGAGAGAGATACAGAATCTAAACTGAGAGAGATACGGAATCTGAACTGAGAGGGTTACGGAATCTGAACTGAGAGGGTTGCAGAATGAAAACTGTGAGAGATGCTGAATCTAAACTGAGACAGATACAGAATCATAACTCAGAGAGATACAGAATCTAAACTGAGAGAGATGCAGAATCTTAACTGAGAGAGATACAGAATCTAAACTGAGAGAGATACCGAATCGTAACTGAGAAAGAAACAGAACCTAATCTGAGAGAGATACAGCATCTGAACTGAGAGAGATGCAGAATCTAAACTGAGAGAGATACAGAATCTATACTGAGCGAAATGCAGAATCTAAACTGAGCGAGATGCAGAATCTAAACTGGGAGAGATGCAGAATCTTAACTGAGAGAGATGCAGAAACTTAACTGAGAGAGATACAGAATCTAAACTGAGCGAGATACCGAATCGTAACTGAGAAAGAAACAGAACCTAATCTGAGAGAGATACAGCATCCAAACTGAGAGAGATGCAGAATCCAAACTGAGAGAGATGCAGAATCCAAACTGAGAGAGATACAGAATCTAAACTGAGAGAGATACAGAATCTAAACTGAGAGAGATGCAGAATCTTAACTGAGAGAGATACAGAATCAAAAGTGAGAAAAATACAGAACCTAATCTGAGAAAGATACAGCATCTAAACTGAGAGAGATACAGATTAAAAACTGAGAGATAAAGAATCTAAACTGAGAGAGATACAGACTCTAAACAGAGTGATAAAGAATATAAACTGAGAGAGATATAGAAAATAAACTGAGAGAGATACAGAATCGACACTGAGAGCCATGAAGAATCTTAACTGAGAGTGATTCAGCATCTAAACTGAGAGACATGCAGAATCTTAACTGAGAGAGATACAGAATCGTAACAGAGAGATACAGAATCTAAACTGAGAGAGATACGAAATCTGAACTGAGAGGGTTGCAGAATCATAACTGTGAGAGATACAGAATCTAAACTGAGAGAGATGCAGAATCTTAACTGAGAGAGATACAGAATCTAAACTGAGACAGATACCGAATCGTAACTGAGAAAGAAACAGAACCTAATCTGAGAGAGATACAGCATCTAAACTGAGAGAGATGCAGAATATAAACTGAGAGAGATACAGAATCTAAACTGAGAGAGATACAGAATCTAAACTGAGAGAGATACAGCATCTAAACTGAGAGAGATGCAGAATCAAAACTGAGAGAGATGCAGAATCAAAACTGAGAGAGATACAGCATCTAAACTGAGAGAGATGCAGAATCAAAACTGAGAGAGATACAGAATCTAAACTGAGAGAGATACAGCATCTAAACTGAGAGAGATGCAGAATCAAAACTGAGAGAGATACAGAATCTAAACTGAGAGAGATGCAGAATCTTAACTGAGAGAGATACAGAATCAAAAGTGAGAAAGATACAGAACCTACTCTGAGAGAGATACAGCATCTCAACTGAGAGAGATACAGATTAAAAACTGTGAGAGATACAGAATCTAAACTGAGAGAGATGCAGAATCTTAACAGAGAGAGATACAGAATCGTAACTGAAAGAGATACAGAACCTAAACTGAGGCACATACAGAATCTAAACTGAGAGAGATACAGAATCTAAACTGAGAGAGATACGGAATCTGAACTGAGAGGGTTCCAGAATCAAAACTGTGAGAGATGCTGAATCTAAACTGAGACAGATACAGAATCATAACTCAGAGAGATACAGAATCTAAACTGAGAGAGATACAGAACCTAAACTGAGCGAGATGCAGAATCTAAACTGAGAGAGATACAGAATCTAAACTGACAGAGATGCAGAATCTTAACTGAGAGAGATACAGAATCAAAAGTGAGAAAGATACAGAACCTAATCTGAGAGAGATACAGATTAAAAACTGAGAGATAAAGAATCTAAACTGAGAGAGATACAGACTCTAAACAGAGTGATAAAGAATGTAAACTGAGAGAGATATAGAAAATAAACTGAGAGAGATACAGAATCTAAACTGAGAGCCATGAAGAATCTTAACAGAGAGAGATACAGAATCGTAACTGAGAGAGATACAGAATCGTAACAGAGAGATACAGAAACTAAACTGAGAGAGATACGAAATCTGAACTGAGAGGGTTGCAGAATCATAACTGTGAGAGATACAGAATCTAAACTGAGAGAGATGCAGAATCTTAACTGAGAGAGATACAGAATCTAAACTGAGACAGATACCGAATCGTAACTGAGAAAGAAACAGAACCTAATCTGAGAGAGATACAGCATCTAAACTGAGAGAGATGCAGAATATAAACTGAGAGAGATACAGAATCTAAACTGAGAGAGATACAGCATCTAAACTGAGAGAGATGCAGAATCAAAACTGAGAGAGATACAGAATCTAAACTGAGAGAGATACAGCATCTAAACTGAGAGAGATGCAGAATCAAAACTGAGAGAGATACAGAATCTAAACTGAGAGAGATACAGAATCCAAACTGAGAGAGATACAGCATCTAAACTGAGAGAGATGCAGAATCAAAACTGAGAGAGATACAGAATCTAAACTGAGAGAGATGCAGAATCTTAACTGAGAGAGATACAGAATCAAAAGTGAGAAAGATACAGAACCTAATCTGAGAGAGATACAGCATCTAAACTGAGAGAGATACAGATTAAAAACTGTGAGAGATACAGAATCTAAACTGAGAGAGATGCAGAATCTTAACAGAGAGAGATACAGAATCGTAACTGAAAGAGATACAGAACCTAAACTGAGGCACATACAGAATCTAAACTGAGAGAGATACAGAATCTAAACTGAGAGAGATACGGAATCTGAACTGAGAGGGTTGCAGAATCAAAACTGTGAGAGATGCTGAATCTAAACTGAGACAGATACAGAATCTAAACTGAGCGAGATGCAGAATCTAAACTGAGAGAGAAACTGAATCAAAACTGAGAGAGATACAGATTCTAAACTGAGAGAGATAAAGAATCTAACCTGAGAGAGATACAGAATCTAAACTGAGAGAGATGCAGAATCAGAACTCTGAATGATACTGAATCCAAAGTGAGAGAGATACTGAATCTAAACTGAGAGAGATACAGAATCTTAACTGAGCGAGATGCAGAATCTAAACTGAGAGAGATTTATAATCAAAACTGTGAGAGATACTGAATCAAAACTGAGAGAGATACAGAATCTTAACTGAGCGAGATGCAGAATCTAAACTGAGAGAGATTTAGAATCAAAACTGTGAGAGATACTGAATCAAAACTGAGAGAGATACAGAATCTAAACTGAGAGAGATTTAGAATCAAAACTGTGAGAGATACTGAATCAAAACTGAGAGAGATACAGAATCTAAACTGAGAGAGATACAGCATCTAAACTGAGAGAGATGCAGAATCTAAACTGAGAGAGATTTAGAATCAAAACTGTGAGAGATACAGAATCTAAACTGAGAGAGATACAGAATCTAAACTGAGAGAGATACAGAATCTAAACTGAGAGAGATACAGCATCTAAACTGAGAGAGATGCCGAATCTAAACTGAGAGAGATACAGAATCTAAACTGAGAGATGCAGAATCTTAACTGAGAGAGATACAGAATCTAAACTGAGAGAGATACAGATTAAAAACTGGGAGAGATAAAGAATCTAAACTGAGAGAGATACAGAATCTATACTGAGAGAGATACAGAATCTAAACTGAGAGAGATACAGAATCAAAAGTGAGAAAGATACAGAACCTAATCTGAGAGAGATACAGCATCTAAACTGAGAGAGATACAGATTAAAAACTGAGAGGCAAAGAATCTAAACTGAGAGAGATACAGAATCTATACTGAGAGAGATACAGAATCTAATCTGAGAGAGATACAGAATCAAAACTGTGGTAGATACAGAATCAAAACTGAGAGAGATAAAGAATTTTAACTGAGAGTGATACAGAATCTAAACTGAGAGAGATGCAGTATCTTAACTGAGAGAGATGCAGTATCTTAACTGAGAGAGATACCGAATCTTAAATGAGAGAGATACCGAATCTTAAATGAGAGAGATACAGAACCTAAACTGAGAGAGATACAGCATCTAAACTGAGAGAGATGCAGAATCAAAACTGAGAGAGATGCAGTATCTTAACTGAGAGAGATACAGCATCTAAACTGAGAGAGATGCCGAATCTAAACTGAGAGAGATACAGAATCTAAACTGAGAGAGATACAGCATCTAAACTGAGAGAGATGCAGAATCAAAACTGAGAGAGATAAAGAATCTAAACTGAGAGAGATACAGCATCTAAACTGAGAGAGATGCAGAATCAAAACTGAGAGAGATACAGAATCTAAACTGAGAGAGATACAGAACCTAAACTGAGCGAGATGCAGAATCTAAACTGAGAGAGATACAGAATCTAAACTGACAGAGATGCAGAATCTTAACTGAGAGAGATACAGAATCAAAAGTGAGAAAGAT
This sequence comes from Heterodontus francisci, assembly GCF_036365525.1. Lineage (NCBI taxonomy): Eukaryota > Metazoa > Chordata > Chondrichthyes > Heterodontiformes > Heterodontidae > Heterodontus > Heterodontus francisci. Next base: position 34,493,705 of record NC_090394.1, on the reverse strand, counting down.
ACAGAACCTAATCTGAGAGAGATACAGATTAAAAACTGAGAGATAAAGAATCTAAACTGAGAGAGATACAGACTCTAAACAGAGTGATAAAGAATGTAAACTGAGAGAGATATAGAAAATAAACTGAGAGAGATACAGAATCTAAACTGAGAGCCATGAAGAATCTTAACTGAGAGTGATTCAGAATCTAAACTGAGAGACATGCAAAATCTTAACAGAGATACAGAATCGTAACTGAGAGAGATACAGAATCGTAACAGAGAGATACAGAATCTAAACTGAGAGAGATACGAAATCTGAACTGAGAGGGTTGCAGAATCATAACTGTGAGAGATACAGAATCTAAACTGAGAGAGATGCAGAATCTTAACTGAGAGAGATACAGAATCTAAACTGAGACAGATACCGAATCGTAACTGAGAAAGAAACAGAACCTAATCTGAGAGAGATACAGCATCTAAACTGAGAGAGATGCAGAATATAAACTGAGAGAGATACTGAATCTAAACTGAGAGAGATACAGCATCTAAACTGAGAGAGATGCAGAATCAAAACTGAGAGAGATACAGAATCTAAACTGAGAGAGATACAGCATCTAAACTGAGAGAGATGCAGAATCAAAACTGAGAGAGATACAGAATCTAAACTGAGAGAGATACAGCATCTAAACTGAGAGAGATGCAGAATCAAAACTGAGAGAGATACAGAATCTAAACTGAGAGAGATGCAGAATCTTAACTGAGAGAGATACAGAATCAAAACTGAGAGAGATACAGAACCTAATCTGAGAGAGATACAGCATCTAAACTGAGAGAGATACAGATTAAAAACTGTGAGAGATACAGAATCTAAACTGAGAGAGATGCAGAATCTTAACAGAGAGAGATACAGAATCGTAACTGAAAGAGATACAGAACCTAAACTGAGGCACATACAGAATCTAAACTGAGAGAGATACAGAATCTAAACTGAGAGAGATACGGAATCTGAACTGAGAGGGTTGCAGAATCAAAACTGTGAGAGATGCTGAATCTAAACTGAGACAGATACAGAATCATAACTCAGAGAGATACAGAATCTAAACTGAGAGAGATACAGAATCTAAACTGAGAGAGATACAGAATCTAAACTGAGCGAGATGCAGAATCTAAACTGAGAGAGATATAGAATCAAAACTGTGAGAGATACTGAATCAAAACTGAGAGAGATACAGAATCTAAACTGAGAGAGATAAAGAATCTAACCTGAGAGAGATACAGAATCTAAACTGAGAGAGATGCAGAATCAGAACTCTGAATGATACTGAATCCAAAGTGAGAGAGATACAGAATCTTAACTGAGCGAGATGCAGAATCTAAACTGAGAGAGATTTAGAATCAAAACTGTGAGAGATACTGAATCAAAACTGAGAGAGATACAGAATCTAAACTGAGTGAGAGATGCAGAATCTTAACTGAGAGAGATACAGAATCTAAACTGAGAGAGATACAGATTAAAAACTGGGAGAGATAAAGAATCTAAACTGAGAGAGATACAGAATCTAAACTGAGAGAGATACAGAATCTAAACTGAGAGAGATACAGAATCAAAAGTGAGAGAGATACAGAACCTAATCTGAGAGAGATACAGCATCTAAACTGAGAGAGATACAGCATCTAAACTGAGAGAGATACAGATTAAAAACTGTGAGAGATAAAGAATCTAAACTGAGAGAGATACAGAATCTATACTGAGAGAGAAACAGAATCTAATCTGAGAGAGATACAGAATCAAAACTGTGGTAGATACAGAATCAAAACTGAGAGAGATAAAGAATTTTAACTGAGAGTGATACAGAATCTAAACTGAGAGAGATGCAGTATCTTAACTGAGAGAGATGCAGTATCTTAACTGAGAGAGATACCGAATCTTAAATGAGAGAGATACCGAATCAAAACTGAGATTGATACAGAATCTAAACTGAGGGAGATACAGAATCTAAACTGAGAAAGATACAGAATCTAAACTGAGAGAGATACAGCATCTAATCTGAGAGAGATACAGATTAAAAACTGAGAGATAAAGAATCTAAACTGAGAGAGATACAGACTCTAAACAGAGTGATAAAGAATGTAAACTGAGAGAGATATAGAAAATAAACTGAGAGAGATACAGAATCTAAACTGAGAGCCATGAAGAATCTTAACTGAGAGAGATACAGAATCGTAACTGAGAGAGATACAGAATCGTAACAGAGAGATACAGAAACTAAACTGAGAGAGATACGAAATCTGAACTGAGAGGGTTGCAGAATCATAACTGTGAGAGATACAGAATCTAAACTGAGAGAGATGCAGAATCTTAACTGAGAGAGATACAGAATCTAAACTGAGAGAGATGCAGAATCAGAACTCTGAATGATACTGAATCCAAAGTGAGAGAGATACTGAATCTAAACTGAGAGAGATACAGAATCTTAACTGAGCGAGATGCAGAATCTAAACTGAGAGAGATTTAGAATCAAAACTGTGAGAGATACTGAATCAAAACTGAGAGAGATACAGAATCTAAACTGAGAGAGATACAGCATCTAAACTGAGAGAGATGCAGAATCTAAACTGAGAGAGATTTAGAATCAAAACTGTGAGAGATACTGAATCAAAACTGAGAGAGATACAGAATCTAAACAGAGAGAGATACAGCATCTAAACTGAGAGAGATGCAGAATCTAAACTGAGAGAGATGCAGAATCTAAACTGAGAGAGATACAGAATCTAAACTGAGAGATGCAGAATCTTAACTGAGAGAGATACAGAATCTAAACTGAGAGAGATACAGATTAAAAACTGGGAGAGATAAAGAATCTAAACTCAGAGAGATACAGAATCTATACTGAGAGAGATACAGAATCTAAACTGAGAGAGATACAGAATCAAAAGTGAGAAAGATACAGAACCTAATCTGAGAGAGATACAGCATGTAAACTGAGAGAGATACAGATTAAAAACTGTGAGAGATAAAGAATCTAAACTGAGAGAGATACAGAATCTATACTGAGAGAGATACAGAATCTAATCTGAGAGAGATACAGAATCAAAACTGTGGTAGATACAGAATCAAAACTGAGAGAGATAAAGAATTTTAACTGAGAGTGATACAGAATCTAAACTGAGAGAGATGCAGTATCTTAACTGAGAGAGATGCAGTATCTTAACTGAGAGAGATGCAGTATCTTAACTGAGAGAGATACCGAATCTTAAATGAGAGAGATACCGAATCAAAACTGAGAATGATACAGAATCTAAACTGAGGGAGATACAGAATCTAAACTGAGAAAGATACAGAATCTATACTGAGGGAGATACAGAATCTAAACTGAGAAAGATACAGAGTCTAAACTGAGAGATGCAGAATCTTAACTGAGAGAGATGCTGAATCTAAACTGGGAGAGATACAGAATCTAAACTGAGAGATGCAGAATCTTAACTGAGAGAGATACAGAATCAAAAGTGAGAAAGATACAGAACCTAATCTGAGAGAGATACAGCATCTAAACTGAGAGAGATACAGATTAAAAACTGTGAGTGATAAAGAATCTAAACTGAGAGAGATACAGACTCTAAACAGAGTGATAAAGAATGTAAACTGAGAGAGATATAGAAAATAAACTGAAAGAGATACAGAATTTAAACTGAGAGCCATGAAGAATCTTAACTGAGAGTGATTCAGAATCTAAACTGAGAGACATGCAAAATCTTAACAGAGAGAGATACAGTATCGTAACTGAGAGAGATACAGAATCGTAACAGAGAGATACAGAATCTAAACTGAGAGAGATACGAAATCTGAACTGAGAGGGTTGCAGAATCATAACTGTGAGAGATACAGAATCTAAACTGAGAGAAATGCAGAATCTTAACTGAGAGAGATACAGAATCTAAACTGAGACAGATACCGAATCGTAACTGAGAAAGAAACAGAACCTAATCTGAGAGAGATACAGCATCTAAACTGAGAGAGATGCACAATATAAACTGAGAGAGATACAGAATCTAAACTGAGAGAGATACAGCATCTAAACTGAGAGAGATGCAGAATCTAAACTGAGAGAGATACAGAATCTAAACTGAGAGAGATACAGCATCTAAACTGAGAGAGATGCAGAATCAAAACTGAGAGAGATACGGAATCTAAACTGAGAGAGATGCAGAATCTTAACTGAGAGAGATACAGAATCAAAAGTGAGAAAGATACAGAACCTAAACTGAGAGAGATACAGCATCTCAACTGAGAGAGATACAGATTAAAAACTGTGAGAGATACAGAATCTAAACTGAGAGAGATGCAGAATCTTAACAGAGAGAGATACAGAATCGTAACTGAAAGAGATACAGAACCTAAACTGAGGCACATACAGAATCTAAACTGAGAGAGATACAGAATCTAAACTGAGAGAGATACGGAATCTGAACTGAGAGGGTTGCAGAATCAAAACTGTGAGAGATGCTGAATCTAAACTGAGACAGATACAGAATCATAACTCAGAGAGATACAGAATCTAAACTGAGAGAGATACAGAACCTAAACTGAGCGAGATTCAGAATCTAAACTGAGAGAGATACAGAATCTAAACTGACAGAGATGCAGAATCTTAACTGAGAGAGATACAGAATCAAAAGTGAGAAAGATACAGAACCTAATCTGAGAGAGATACAGATTAAAAACTGAGAGATAAAGAATCTAAACTGAGAGAGATACAGACTCTAAACAGAGTGATAAAGAATGTAAACTGAGAGAGATATAGAAAATAAACTGAGAGAGATACAGAATCTAAACTGAGAGCCATGAAGAATCTTGACTGAGAGTGATTCAGAATCTAAACTGAGAGACATACAAAATCTTAACAGAGATACAGAATCGTAACTGAGAGAGATACAGAATCGTAACAGAGAGATACAGAATCTAAACTGAGAGAGATACGAAATCTGAACTGAGAGGGTTGCAGAATCATAACTGTGAGAGATACAGAATCTAAACTGAGAGAGATGCAGAATCTTAACTGAGAGAGATACAGAATCTAAACTGAGACAGATACCGAATCGTAACTGAGAAAGAAACAGAACCTAATCTGAGAGAGATACAGCATCTAAACTGAGAGAGATGCAGAATATAAACTGAGAGAGATACTGAATCTAAACTGAGAGAGATACAGCATCTAAACTGAGAGAGATGCAGAATCAAAACTGAGAGAGATACAGAATCTAAACTGAGAGAGATACAGCATCTAAACTGAGAGAGATGCAGAATCAAAACTGAGAGAGATACAGAATCCAAACTGAGAGAGATACAGCATCTAAACTGAGAGAGATGCAGAATCAAAACTGAGAGAGATACAGAATCTAAACTGAGAGAGATTCAGAATCTTAACTGAGAGAGATACAGAATCAAAAGTGAGAAAGATACAGAACCTAATCTGAGAGAGATACAGCATCTAAAATGAGAGAGATACAGATTAAAAACTGTGAGAGATACAGAATCTAAACTGAGAGAGATGCAGAATCTTAACAGAGAGAGATACAGAATCGTAACTGAAAGAGATACAGAACCTAAACTGAGGCACATACAGAATCTAAACTGAGAGAGATACAGAATCTAAACTGAGAGAGATACGGAATCTGAACTGAGAGGGTTGCAGAATCATAACTGTGAGAGATGCTGAATCTAAACTGAGACAGATACAGAATCATAACTCAGAGAGATACAGAATCTAAACAGAGAGATACAGAATCTAAACTGAGCGAGATGCAGAATCTAAACTGAGAGAGATATAGAATCAAAACTGTGAGAGATACTGAATCAAAACTGAGAGAGATACAGAATCTAAACTGAGAGAGATAAAGAATCTAACCTGAGAGAGATACAGAATCTAAACTGAGAGAGATGCAGAATCAGAACTCTGAATGATACTGAATCCAAAGTGAGAGAGATACTGAATCTAAACTGAGAGAGATACAGAATCTTAACTGAGCGAGATGCAGAATCTAAACTGAGAGAGATTTAGAATCAAATCTGTGAGAGATACTGAATCAAAACTGAGAGAGATACAGAATCTAAACTGACAGAGATACAGCATCTAAACTGAGAGAGATGCAGAATCTAAACTGAGAGAGATACAGAATCTAAACTGAGAGATGCAGAATCTTAACTGAGAGAGATACAGAATCTAAACTGAGAGAGATACAGATTAAAAACTGGGAGAGATAAAGAATCTACACTGAGAGAGATACAGAATCTAAACTGAGAGCGATACAGAATCTAAACTGAGAGAGATACAGAATCAAAAGTGAGAAAGATACAGAACCTAATCTGAGAGAGATACAGCATCTAAACTGAGAGAGATACAGATTAAAAACTGTGAGAGATAAAGAATCTAAACTGAGAGAGATACAGAATCTATACTGAGAGAGAAACAGATTCTAATCTGAGAGAGATACAGAATCAAAACTGTGGCAGATACAGAATCAAAACTGAGAGAGATAAAGAATTTTAACTGAGAGTGATACAGAATCTAAACTGAGAGAGATGCAGTATCTTAACTGAGAGAGATGCAGTATCTTAACTGAGAGAGATACCGAATCTTAAATGAGAGAGATACCGAATCAAAACTGAGAATGATACAGAATCTAAACTGAGGGAGATACAGAATCTAAACTGAGAAAGATACAGAATCTAAACTGAGAGAGATACAGCATCTAATCTGAGAGAGATACAGATTAAAAACTGAGAGATAAAGAATCTAAACTGAGAGAGATACAGACTCTAAACAGAGTGATAAAGAATGTAAACTGAGAGAGATATAGAAAATAAACTGAGAGAGATACAGAATCTAAACTGAGAGCCATGAAGAATCTTAACTGAGAGTGATTCAGAATCTAAACTGAGAGACATGCAAAATCTTAACAGAGAGAGATACAGAATCGTAACTGAGAGAGATACAGAATCGTAACAGAGAGATACAGAAACTAAACTGAGAGAGATACGAAATCTGAACTGAGAGGGTTGCAGAATCATAACTGTGAGAGATACAGAATCTAAACTGAGAGAGATGCAGAATCTTAACTGAGAGAGATACAGAATCTAAACTGAGACAGATACCGAATCGTAACTGAGAAAGAAACAGAACCTAATCTGAGAGAGATACAGCATCTAAACTGAGAGAGATGCAGAATATAAACTGAGAGAGATACAGAATCTAAACTGAGAGAGATACAGCATCTTAACTGAGAGAGATGCAGAATCAAAACTGAGAGAGATACAGAATCTAAACTGAGAGAGATACAGCATCTAAACTGAGAGAGATGCAGAATCAAAACTGAGAGAGATACAGAATCTAAACTGAGAGAGATACAGAATCTAAACTGAGAGAGATACAGCATCTAAACTGTGAGAGATGCAGAATCAAAACTGAGAGAGATACAGAATCTAAACTGAGCGAGATGCAGAATCTAAACTGTGAGAGATATAGAATCAAAACTGTGAGAGATACTGAATCAAAACTGAGAGAGATACAGAATCTAAACTGAGAGAGATAAAGAATCTAACCTGAGAGAGATACAGAATCTAAACTGAGAGAGATGCAGAATCAGAACTCTGAATGATACTGAATCCAAAGTGAGAGAGATACTGAATCTAAACTGAGAGAGATACAGAATCTTAACTGAGCGAGATGCAGAATCTAAACTGAGAGAGATTTAGAATCAAAACTGTGAGAGATACTGAATCAAAACTGAGAGAGATACAGAATCTAAACTGACAGAGATACAGCATCTAAACTGAGAGAGATGCAGAATCTAAACTGAGAGAGATACAGAATCTAAACTGAGAGATGCAGAATCTTAACTGAGAGAGATACAGAATCTAAACTGAGAGAGATACAGATTAAAAACTGGGAGAGATAAAGAATCTAAACTGAGAGAGATACAGAATCTAAACTGAGAGAGATACAGAATCTAAACTGAGAGAGATACAGAATCTAAACTGAGAGAGATACAGAATCAAAAGTGAGAAAGATACAGAACCTAATCTGAGAGAGATACAGCATCTAAACTGAGAGAGATACAGATTAAAAACTGTGAGAGATAAAGAATCTAAACTGAGAGAGATACAGAATCTATACTGAGAGAGAAACAGAATCTAATCTGAGAGAGATACAGAATCAAAACTGTGGTAGATACAGAATCAAAACTGAGAGAGATAAAGAATTTTAACTGAGAGTGATACAGAATCTAAACTGAGAGAGATGCAGTATCTTAACTGAGAGAGATGCAGTATCTTAACTGAGAGAGATGCAGTATCTTAACTGAGAGAGATACCGAATCTTAAATGAGAGAGATACCGAATCAAAACTGAGAATGATACAGAATCTAAACTGAGGGAGATACAGAATCTAAACTGAGAAAGATACAGAATCTAAACTGAGAGAGATACAGCATCTAATCTGAGAGAGATACAGATTAAAAACTGAGAGATAAAGAATCTAAACTGAGAGAGATACAGACTCTAAACAGAGTGATAAAGAATGTAAACTGAGAGAGATATAGAAAATAAACTGAGTGAGATACAGAATCTAAACTGAGAGCCATGAAGAATCTTAACTGAGAGTGATTCAGAATCTAAACTGAGAGACATGCAAAATCTTAACAGAGAGAGATACAGAATCGTAACTGAGAGAGATACAGAATCGTAACAGAGAGATACAGAAACTAAACTGAGAGAGATACGAAATCTGAACTGAGAGGGTTGCAGAATCATAACTGTGAGAGATACAGAATCTAAACTGAGAGAGATGCAGAATCTTAACTGAGAGAGATACAGAATCTAAACTGAGACAGATACCGAATCGTAACTGAGAAAGAAACAGAACCTAATCTGAGAGAGATACAGCATCTAAACTGAGAGAGATGCAGAATATAAACTGAGAGAGATACAGAATCTAAACTGAGAGAGATACAGCATCTAAACTGAGAGAGATGCAGAATCAAAACTGAGAGAGATACAGAATCTAAACTGAGAGAGATACAGCATCTAAACTGAGAGAGATGCAGAATCAAAACTGAGAGAGATACAGAATCTAAACTGAGAGAGATACAGCATCTAAACTGAGAGAGATGCAGAATCAAAACTGAGAGAGATACAGAATCTAAACTGAGAGAGATACAGCATCTAAACTGTGAGAGATGCAGAATCAAAACTGAGAGAGATACAGAATCTAAACTGAGAGAGATGCAGAATCTTAACTGAGAGAGATACAGAATCAAAAGTGAGAAAGATACAGAACCTAATCTGAGAGAGATACAGCATCTAAACTGAGAGAGATACAGATTAAAAACTGTGAGAGATACAGAATCTAAACTGAGAGAGATGCAGAATCTTAACAGAGAGAGATACAGAATCGTAACTGAAAGAGATGCAGACTCTAAACAGAGTGATAAAGAATGTAAACTGAGAGAGATATAGAAAATAAACTGAGAGAGATGCAGAATCTAAACTGAGAGAGATATAGAATCAAAACTGTGAGAGATACTGAATCAAAACTGTGAGAGATACAGAATCTAAACTGAGAGAGATAAAGAATCTAACCTGAGAGAGATACAGAATCTAAACTGAGAGAGATGCAGAATCAGAACTCTGAATGATACTGAATCCAAAGTGAGAGAGATACTGAATCTAAACTGAGAGAGATACGGAATCTGAACTGAGAGGGTTGCAGAATCAAAACTGTGAGAGATGCTGAATCTAAACTGAGACAGATACAGAATCATAACTCAGAGAGATACAGAATCATAACTCAGAGAGATACAGAATCTAAACTGAGCGAGATACAGAATCTAAACTGAGCGAGATGCAGAATCAAAACTGTGAGAGATACTGAATCAAAACTGAGAGTGATACAGAATCTAAACTGAGAGAGACAAAGAATCTAACCTGAGAGAGATACAGAATCTAAACTGAGAGAGATGCAGAATCAGAACTCTGAATGATACTGAATCCAAAGTGAGAGAGATACTGAATCTAAACTGAGAGAGATACAGAATCTTAACTGAGCGAGATGCAGAATCTAAACTGAGAGAGATTTAGAATCAAAACTGAGAGAGATGCAGAATCTAAACTGAGAGAGATACAGAATCTAAACTGAGAGATACAGAATCTAAACTGAGAGATGCAGAATCTTAACTGAGAGAGATACAGAATCTAAACTGAGAGAGATACAGATTAAAAACTGGCAGAGATAAAGAATCTAAACTGAGAGAGATACAGAATCTAAACTGAGAGAGATACAGAATCTAAACTGAGAGAGATACAGAATCAAAAGTGAGAAAGATACAGAACCTAATCTGAGAGAGATACAGCATCTAAACTGAGAGAGATACAGATTAAAAACTGGCAGAGATAAAGAATCTAAACTGAGAGAGATACAGAATCTAAACTGAGAGAGATACAGAATCTAAACTGAGAGAGATACAGAATCAAAAGTGAGAAAGATACAGAACCTAATCTGAGAGAGATACAGCATCTAAACTGAGAGAGATACAGATTAAAAACTGTGAGAGATAAAGAATCTAAACTGAGAGAGATACAGAATCTATACTGAGAGAGAAACAGAATCTAATCTGAGAGAGATACAGAATCAAAACTGTGGTAGATACAGAATCAAAACTGAGAGAGATACCGAATCAAAACTGAGAGTGATACAGAATCTAAACTGAGAGTGATACAGAATCTAAACTGAGAGTGATACAGAATCTAAACTGAGAGTGATACAGAATCTAAACTGAGAGAGATACAGAATCTAAACTGAGTAAGATACAGAATCTAAACTGAGGGAGATACAGAATCTAAACTGAGAAATATACAGAGTCTAAACTGAGAGATGCAGAATCTTAACTGAGAGAGATGCTGAATCTAAACTGGGAGAGATACAGAATCTAAACTGAGAGATGCAGAATCTTAACTGAGAGAGATACAGAATCAAAAGTGAAAAAGATACAGAACCTAATCTGAGAGAGATACAGCATCTAAACTGAGAGAGATACAGATTAAAAACTGTGAGTGATAAAGAATCTAAACTGAGAGAGATACAGACTCTAAACAGAGTGATAAAGAATGTAAACTGAGAGAGATATAGAAAATGAACTGAAAGAAATACAGAATTTAAACTGAGAGCCATGAAGAATCTTAACTGAGAGTGATTCAGGATCAAAACTGAGAGACATGCAGAATCTTAACAGAGAGAGATACAGAATCGTAACTGAGAGAGATAAAGAATCTAAACTGAGGCACATACAGAATCTAAACTGAGAGAGATACAGAATCTAAACTGAGAGAGATACGGAATCTGAACTGAGAGGGTTGCAGAATCAAAACTGTGAGAGATGCTGAATCTAAACTGAGACAGATACAGAATCAAAAGTGAGAAAGATACAGAACCTAATCTGAGAGAGATACAGCATCTAAACTGAGAGATACAGAATCTAAACTGAGAGAGATGCAGAATCTTAACTGAGAGAGAAACAGAATCAAAAGTGAGAAAGATACAGAACCTAATCTGAGAGAGATACAGCATCTAAACTGAGAGAGATACAGATTAAAAACTTTGAGAGATAAAGAATCTAAACTGAGAGAGATACAGACTCTAAACAGAGTGATAAAGAATGTAAACTGAGAGAGATATAGAAAATAAACTGAGAGAGATACAGAATCTAAACTGAGAGCCATGAAGAATCTTAACTGAGAGTGATTCAGAATCTAAACTGGGAGACATGCAGAATCTTAACAGAGAGAGATACAGAATCGTAACTGAAAAAGATACAGAACCTAAACTGAGGCACATACAGAATCTAAACTGAGAGAGATACAGAATCTAAACTGAGAGAGATACGGAATCTGAACTGAGAGGGTTGCAGAATCAAAACTGTGACAGATGCTGAATCTAAACTGAGACAGATACAGAATCATAACTCAGAGAGATACAGAATCTAAACTGAGAGATATACAGAATCTAAAATGAGCGAGATGCAGAATCTAAACTGAGAGAGATACAGAATCTAAACTGAGAGCCATGAAGAATCTTAACAGAGAGAGATACAGAATCGTAACTGAAAGAGATACAGAACCTAAACTGAGGCACATACAGAATCTAAACTGAGAGAGATACAGAATCTAAACTGAGAGAGATACGGAATCTGAACTGAGAGGGTTGCAGAATCAAAACTGTGACAGATGCTGAATCTAACCTGAGACAGATACAGAATCATAACTCAGAGAGATACAGAATCTAAACTGAGAGAGATACAGAATCTAAAATGAGCGAGATACAGAATCTAAAATGAGCGAGATGCAGAACCTAATCTGAGAGAGATACAGCATCTAAACTGAGAGAGATACAGATTAAAAACTGTGAGAGATACAGAATCTAAACTGAGAGAGATGCAGAATCTTAACAGAGAGAGATACAGAATCGTAACTGAAAGAGATACAGAACCTAAACTGAGGCACATACAGAATCTAAACTGAGAGAGATACAGAATCTAAACTGAGAGAGATACGGAATCTGAACTGAGAGGGTAGCAGAATCAAAACTGTGAGAGATGCTGAATCTAAACTGAGACAGATACAGAATCATAACTCAGAGAGATACAGAATCTAAACTGAGAGAGATACAGAATCTAAACTGAGCGAGATGCAGAATCTAAACTGAGAGAGATATAGAATCAAAACTGTGAGAGATACTGAATCAAAACTGAGAGAGATACAGAATCTAAACTGAGAGAGATAAAGAATCTAACCTGAGAGAGATACTGAATCTAAACTGAGAGAGATACAGAATCTTAACTGAGCGAGATGCAGAATCTAAACTGAGAGAGATTTAGAATCAAAACTGAGAGAGATACTGAATCAAAACTGAGAGAGATACAGAATCTAAACTGAGAGAGATACAGAATCTAAACTGAGAGAGATACAGCATCTAAACTGAGAGAGATGCAGAATCTAAACTGAGAGAGATACAGAATCTAAACTGAGAGATGCAGAATCTTAACTGAGAGAGATACAGAATCTAAACTGAGAGAGATACAGATTAAAAACTGGGAGAGATAAAGAATCTAAACTGAGAGAGATAAAGAATCTAAACTGAGAGAGATACAGAATCTATACTGAGAGAGATACAGAATCTATACTGAGAGAGATACAGAATCTAAACTGAGAGAGATACAGAATCAAAAGTGAGAAAGATACAGAACCTAATCTGAGAGAGATACAGCATCTAAACTGAGAGAGATACAGATTAAAAACTGTGAGAGATAAAGAATCTAAACTGAGAGAGATACAGAATCTATACTGAGAGAGATACAGAATCTATACTGAGAGAGATACAGAATCTATACTGAGAGAGATACAGAATCTAATCTGAGAGAGATACAGAATCAAAACTGTGGTAGATACAGAATCAAAACTGAGAGAGATAAAGAATTTTAACTGAGAGTGATACAGAATCTAAACTGAGAGAGATGCAGTATCTTAACTGAGAGAGATACCGAATCTTAAATGAGAGAGATACCGAATCAAAACTGAGAATGATACAGAATCTAAACTGAGGGAGATACAGAATCTAAACTGAGAAAGATACAGAATCTAAACTGAGGGAGATACAGAATCTAAACTGAGAAAGATACAGAGTCTAAACTGAGAGATGCAGAATCTTAACTGAGAGAGATGCTGAATCTAAACTGGGAGAGATACAGAATCTAAACTGAGAGATGCAGAATCTTAACTGAGAGAGATACAGAATCAAAAGTGAGAAAGATACAGAACCTAATCTGAGAGAGATACAGCATCTAAACTGAGAGAGATACAGATTAAAAACTGTGAGTGATAAAGAATCTAAACTGAGAGAGATACAGACTCTAAACAGAGTGATAAAGAATGTAAACTGAGAGAGATATAGAAAATAAACTGAAAGAGATACAGAATTTAAACTGAGAGCCATGAAGAATCTTAACTGAGAGTGATTCAGAATCAAAACTGAGAGAGATAAAGAATCTAAACTGAGGCACATACAGAATCTAAACTGAGAGAGATACAGAATCTAAACTGAGAAAGATACGGAATCTGAACTGAGAGGGTTGCAGAATCAAAACTGTGAGAGATGCTGAATGTAAACTGAGACAGATACAGAATCAAAAGTGAGAAAGATACAGAACCTAATCTGAGAGAGATACAGCATCTAAACTGAGAGATGCAGAATCTAAACTGAGAGAGATACAGAATCTAAACTGAGAGAGATGCAGAATCTTAACTGAGAGAGATACAGAATCAAAAGTGAGAAAGATACAGAACCTAATCTGAGAGAGATACAGCATCTAAACTGAGAGAGATACAGATTAAAAACTGTGAGAGATAAAGAATCTAAACTGAGAGAGATACAGACTCTAAACAGAGTGATAAAGAATGTAAACTGAGAGAGATATAGAAAATAAACTGAGAGAGATACAGAATCTAAACTGAGAGCCATGAAGAATCTTAACTGAGAGTGATTCAGAATCTAAACTGAGAGACATGCAGAATCTTAACAGAGAGAGATACAGAATCGTAACTGAAAGAGATACAGAACCTAAACTGAGGCACATGCAGAATCTAAACTGAGAGAGATACAGAATCTAAACTGAGAGAGATACGGAATCTGAACTGAGAGGGTTGCAGAATCAAAACTGTGAGAGATGCTGAATCTAAACTGAGACAGATACAGAATCATAACTCAGAGTGATACAGAATCTAAACTGAGAGAGATACAGAATCTAAACTGAGCGAGATGCAGAATCTAAACTGAGAGAGATATAGAATCAAAGCTGTGAGAGATACTGAATCAAAACTGAGAGAGATACAGAATCTAAACTGAGAGAGATAAAGAATCTAACCTGAGAGAGATACAGAATCTAAACTGAGAGAGATGCAGAATCAGAACTCTGATTGATACTGAATCAAAACTGAGTGAGATACAGAATCTAAACTGAGAGAGATACAGCATCTAAACTGAGAGAGATGCAGAATCTAAACTGAGAGAGATACAGCATCTAAACTGAGAGATGCAGAATCAAAACTGAGAGAGATACAGAATCTAAACTGAGCGAGATGCAGAATCGAAACTGAGAGAGATATAGAATCAAAGCTGTGAGAGATACTGAATCAAAACTGAGAGAGATACAGAATCTAAACTGAGAGAGATAAAGAATCTAACCTGAGAGAGATACAGAATCTAAACTGAGAGAGATGCAGAATCAGAACTCTGATTGATACTGAATCAAAACTGAATGAGATACAGAATCTAAACTGAGAGAGATGCAGCATCTAAACTGAGAGAGATGCAGAATCTAAACTGAGAGAGATGCAGCATCTAAACTGAGAGATGCAGAATCAAAACTGAGAGAGATACAGAATCGAAACTGACAGAGATGCAGAATCTTAACTGAGAGAGATACAGAATCAAAAGTGAGAAAGATATTGAACCTAATCTGAGAGAGATACAGCATCTAAATTGAGAGAGATACAGATTAAAAACTGTGAGATAAAGAATCTAAACTGAGAGAGATACAGACTCTAAACAGAGTGATAAAGAATGTAAACTGAGAGAGATATAGAAAATAAACTGAGAGAGATACAGAATCTAAACTGAGAGCCATGAAGAATCTTAACTGAGAGTGATTCAGAATCTAAACTGAGAGACATGCAGAATCTTAACAGAGAGACATGCAGAATCTTAACAGAGAGAGATACAGAATCGTAACTGAGAGAGATACAGAATCGTAACTGAGAGAGATACAGAATCTAAACTGAGGGACATACAGAATCTAAACTGAGAGAGATACTGAATCTAAACTGAGAGAGATACGGAACCTGAACTGAGAGGGTTGCAGAATCAAAACTGTGAGAGATGCTGAATCTAAACTGAGACAGATACAGAATCATAACTCAGAGAGATACAGAATCTAAACTGAGAGAGATGCAGAATCTTAACTGAGAGAGATACAGAATCTATAGTGAGCGAGATGCAGAATCTTAACTTAGAGAGATTCAGAATCGAAACTGAGAGAGATACAGCATCTAAACTGAGAGAGATGCAGAATCTAACTGAGGGAGATACAGCATCTAAACTGAGAGAGATGCAGAATCAAAACTGAGAGAGATACAGAATCTAAACTGACAGAGATGCAGAATCTTAACTGAGAGAGATACAGAATCAAAAGTGAGAAAGATACAGAACCTAATCTGAGAGAGATACAGCATCTAAACTGAGAGAGATACAGATTAAAAACTGAGAGATAAAGAATCTAAACTGAGAGAGATACAGACTCTAAACAGAGTGATAAAGAATATAAACTGAGAGAGATATAGAAAATAAACTGAGAGAGATACAGAATCTAAACTGAGAGCTATGAAGAGTCTTAACTGAGAGTGATTCAGAATCTAAACTGAGAGACATGCAGAATCTTAACAGAGAGAGATACAGAATCTAAACTGAGGCACATACAGAATCTAAACTGAGAGAGATACAGAATCTAAACTGAGAGAGATACAGAATCTAAACTGAGAGAGATACAGAATCTAAACTGAGAGAGATGCAGAATCAGAATTCTGATTGATACTGAATCCAAAGTGAGAGAGATTCAGAATCTAAACTGAGAGAGATACAGAATCTAAACTGAGAGAGATACAGAATCTAAACTGAGAGAGATACAGAATCTAAACTGAGAGATACAGAATCTAAACTGAGAGAGATACAGCATCTAAACTGAGAGAGATGCAGAATCTTAACTTATAGAGATTCAGAATCTAAACTGAGAGAGATACAGCATCGAAACAGAGAGAAGCAGAATCTAAACTGAGAGAGATACAGCATCTAAACTGAGAGATGCAGAATCTAAACTGAGATACAGAATCTAAACTGAGAGAGATGCAGAATCTTAACTGAGAGAGATACAGAATCAAAAGTGAGAACGATATTGAACCTAATCTGAGAGAGATACAGCATCTAAATTGAGAGAGAAACAGATTAAAAACTGTGAGAGATAAAGAATCTAAACTGAGAGAGATACAGAATCTAAACTGAGAGACATGAAGAATCTTAACTGAGAGTGATTCAGAATCTAAACTGAGAGACATGCAGAATCTTAACAGAGAGAGATACAGAATCGTAACTGAGAGAGATACAGAAACTAAACTGAGGGACATACAGAATCTAAACGGAGAGAGATACGGAATCTGACATGAGAGGGTTGCAGAATCAAAACTGTGAGAGATGCTGAATCTAAACTGAGACAGATACCGAATCGTAACTGAGAAAGAAACAGAACCTAATCTGAGAGAGATGCAGCATCTAAACTGAGAGAGATGCAGAATATAAACTGAGAGAGATACAGAATCTATACTGAGCGAGATGCAGAATCTTAACTTAGAGAGATTCAGAATCGAAACTGAGAGAGATACAGCATCTAAACTGAGAGAGATGCAGAATCTAAACTGAGAGAGATACAGCATCTAAACTGAGAGAGATGCAGAATCTAAACTGAGAGAGATACAGAATCTAAACTGAGAGATGCAGAATCTTAACTGAGAGAGATACAGAATCAAAAGTGAGAAAGATACAGAACCTAATCTGAGAGAGATAGAGCATCTAAACTGAGAGAGATACAGATTAAAAACTGTGAGAGATAAAGAATCTAAACTGAGAGAGATGCAGACTCTAAACAGAGTGATAAAGAATGTAAACTGAGAGAGATATAGAAAATAAACTGAGAGAGATACAGAATCTAAACTGAGAGCCATGAAGAATCTTAACTGAGAGTGATTCAGAATCTAAACTGAGAGACATGCAGAATCTTAACAGAGAGAGATACAGAATCGTAACTGAGAGAGATACAGAATCTAAACTGAGACAGATACAGAATCATAACTGAGAGAGATACAGAATCTAAACTGAGAGAGATACAGAATCTAAACTGAGCGAGATGCAGAATCTAAACTGAGAGAGATATAGAATCAAAACTGTGAGAGATACTGAATCTAAACTGAGAGAGATACAGAATCTAAACTGAGAGAGATAAAGAATCTAACCTGAGAGAGATACAGAATCTAAACTGAGAGAGATGCAGAATCAGAACTCTGATTGATACTGAATCCAAAGTGAGAGAGATACAGAATCTAAACTGAGCGAGATGCAGAATCTAAACTGAGAGAGATAAAGAATCAAAACAGCGAGAGATACTGAATCAAAACTGAGAGAGATACAGAATCTAAACTGAGAGAGATAAAGAATCTAACCTGAGAGAGATCCTGAATCTAAACTGAGAGAGATGCAGAATCAGAACTCTGATTGATACTGAATCTAAATTGAGAGAGATACAGAATCTAACCTGAGAGAGATAAAGAATCTAACCTGAGAGAGATACAGAATCTTATCAGAGAGAGATGCAGAATCTTAACTGAGAGAGATACAGAGCTTAAACTGAGAGAGATACAGAAGCTAAACTGAAAGAGATGCAGAATCTTAACTGAGAGAGATACAGAATCTAAATTGAGAGAGGTACGGAATCTAAACTGAGAGAAATGCAGAATGTAAACTGAGAGAGATGCAGAATCTAAACTGAGAGAAATACAGAATCTAAACTGGGAGAGATGCAGAATCTTAACTGAGAGAGTTACAGAATCTAAACTGAGAGAGATACAGAATCTAAACTTTGAGAGATTCAGAATCGAAACTGAGAGAGATACAGCATCTAAACTGAGAGAGATGCAGAATCTAAACTGAGAGAGATGCAGAATCTAAACTGAGAGTGATACAGCATCTAAACTGAGAGAGATGCAGAATCTAAACTGAGAGAGATACAGAATCTAAACTGAGAGAGATGCAGAATCAAAAGTGAGAAAGATACAGAACCTAATCTGAGAGAGATACAGCATCTAAACTGAGAGAGATACAGATTAAAAACTGTGAGAGATAAAGAATCTAAACTGAGAGAGATACAGACTCTAAACAGAGTGATAAAGAATGTAAACTGAGAAAGATATAGAAAATAAACTGAGAGAGATACAGAATCTAAACTGAGAGCCATGAAGAATCTTAACTGAGAGTGATTCAGAATCTAAACTGAGAGACATGCAGAATCTTAACAGAGAGAGATACAGAATCGTAACTGAGAGAGATACAGAATCTAAACCGAGGCACATACAGAATCTAAACTGAGAGAAATACAGAATCTAAACTGAGAGAGATACGGAATCTGAACTGAGAGGGTTGCAGAATCTAAACTGAGACAGATACAGAATCATAACTCAGAGAGATACAGAATCATAACTCAGAGAGATACAGAATCTAAACTGAGAGAGATACAGAATCTAAACTGAGAGAGATACAGAATCTAAACTGAGAGAGATACAGAATCTAAACTGAGCGAGATACAGAATCCAAACTGAGAGAGATGCAGAATCAGAACTCTGATTGATACTGAATCCAAAGTGAGAGAGATACAGAATCTAAACTGAGAGAGATACAGAATCTTAACTGAGCGAGATGCAGAATCTAAACTGAGAGAGATATAGAATCAAAACTGTGAGAGATACTGAATCTAAACTGAGAGAGATACAGAATCTAAACTGAGAGAGATACAGAATCTAAACTGAGAGAGATACAGAATCTAAACTGAGAGAGATACAGCATCTAAACTGAGAGAGATGCAGAATCTAAACTGAGAGAGATACAGCATCTAAACTGAGAGATGCAGAATCAAAACTGAGAGAGATACAGAATCTAAACTGACAGAGATGCAGAATCTTAACTGAGAGAGATACAGAATCAAAAGTGAGAAAGATATTGAACCTAATCTGAGAGAGATACAGCATCTAAATTGAGAGAGATACAGATTAAAAACTGTGAGATAAAGAATCTAAACTGAGAGAGATACAGACTCTAAACAGAGTGATAAAGAATGTAAACTGAGAGAGATATAGAAAATAAACTGAGAGAGATACAGAATCTAAACTGAGAGCCATGAAGAATCTTAACTGAGAGTGATTCAGAATCTAAACTGAGAGACATGCAGAATCTTAACAGAGAGAGATACAGAATCGTAACTGAGAGAGATACAGAATCGTAACTGAGAGAGATACAGAATCTAAACTGAGGGACATACAGAATCTAAACTGAGAGAGATACTGAATCTAAACTGAGAGAGATACGGAACCTGAACTGAGAGGGTTGCAGAATCAAAACTGTGAGAGATGCTGAATCTAAACTGAGACAGATACAGAATCATAACTCAGAGAGATACAGAATCTAAACTGAGAGAGATGCAGAATCTTAACTGAGAGAGATACAGAATCTATAGTGAGCGAGATGCAGAATCTAAACTGACAGAGATGCAGAATCTTAACTGAGAGAGATACAGAATCAAAAGTGAGAAAGATACAGAACCTAATCTGAGAGAGATACAGCATCTAAACTGAGAGAGATACAGATTAAAAACTGAGAGATAAAGAATCTAAACTGAGAGAGATACAGACTCTAAACAGAGTGATAAAGAATATAAACTGAGAGAGATATAGAAAATAAACTGAGAGAGATACAGAATCTAAACTGAGAGCTATGAAGAGTCTTAACTGAGAGTGATTCAGAATCTAAACTGAGAGACATGCAGAATCTTAACAGAGAGAGATACAGAATCTAAACTGAGGCACATACAGAATCTAAACTGAGAGAGATACAGAATCTAAACTGAGAGAGATACAGAATCTAAACTGAGAGAGATGCAGAATCAGAACTCTGATTGATACTGAATCCAAAGTGAGAGAGATTCAGAATCTAAACTGAGAGAGATACAGAATCTAAACTGAGAGAGATACAGAATCTTAACTGAGCGAGATGCAAAATCTAAACTGAGAGAGATATAGAATCAAAGCTGTGCGAAATACAGAATCAAAACTGAGAGAGATACAGAATCTAAACTGAGAGAGATACAGAATCTAAACTGAGAGAGATACAGCATCTAAACTGAGAGAGATGCAGAATCTTAACTTATAGAGATTCAGAATCTAAACTGAGAGAGATACAGCATCGAAACAGAGAGAAGCAGAATCTAAACTGAGAGAGATACAGCATCTAAACTGAGAGATGCAGAATCTAAACTGAGATACAGAATCTAAACTGAGAGAGATGCAGAATCTTAACTGAGAGAGATACAGAATCAAAAGTGAGAACGATATTGAACCTAATCTGAGAGAGATACAGCATCTAAATTGAGAGAGAAACAGATTAAAAACTGTGAGAGATAAAGAATCTAAACTGAGAGAGATACAGAATCTAAACTGAGTGATAAAGAATGTAAACTGAGAGAGATATGGAAAATAAACTGAGAGAGATACAGAATCTAAACTGAGAGACATGCAGAATCTTAACAGAGAGAGATACAGAATCATAACTGAGAGAGATACAGAAACTAAACTGAGGGACATACAGAATCTAAACTGAGAGAGATACGGAATCTGACATGAGAGGGTTGCAGAATCAAAACTGTGAGAGATGCTGAATCTAAACTGAGACAGATACCGAATCGTAACTGAGAAAGAAACAGAACCTAATCTGAGAGAGATGCAGCATCTAAACTGAGAGAGATGCAGAATATAAACTGAGAGAGATACAGAATCTAAACTGAGCGAGATGCAGAATCTTAACTTAGAGAGATTCAGAATCGAAACTGTGAGAGATACTGAATCTAAACTGAGAGAGATACAGAATCTAAACTGAGAGAGATACAGAATCTAAACTGAGAGAGATACAGAATCTAAACTGAGAGAGATACAGAATCTAAACTGAGAGAGATAAAGAATCTAACCTGAGAGAGATACAGAATCTAAACTGAGAGAGATGCAGAATCAGAACTCTGATTGATACTGAATCCAAAGTGAGAGAGATACAGAATCTAAACTGAGCGTGATGCAGAATCTAAACTGAGAGAGATATAGAATCAAAACTGAGAGAGATACTGAATCAAAACTGAGAGAGATACAGAATCTAAACTGAGAGAGATAAAGAATCTAACCTGAGAGAGATACTGAATCTAAACTGAGAGAGATGCAGAATCAGAACTCTGATTGATACTGAATTTAAAGTGAGAGAGATACAGAATCTAAACTGAGAGAGATACAGAATCTAAACTGAGAGAGGTACGGAATCTAAACTGAGAGAGATGCAGAATCTAAACTGAGAGAGATACAGAATCTAAACTGGGAGAGATGCAGAATCTTAACTGAGAGAGTTACAGAATCTAAACTGAGAGAGATACAGAATCTAAACTTAGAGAGATTCAGAATCGAAACTGAGAGAGATACAGCATCTAAACTGAGAGAGATGCAGAATCTGAACTGAGAGAGATACAGCATCTAAACTGAGAAAGATGCAGAATCTGAACTGAGAGAGATACAGAATCTAAACTGAGAGATGCAGAATCTTATCTGAGAGAGATACAGAATCAAAAGTGAGAAAGATACAGAACCTAATCTGAGAGAGATACAGCATCTGAACTGAGAGAGATACAGATTAAAAACTGTGAGAGATAAAGAATCTAAACTGAGAGAGATACAGACTCTAAACAGAGTGATAAAGAATGTAAACTGAGAGAGATATAGAAAATAAACTGAGAGAGATACAGAATCTAAACTGAGAGCCATGAAGAATCTTAACTGAGAGTGATTCAGAATCTAAACTGAGAGACATGCAGAATCTTAACAGAGAGAGATATAGAATCAAAACTGTGAGAGATACTGAATCTAAACTGAGAGAGATACAGAATCTAAACTGAGAGAGATAAAGAATCTAACCTGAGAGAGATACAGAATCTAAACTGAGAGAGATGCAGAATCAGAACTCTGATTGATACTGAATCCAAAGTGAGAGAGATACAGAATCTAAACTGAGCGAGATGCAGAATCTAAACTGAGAGAGATAAAGAATCAAAACAGCGAGAGATACTGAATCAAAACTGAGAGAGATACAGAATCTAAACTGAGAGAGATAAAGAATCTAACCTGAGAGAGATCCTGAATCTAAACTGAGAGAGATGCAGAATCAGAACTCTGATTGATACTGAATCTAAATTGAGAGAGATACAGAATCTAACCTGAGAGAGATAAAGAATCTAACCTGAGAGAGATACAGAATCTTATCAGAGAGAGATGCAGAATCTTAACTGAGAGAGATACAGAGCTTAAACTGAGAGAGATACAGAAGCTAAACTGAAAGAGATGCAGAATCTTAACTGAGAGAGATACAGAATCTAAATTGAGAGAGGTACGGAATCTAAACTGAGAGAAATGCAGAATCTAAACTGAGAGAGATGCAGAATCTAAACTGAGAGAGATACAGAATCTAAACTGGGAGAGATGCAGAATCTTAACTGAGAGAGTTACAGAATCTAAACTGAGAGAGATACAGAATCTAAACTTTGAGAGATTCAGAATCGAAACTGAGAGAGATACAGCATCTAAACTGAGAGAGATGCAGAATCTAAACTGAGAGAGATGCAGAATCTAAACTGAGAGAGATACAGCATCTAAACTGAGAGAGATGCAGAATCTAAACTGAGAGAGATACAGAATCTAAACTGAGAGAGATGCAGAATCAAAAGTGAGAAAGATACAGAACCTAATCTGAGAGAGATACAGCATCTAAACTGAGAGAGATACAGATTAAAAACTGTGAGAGATAAAGAATCTAAACTGAGAGAGATACAGACTCTAAACAGAGTGATAAAGAATGTAAACTGAGAAAGATATAGAAAATAAACTGAGAGAGATACAGAATCTAAACTGAGAGCCATGAAGAATCTTAACTGAGAGTGATTCAGAATCTAAACTGAGAGACATGCAGAATCTTAACAGAGAGAGATACAGAATCGTAACTGAGAGAGATACAGAATCTAAACCGAGGCACATACAGAATCTAAACTGAGAGAAATACAGAATCTAAACTGAGAGAGATACAGAATCTAAACTGAGCGAGATACAGAATCCAAACTGAGAGAGATGCAGAATCAGAACTCTGATTGATACTGAATCCAAAGTGAGAGAGATACAGAATCTAAACTGAGAGAGATACAGAATCTTAACTGAGCGAGATGCAGAATCTATACTGAGAGAGATATAGAATCAAAACTGTGAGAGATACTGAATCAAAACTGAGAGAGATACAGAATCTAAACTGAGAGAGATACAGAATCTAAACTGAGAGAGATACAGAATCTAAACTGAGAGAGATACAGCATCTAAACTGAGAGAGATGCAGAATCTAAACTGAGAGAGATACAGCATCTAAACTGAGAGAGATACAGCATCTAAACTGAGAGAGATACAGAATCTAAACTGAGACAGATACCGAATCGTAACTGAGAAAGAAACAGAACCTAATCTGAGAGAGATACAGCATCTAAACTGAGAGAGATGCAGAATATAAACTGAGAGAGATACAGAATCTATACTGAGCGAGATGCAGAATCTTAACTTAGAGAGATTCAGAATCGAAACTGAGAGAGATACAGCATCTAAACTGAGAGAGATGCAGAATCTAAACTGAGAGAGATACAGCATCTAAACTGAGAGAGATGCAGAATCTTAACTGAGAGAGATACAGAATCAAAAGTGAGAAAGATACAGAACCTAATCTGAGAGAGATACAGCATCTAAACTGAGAGAGATACAGATTAAAAACTGTGAGAGATAAAGAATCTAAACTGAGAGAGATACAGACTCTAAACAGAGTGATAAAGAATGTAAACTGAGAGAGATATAGAAAATAAACTGAGAGAGATACAGAATCTAAACTGAGAGCCATGAAGAATCTTAACTGAGAGTGATTCAGAATCTAACTGAGAGACATGCAGAATCTTAACAGAGAGAGATACAGAATCGTAACTGAGAGAGATAAAGAATCTAAACTGAGGCACATACAGAATCTAAACTGAGAGAGATACAGAATCTAAACTGAGAGAGATACGGAATCTGAACTGAGAGGGTTGCAGAATCAAAACTGTGAGAGATGCTGAATCTAAACTGATACAGATACAGAATCATAACTCAGAGAGATACAGAATCTAAACTGAGAGAGATACAGAATCTAAAATGAGCGAGATACAGAATCTAAACTGAGAGAGATACAGAATCTAAACTGAGAGCCATGAAGAATCTTAACTGAGAGTGATTCAGAATCTAAACTGAGAGACATGCAGAATCTTAACAGAGAGAGATACAGAATCTTAACTGAGACAGATACAGAATCATAAATCAGAGAGATACAGAATCTAAACTGAGAGAGATACAGAATCTAAACTGAGCGAGATGCAGAATCTAAACTGAGAGAGATATAGAATCAAAACTGTGAGAGATACTGAATCAAAACTGAGAGAGATACAGAATCTAAACTGAGAGAGATACAGAATCTAAACTGAGAGAGATACAGAATCTAAACTGAGAGAGATAAAGAATCTAACCTGAGAGAGAGACAGAATCTAAACTGAGAGAGATGCAGAATCAGAACTCTGATTGATACTGAATCCAAAGTGAGAGAGATACAGAATCTAAACTGAGCGAGATGCAGAATCTAAACTGAGAGAGATATAGAATCAAAACTGTGAGAGATACTGAATCAAAACTGAGAGAGATACAGAATCTAAACTGAGAGAGATAAAGAATCTAACCTGAGAGAGATACTGAATCTAAACTGAGAGAGATGCAGAATCAGAACTCTGATTGATACTGATTTTAAAGTGAGAGAGATACAGAATCTAAACTGAGAGAGATACAGAATCTAAACTGAGAGAGGTACGGAATCTAAACTGAGAGAGATGCAGAATCTAAACTGAGAGAGATACAGAATCTAAACTGGGAGAGATGCAGAATCTTAACTGAGAGAGTTACAGAATCTAAACTGAGAGAGATACAGAATCTAAACTGAGAGAGATGCAGAATCTAAACTGAGAGAGATGCAGAATCTAAACTGAGAGAGATACAGCATCTAAACTGAGAGAGATGCAGAATCTAAACTGAGAGAGATACAGAATCTAAACTGAGAGAGATGCAGAATCAAAAGTGAGAAAGATACAGAACCTAATCTGAGAGAGATACAGCATCTAAACTGAGAGAGATACAGATTAAAAATTGTGAGAGATAAAGAATCTAAACTGAGAGAGATACAGACTCTAAACAGAGTGATAAAGAATGTAAACTGAGAAAGATATAGAAAATAAACTGAGAGAGATACAGAATCTAAACTGAGAGCCATGAAGAATCTTAACTGAGAGTGATTCAGAATCTAAACTGAGAGACATGCAGAATCTTAACAGAGAGAGATACAGAATCGTAACTGAGAGAGATACAGAATCTAAACCGAGGCACATACAGAATCTAAACTGAGAGAAATACAGAATCTAAACTGAGAGAGATACGGAATCTGAACTGAGAGGGTTGCAGAATCAAAACTGTGAGAGATGCTGAATCTAAACTGAGACAGATACAGAATCATAACTCAGAGAGATACAGAATCATAACTCAGAGAGATACAGAATCTAAACTGAGAGAGATACAGAATCTAAACTGAGCGAGATACAGAATCCAAACTGAGAGAGATGCAGAATCAGAACTCTGATTGATACTGAATCCAAAGTGAGAGAGATACAGAATCTAAACTGAGAGAGATACAGAATCTTAACTGAGCGAGATGCAGAATCTATACTGAGAGAGATATAGAATCAAAACTGTGAGAGATACTGAATCAAAACTGAGAGAGATACAGAATCTAAACTGAGAGAGATACAGAATCTAAACTGAGAGAGATACAGCATCTAAACTGAGAGAGATGCAGAATCTAAACTGAGAGAGATACAGCATCTAAACTGAGAGAGATACAGCATCTAAACTGAGAGAGATACATAATCTAAACTGAGACAGATACCGAATCGTAACTGAGAAAGAAACAGAACCTAATCTGAGAGAGATACAGCATCTAAACTGAGAGAGATGCAGAATATAAACTGAGAGAGATACAGAATCTATACTGAGCGAGATGCAGAATCTTAACTTAGAGAGATTCAGAATCGAAACTGAGAGAGATACAGCATCTAAACTGAGAGAGATGCAGAATCTAAACTGAGAGAGATACAGCATCTAAACTGAGAGAGATGCAGAATCTTAACTGAGAGAGATACAGAATCAAAAGTGAGAAAGATACAGAACCGAATCTGAGAGAGATACAGCATCTAAACTGAGAGATACAGATTAAAAACTGTGAGAGATAAAGAATCTAAACTGAGAGAGATACAGACTCTAAACAGAGTGATAAAGAATGTAAACTGAGAGAGATATAGAAAATAAACTGAGAGAGATACAGAATCTAAACTGAGAGCCATGAAGAATCTTAACTGAGAGTGATTCAGAATCTAACTGAGAGACATGCAGAATCTTAACAGAGAGAGATACAGAATCGTAACTGAGAGAGATAAAGAATCTAAACTGAGGCACATACAGAATCTAAACTGAGAGAGATACAGAATCTAAACTGAGAGAGATACGGAATCTGAACTGAGAGGGTTGCAGAATCAAAACTGTGAGAGATGCTGAATCTAAACTGATACAGATACAGAATCATAACTCAGAGAGATACAGAATCTAAACTGAGAGAGATACAGAATCTAAAATGAGCGAGATGCAGAATCTAAACTGAGAGAGATACAGAATCTAAACTGAGAGCCATGAAGAATCTTAACTGAGAGTGATTCAGAATCTAAACTGAGAGACATGCAGAATCTTAACAGAGAGAGATACAGAATCTTAACTGAGACAGATACAGAATCATAAATCAGAGAGATACAGAATCTAAACTGAGAGAGATACAGAATCTAAACTGAGCGAGATGCAGAATCTAAACTGAGAGAGATATTGAATCAAAACTGTGAGAGATACTGAATCAAAACTGAGAGAGATACAGAATCTAAACTGAGAGAGATACAGAATCTAAACTGAGAGAGATACAGAATCTAAACTGAGAGAGATACAGAATCTAAACTGAGAGAGATAAAGAATCTAACCTGAGAGAGAGACAGAATCTAAACTGAGAGAGATGCAGAATCTAAACTGAGAGAGATATAGAATCAAAACTGTGAGAGATACTGAATCAAAACTGAGAGAGATACAGAATCTAAACTGAGAGAGATAAAGAATCTAACCTGAGAGAGATACTGAATCTAAACTGAGAGAGATGCAGAATCAGAACTCTGATTGATACTGAATTTAAAGTGAGAGAGATACAGAATCTAAACTGAGAGAGATACAGAATCTAAACTGAGAGAGGTACGGAATCTAAACTGAGAGAGATGCAGAATCTAAACTGAGAGAGATACAGAATCTAAACTGGGAGAGATGCAGAATCTTAACTGAGAGAGTTACAGAATCTAAACTGAGAGAGATACAGAATCTAAACTTAGAGAGATTCAGAATCGAAACTGAGAGAGATACAGCATCTAAACTGAGAGAGATGCAGAATCTGAACTGAGAGAGATACAGCATCTAAACTGAGAGAGATGCAGAATCTAAACTGAGAGAGGTACGGAATCTAAACTGAGAGAGATGCAGAATCTAAACTGAGAGAGATACAGAATCTAAACTGGGAGAGATGCAGAATCTTAACTGAGAGAGTTACAGAATCTAAACTGAGAGAGATACAGAATCTAAACTTAGAGAGATTCAGAATCGAAACTGAGAGAGATACAGCATCTAAACTGAGAGAGATGCAGAATCTGAACTGAGAGAGATACAGCATCTAAACAGAGAGAGATGCAGAATCTTATCTGAGAGAGATACAGAATCAAAAGTGAGAAAGATACAGAACCTAATCTGAGAGAGATACAGCATCTGAACTGAGAGAGATACAGATTAAAAACTGTGAGAGATAAAGAATCTAAAGTGAGAGAGATACAGACTCTAAACAGAGTGATAAAGAATGTAAACTGAGAGAGATATAGAAAATAAACTGAGAGAGATACAGAATCTAAACTGAGAGCCATGAAGAAACTTAACTGAGAGTGATTCAGAATCTAAACTGAGAGACATGCAGAATCTTAACAGAGAGAGATACAGAATCGTAACTGAGAGAGATACAGAATCTAAACTGAGACAGATACAGAATCATAACTGAGAGAGATACAGAATCTAAACTGAGAGAGATACAGAATCTAAACTGAGCGAGATGCAGAATCTAAACTGAGAGAGATATAGAATCAAAACTGTGAGAGATACTGAATCTAAACTGAGAGAGATACAGAATCTAAACTGAGAGAGATAAAGAATCTAAACTGAGAGAGATGCAGAATCTAAACTGAGAGAGATACAGCATCTAAACTGAGAGAGATGCAGAATCTAAACTGAGAGAGATACAGCATCGAAACTGAGAGAGATACAGCATCTAAACTGAGAGAGATGCAGAATCTAAACTGAGAGAGATGCAGAATCTAAACTGAGAGAGATACAGCATCGAAACTGAGAGAGATACAGCATCTAAACTGAGAGAGATGCAGAATCTAAACTGAGAGAGATGCAGAATCTAAACTGAGAGAGATACAGCATCTAAACTGAGAGAGATGCAGAATCTAAACTGAGAGAGATACAGAATCTAAACTGAGAGAGATGCAGAATCAAAAGTGAGAAAGATACAGAACCTAATCTGAGAGAGATACAGCATCTAAACTGAGAGAGATACAGATTAAAAACTGTGAGAGATAAAGAATCTAAACTGAGAGAGATACAGACTCTAAACAGAGTGATAAAGAATGTAAACTGAGAAAGATATAGAAAATAAACTGAGAGAGATACAGAATCTAAACTGAGAGCCATGAAGAATCTTAACTGAGAGTGATTCAGAATCTAAACTGAGAGACATGCAGAATCTTAACAGAGAGAGATACAGAATCGTAACTGAGAGAGATACAGAATCTAAACCGAGGCACATACAGAATCTAAACTGAGAGAAATACAGAATCTAAACTGAGAGAGATACGGAATCTGAACTGAGAGGGTTGCAGAATCAAAACTGTGAGAGATGCTGAATCTAAACTGAGACAGATACAGAATCATAACTCAGAGAGATACAGAATCATAACTCAGAGAGATACAGAATCTAAACTGAGAGAGATACAGAATCTAAACTGAGAGAGATACAGAATCTAAACTGAGCGAGATACAGAATCCAAACTGAGAGAGATGCAGAATCAGAACTCTGATTGATACTGAATCCAAAGTGAGAGAGATACAGAATCTAAACTGAGAGAGATACAGAATCTTAACTGAGCGAGATGCAGAATCTAAACTGAGAGAGATATAGAATCAAAACTGTGAGAGATACTGAATCAAAACTGAGAGAGATACAGAATCTAAACTGAGAGAGATACAGAATCTAAACTGAGAGAGATACAGCATCTAAACTGAGAGAGATGCAGAATCTAAACTGAGAGAGATACAGCATCTAAACTGAGAGAGATACAGCATCTAAACTGAGAGAGATACAGAATCTAAACTGAGACAGATACCGAATCGTAACTGAGAAAGAAACAGAACCTAATCTGAGAGAGATACAGCATCTAAACTGAGAGAGATGCAGAATATAAACTGAGAGAGATACAGAATCTATACTGAGCGAGATGCAGAATCTTAACTTAGAGAGATTCAGAATCGAAACTGAGAGAGATACAGCATCTAAACTGAGAGAGATGCAGAATCTAAACTGAGAGAGATACAGCATCTAAACTGAGAGAGATGCAGAATCTTAACTGAGAGAGATACAGAATCAAAAGTGAGAAAGATACAGAACCTAATCTGAGAGAGATACAGCATCTAAACTGAGAGAGATACAGATTAAAAACTGTGAGAGATAAAGAATCTAAACTGAGAGAGATACAGACTCTAAACAGAGTGATAAAGAATGTAAACTGAGAGAGATATAGAAAATAAACTGAGAGAGATACAGAATCTAAACTGAGAGCCATGAAGAATCTTAACTGAGAGTGATTCAGAATCTAACTGAGAGACATGCAGAATCTTAACAGAGAGAGATACAGAATCGTAACTGAGAGAGATAAAGAATCTAAACTGAGGCACATACAGAATCTAAACTGAGAGAGATACAGAATCTAAACTGAGAGAGATACGGAATCTGAACTGAGAGGGTTGCAGAATCAAAACTGTGAGAGATGCTGAATCTAAACTGATACAGATACAGAATCATAACTCAGAGAGATACAGAATCTAAACTGAGAGAGATACAGAATCTAAAATGAGCGAGATGCAGAATCTAAACTGAGAGAGATACAGAATCTAAACTGAGAGCCATGAAGAATCTTAACTGAGAGTGATTCAGAATCTAAACTGAGAGACATGCAGAATCTTAACAGAGAGAGATACAGAATCTTAACTGAGACAGATACAGAATCATAAATCAGAGAGATACAGAATCTAAACTGAGAGAGATACAGAATCTAAACTGAGCGAGATGCAGAATCTAAACTG
Organism: Heterodontus francisci; assembly: GCF_036365525.1. Classification (NCBI taxonomy): domain Eukaryota; kingdom Metazoa; phylum Chordata; class Chondrichthyes; order Heterodontiformes; family Heterodontidae; genus Heterodontus; species Heterodontus francisci. The sequence goes on along the minus strand of NC_090394.1, from coordinate 34,462,079 downwards.
AGAGAGATATTGAATCAAAACTGTGAGAGATACTGAATCAAAACTGAGAGAGATACAGAATCTAAACTGAGAGAGATACAGAATCTAAACTGAGAGAGATACAGAATCTAAACTGAGAGAGATACAGAATCTAAACTGAGAGAGATAAAGAATCTAACCTGAGAGAGAGACAGAATCTAAACTGAGAGAGATGCAGAATCTAAACTGAGAGAGATATAGAATCAAAACTGTGAGAGATACTGAATCAAAACTGAGAGAGATACAGAATCTAAACTGAGAGAGATAAAGAATCTAACCTGAGAGAGATACTGAATCTAAACTGAGAGAGATGCAGAATCAGAACTCTGATTGATACTGAATTTAAAGTGAGAGAGATACAGAATCTAAACTGAGAGAGATACAGAATCTAAACTGAGAGAGGTACGGAATCTAAACTGAGAGAGATGCAGAATCTAAACTGAGAGAGATACAGAATCTAAACTGGGAGAGATGCAGAATCTTAACTGAGAGAGTTACAGAATCTAAACTGAGAGAGATACAGAATCTAAACTTAGAGAGATTCAGAATCGAAACTGAGAGAGATACAGCATCTAAACTGAGAGAGATGCAGAATCTGAACTGAGAGAGATACAGCATCTAAACTGAGAGAGATGCAGAATCTAAACTGAGAGAGATACAGAATCTAAACAGAGAGAGATGCAGAATCTTATCTGAGAGAGATACAGAATCAAAAGTGAGAAAGATACAGAACCTAATCTGAGAGAGATACAGCATCTGAACTGAGAGAGATACAGATTAAAAACTGTGAGAGATAAAGAATCTAAAGTGAGAGAGATACAGACTCTAAACAGAGTGATAAAGAATGTAAACTGAGAGAGATATAGAAAATAAACTGAGAGAGATACAGAATCTAAACTGAGAGCCATGAAGAATCTTAACTGAGAGTGATTCAGAATCTAAACTGAGAGACATGCAGAATCTTAACAGAGAGAGATACAGAATCGTAACTGAGAGAGATACAGAATCTAAACTGAGACAGATACAGAATCATAACTGAGAGAGATACAGAATCTAAACTGAGAGAGATACAGAATCTAAACTGAGCGAGATGCAGAATCTAAACTGAGCGAGATGCAGAATCAAAACTGTGAGAGATACTGAATCTAAACTGAGAGAGATACAGAATCTAAACTGAGAGAGATAAAGAATCTAAACTGAGAGAGATGCAGAATCTAAACTGAGAGAGATACAGCATCTAAACTGAGAGAGATGCAGAATCTAAACTGAGAGAGATACAGCATCGAAACTGAGAGAGATACAGCATCTAAACTGAGAGAGATGCAGAATCTAAACTGAGAGAGATGCAGAATCTAAACTGAGAGAGATACAGCATCGAAACTGAGAGAGATACAGCATCTAAACTGAGAGAGATGCAGAATCTAAACTGAGAGAGATGCAGAATCTAAACTGAGAGAGATACAGCATCTAAACTGAGAGAGATGCAGAATCTAAACTGAGAGAGATACAGAATCTAAACTGAGAGAGATGCAGAATCAAAAGTGAGAAAGATACAGAACCTAATCTGAGAGAGATACAGCATCTAAACTGAGAGAGATACAGATTAAAAACTGTGAGAGATAAAGAATCTAAACTGAGAGAGATACAGACTCTAAACAGAGTGATAAAGAATGTAAACTGAGAAAGATATAGAAAATAAACTGAGAGAGATACAGAATCTAAACTGAGAGCCATGAAGAATCTTAACTGAGAGTGATTCAGAATCTAAACTGAGAGACATGCAGAATCTTAACAGAGAGAGATACAGAATCGTAACTGAGAGAGATACAGACTCTAAACCGAGGCACATACAGAATCTAAACTGAGAGAAATACAGAATCTAAACTGAGAGAGATACGGAATCTGAACTGAGAGGGTTGCAGAATCAAAACTGTGAGAGATGCTGAATCTAAACTGAGACAGATACAGAATCATAACTCAGAGAGATACAGAATCATAACTCAGAGAGATACAGAATCTAAACTGAGAGAGATACAGAATCTAAACTGAGCGAGATACAGAATCCAAACTGAGAGAGATGCAGAATCAGAACTCTGATTGATACTGAATCCAAAGTGAGAGAGATACAGAATCTAAACTGAGAGAGATACAGAATCTTAACTGAGCGAGATGCAGAATCTAAACTGAGAGAGATATAGAATCAAAACTGTGAGAGATACTGAATCAAAACTGAGAGAGATACAGAATCTAAACTGAGAGAGATACAGAATCTAAACTGAGAGAGATACAGAATCTAAACTGAGAGAGATACAGCATCTAAACTGAGAGAGATGCAGAATCTAAACTGAGAGAGATACAGCATCTAAACTGAGAGAGATACAGCATCTAAACTGAGAGAGATACAGAATCTAAACTGAGACAGATACCGAATCGTAACTGAGAAAGAAACAGAACCTAATCTGAGAGAGATACAGCATCTAAACTGAGAGAGATGCAGAATATAAACTGAGAGAGATACAGAATCTATACTGAGCGAGATGCAGAATCTTAACTTAGAGAGATTCAGAATCGAAACTGAGAGAGATACAGCATCTAAACTGAGAGAGATGCAGAATCTAAACTGAGAGAGATACAGCATCTAAACTGAGAGAGATGCAGAATCTTAACTGAGAGAGATACAGAATCAAAAGTGAGAAAGATACAGAACCTAATCTGAGAGAGATACAGCATCTAAACTGAGAGAGATACAGATTAAAAACTGTGAGAGATAAAGAATCTAAACTGAGAGAGATACAGACTCTAAACAGAGTGATAAAGAATGTAAACTGAGAGAGATATAGAAAATAAACTGAGAGAGATACAGAATCTAAACTGAGAGCCATGAAGAATCTTAACTGAGAGTGATTCAGAATCTAACTGAGAGACATGCAGAATCTTAACAGAGAGAGATACAGAATCGTAACTGAGAGAGATAAAGAATCTAAACTGAGGCACATACAGAATCTAAACTGAGAGAGATACAGAATCTAAACTGAGAGAGATACGGAATCTGAACTGAGAGGGTTGCAGAATCAAAACTGTGAGAGATGCTGAATCTAAACTGATACAGATACAGAATCATAACTCAGAGAGATACAGAATCTAAACTGAGAGAGATACAGAATCTAAAATGAGCGAGATGCAGAATCTAAACTGAGAGAGATACAGAATCTAAACTGAGAGCCATGAAGAATCTTAACTGAGAGTGATTCAGAATCTAAACTGAGAGACATGCAGAATCTTAACAGAGAGAGATACAGAATCGTAACTGAGAGAGATACTGAATCTAAACCGAGGCACATACAGAATCTAAACTGAGAGAAATACAGAATCTAAACTGAGAGAGATACGGAATCTGAACTGAGAGGGTTGCAGAATCAAAACTGTGAGAGATGCTGAATCTAAACTGAGACAGATACAGAATCATAACTCAGAGAAATACAGAATCATAACTCAGAGAGATACAGAATCTAAACTGAGAGAGATACAGAATCTAAACTGAGCGAGATACAGAATCCAAACTGAGAGAGATGCAGAATCAGAACTCTGATTGATACTGAATCCAAAGTGAGAGAGATACAGAATCTAAACTGAGAGAGATACAGAATCTTAACTGAGCGAGATGCAGAATCTAAACTGAGAGAGATATAGAATCAAAACTGTGAGAGATACTGAATCAAAACTGAGAGAGATACAGAATCTAAACTGAGAGAGATACAGAATCTAAACTGAGAGAGATACAGCATCTAAACTGAGAGAGATGCAGAATCTAAACTGAGAGAGATACAGCATCTAAACTGAGAGAGATACAGCATCTAAACTGAGAGAGATACAGCATCTAAACTGAGAGAGATACAGATTAAAAACTGTGAGAGATAAAGAATCTAAACTGAGAGAGATACAGACTCTAAACAGAGTGATAAAGAATGTAAACTGAGAGAGATATAGAAAATAAACTGAGAGAGATACAGAATCTAAACTGAGAGCCATGAAGAATCTTAACTGAGAGTGATTCAGAATCTAACTGAGAGACATGCAGAATCTTAACAGAGAGAGATACAGAATCGTAACTGAGAGAGATAAAGAATCTAAACTGAGGCACATACAGAATCTAAACTGAGAGAGATACAGAATCTAAACTGAGAGAGATACGGAATCTGAACTGAGAGGGTTGCAGAATCAAAACTGTGAGAGATGCTGAATCTAAACTGATACAGATACAGAATCATAACTCAGAGAGATACAGAATCTAAACTGAGAGAGATACAGAATCTAAAATGAGCGAGATGCAGAATCTAAACTGAGAGAGATACAGAATCTAAACTGAGAGCCATGAAGAATCTTAACTGAGAGTGATTCAGAATCTAAACTGAGAGACATGCAGAATCTTAACAGAGAGAGATACAGAATCGTAACTGAGAGAGATACAGAATCTAAACTGAGACAGATACAGAATCATAACTGAGAGAGATACAGAATCTAAACTGAGCGAGATGCAGAATCTAAACTGAGAGAGATATAGAATCAAAACTGTGAGAGATACTGAATCAAAACTGAGAGAGATACAGAATCTAAACTGAGAGAGATAAAGAATCTAACCTGAGAGAGATACTGAATCTAAACTGAGAGAGATGCAGAATCAGAACTCTGATTGATACTGAATTTAAAGTGAGAGAGATACAGAATCTAAACTGAGAGAGATACAGAATCTAAACTGAGAGAGGTACGGAATCTAAACTGAGAGAGATGCAGAATCTAAACTGAGAGAGATACAGAATCTAAACTGGGAGAGATGCAGAATCTTAACTGAGAGAGTTACAGAATCTAAACTGAGAGAGATACAGAATCTAAACTTAGAGAGATTCAGAATCGAAACTGAGAGAGATACAGCATCTAAACTGAGAGAGATGCAGAATCTGAACTGAGAGAGATACAGCATCTAAACTGAGAGAGATGCAGAATCTAAACTGAGAGAGATACAGAATCTAAACAGAGAGAGATGCAGAATCTTATCTGAGAGAGATACAGAATCAAAAGTGAGAAAGATACAGAACCTAATCTGAGAGAGATACAGCATCTGAACTGAGAGAGATAAAGATTAAAAACTGTGAGAGATAAAGAATCTAAAGTGAGAGAGATACAGACTCTAAACAGAGTGATAAAGAATGTAAACTGAGAGAGATATAGAAAATAAACTGAGAGAGATACAGAATCTAAACTGAGAGCCATGAAGAATCTTAACTGAGAGTGATTCAGAATCTAAACTGAGAGACATGCAGAATCTTAACAGAGAGAGATACAGAATCGTAACTGAGAGAGATACAGAATCTAAACTGAGACAGATACAGAATCATAACTGAGAGAGATACAGAATCTAAACTGAGAGAGATACAGAATCTAAACTGAGCGAGATGCAGAATCTAAACTGAGCGAGATGCAGAATCAAAACTGTGAGAGATACTGAATCTAAACTGAGAGAGATACAGAATCTAAACTGAGAGAGATAAAGAATCTAAACTGAGAGAGATGCAGAATCTAAACTGAGAGAGATACAGCATCTAAACTGAGAGAGATGCAGAATCTAAACTGAGAGAGATACAGCATCGAAACTGAGAGAGATACAGCATCTAAACTGAGAGAGATGCAGAATCTAAACTGAGAGAGATGCAGAATCTAAACTGAGAGAGATACAGCATCGAAACTGAGAGAGATACAGCATCTAAACTGAGAGAGATGCAGAATCTAAACTGAGAGAGATGCAGAATCTAAACTGAGAGAGATACAGCATCTAAACTGAGAGAGATGCAGAATCTAAACTGAGAGAGATACAGAATCTAAACTGAGAGAGATGCAGAATCAAAAGTGAGAAAGATACAGAACCTAATCTGAGAGAGATACAGCATCTAAACTGAGAGAGATACAGATTAAAAACTGTGAGAGATAAAGAATCTAAACTGAGAGAGATACAGACTCTAAACAGAGTGATAAAGAATGTAAACTGAGAAAGATATAGAAAATAAACTGAGAGAGATACAGAATCTAAACTGAGAGCCATGAAGAATCTTAACTGAGAGTGATTCAGAATCTAAACTGAGAGACATGCAGAATCTTAACAGAGAGAGATACAGAATCGTAACTGAGAGAGATACAGACTCTAAACCGAGGCACATACAGAATCTAAACTGAGAGAAATACAGAATCTAAACTGAGAGAGATACGGAATCTGAACTGAGAGGGTTGCAGAATCAAAACTGTGAGAGATGCTGAATCTAAACTGAGACAGATACAGAATCATAACTCAGAGAGATACAGAATCATAACTCAGAGAGATACAGAATCTAAACTGAGAGAGATACAGAATCTAAACTGAGCGAGATACAGAATCCAAACTGAGAGAGATGCAGAATCAGAACTCTGATTGATACTGAATCCAAAGTGAGAGAGATACAGAATCTAAACTGAGAGAGATACAGAATCTTAACTGAGCGAGATGCAGAATCTAAACTGAGAGAGATATAGAATCAAAACTGTGAGAGATACTGAATCAAAACTGAGAGAGATACAGAATCTAAACTGAGAGAGATACAGAATCTAAACTGAGAGAGATACAGAATCTAAACTGAGAGAGATACAGCATCTAAACTGAGAGAGATACAGCATCTAAACTGAGAGAGATACAGCATCTAAACTGAGAGAGATGCAGAATCTAAACTGAGAGAGATACAGCATCTAAACTGAGAGAGATACAGCATCTAAACTGAGAGAGATACAGAATCTAAACTGAGACAGATACCGAATCGTAACTGAGAAAGAAACAGAACCTAATCTGAGAGAGATACAGCATCTAAACTGAGAGAGATGCAGAATATAAACTGAGAGAGATACAGAATCTATACTGAGCGAGATGCAGAATCTTAACTTAGAGAGATTCAGAATCGAAACTGAGAGAGATACAGCATCTAAACTGAGAGAGATGCAGAATCTAAACTGAGAGAGATACAGCATCTAAACTGAGAGAGATGCAGAATCTTAACTGAGAGAGATACAGAATCAAAAGTGAGAAAGATACAGAACCTAATCTGAGAGAGATACAGCATCTAAACTGAGAGAGATACAGATTAAAAACTGTGAGAGATAAAGAATCTAAACTGAGAGAGATACAGACTCTAAACAGAGTGATAAAGAATGTAAACTGAGAGAGATATAGAAAATAAACTGAGAGAGATACAGAATCTAAACTGAGAGCAATGAAGAATCTTAACTGAGAGTGATTCAGAATCTAACTGAGAGACATGCAGAATCTTAACAGAGAGAGATACAGAATCGTAACTGAGAGAGATAAAGAATCTAAACTGAGGCACATACAGAATCTAAACTGAGAGAGATACAGAATCTAAACTGAGAGAGATACGGAATCTGAACTGAGAGGGTTGCAGAATCAAAACTGTGAGAGATGCTGAATCTAAACTGATACAGATACAGAATCATAACTCAGAGAGATACAGAATCTAAACTGAGAGAGATACAGAATCTAAAATGAGCGAGATGCAGAATCTAAACTGAGAGAGATACAGAATCTAAACTGAGAGCCATGAAGAATCTTAACTGAGAGTGATTCAGAATCTAAACTGAGAGACATGCAGAATCTTAACAGAGAGAGATACAGAATCGTAACTGAGAGAGATACTGAATCTAAACCGAGGCACATACAGAATCTAAACTGAGAGAAATACAGAATCTAAACTGAGAGAGATACGGAATCTGAACTGAGAGGGTTGCAGAATCAAAACTGTGAGAGATGCTGAATCTAAACTGAGACAGATACAGAATCATAACTCAGAGAAATACAGAATCATAACTCAGAGAGATACAGAATCTAAACTGAGAGAGATACAGAATCTAAACTGAGCGAGATACAGAATCCAAACTGAGAGAGATGCAGAATCAGAACTCTGATTGATACTGAATCCAAAGTGAGAGAGATACAGAATCTAAACTGAGAGAGATACAGAATCTTAACTGAGCGAGATGCAGAATCTAAACTGAGAGAGATATAGAATCAAAACTGTGAGAGATACTGAATCAAAACTGAGAGAGATACAGAATCTAAACTGAGAGAGATACAGAATCTAAACTGAGAGAGATACAGCATCTAAACTGAGAGAGATGCAGAATCTAAACTGAGAGAGATACAGCATCTAAACTGAGAGAGATACAGCATCTAAACTGAGAGAGATACAGCATCTAAACTGAGAGAGATACAGAATCTAAACTGAGACAGATACCGAATCGTAACTGAGAAAGAAACAGAACCTAATCTGAGAGAGATACAGCATCTAAACTGAGAGAGATGCAGAATATAAACTGAGAGAGATACAGAATCTATACTGAGCGAGATGCAGAATCTTAACTTAGAGAGATTCAGAATCGAAACTGAGAGAGATACAGCATCTAAACTGAGAGAGATGCAGAATCTAAACGGAGAGAGATACAGCATCTAAACTGAGAGAGATGCAGAATCTTAACTGAGAGAGATACAGAATCAAAAGTGAGAAAGATACAGAACCTAATCTGAGAGAGATACAGCATCTAAACTGAGAGAGATACAGATTAAAAACTGTGAGAGATAAAGAATCTAAACTGAGAGAGATACAGACTCTAAACAGAGTGATAAAGAATGTAAACTGAGAGAGATATAGAAAATAAACTGAGAGAGATACAGAATCTAAACTGAGAGCCATGAAGAATCTTAACTGAGAGTGATTCAGAATCTAACTGAGAGACATGCAGAATCTTAACAGAGAGAGATACAGAATCGTAACTGAGAGAGATAAAGAATCTAAACTGAGGCACATACAGAATCTAAACTGAGAGAGATACAGAATCTAAACTGAGAGAGATACGGAATCTGAACTGAGAGGGTTGCAGAATCAAAACTGTGAGAGATGCTGAATCTAAACTGATACAGATACAGAATCATAACTCAGAGAGATACAGAATCTAAACTGAGAGAGATACAGAATCTAAAATGAGCGAGATGCAGAATCTAAACTGAGAGAGATACAGAATCTAAACTGAGAGCCATGAAGAATCTTAACTGAGAGTGATTCAGAATCTAAACTGAGAGACATGCAGAATCTTAACAGAGAGAGATACAGAATCGTAACTGAGAGAGATACAGAATCTAAACTGAGACAGATACAGAATCATAACTGAGAGAGATACAGAATCTAAACTGAGCGAGATGCAGAATCTAAACTGAGAGAGATATAGAATCAAAACTGTGAGAGATACTGAATCAAAACTGAGAGAGATACAGAATCTAAACTGAGAGAGATAAAGAATCTAACCTGAGAGAGATACTGAATCTAAACTGAGAGAGATGCAGAATCAGAACTCTGATTGATACTGAATTTAAAGTGAGAGAGATACAGAATCTAAACTGAGAGAGATACAGAATCTAAACTGAGAGAGGTACGGAATCTAAACTGAGAGAGATGCAGAATCTAAACTGAGAGAGATACAGAATCTAAACTGGGAGAGATGCAGAATCTTAACTGAGAGAGTTACAGAATCTAAACTGAGAGAGATACAGAATCTAAACTTAGAGAGATTCAGAATCGAAACTGAGAGAGATACAGCATCTAAACTGAGAGAGATGCAGAATCTGAACTGAGAGAGATACAGCATCTAAACTGAGAGAGATGCAGAATCTAAACTGAGAGAGATACAGAATCTAAACAGAGAGAGATGCAGAATCTTATCTGAGAGAGATACAGAATCAAAAGTGAGAAAGATACAGAACCTAATCTGAGAGAGATACAGCATCTGAACTGAGAGAGATACAGATTAAAAACTGTGAGAGATAAAGAATCTAAAGTGAGAGAGATACAGACTCTAAACAGAGTGATAAAGAATGTAAACTGAGAGAGATATAGAAAATAAACTGAGAGAGATACAGAATCTAAACTGAGAGCCATGAAGAATCTTAACTGAGAGTGATTCAGAATCTAAACTGAGAGACATGCAGAATCTTAACAGAGAGAGATACAGAATCGTAACTGAGAGAGATACAGAATCTAAACTGAGACAGATACAGAATCATAACTCAGAGAGATACAGAATCTAAACTGAGAGAGATACAGAATCTAAACTGAGCGAGATGCAGAATCTAAACTGAGAGAGATATAGAATCAAAACTGTGAGAGATACTGAATCAAAACTGAGAGAGATACAGAATCTAAACTGAGAGAGATGCAGAATCAGAACTCTGATTGATACTGAATCCAAAGTGAGAGAGATACAGAATCTAAACTGAGCGAGATGCAGAATCTAAACTGAGAGTGATAAAGAATCAAAACTGTGAGAGATACTGAATCAAAACTGAGAGAGATACAGAATCTAAACTGAGAGAGATACAGAATCTAAACTGAGAGAGATAAAGAATCTAACCTGAGAGAGATGCAGAATCTAAACTGAGAGAGATGCAGAATCTAAACTGAGAGAGATACAGAATCTAAACTGAGAGAGATAAAGAATCTAACCTGAGAGAGATGCAGAATCAGAACTCTGATTGATACTGAATTTAAAGTGAGAGAGATACAGAATCTAAACTGAGAGAGATACAGAATCTAAACTGAGAGAGGTACGGCATCTAAACTGAGAGAGATGCAGAATCTAAACTGAGAGAGATACAGAATCTAAACTGGGAGAGATGCAGAATCTTAACTGAGAGAGTTTCAGAATCTAAACTGAGAGAGATACAGAATCTAAACTTAAAGAGATTCAGAATCAAAACTGAGAGAGATACAGCATCTAAACTGAGAGAGATGCAGAATCTGAACTGAGAGAGGTACAGCATCTAAACTGAGAGAGATGCAGAATCTAAACTGAGAGAGATACAGAATCTAAACTGAGAGAGATGCAGAATCTTATCTGAGAGAGATACAGCATCTGAACTGAGAGAGATACAGATTAAAAACTGTGAGAGATAAAGAATCTAAACTGAGAGAGATACAGACTCTAAACAGAGTGATAAAGAATGCAAACTGAGAGAGATATAGAAAATAAACTGAGAGAGATACAGAATCTAAACTGAGAGCCATGAAGAATCTTAACTGAGAGTGATTCAGAATCTAAACTGAGAGACATGCAGAATCTTAACAGAGAGAGATACAGAATCGTAACTGAGAGAGATACAGAATCTAAACTGAGAGAGATACAGAATCTAAACTGAGAGAGATACAGAATCTAAACTGAGCGAGATGCAGAATCTAAACTGAGAGAGATATAGAATCAAAACTGTGAGAGATACTGAATCAAAACTGAGAGAGATACAGAATCTAAACTGAGAGAGAGAAAGAATCTAACCTGAGAGAGATACAGAATCTAAACTGAGAGAGATGCAGAATCAGAACTCTGATTGATACTGAATCTAAATTGAGAGAGATACAGAATCTAAACTGAGCGAGATGCAAAATCTAAACTGAGAGAGATACAGAAGCTAAACTGAAAGAGATGCAGAATCTTAACTGAGAGAGATACAGAATCTAAATTGAGATAGGTACGGAATCTAAACTGAGAGAGATGCAGAATCTAAACTGAGAGAGATGCAGAATCTAAACTGAGAGAGATACAGAATCTAAACTGGGAGAGATGCAGAATCTTAACTAAGAGAGTTACAGAATCTAAACTCAGAGAGATACAGAATCTAAACTTAGAGAGATTCAGAATCGAAACTGAGAGAGATACAGCATCTAAACTGAGAGAGATGCAGAATCTAAACTGAGAGAGATGCAGAATCTAAACTGAGAGAGATACAGCATCTAAACTGAGAGAGATGCAGAATCTAAACTGAGAGAGATACAGAATCTAAACTGAGAGAGATGCAGAATCAAAAGTGAGAAAGATACAGAACCTAATCTGAGAGAGATACAGCATCTAAACTGAGAGAGATACAGATTAAAAACTGTGAGAGATAAAGAATCTAAACTGAGAGAGATACAGACTCTAAACAGAGTGATAAAGAATGTAAACTGAGAGAGATATAGAAAATAAACTGAGAGAGATACAGAATCTAAACTGAGAGCCATGAAGAATCTTAACTGAGAGTGATTCAGAATCTAAACTGAGAGACATGCAGAATCTTAACAGAGAGAGATACAGAATTGAAACTGAGAGAGATACAGAATCTAAACTGAGGCACATACAGAATCTAAACTGAGAGAAATACAGAATCTAAACTGAGAGAGATACGGAATCTGAACTGAGAGGCTTGCAGAATCAAAACTGTGAGAGATGCTGAATCTAAACTGAGAAAGATACAGAATCATAACTCAGAGAGATACAGAATCTAAACTGAGAGAGATACAGAATCTAAACTGAGCGAGATACAGAATCCAAACTGAGCGAGATGCAGAATCTAAACTGAGAGAGATATAGAATCAAAACTGTGAGAGATACTGATTCAAAACTGAGAGAGATACAGAATCTAAACTGAGAGAGATACAGCATCTAAACTGAGAGAGATGCAGAATCTAAACTGAGAGAGATACAGCATCTAAACTGAGAGAGATACAGCATCTAAACTGAGAGAGATGCAGAATCTAAACTGAGAGAGATACAGCATCTAAACTGAGAGATGCAGAATTTTAACTGAGAGAGATACAGAATCAAAAGTGAGAAAGATACAGAACCTAATCTGAGAGAGATACAGCATCTAAACTGAGAGAGATACAGATTAAAAACTGTGAGAGATAAAGAATCTAAACTGAGAGAGATACAGACTCTAAACAGAGTGATAAAAAATGTAAACTGAGAGAGATATAGAAAATAAACTGAGAGCGTTACAGAATCTAAACTGAGAGCCATGAAGAATCTTAACTGAGAGTGATTCAGAATCTAAACTGAGAGACATGCAGAATCTTAACAGAGAGAGATACAGAATCGTAACTGAGAGAGATACAGAATCTAAACTGAGGCACATACAGAATCTAAACTGAGAGAGATACAGAATCTAAACTGAGAGAGATACGGAATCTGAACTGAGAGGGTTGCAGAATCAAAACTGTGAGAGTTGCTGAATCTAAACTGAGAGAGATACAGAATCTAAACTGAGCGAGATGCAGAATCTAAACGGAGAGAGATATAGAATCAAAACTGTGAGAGATACTGAATCAAAACTGAGAGAGATACAGAATCTAAACTGAGAGAGATGCAGAATCAGAACTCTGATTGATACTGAATCGAAAGTGAGAGAGATACAGAATCTAAACTGAGAGAGATATAGAATCAAAACTGTGAGAGATACTGAATCAAAACTGAGAGAGATACAGAATCTAAACTGAGAGAGATAAAGAATCTAACCTGAGAGAGATACAGAATCTTATCTGAGAGAGATGCAGAATCTTAACTGAGAGAGGTACGGAATCTAAACTGAGAGAGATACAGAGTTTAAACTGAGAGAGATACAGAGTTTAAACTGAGAGAGATACAGAATCTTAACTGAGAGAGATACAGAATCTAAACTGAGAGAGGTACGGAATCTAAACTGAGAGAGATGCAGAATCTAAACTGAGAGAGATACAGAATCTAAACTGGGAGAGATGCAGAATCTTAACTGAGAGAGTTACAGAATCTAAACTGAGAGAGATACAGAATCTAAACTGAGAGAGATACAGAATCTTAACTGAGAGAGATGCAGTATCTTAACTGAAAGAGATGCAGTATCTTAACTGAGAGAGATGCAGAATCTAAACTGAGGGAGATACAGAATTTAATCTGAGAGAGGTACAGAATCTAAACTGGGAGAGATGCAGAATCTTAACTGAGAGAGTTACAGAATCTAAACTGAGAGAGATACAGAATCTAAACTGAGAGAGATAAAGAATCTTAACTGAGCGAGATACAGAATCAAAACTGAGAGAGATGCAGTATCTTAACTGAGAGAGATGCTGTATCTTAACTGAGAGAGATACAGAATCTATACTTAGAGAGATACAGAATCTAATCTGAGAGAGGTACAGAATCAAAACTGTGGTAGATACAGAATCAAAACTGAGAGAGATAAAGAATTTTAACTGAGAGTGATACCGAATCAAAACTGAGAATGATACTGAATCTAAAATGAGACAGATACAGAATCTAAACTGAGGGAGATACAGAATCTAAACTGAGAAAGATACAGAATCTAAACTGAGAGATGCAGAATCTTAACTGAGAGAGATGCAGAATCTTAACTGAGAGAGATGCAGAATCTTAACTGAGAGAGATGCTGAATCTTAACTGAGAGAGATGCTGAATCTAAACTGAGAGAGATGCTGAATCTAAACTGAGAGAGATACAGAATCTAAACTGAGAGATGCAGAATCTTAACTGAGAGAGATACAGAATCAAAAGTGAGAAAGATACAGAACCTAATCTGAGAGAGATACAGCATCTAAACTGAGAGAGATACAGATTAAAAACTGTGAGAGATAAAGAATCTAAACTGAGAGAGATACAGACTCTAAACAGAGTGATAAGGAATGTAAACTGAGAGAGATATAGAAAATAAACTGAAAGAGATACAGAATTTAAACTGAGAGCCATGAAGAAGCTTCACTGAGAGTGATTCAGAATCTAAACTGAGAGACATGCAGAATCTTAACAGAGAGAGATACAGAATCGTAACTGAGAGAGATACAGAATCTAAACTGAGGCACATACAGAATCTAAACTGAGAGAGATACAGAATCTAAACTGAGAGAGATACGGAATCTGAACTGAGAGGGTTGCAGAATCAAAACTGTGAGAGATGCTGAATCTAAACTGAGACAGATACAGAATCATAACTCAGAGAGATACAGAATCTAAACTGAGAGAGATACAGAATCTAAACTGAGAGAGATATAGAATCAAAACTGTGAGAGATACTGAATCAAAACTGAGAGAGATACAGAATCTAAACTGAGAGAGATACAGAATCTAAACTGAGAGAGATGCAGAATCAGAACTCTGATTGATACTGAATCCAAAGTGAGAGAGATACAGAATCTAAACTGAGAGAGATACAGAATCTTAATTGAGCGAGATGCAGAATCTAAACTGAGAGAGATATAGAATCAAAACTGTGAGAGATACTGAATCAAAACTGAGAGAGATACAGAATCTAAACTGAGAGAGATACAGCATCTAAACTGAGAGAGATGCAGAATCTTAACTTAGAGAGATTCAGAATCTAAACTGAGAGAGATACAGCATCGAAACTGAGAGAGATACAGATTAAAAACTGTGAGAGATAAAGAATCTAAACTGAGAGAGATACAGACTCTAAACAGAATGATAAAGAATGTAAACTGAGAGAGATATAGAAAATAAACTGAGAGAGATACAGAATCTAAACTGAGAGCCATGAAGAATCTTAACTGAGAGTGATTCAGAATCTAAACTGAGAGACATGCAGAATCTTAACTGAGAGAGATACAGAATCTAAACTGAGAGAGATACGGAATCTGAACTGAGAGGGTTGCAGAATCAAAACTGTGAGAGATGCTGAATCTAAACTGAGACAGATACAGAATCATAACTCAGAGAGATACAGAATCTAAACTGAGAGAGATACAGAATCTAAACTGAGCGAGATGCAGAATCTAAACTGAGAGAGATATAGAATCAAAACTGTGAGAGATACTGAATCAAAACTGAGAGAGATACAGAATCTAAACTGAGAGAGATAAAGAATCTAACCTGAGAGAGATACAGAATCTAAACTGAGAGAGATGCAGAATCAGAACTCTGATTGATACTGAATCCAAAGTGAGAGAGATACAGAATCTAAACTGAGAGAGATATAGAATCAAAACTGAGAGAGATACTGAATCAAAACTGAGAGAGATACAGAATCAAAACTGAGAGAGATAAAGATTCTAACCTGAGAGAGAGACTGAATCTAAACTGAGAGAGATGCAGAATCTAAACTGAGAGAGATAAAGAATCTAACCTGAGAGAGATACAGAATCTTATCTGAGAGAGATGCAGAATCTTAACTGAGAGAGATACAGAGTTTAAACTGAGAGAGATACAGAATCTAAACTGAAAGAGATGCAGAATCTTAACTGAGAGAGATATAGAATCTAAACTGAGAGAGGTACGGAATCTGAACTGAGAGAGATGCAGAATCTAAACTGAGAGAGATACAGAATCTAAACTGGGAGAGATGCAGAATCTTAACTGAGAGAGTTACAGAATCTAAACTGAGAGAGATACAGAATCTAAACTGAGAGAGATACAGAATCTAAACTGAGAGATGTACGGAATCTAAACTGAGAGAGATGCAGAATCTAAACTGAGAGAGATACAGAATCTAAACTGGGAGAGATGCAGAATCTTAACTGAGAGAGTTACAGAATCGAAACTGAGAGAGATACAGAATCTAAACTGAGAGAGATACAGAATCTTAACTGAGAGAGATGCAGTATCTTAACTGAAAGAGATGCAGTATCTTAACTGAGAGAGATGCAGAATCTAAACTGAGGGAGATACAGAATTTTAACTGAGAGAGATAAAGAATCCAACCTGAGAGAGATACTGAATCTAAACTGAGAGAAATGCAGAATCTTAACTGGGAGAGAGACAGAATCTAAACTGAGAGAGATGCAGAATCTTAACTGAGAGAAATGCAGAATCTTAACTGGGAGAGAGACAGAATCTAAACTGAGAGAGATGCAGAATCTTAACTGAGAGATACAGAATCTTAACTGAGAGAGATGCAGAATCTTAACTGAGCGAGATACAGAATCAAAACTGAGAGAGATGCAGTATCTTAACTGAGAGAGATGCTGTATCTTAACTGAGAGAGATACAGAATCTATACTTAGAGAGATACAGAATCTAATCTGAGAGAGATACAGAATCAAAACTGTGGTAGATACAGAATCAAAACTGAGAGAGATGAAGAATTTTAACTGAGAGTGATACCGAATCAAAACTGAGAATGATACTGAATCTAAACTGAGACAGATACAGAATCTAAACTGAGGGAGATACAGAATCTAAACTGAGAAAGATACAGAATCTAAACTGAGAGATGCAGAATCTTAACTGAGAGAGATGCTGAATCTAAACTGAGAGAGATACAGAATCTAAACTGAGAGATGCAGAATCTTAACTGAGAGAGATACAGAATCAAAAGTGAGAAAGATACAGAACCTAATCTGAGAGAGATGCAGAATCTAAACAGGGAGATTAAGAATCTAAACTGAGAGTTAGACAGACTCTAAACAGAGTGAAAAAGAATGTAAACTGAGAGAGATACAGAATCTAAACTGAGAGAGATGCACAATTTAAACTGAGATAAAGAATCTAAACTGAGAGTTATACAGACTCTAAACAGAGTGATAAAGACTAAACTGAGAGAGATACAGAATCTAAACTGAAAGAGATGCAGAATCTAAACTGAGAGAGATGCAGAATCTTAACTGAGAGAGATACAGAATGTAAACAGAGAGAGATGCACCATCTTAACAGAGACAGATACAGAATCATAACTCAGAGAGATACAGAATCATAACTCAGAGAGATACAGAATCTAAACTGAGAGAGATACAGATTCTAAACTGAGCGAGATGCAGAATCTAAACTGAGAGAGATACTGAATCAAAACTGAGAGAGATACTGAATCTAAACTGAGAGAGATACAGAATCTAAACTGAGAGAGATACAGCATCTAAACTGAGAGAGATGCAGAATCTTAACTTAGAGAGATTCAGAATCTAAACTGAGAGAGATACAGCATCGAAACTGAGAGATACAGATTAAATACTGTGAGAGATAAAGAATCTAAACTGAGAGAGATACAGACTCTAAACAGAATGATAAAGAATGTAAACTGAGAGAGATATAGAAAATAAACTGAGAGAGATCCAGTATCTAAACTGAGAGCCATGAAGAATCTTAACTGAGAGTGATTCAGAATCTAAACTGAGAGACATGCAGAATCTTAACTGAGAGAGATACAGAATCTAAACTGAGAGAGATACGGAATCTGAACTGAGAGGGTTGCAGAATCAAAACTGTGAGAGATGCTGAATCTAAACTGAGACAGATACAGAATCATAACTCAGAGAGATACAGAATCTAAACTGAGAGAGATACAGAATCTAAACTGAGCGAGATGCAGAATCTAAACTGAGAGAGATATAGAATCAAAACTGTGAGAGATACTGAATCAAAACTGAGAGAGATACAGAATCTAAACTGAGAGAGATAAAGAATCTAACCTGAGAGAGATACAGAATCTAAACTGAGAGAGATGCAGAATCAGAACTCTGATTGATACTGAATCCAAAGTGAGAGAGATACAGAATCTAAACTGAGAGAGATATAGAATCAAAACTGAGAGAGATACTGAATCAAAACTGAGAGAGATACAGAATCAAAACTGAGAGAGATAAAGATTCTAACCTGAGAGAGAGACTGAATCTAAACTGAGAGACATGCAGAATCTAAACTGAGAGAGATAAAGAATCTAACCTGAGAGAGATACAGAATCTTATCTGAGAGAGATGCAGAATCTTAACTGAGAGAGATACAGAGTTTAAACTGAGAGAGATACAGAATCTAAACTGAAAGAGATGCAGAATCTTAACTGAGAGAGATATAGAATCTAAACTGAGAGAGGTACGGAATCTGAACTGAGAGAGATGCAGAATCTAAACTGAGAGAGATACAGAATCTAAACTGGGAGAGATGCAGAATCTTAACTGAGAGAGTTACAGAATCTAAACTGAGAGAGATACAGAATCTAAACTGAGAGAGATACAGAATCTAAACTGAGAGATGTACGGAATCTAAACTGAGAGAGATGCAGAATCTAAACTGAGAGAGATACAGAATCTAAACTGGGAGAGATGCAGAATCTTAACTGAGAGAGTTACAGAATCGAAACTGAGAGAGATACAGAATCTAAACTGAGAGAGATACAGAATCTTAACTGAGAGAGATGCAGTATCTTAACTGAAAGAGATGCAGTATCTTAACTGAGAGAGATGCAGAATCTAAACTGAGGGAGATACAGAATTTTAACTGAGAGAGATAAAGAATCCAACCTGAGAGAGATACTGAATCTAAACTGAGAGAAATGCAGAATCTTAACTGGGAGAGAGACAGAATCTAAACTGAGAGAGATGCAGAATCTTAACTGAGAGAAATGCAGAATCTTAACTGGGAGAGAGACAGAATCTAAACTGAGAGAGATGCAGAATCTTAACTGAGAGATACAGAATCTTAACTGAGAGAGATGCAGAATCTTAACTGAGCGAGATACAGAATCAAAACTGAGAGAGATGCAGTATCTTAACTGAGAGAGATGCTGTATCTTAACTGAGAGAGATACAGAATCTATACTTAGAGAGATACAGAATCTATACTTAGAGAGATACAGAATCTAATCTGAGAGAGATACAGAATCAAAACTGTGGTAGATACAGAATCAAAACTGAGAGAGATGAAGAATTTTAACTGAGAGTGATACCGAATCAAAACTGAGAATGATACTGAATCTAAACTGAGACAGATACAGAATCTAAACTGAGACAGATACAGAATCTAAACTGAGGGAGATACAGAATCTAAACTGAGAAAGATACAGAATCTAAACTGAGAGATGCAGAATCTTAACTGAGAGAGATGCTGAATCTAAACTGAGAGAGATACAGAATCTAAACTGAGAGATGCAGAATCTTAACTGAGAGAGATACAGAATCAAAAGTGAGAAAGATACAGAACCTAATCTGAGAGAGATGCAGAATCTAAACAGGGAGATTAAGAATCTAAACTGAGAGTTAGACAGACTCTAAACAGAGTGAAAAAGAATGTAAACTGAGAGAGATACAGAATCTAAACTGAGAGAGATGCACAATTTAAACTGAGATAAAGAATCTAAACTGAGAGTTATACAGACTCTAAACAGAGTGATAAAGACTAAACTGAGAGAGATACAGAATCTAAACTGAAAGAGATGCAGAATCTAAACTGAGAGAGATGCAGAATCTTAACTGAGAGAGATACAGAATGTAAACAGAGAGAGATGCACCATCTTAACAGAGACAGATACAGAATCATAACTCAGAGAGATACAGAATCATAACTCAGAGAGATACAGAATCATAACTCAGAGAGATACAGAATCTAAACTGAGAGAGATACAGATTCTAAACTGAGCGAGATGCAGAATCTAAACTGAGAGAGATACTGAATCAAAACTGAGAGAGATACTGAATCAAAACTGAGAGAGATACAGAATCTAAACTGAGAGAGATACAGCATCTAAACTGAGAGAGATGCAGAATCTTAACTTAGAGAGATTCAGAATCTAAACTGAGAGAGATACAGCATCGAAACTGAGAGATACAGATTAAATACTGTGAGAGATAAAGAATCTAAACTGAGAGAGATACAGACTCTAAACAGAATGATAAAGAATGTAAACTGAGAGAGATATAGAAAATAAACTGAGAGAGATCCAGTATCTAAACTGAGAGCCATGAAGAATCTTAACTGAGAGTGATTCAGAATCTAAACTGAGAGACATGCAGAATCTTAACAGAGAGAGATACAGAATCGTAACTGAGAGAGATACAGAATCTAAACTGAGGCACATACAGAATCTAAACTGAGAGAGATACAGAATCTAAACTGAGAGAGATACGGAATCTGAACTGAGAGGGTTGCAGAATCAAAACTGTGAGAGATGCTGAATCTAAACTGAGACAGATACAGAATCATAACTCAGAGAGATACAGAATCTAAACTGAGAGAGATACAGAATCTAAACTGAGCGAGATGCAGAATCTAAACTGAGAGAGATATAGAATCAAAACTGTGAGAGATACTGAATCAAAACTGAGAGAGATACAGAATCTAAACTGAGAGAGATAAAGAATCTAACCTGAGAGAGATAAAGAATCTAACCTGAGAGAGATACAGAATCTAAACTGAGAGAGATGCAGAATCAGAACTCTGATTGATACTGAATCCAAAGTGAGAGATACAGAATCTAAACTGAGAGAGATATAGAATCAAAACTGTGAGAGATACTGAATCAAAACTGAGAGAGATACAGAATCTAAACTGAGAGAGATAAAGAATCTAACCTGAGAGAGAGACTGAATCTTATCTGAGAGAGATGCAGAATCTTAACTGAGAGAGATACAGAGTTTAAACTGAGAGAGATACAGAATCTAAACTGAAAGAGATGCAGAATCTTAACTGAGAGAGATATAGAATCTAAACTGAGAGAGGTACGGAATCTGAACTGAGAGAGATGCAGAATCTAAACTGGGAGAGATACAGAATCTAAACTGGGAGAGATGCAGAATCTTAACTGAGAGAGTTACAGAATCTAAACTGAGAGAGATACAGAATCTAAACTGAGAGAGATACAGAATCTAAACTGAGAGATGTACGGAATCTAAACTGAGAGAGATGCAGAATCTAAACTGAGAGAGATACAGAATCTAAACTGGGAGAGATGCAGAATCTTAACTGAGAGAGTTACAGAATCGAAACTGAGAGAGATACAGAATCTAAACTGAGAGAGATACAGAATCTTAACTGAGAGAGATGCAGTATCTTAACTGAAAGAGATGCAGTATCTTAACTGAGAGAGATGCAGAATCTAAACTGAGGGAGATACAGAATTTTAACTGAGAGAGATAAAGAATCCAACCTGAGAGAGATACTGAATCTAAACTGAGAGAAATGCAGAATCTTAACTGGGAGAGAGACAGAATCTAAACTGAGAGAGATGCAGAATCTTAACTGAGAGAAATGCAGAATCTTAACTGGGAGAGAGACAGAATCTAAACTGAGAGAGATGCAGAATCTTAACTGAGAGATACAGAATCTTAACTGAGAGAGATGCAGAATCTTAACTGAGCGAGATACAGAATCAAAACTGAGAGAGATGCAGTATCTTAACTGAGAGAGATGCTGTATCTTAACTGAGAGAGATACAGAATCTATACTTAGAGAGATACAGAATCTAATCTGAGAGAGATACAGAATCAAAACTGTGGTAGATACAGAATCAAAACTGAGAGAGATGAAGAATTTTAACTGAGAGTGATACCGAATCAAAACTGAGAATGATACTGAATCTAAACTGAGACAGATACAGAATCTAAACTGAGGGAGATACAGAATCTAAACTGAGAAAGATACAGAATCTAAACTGAGAGATGCAGAATCTTAACTGAGAGAGATGCTGAATCTAAACTGAGAGAGATACAGAATCTAAACTGAGAGATGCAGAATCTTAACTGAGAGAGATACAGAATCAAAAGTGAGAAAGATACAGAACCTAATCTGAGAGAGATGCAGAATCTAAACAGGGAGATTAAGAATCTAAACTGAGAGTTAGACAGACTCTAAACAGAGTGAAAAAGAATGTAAACTGAGAGAGATACAGAATCTAAACTGAGAGAGATGCACAATTTAAACTGAGATAAAGAATCTAAACTGAGAGTTATACAGACTCTAAACAGAGTGATAAAGACTAAACTGAGAGAGATACAGAATCTAAACTGAAAGAGATGCAGAATCTAAACTGAGAGAGATGCAGAATCTTAACTGAGAGAGATACAGAATGTAAACAGAGAGAGATGCACCATCTTAACAGAGACAGATACAGAATCATAACTCAGAGAGATACAGAATCATAACTCAGAGAGATACAGAATCTAAACTGAGAGAGATACAGATTCTAAACTGAGCGAGATGCAGAATCTAAACTGAGAGAGATACTGAATCAAAACTGAGAGAGATACTGAATCTAAACTGAGAGAGATACAGAATCTAAACTGAGAGAGATACAGCATCTAAACTGAGAGAGATGCAGAATCTTAACTTAGAGAGATTCAGAATCTAAACTGAGAGAGATACAGCATCGAAACTGAGAGATACAGATTAAATACTGTGAGAGATAAAGAATCTAAACTGAGAGAGATACAGACTCTAAACAGAATGATAAAGAATGTAAACTGAGAGAGATATAGAAAATAAACTGAGAGAGATCCAGTATCTAAACTGAGAGCCATGAAGAATCTTAACTGAGAGTGATTCAGAATCTAAACTGAGAGACATGCAGAATCTTAACTGAGAGAGATACAGAATCTAAACTGAGAGAGATACGGAATCTGAACTGAGAGGGTTGCAGAATCAAAACTGTGAGAGATGCTGAATCTAAACTGAGACAGATACAGAATCATAACTCAGAGAGATACAGAATCTAAACTGAGAGAGATACAGAATCTAAACTGAGCGAGATGCAGAATCTAAACTGAGAGAGATATAGAATCAAAACTGTGAGAGATACTGAATCAAAACTGAGAGAGATACAGAATCTAAACTGAGAGAGATAAAGAATCTAACCTGAGAGAGATACAGAATCTAAACTGAGAGAGATGCAGAATCAGAACTCTGATTGATACTGAATCCAAAGTGAGAGAGATACAGAATCTAAACTGAGAGAGATATAGAATCAAAACTGAGAGAGATACTGAATCAAAACTGAGAGAGATACAGAATCAAAACTGAGAGAGATAAAGATTCTAACCTGAGAGAGAGACTGAATCTAAACTGAGAGACATGCAGAATCTAAACTGAGAGAGATAAAGAATCTAACCTGAGAGAGATACAGAATCTTATCTGAGAGAGATGCAGAATCTTAACTGAGAGAGATACAGAGTTTAAACTGAGAGAGATACAGAATCTAAACTGAAAGAGATGCAGAATCTTAACTGAGAGAGATATAGAATCTAAACTGAGAGAGGTACGGAATCTGAACTGAGAGAGATGCAGAATCTAAACTGAGAGAGATACAGAATCTAAACTGGGAGAGATGCAGAATCTTAACTGAGAGAGTTACAGAATCTAAACTGAGAGAGATACAGAATCTAAACTGAGAGAGATACAGAATCTAAACTGAGAGATGTACGGAATCTAAACTGAGAGAGATGCAGAATCTAAACTGAGAGAGATACAGAATCTAAACTGGGAGAGATGCAGAATCTTAACTGAGAGAGTTACAGAATCGAAACTGAGAGAGATACAGAATCTAAACTGAGAGAGATACAGAATCTTAACTGAGAGAGATGCAGTATCTTAACTGAAAGAGATGCAGTATCTTAACTGAGAGAGATGCAGAATCTAAACTGAGGGAGATACAGAATTTTAACTGAGAGAGATAAAGAATCCAACCTGAGAGAGATACTGAATCTAAACTGAGAGAAATGCAGAATCTTAACTGGGAGAGAGACAGAATCTAAACTGAGAGAGATGCAGAATCTTAACTGAGAGAAATGCAGAATCTTAACTGGGAGAGAGACAGAATCTAAACTGAGAGAGATGCAGAATCTTAACTGAGAGATACAGAATCTTAACTGAGAGAGATGCAGAATCTTAACTGAGCGAGATACAGAATCAAAACTGAGAGAGATGCAGTATCTTAACTGAGAGAGATGCTGTATCTTAACTGAGAGAGATACAGAATCTATACTTAGAGAGATACAGAATCTATACTTAGAGAGATACAGAATCTAATCTGAGAGAGATACAGAATCAAAACTGTGGTAGATACAGAATCAAAACTGAGAGAGATGAAGAATTTTAACTGAGAGTGATACCGAATCAAAACTGAGAATGATACTGAATCTAAACTGAGACAGATACAGAATCTAAACTGAGACAGATACAGAATCTAAACTGAGGGAGATACAGAATCTAAACTGAGAAAGATACAGAATCTAAACTGAGAGATGCAGAATCTTAACTGAGAGAGATGCTGAATCTAAACTGAGAGAGATACAGAATCTAAACTGAGAGATGCAGAATCTTAACTGAGAGAGATACAGAATCAAAAGTGAGAAAGATACAGAACCTAATCTGAGAGAGATGCAGAATCTAAACAGGGAGATTAAGAATCTAAACTGAGAGTTAGACAGACTCTAAACAGAGTGAAAAAGAATGTAAACTGAGAGAGATACAGAATCTAAACTGAGAGAGATGCACAATTTAAACTGAGATAAAGAATCTAAACTGAGAGTTATACAGACTCTAAACAGAGTGATAAAGACTAAACTGAGAGAGATACAGAATCTAAACTGAAAGAGATGCAGAATCTAAACTGAGAGAGATGCAGAATCTTAACTGAGAGAGATACAGAATGTAAACAGAGAGAGATGCACCATCTTAACAGAGACAGATACAGAATCATAACTCAGAGAGATACAGAATCATAACTCAGAGAGATACAGAATCATAACTCAGAGAGATACAGAATCTAAACTGAGAGAGATACAGATTCTAAACTGAGCGAGATGCAGAATCTAAACTGAGAGAGATACTGAATCAAAACTGAGAGAGATACTGAATCAAAACTGAGAGAGATACAGAATCTAAACTGAGAGAGATACAGCATCTAAACTGAGAGAGATGCAGAATCTTAACTTAGAGAGATTCAGAATCTAAACTGAGAGAGATACAGCATCGAAACTGAGAGATACAGATTAAATACTGTGAGAGATAAAGAATCTAAACTGAGAGAGATACAGACTCTAAACAGAATGATAAAGAATGTAAACTGAGAGAGATATAGAAAATAAACTGAGAGAGATCCAGTATCTAAACTGAGAGCCATGAAGAATCTTAACTGAGAGTGATTCAGAATCTAAACTGAGAGACATGCAGAATCTTAACAGAGAGAGATACAGAATCGTAACTGAGAGAGATACAGAATCTAAACTGAGGCACATACAGAATCTAAACTGAGAGAGATACAGAATCTAAACTGAGAGAGATACGGAATCTGAACTGAGAGGGTTGCAGAATCAAAACTGTGAGAGATGCTGAATCTAAACTGAGACAGATACAGAATCATAACTCAGAGAGATACAGAATCTAAACTGAGAGAGATACAGAATCTAAACTGAGCGAGATGCAGAATCTAAACTGAGAGAGATATAGAATCAAAACTGTGAGAGATACTGAATCAAAACTGAGAGAGATACAGAATCTAAACTGAGAGAGATAAAGAATCTAACCTGAGAGAGATAAAGAATCTAACCTGAGAGAGATACAGAATCTAAACTGAGAGAGATGCAGAATCAGAACTCTGATTGATACTGAATCCAAAGTGAGAGATACAGAATCTAAACTGAGAGAGATATAGAATCAAAACTGTGAGAGATACTGAATCAAAACTGAGAGAGATACAGAATCTAAACTGAGAGAGATAAAGAATCTAACCTGAGAGAGAGACTGAATCTTATCTGAGAGAGATGCAGAATCTTAACTGAGAGAGATACAGAGTTTAAACTGAGAGAGATACAGAATCTAAACTGAAAGAGATGCAGAATCTTAACTGAGAGAGATATAGAATCTAAACTGAGAGAGGTACGGAATCTGAACTGAGAGAGATGCAGAATCTAAACTGGGAGAGATACAGAATCTAAACTGGGAGAGATGCAGAATCTTAACTGAGAGAGTTACAGAATCTAAACTGAGAGAGATACAGAATCTAAACTGAGAGAGATGCAGTATCTTAACTGAGAGAGATGCAGAATCTAAACTGAGGGAGATACAGAATTTTAACTGAGAGAGATAAAGAATCCAACCTGAGAGAGATACTGAATCTAAACTGAGAAATGCAGAATCTTAACTGGGAGAGAGTCAGAATCTAAACTGAGAGAGATGCAGAATCTTAACTGATTGATACAGAGTCTAAACTGAGAGAGATGCAGTATCTTAACTGAGAGAGATGCTGTATCTTAACTGAGAGAGATACAGAATCTAATCTGAGAGAGATACAGAATCAAAACTGTGGTAGATACAGAATCTAAACTGAGAGAGATAAAGAATTTTAACTGAGAGTGATACAGAATCTAAACTGAGAGAGATGCAGTATCTTAACTGAGAGAGATGCAGTATCTTAACTGAGAGAGATACAGAATCAAAACTGAGAGAGATACCGAATCTTAAATGAGAGTGATACCGAATCAAAACTGAGAATGATACTGAATCTAAACTGAGACAGATACAGAATCATAACTGAGAAAGATACAGAATCTAAACTGAGAGATGCAGAATCTTAACTGAGAGAGATGCTGAATCTAAACTGAGAGAGATACAGAATCAAGACTGTGAGACATACTGAATCTAAACTGAGAGCGATACAGAATCTTAACTGAGAGAGATGCAGAATCTTAACTGAGAGAGATGCAGAATCTTAACTGAGAGAGATGCTGAATCTAAACTGAGAGAGATACAGAATCAAAACTGTGGGAGATACAGATTCTAAACTGAGAGAGATGCAGAAGCTAAATGCTGATGATACAGAATCAAATGGTGAAAGATATGGACTCTTAATAGTGAGTGCAATTTGATCCCGGCAGAGATCAACGAAACAAAAAAATCGGCTTTACTGACTGACCCCAATGGAAATACCATGCGGACAATATTTATCATTTTGATAAATTTAACTTTAACAACCAATCCAAAATCAACATAGATGAAACATGAATTATCAATCCAAACATTGTCAATATATTTTTACGACCAGGTGAGAAAGGTATTAGCCTTCACCTGGTCTTATTGTAACAAGGTTTATGTTTTTAAACACACTGTGTTTTCAGCACCCCCTTGGTGAATCTTTATTCATCCCTTTCCAATTATCAGGCATGGACAGGCTTTCTTAGGTTTAAAGAATGAAAGTGAAATTCATTAAAACTTAAACTTAAACTCTAATTCGGTTATTGCCTACAAATACATGCTGCGCCCCACGCTAGCATGCATACATGATAAGCTCTTGCAAATAGAGAAGGGAAAAAGCAGAAGCAAAATAAAGTGGAGAGGTTCGAGGCAGTATCAGAAGAATTTTTTATTACTGTGCTTCGAGCTCACTGTAGTCCTTTTGTAGGTGGTCTTGCTTTTCATTGGGACCAGTATTCTTCTTAAACCTTGTTCACTGTGGGAGACTTTTCTCTCTTGGAGTTCATGTGTCTTCAATGGGTCTTCAGTTCTGTGAGAAAGAGATGGGAGCGGACAGGAGAGAGATTTTTTCAGTCCAGGAACAAAACGCTTTCTGGCTTTTAAAACTCTGTGGCAAGTTCAAATTCAAAAACTCCAACTGCCAGTTAGTCATGTGACTAAACTGGTCTGATCAGGTCTTCTGTGTATTGGGGAAGCAGGGACTGGGTCCTTTGTTCCAACACTGTCTGCTAGTATGCAAAAAGGGTCTTTCCAGTGAGGGGCCTGGTAATTCCTTGTGATAGGCTCTCTTTTCTTCCCAGCAGCAATTTTAAGGTTTAATGTTCATTTAGCAAAATAATGTGTGCCTCATTCTTGGCAGGTGGGGGCCTGCATGACACCTCCACACCCAGAGGAATGAAATGTGATTTGAAAAAAATGGCACATTTCATTACAAGATTTGAGAGAAATATAAGATACAAAAAGAAAAACCATGCATTTCTCTCATTCATTTCCATTCATTCATCAACCTTAAAGCCTATTAAAAATTGTCTTTTCTGGGTGCCAGAATTTAAGTTCTCTTTTTGTTTCAGGAGAATTAGTAGTGGACGGGCCTATCCTGAGCTCTCTGAGTCATGTAAAGACTTTTGTCTTCAGGGTTTGGGTGGCTCCCTTTTCCTCTGACTGTGGGGGAGGATTCTTCGTTAATCTCCCATTTGTTCTCTGAGACACTCCTAACTGCAGGTATTTGTGCAGACATGACTGCACTCCTCTGTGACACTTTGACTAGGTGAGGCATCACCCTCATGGTTTCTGTGCCCCCTGGAGGTCTCTCTTTGTCTCTACAGGTTCCTGTAAATGCTGTTAGCAACTCTGGTGGAGTGCTTCTAGAGTCTGCATTTACATAGGAGGATGTGGGGGCTACCTTTTCACATTTTTGAGGGTTAGTTGGCCGGACAGTAGGGTTTTTCATCCAGGATTTCTCCCGGACTACCTTTTACCTGCCCTGTTTGTCACTTTTCCCCCTTCTCTTTCTAAACTTTTGCCAGCTGTGTGCCTGCCTGTCCCCTTTTGTTCTCAGCGAGGGTCCCTTTCAGTTCACCAGCCCTCCTAACACCAGTGCAGGACTTAGGTGGGGGTGCAGGTTTCACTGTAGGTTGGGGTTTCCCCTCAACCTGGCACATGTGGCAACTCCTGCAGTACTCAACCACATCTTTATGATATTTTGGCCAGTCAAACTGCTGTCTTATGTGGGCTTTAGTCTTTCATATACCGGCATGTACAGCCACTGTAGTCTCGTGGGCCCTTCTTAATATTTCTCTCCGGTACCTCTGCGGCACCACTAACTGGTGAACTACTGTCCACTTCTTGCCCTCAGGTCTGTAAGGAGAACTCCATTTCCTCATCAGTACCTCATTCCTTAAATAGTAGCAATCAGGGACTCCCTCTGCTTCACTTTCAGACTGCGCAGCCGGTGCTAACTCTTGCAATACTGGGTTGGCTCGCTGGGCCTCAGCTAGCAAAAATCCATTTAATTCATTCGCTGGGTCTCCTAACTTTCCAAAGAAACTCTCAGACTGGCAGAATTCATGGTCATTTGCCTGCAGTGCCAATGCAGTCTCCTCTGGGGGAGCTGGTTTAATCATGGCCTGATCCACTACACATTCAGGGAAACTGCAGGGGACCATCTCCTGCCACCGCCCTTCTCTCTGACCTCCTGTGGTCTTTCTCTCACTACTGGGAGGGCTATCACCTTCAGCCCCGCCAGATCATTACCTAGCTGCAGGTCAACACTGTCCACAGGCAACCTAGGGGCAATCCCTACCATCACCATTCCCGAAACTAGGTCACACTCCAGTTGCACCCGGTGTACAGGTACAGGCATACACTGCCCTCCAATACCATTCAACACCATTTTAGTGTTCACTGCACTCTCTGGGGGAAAGGTCAGGACTTTTCCCAGTAAAAGGGATCTAGCCACCCCGTGTTCCTGAGAATCACTATGGGCTTGCTTGCCCCACTCGAGGGGTATGGGGTTACTTTCCCTTCAGACACAAAACCCTGATAACCTCCAGGAATCCTATTATGTTTTCCTGCACCAGCCATAGTAAGCTTCCTGGGTTGCACTCTTACTGCAGTTAAAGCCACAGTTTGTTCTGCTGTGCTTTGCATCAGGTCCTTGTCTTCACTGAGCAGGTCTGCCCTAATTAACCCTACCGGTTTTCCCTTTAGTTTCCAGCAGTCAGCTTTTAAACGCCCTGCCCTATTACAATAGAAGCACACGGGTCTCCGGGTCTCACGCTTGCTCACAGCACCTTCCTTTTTTACTGAAGGAGGGTCCCCTGTGTCTCCTGCTTTCCTTTCTCTTCCAGGACTGCCTGGGCTTCTATCACCTTCCCACCCTTTGTCCTGTTCAGATTTGTGGGGATGATTAGGAAAGGTTCTTTCCTGGGAAACCGACTTATAAATTAAAGTAAGCACATCGGCCAGAACGGCCGCCTGCTGGGCTCTCTGAACCTGCTGTTCCTCTACATGGGTCTTAATGGAGAGTGGGAGAGAGTGTTTAAATTCCTCTAACAGGATTACCTCTCTGAGTGTCTCATAGCTGAGCTGTACTTCTAAAGCCCTCAGCCACTGGTCAAAGGCCAGCTGCTTACCTCTTTCAAACTCCAGATAAGTTTGATTAGCTGGCTTCTTGAGGGTTCTAAACTTTTGGCGATAGGCTTCGGGTACTAATTCATACGCCCCGAGGATAGCATTTTTGGTCAGTTCATAATTTGATGAACTCTCATCTGGCAACAGCGAATAAACCTCATGGGCTTTTCCAGTTTGCTTTGTAATAAGAAAGATCTGTCTCAGCTGGCCATTTTAGCTGCCTTGCCAATTTCTCAAAAGACACAAAAAATGTTTCCACATCTTCCTCATTGAATTTTGGAATTAATTGAGTGAGTTTTAGCAATTCTGTACCCAGCCCTGAATTCTGCTCCTCCATATTGGCCATGCTTTCACTGGGATTACTCTGTCGCCCCCTAGTTAGCTCAAGCCACTTCAGCTCTCTCTCTTCGGATTCTTTCAGGAATATTCTTTCTCTATCTCTCTCTCCTGCCTTTCATTCTCCTCACGTTCCTTTTGAAAGGCCCTCTCTTTCTTCCTCTCCTGCCTCTCTCTCTCTCTTTCTCTTTCTTCTAATTCAAGTTTTCTCTGTTCCTATTGTATCTTTGCTAACAATACTCTGTTGGATTCTGCTTCTAACCATGTTTCTACGTCTTCAAATTCAAGGGAAAAATGGTTGGCCACTAGCCTTAGGAGTTCAGACTTCCTAGCCTTGCCATGTACAGTAATCCCACACTGCTCAGCCATTTTTCTCAACTCCTCCATAGACAGTGCTTTTAACTTATCCCAAGTTACTTCACCCTGGCTTGGAGAGCTACTTGCTTCAGTTGCAGACATGTTAGTATTCAATCACACACAACCACAAGAAAACCTGTATTCATCTTGCTCTTTTTTTTGATTGGGAAAAAGTTGACTTCCCACTTCCAATTTCTCTCATTTGTCTGTGGGTAAAACTCCAGATGCTAGCACTCAAATTTCTGTTATGACCAGGTGAGAGAGGTGTTTAGGGTTCCCTTTTAGCCTTCACCTGGTCTTATTGTAATGGGATTTATGTTTTTAAACACATTGCGTTTTGAGCTCCCCCTTGTTGAATCCTTGTTCACCGCTTTCCAATTATAAGACAAAGAAATGAGCACAAACAGTCTTCCTTAGGTTTAAAGAAGAAAAGTAAAATTCAATAAAACTTAAACTCCAATTCGGTTAATGCCTACAAATACATGTCACACCTCACGTTAGTGTACATACGCGATAAGCTCATGCAAATAGAGAAAGAAAAAAGCAGAAGAAAAGCAAAGTAGTGAGGTTCAAGGCAATATCTTATTACTGTGCTTCAAGCTCACTGTAGTACTCTTGTAGGTGGTCTTGCTGTTTGTTGGGGCCCAGTATTCTTCTTAAACCTTGTTCACTGTAGAAGACTTTTCTCTCTTGGGTTTCATATGTCTTTAATGGGTCTTCAGTTCTGTGAGAAAGAGATGGGAGCAGACAGGACAGAGATTTTTTCAGTCCAGGAGCAAACAGCTTTCTGGCTTTTAAAACTCTGTGGCAAGTTCAAATTCAAAAAAACTCCAACCGCCAGTTAGTCACGTGACTAAACTGGTCTGACCAGGTCTTCTGTGTATTGGGGAAGCAGGGACTGGGTCCTTTGTTCCAACACTGTCTGCTAGTATGCAAAAAAGGGTCATTCCGGCAAGGGGCCTGGTAATTCCTTGTGATAGGCTCTCTTTTCTTCCCAGCAGCAATTTTAAGGTTTAATATTCGTGTGGTGAAATAATGTGTGCCTCATTCTTGGCAGGTGGGGCCTGCATGACAACATACTGCACATTAATTACCAGATACAACAAAGATAGATCTCACAGCTTTACTGGGCAGTCCTCTCAGCAAATATGGCACCAGTTACAGTCACAAAGTCCTTCAGATTGCTGAACTTTTCAGGTAGATCTCTGGATCCTGTCTTCCGAGATGCAGTCACTGATTTTCCTCCAAAAGCAGTTCCCCTGCACTCCTGATACGCCACAGGTACCGTCTCCACCAAAACTGCACATCTCTCCAGAACTTCTCTAGTTCTGCTCACGACAGCTATGATGACGTAGCTCAACCAGCGTTGTCTTAAGTAACCAAAAACAGCTCAGACAACTTAAATTTGCTAATGGCCAGCTCCCAGAATCCATTTTCTGTCTCTGCAGCTACTCTGCCTAAATACCTGCAGCCTCCTTGAACTCTGCAATCTTCAAATCTTTGCCTGAATAGCTCTACTTATGTGCCTCTGGTCAAATGACTCTGTCTTATCTGGTTCCAACCAGTTTCAATTTCCTGAGGTTTTTAGTTTCACTTTCAAGTTGGGGTCTGTCACAAAAAGACAAGCTTTGAAACAAGAGTTAGTGCACCTAACAGAATTCAACAAGTCACCTGTTCCGATAACAGTCCGCTCCTCCACTGGTCTCGTAGACTGAGGACTCCATCACACTTACCCCTTGGGAATAAGAAAGCTTTACTACAATAAGGAGTACAGTTCAGAAATACAACAAGTTCTTAACATTATAAACATTTTAACAAATAGCTTAGTATATACTGTACAGGTAACATTTTCATATTCCACAATTATACATATGATATTTACAAAACCATAATGACAATCAATAATAAAGCCAAGTAAATGCAACAATTAGGATTAGCAGGATTCAAACATGAAATTATCATAACTCAGAGCTTTACTTTTCCCTTACACCCCTTCTCTAAACTGTGGACAGAACATCAGCAATTAGATTGCTTTTCCCTGCAACATCCCATAATTTTTAGTGCAAAGGGCTGTAACATCAAACTCCAATGAAACAGCCTGAGGTTCTTTGTTCTGAACATTTCTAAAAATGCTAGTGGGTTGTGGTCTGGAGAGCCTAGTATCTCCCCCTGACTGTTGGTTGCAGATACCTCAAACTGTTGTAGAGCCATTGCAAGACTTATAAAGCCTCTTTCTTGATGATCAAGTACTTTGTTTGGAGCAGCACTGCTCCCACCCCTATGTCACTGGCATCAATAGACACCTTGAATGGCTGACTAAAGCTGGAGCTGCAAGAGCTGGTTCCTTGAGCAAAATTGCCTTCAACTTCTCAAATGCCATTTGGCATGATTCTGACCATTCGAACATCAAGTTTTTCTTTTACAATGTAGTCAGTGGGGTGACTGCTGTGCTGAAATCAGGGACAATTTTCCTGTGGAACCCACATATACTCAGAAATGGTAACACTTCTTTCTTTAAATTGGGTACAGGAAAGTCTATTATCACTTGAACCTTGGCCTCTCATGGTAATACTTGACCTTGACCCACAATATATTCTATATAAGTGATATTGACCTTGGCAAACTCACCCTTTGCTAGGTTTATGACAAGGTTAGCTTTGGCTAACCTGTCAAATAAAGTCCTCAAATCTCTGACATGATCACTCCAAGTGTCGCTGTGCACCAAAAGGTCAGTGATGTACACAACACAAGTACTCAACCAGCAATCACTTGATGGGTCAATCTTTGAAATGTAGCCGGTGCATTTTTCATACCAAATGGCACGACTTTACACCGGAACAGACCATCTTGTGTCACAAACGCAGAACTTTCTTTAGCTTGATCAGTCAAGGGGACTTGCCAATATCCTGTAAGCTTGCTAACAAAGGCCAAGTTCCCCACCCTATCAATACAATCCTCAAGCCTTGGAATCAGGTAGGAGTCCATCTTAGTTTTAACATTTCAGTAATCAAAGCAGAATCTTTGAGAACCATCTGGTTTTGGTACAAGAACAACAGGAGAACTCCAACTACTTTGACTGGGTTCAATTATATCGTTACTTAACACGTATTGAACCTCCTCCATGACTTTGGCCAATTTGCTGGGATTGAGTATGTCGGGGTTTGATAAATTGGTTCAACTTCCCCCACCTCAACCTCATGAATAGCTAAAGAAGTGTGACCTGGCTTATCTGCACAATCAGACTTATACTCCCTCAATACGTCAGCTATGCCTTTCCTCTGTTGTTCAAGTAGATGTGGTAGCACCTCCTCCAGACCCTCCAACACCTCTGTGTCTGCCAGCTTCACTCATCAGCTGATTCATTACCTGCACCAGTATCGGCATCTACATCGTCTACCAACTGTGCTACCCCTACTGGCTGACTATGCTCATGGTCATAGTGCCTCTTCAGCATATTCAAATAACACACCATCTGACTCTTTTGTCTGTTTGGGGTACTAACTACATAGTTCACATCACTGAGATTTTTTTTCAATACAAAAGGACCCACTAAACCTAACTTTCAATGGTTCATCAGGCAAAGACTACAAGATCTTATCCCCAGGTTGAAAACTACATGCTTTAGCTGTTCCATCTGCTTGTGCTTTTGTCATCTGCTGAGAAGCCTTGAGATGTTCCCTGGCCATCTCACAAACATTTCTCAGAACTCTGACACATAATCTAGGAGGGTAGTTTCCTCCTCCTGTGCCAAAAATCTCTCCTTAATGCATTTAAGGGGGCTGCTAACCTCATGCCAATAGACCAATTCAAAGGGACTGAAGCCAATAGATTCATTTGTTGTGTCCCTAGTTGCGAGTAACAAAAATGATATCCCTTTATCCCAATCATAAGGATACTCAAAACAATAGGCCTTAATCATACTCTTTAGGGTTTGATGATATCTCTCCAAAGCACCTTGGGACTGTAGGTGATAAGCAGACGACTTGAGCTGCTTCACTCCTAAATTATACATGACCTCCTGAAATACACCTGACATGAAATTTGATCCCTGGTCAGACTGAAATTCTTTTGACAACCTATACCTAGTGAAAACAGGACCAACCCCTCAATCACAACTTTCACTGTGATCTTCTTCAATGGTAGTTCCTCTGGAAATCAAGTGGGAAAGTCCATGATGGTCAGGAGATAATTATGACCCAACTTAGTCGTAGGTAAGGGCCCAACACAATCCACAGGAACCCGACTAAATGGTTCATCAAATGCAGGTATCGGTATGAATGGGGCTGGCTTAATCGAAGGCTATGGCTTCCCAATCATCTGACATGTCTGAGTTGTCTACTTCAACGCCAGGAGCATCCGGAATAAGGTGGGTGAGCTTGCAGCATGGGTTGGTACCTGGGATCCTGATGTTGTGGCCATTTCAGAGACATGGGTAGAGCAGGGGCAGGAATGGATGTTGCAGGTTCTGGGATTTAGATGTTTCAGAAAGAACAGAGAAGAGGGTAAAAGAGGGGGGGGGGGTGGCATTGTTAATCAAGGAAAGTATTACAGCGGCAGAAAGGACGTTTGAGGACTCGTCTACTGAGGTAGTATGGGCCGAGGTTAGAAACAGGAGAGGAGAGGTCACCCTGTTGGGAGTTTTCTATAGACCTCCGAATAGTTCCAGAGATGTAGAGGAAAGGATAGCGAAGATGATTCTCGACAGGAGCGAGAGTAACAGGGTAGTGGTTATGGGGGACTTTAACTTTCCAAATATTGACTGGAAATACTATAGTTCGAGTACTTTAGATGGGTCTGTTTTTGTCCAGTGTGTGCAGGAGGGTTTTCTGACACAGTATGTGGACAGGCCAACCAGGGGTGATGCCACATTGGATTTGGTACTGGGTAATGAACCCGGCCAGGTGTTCGATTTAGATGTAGGTGAGCACTTTGGCGATAGTGATCACAATTCGGTTAGGTTTACCTTAGCGATGGGCAGGGACAGGTATATACCGCAGGGCAAGAATTATAGCTGGGGGAAAGGAAATTATGACGCGATTAGGCAAGATTTAGGATGTGTAGGATGGGGAAGGAAACTGCAGGGGATGGGCACAAACGAAATGTGGAGCTTATTCAAGGAGCAGCTAATGCGTGTCCTTGATAAGTATGTACCTGTCAGGCAGGGAGGAAGTTGTCGAGCGAGGGAGCCGTGGTTTACTCAAGAAGTTGAAGCGCTTGTCAAGAGGAAGAGGGCGGCTTATGTTAGGATGAGACGTGAAGGCTCAGTTCGGGCGCTTGAGAGTTACAAGCTAGCCAGGAAGGATCTAAAGGGAGGGCTAAGAAGAGCAAGGAGAGGACACGAGAAGTCATTGGCGGATAGGATCAAAGAAAACCCTAAGGCTTTCTATAGGTATATCAGGAATAAACGAATGATAAGAGTTAGAACAGGGCCAATCAAGGATAGTAGTGGGAAGTTGTGTGCGGAATCAGAGGAGATAGGGGAAGCGTTAAATGAATATTTTTCGTCAGTATTTACAGTAGAAAAAGAAAATGTTGCCGAGGAGATTACTGAGATACAGCCTATTAGGCTAGATGGGATTGAGATTCACAAGGAGGAGGTGTTAGCAATTTTGGAAAGAGTGAAAATAGATAAGTCCCCTGGGCCAGATGGGATTTATCCTAGGATTCTCTGGGAAGCCAGGGAGGAGATTGCAGAGCCGTTGTTGTTGATCTTTAAGTCGTCATTGTCGACAGGAGTAGTGCCGGAGGACTGGAGGATAGCAAATGTTGTCCCCTTGTTCAAGAAGGGGAGTAGAGACAGCCCTGGTAATTATAGACCTGTGAGCCTTACTTCGGTTGTGGGTAAAATGTTGGAAAAGGTTATAAGAGACAGGATTTATAATCATCTTGAAAAGAATAAGTTCATTTGCGATAGTCAGCACGGTTTTGTGAAAGGCAGGTCGTGCCTCACAAACCTTATTGAGTTTTTCGAGAAGGTGACCAAACAGGTGGATGAGGGTAAAGCCGTGGATGTGGTGTATATGGATTTCAGTAAGGCATTTGATAAGGTTCCCCACGGTAGGCTATTGCAGAAAATACGGAAGTATGGGGTTGAAGGTGATTTAGAGCTTTGGATCAGAAATTGGCTAGCTGAAAGAAGACAGAGGGTGGTGGTTGATGGCAAATGTTCATCCTGGAGTTTAGTTACTAGTGGTGTACCGCAAGGTTCTGTTTTGGGGCCACTGCTGTTTGTCATTTTTATAAATGACCTGGATGAGGGTGTAGAAGGGTGGGTTAGTAAATTTGCGGATGACACGAAGGTCGGTGGAGTTGTGGATAGTGTCGAAGGGTGTTGTAGGGTACAGAGGGACATAGATAGGCTGCAGAGCTGGGCTGAGAGATGGCAAATGGAGTTTAATGTGGAAAAGTGTGAGGTGATTCACTTTGGAAGGAGTAACAGCAATGCAGAGTACTGGGCTAATGGGAAGATTCTTGGTAGTGTAGATGAGCAGAGAGATCTTGGTATCCAGGTACATAAATCCGTGAAAGTTGCTACCCAGGTTAATAGGGCTGTTAAGAAGGCATATGGTGTGTTAGCCTTTATTAGTAGGGGGATGGAGTTTCGGAGCCACGGGGTCATGATGCAGCTGTACAAAACTCTGGTGAGGCCGCACCTGGAGTATTGCGTGCAGTTCTGGTCACCGCATTATAGGAAGGATGTCGAAGCTTTGGAAAGGGTGCAGAGGAGATTTACTAGGATGTTGCCTGGTATGGAAGGAAGGTCTTACGAGGAAAGGCTGAGGGACTTGGGGTTGTTTTCGTTAGAGAGAAGGAGGAGGAGAGGTGACTTAATAGAGACATACAAGATAATCAGAGGGTTAGATAGGGTGGATAGTGAGAGTCTTTTTCCTCGGATGAGGATGGCAAACACGAGGGGACATAGCTTTAAGTTGAGGGGTGAAAGATATAGGACAGATGTCAGAGGTAGTTTCTTTACGCAGAGAGTAGTAGGGGCGTGGAACGCCCTGCCTGCAACAGTAGTAGACTCGCCAACTTTAAGGGCATTTAAGTGGTCATTGGATAGACATATGGATGTAAATGGAATAGTGTAGGTCAGATGATCGGCGCAACATCGAGGGCCGAAGGGCCTGTACTGCGCTGTAATATTCTAATTCTAATTCTAATGTGTAACATGTCTCATAGAAGTCAACCACATCACTGTGCAGCTTTAACCAGTAAAAATGCATCATTACCCTAGCCTGCGTTTTCCGAATGCCCAAATGACCTTCAACTGGAAACTAATGGGCAATTCTCAATTTTTACTCCGGAGTAAGGAGAGACAACAATCTGTGGAAAGAGAAGCAGAGTTAACGTTTCGGGAAGGGTTAACTCTGCTTCTCTTTCCACAGATGCTGCCAGACCTGCTGAGTGATTCCAGCATTTCTTGTTTTTGTTTCAGATTTCCAGCATCCGCAGTATTTTGCTTTTATATTAGAGACAACAATCTGTTGGACTACAGCTCAATCCTCATCAGCGGGCCTCTGGGGAGGTCTCCACGTCCTCATCAGATTGTCATGCTTGACATAATAACACTCAGGTACTTTTTCAACCTCTGCCTCAGAACATGCTATCTGAGACAAGTGCCTCAACTCAGGGTCTGCCTGTTGTGCCTCAATCAAGGAAGATCTGCTAAACAATTCCCCATTGTTAGCCTTGGAGCCTTTACCACCAACATCCCCAACTAAGTCCTGGAAAAAAGGTTTCAGACAACCAAAACACCCAAATTGTCCTCCACAACAACTGATTCCCTCTCATCTTTTTAACCCTACGAGCTTGGCACCCAGTCACAAAAAAATCTGGGAATATACTGGGAAATTCTTCCTGCAAAACCTCAGTTTCAGCAGCCTCAGCTGGCTTCTCCAAAACCACTGAAGATGCTAATACTTTATCCACAGCCAAGTCACTTCCCAGCAGAAAATCTACACCCTCAATCGGCAAACTAGGATCAATAACAGAACGATAACAGGGCCAGTGACTAAGTCACATTTTAAATCAACCTTATATAAGGGAACGGGTAAATTATGTACATCAATACCCTGAACTGGCACCTTTGCATTCACTGAACTACCAAGGAAGAAATTCATGTCACCTGCCAACATCAGTGACTATGCTGCCCTTGTATCTAAGGATGACAATTGACTTGCCTGCCTCACCAGACAAAAGTGAGGATACTTCACCCTCAAACAGAAAACTTCAGTAGTTTTCTGCAACCTGATTCACTCTATCAGTGAATGTGGGAGAAACTACCTGCTTCTCCTGAATGTTACCCACGAGGACAGTATTTCCTGACACCATTTGACTGTACATATGTAACAGGCATGTTTTTCCACATCCAACACTCAGGCTTCACATGTCCTTTCTATGGAAAAAATAGCATGTCGGTCCCTTCGAATGAAACATGTCCTTGGATTTTCTCTTTTACTAACCTGAGTTGTGTCTGTGTCTTTACCTTTACCATCTTTTTCAAATTGGATCAGATCACTCTTCATTATCAAACTTCCTATCTCTCCAACATCTCTGAAAATTTCCAAATTGGGGCCTGTGACTACTGTGATTGTGGATCAATTCATAATCATCTGCCAATACTGCAGCTTCCTTTATTTTACAAACTTTATGTTCTTACAGCTGGGACCTTATTCCTGAAGGGGCACTATTTTTGAATTCTTCCATCAGAAACACTACCCTAAGGCTCTCAAAGTCTTGTGCAACCCTTATCAATCTATGCCACCTATCGAACACCACTTACTTCTCCTTAGCAAATTCCATATATGCCTGACCCTGTTTCTTTTTTAAATTTCTGAAATTTTGTATGTAGACCTCTGGTACCAACTCATAGGCATTGAGAACAGCAGCCTCTGTCATAGACATGTGAGTGCTCTTCCATAAGAGAGGAGTACACCTCCAAAGTTCTCCCTATGAATACATTCTGTAGGAGCATTGTCCAGGATGATTTAGGCTAATCCAGATTCATGGCAAGTTTCACAAATGACACCAAGTACATTTCTACTCCCTCCTCACTAAATATAGGTACCAAGCGACTATTCGTTGCCAATTCAAAACAACAAGAAGTTTGCTCTGGGTCCTCCTGAACTTTCAGCTCCAATCCGTGTACACAAACGTTGAGCTTTTTTCCCCTTAATTCTCAGTTCTCCCTTTCTAAATTCTCCTTTTCCCTTACTCTTTCGAACTCAAGTTTTTTTCATTTCTCTTTCTCTTTCTAACTTCTCCCTTTCTCTTTCTCTTTTGAATTTAACCCTCTCTCTAACTCTAACTCAAATTTTTGCATTTCTCATTTTTTTTCTTTGTCATCTTTTTCTGATGCAATTTTGGCTAGTTCCACTTGCACAGTAGCAGAAACATTCTTTTCCCTCTACAGCTTCAGGTGTGGAGCAAATTCTTGGGGCTTGCTTAGCCCCAGGGCATACACTAACACCTACATGCTCTAGTTATGACTTCAGTTGCGACCGTAAACTTTAAAAACAAGAGAGATGAACTCCCCAGACCAATTAAAGGATTACACAACAAGCTTTCACGTTTTAAGACTTTGACTGTAACAACTAAACTAAAAATCAACATTAACAAAACCATACTTAGAAGGTAGCTAATACACTAAATTACAAAGAAAGGTAATTCCCATTAACTTATAAAAAAAAACACTTGAAAACCCCA
Source organism: Heterodontus francisci (assembly GCF_036365525.1). Classification (NCBI taxonomy): domain Eukaryota; kingdom Metazoa; phylum Chordata; class Chondrichthyes; order Heterodontiformes; family Heterodontidae; genus Heterodontus; species Heterodontus francisci. Next base: position 34,420,964 of record NC_090394.1, on the reverse strand, counting down.
CACCACATATAATGTATAAACATTACACACTGTTCTCATCAAATCGGTATCTTTGCAGTTAAAAGTCCCAAACTCCTCCCAGTTGCAAAGAGTCGGAACTCCAAGTCCTTCTCAAGATCCAATGTCCTCTTTATTCACTTCTTCCAAGCACATTCAACTGGTCATCTGTTAATAAGGCAATCTCTGGTGACCCTGTTGGTCTTTGCTCCTCCGCAAACCTCAACTTCCGAATTGGGTTCAAGTCTTAGCAGCCTTTCGCTGTATCAGTGCTCTGAGAGCAGTTGTTTTCTCTCTCTCTCATCTGAGGCTGTGCAGCTCCTGTTGGTTTCTTCCTTTTTTCCTTACAGCCCGTCAGACTTAGGAAAATTTGTTGAATTTATCCAAAATCAAAATCAATAGTCACTTTCCTTTTACAATATATGAAGTCCATAAGTCTGGCCATATCAAAACCACCTGGGCCTTCCTTTGTTTCCAGGTGATAACAATTGCAACTTGAATTTGCACTTGAGAGTCCTTGGCTCCCCGTTTGCAATCTGGGTCTGAGAGAACAAATCCCATTGTCCGCCAAGTGTTAAAACCTTATACTCTGCTTTCAAAAGGATCTTTGATATGGGTACTTGTTGGTAACCAAGACACCTGGCTTGTTTTTTGGTGTGAGGTCACATGTCTCCTCCGAATCCTTTTTACACTGCATTAAAAAAATCAGTTTTTAAAAAAATAATCATAGTACAAACACTACCTCCCCCCAAAAAATAGAAAATTAATTACCATAGCAATACCGCATTATCAACATATAACATTGTAAACCTTCCAATAATTAATATTTTACATAGGTAACAACAGTACTTTCATCTCTCCAAGATGTTTTTCTCCATTACCCTTTAAATTCTGGATAGAGCATCGGCAATTACATTGTAACATGTACAATCTTTAGGATAAATGTTTGTAACATTAAACTCCACCAGAATAATCTGGCATTGTTGATCTTGAATTTTTCTAAAATCATTAATGAGTTATGGTTGGTATAAATGGATATTTCCCCTTGGCCATTACTGAAGTACACTTCAAAATGTTGAAGAGCCAAAACGAGACCTAAAGCCTCCTTTTCAATAGTGGAGTACATCTTTTGGTACTTATTCAGTTTTCTCGAAAAATAACTGACTGGTCGTTCGATACCAGCATAAGCATCCTGGAGTAATACTACTTCAACTTCAACATCACTGGCATCAATAGCTACTTTAAAAGGCTTGCTAGAATTTGGTGCAGGTAGAATGGGTTCATTTATCAAAATGGCCCTTAATTTTTCAAATGCCATTTGACATAATTCTACCCATTTGACCTTCATGTTTCTCTTTAACAAATTCATCTTCTGTACTGAAGTTAGCAACAAACTTTTGGTAGAACCCACACATCTCTAGGAATCGTGGTATCTCTTTTTTTTTGTCTTGGCGACTGGAAAGTTTATTATCGCCTGAACCTTAGCTTCCCCAGGCAGCACTTGACCTTGACCCACGACATGCCCACAAATAAATGACCTTAGCCTTGGCAAACGTGCTTTTTGCTAAGTTTATTACCAAATTGGCTTTCTCTAATTTGTCAAACAGAGCCTTTAAGTGTTCAATGTGATCTTCCCAAGTGTCAATGCATGCCAATCGGTCATCAATTTACACTACACAATTGCTTGGTCCAGCAATCACCTTGTTAGTCAATCTTTGAAATGTGGCTGGTGCATTTTTCATACCAAACGCCATGACCTTACACATAAATAGGCCATCTGGAGTCATAAAGGCAGAAATTTATTTAGCTTGGTCGGTCAAGGGGACTTGCCAATATCCTTTCAGCAAGCCAAACTTGCCAATAAAGACTGAATTCCCCACTCTGTCAATACAATCCTCAAATCATGGGATTGGATAAGAGTCTGTTTTAGTCACTGCATTGATGTTCTGATAAACAATACAGAATATTTTGGAACCATCTGGCTTTAGTACCAGCACAACCAGAGTTCTCCAGCGACTTCATTTGGGTTCAATGATATCATTTTTTTTAGCATATATTGGGCTGGATTTTACAGACCCCCTGACATCGGGTTTCATGGCGGGGAGTTCGGAAAATACCTCTGGGAGAGGGCCGCCATGCACCCCAACGCCAGGTGGGCCCGGCCCGATAGTGCCGACGGCGGCAAGTCCTTGTGGCGGCCCCCCTGCTGGCTCGGTTTGCATATTTAAATAAATTAAAATTAATGCATTAATTATACTTACAACCCTGCCTGAGTTCCAGCTCCAATCTTCGGCCCGGTGGCCAGCACTCCTGCGCCTTCAGATCCCCGTCCGGGGAAGCAAGGCACAACACTTGTGGGGAAGGGGGAGGAGGTAGGTTTCTCAGTGCAGGGGGGACGGGGTGGTGGGGGGAATGGGGGTCAAAGTAACACCATTGTTGTATTGGATGGTGGGAAGTGTTATAGTTTAAAGTTTATGCACTTTGTGGGGGGAGGGGGGGAAGGTCAGGTGGACAAAGTAAGCGTTTTGTGGGGGGTGAGGCAAGTAATTAATTAAATTGTTATTGGGGTGGGGGTGCAGAAGAAATGTGTTAATTTATTTTTATTTCCTCGCACTTTAAGTATTTAAATTTAACAGTAGGACTCAAAGCCCTTTAAAAATGGCATCAGTGCCGGCGCACAGGCAGGTGATGCCATTGCCGGCCAGCCTGCCCCTGCCATGTGATCAGGGGAGCAGCCCGCACTGGCTATTTCAATGAGCTGCCGCAAAGAAGATTGTGGCGGCTCCGCGGCATGCAGTCGGCACCGGCGGGCTGCTGTTTGACATCGGCGGCAGGCTTTAAAATTCTGCGTATTGAACCTCTTTTCTGATCTGAGCCAATATTTCAGGATTGAGTCAATAAGGGTTCTGTTTAATGGGTGTAGTTGTCCCTGCATCAACCCCATGAATAGTCAGAGGAGTTTGACCTGGTTTATCTGCACATACTGCTTCAAACTCTTAACAGCTCAGCTATGTCCTTTTTATGTTGCTCAGAAAAATAGTGTAGAACTGTATCTAAACTTTCACCGCAGTGGGTTCAATCTGAAAGTTCTCAGTCTCTGCCCTTTCATGCAGTTCATTAAAAGTAACACTATTCTTATCCTCATCTTCTGTCATTTGACATACATCTACTGGCTGACAATGTACTGTCATAGTACCCTTTCAACATAGTCACATGACACAACCTTATGACTTTTCTGTCTGTCTGGGGTACTAACCAAATAGTTCACCTCACTGAGTTTCCTCTTAATGAAGATCCACTGAACCTAGCTTTCAATGATTCCCCAAGCAAAGGCAACAAAATTAGCACCCTATCTCCAGCTTGAAAACAATGTGCCTAAGCAGTTTTATCTGCTTGGGTTCTCATCACTTGCTGAGAAACCTTGAGGTGTTCCTGGCCATCTCAGAAGCTCTTGAAAGTCTCTCTCAAAACTCTGACACATAATCTGAGAGAGTAGTTTCCTCTTCCTGTGCTAGAAATTTCTCTTTAATGAGTTTAAGGGGATCCGTAACCTCATGCCAATAGACCAATTCGAGTGGTCTGAAACCAGTAGACTCATTTGATGTGTCCCTGGTGGTGAATAATAAAAATGATATCCCCTTATCCCAATCATAAGGATACTCAAAACAATAGGCCTCAATCATACTCTTTAGGTTTTGGTGATACCTTTCCAAAGCACTTTGTCACCGCGGGTGATAAGCGGGCGATTAGAGCTGCTTCACTCCCAAATTACATGTGACCTCTTGAAATACGCCTACATGAAATTTGACCCCTGGTCTGACTGAATTTCTTTTGGTAACCCATATCAAGTGAATAACTGAATCAACCCCTTAATCACAACTTTCGCTGTGATCTTTTCCAAAGGTATTGCCTCTGAAAACTAAGTGGACAAACCCATGATAGTTAGGAAAAACTTGTGACTTGACTTAGTTGTGGGTAAGGGTCTGACACAATCCACAGGAACCCTACCAAATGGTTCGTCAAATGCAGGTATCGGTATCAATGGGGCTGGCTTAATTGAAGGCTGTGGCTTCCCAATCATCTGACATGTGGCATGTCTTACAGAAGTCAACCACATCACTGTGCAGCTTTGGCCAGTAAAAATGTATCATTACCCTAACCTGTGTCTTCCGAATACCCAAATGACCTGCAACTGGAATCTCATAGGCAATTCTCAAAATTTAACAGCGGTAGTAGGGAGGGACAAGAATTTGATGGTCGACAGCCCAGTGCTCATCAGTGGACCTCTGGTGAAGTCTTTACTTCCTCATTAGAATGTTATTATTAAGATAATAGCACTCAGGGATTTTCTCAACGTCTGTCTCAGAACACGCTGTATGAAATATTTTCTTTAAATCGGGGTCTGCTTGTTGTGCCTCAATCAAAGACGATCTGCTAAACAATTCAACCTTGCTACTCAAATTCCTGAAAAAGGTTTCAGCTAGCTTGACATCCAGCTTGTCATTTATAACCACTGAGTCATTTTCACCTTGTGTGCGCCTATGACCTTGGGATCTAGTCACCACACAATCTGGGAATATTCCTGGAAATTCTTCCTGCAAAATTTCAGTTTCAGGAACCTCAACAGGCTTTTCAGAAACTATCGGGGATGTTAGTACCTTACCCCCAACTGTAATTTCGTAGCAACAAATCCACCCCTTCAATGTACAAATCAGGGATGATTCCCACTGTTACAGGACAGGTGACTAAATCACATCGTAAATTAACCTTATACAATGGAATGGATAAATAACCTCTCTCAGTGGCGCGCACTATGACTTTCACATTTATTGAATTATTGAATGGAGGAAAATTCACATCTTTTGCTGCCATTAATGATTGGGTTGCCCCTCTATCTGAGCAGAACAATCGACTTGTCTGCCTCACCATATGTATATAGGGACAACTTATCCTTGAACACAAAACTTCTATAACCTTCAGGGACCTGGTTTAATTCATCAGTTCACAGGGGAGAACACCTCTATTCCTTATTCAAAACCACCAAAGCCGCTGGCTTGTCAGCCGCACCTCCTATTGGGGTATCCTAAATAGGACAGGCTTTCAGTAAACTTACCACAGCTAGTGGTTTGCCTTTTAACTTCCAGCATTCTGATTTTATATGTTCTCTTTTATTACAAAATAACACTTTAGTCCTTTTGACTCCGCCCTAGTCGCCTGATTATCCTTCTTACTACTCTGGGAATTGCCTGTATACTCTCGTTCACGCTTTACCTCACTATAACCAGAGTTCTTTTCCTTATCAAACCTCCTGTCTCTCCAACCTCTCTGAAAATTTCCAAACTGGGGCCTGTAACTACTGCTTTTGTGGATCAATTCGTAATCATCTACCATTACTGCAACATCTCTTATATTATCAACTTTATGTTCTTCCAGGTGGGACCTTATTTCTGAAGAGAAACAATTTTTTAACTTTTCCATCAGGACTACTTCCCTAAGGCTGTCAAAATCTTGCTCAATCTTCATTGACCTGTACTATCTCACTAGCAAATTCCATATATGTCTGGCGCTGTTCTTTTTAAATTCCTGGATTTTTGTCTGTAAGTTTCTGGTACCAATTCATGAGCATTGAGAACAGCAGTCTGTATTGCATCATAGTCCCTTGAGTGTTCATCTGACGGAGATGCATACACCTCCAGAGCTTTCCCTACTAAAACTCTGTAAGAGCATTGGCCAAGATGATTTAGGCCACTCCAGATTAATGGCAATTTTCTCAAATGACACAAAGTACATTTCTACTCCCTCTACTAAACTTAGATGCCAAACGTATATTCTGTGCCAAATCAAAACTATGAGGAGTTTCATCTGGGTCATCTGCAATTTTCACCCCCATGCATGCCCACAAGCTTTAAACTTTTCCATTCGCACTTCATGGTCTAATGCCAATTTTTACACTTCTTGTTCTAATTTTTTCTCTCTCTTCCCTATCCAGTTTTATCCTCTCTAGTTCAAATTCCAGTTTTCTAACTTCAAATTGCCTTGTCGTTCTCTTTCCTTTTTTTTCCCTTTCCAATCTCAGCTTCTCTAACTTAATTTTGGCTAGTTTCACTTGAACACCAGTGGAATTACTCACGTCTTTCACCAGCTTCAAGTAAGGAACCAATTCATGGATAATCTCCACTTTCCTAGCTCCTGGGCTTATACTAACCCCCATGCTGATATCATGACCAAATTGACCTTTCTCAACTGCTGCAATATACTGAGAGTCAAATCTTCTCTCACAACAAATTCTTGTACATTAATGGTATTCATGTTGATTTCCCACAGAACCCAACCAAAGTAAGTGTGAAATCTTGTTTGCTTAAACTTTGAAAAATTCCATGGAACCTGTTTTACAGCCTCTGATTTCGTATCCCAGACCCGAGCCTCAAATTTGTTTTGACCTCAGTTGAGATTGTTAACTTTAAAGACAAGAGCTACGAACTCCCCAGACCAATTAAAGGATTACACAAGATTTTATGTTTCAAGACTTTTACCAAAACAACTAAACTAAAAATCAACATTAACTAAACAGTACTTAGTAGGTAGCTAATACATTAAATTATAAAGAAAGGTATTTCCCATTAACTTATTGAAAACCACTTGAAAACCCCACACCACATTTATAACTTACACAGCCTAATTTGAATCGATCCCAGACAAGGCCCCAATTTTGTTATGATCCCGGCGCAGATCAACAAACCAAAAGAATCAAATTTACTGGCTGACCTCAATAGAAAAACCATACGGACAAGATTTCACTTTTATAAATTTTAATTTGACAATCAGACAAAACCAAAGTAAATTAAACATGAATTAACAACCAAATCCCAGTCTATAGTTTAAAGATTACATGTTAATTGTCAGATACAACAAAGATAGATCTCACAGTTTACTGGGCAGTCCTCTCTGCAAATATGGCACCAGTTACAGCCACAAAATCCTTCAGATCTCTGAATTTTTCAGGTAGATCTCCAGATCCCATCTTCCAAGATGCAGTCACTGATTTTCCTTCAACAGCAATTCCCCTGCACTCCTCATATGCCACAGGTACCGTCTCCACCAAATCTGCAAACCTCTCCAGAACTAGTTCTGCTCACGACAGCTATGATGGCATAGCTCCACCGGCATTGTCTTAAGTAACCAAAAACAGCTCCAACAACTCAAATTTGTTGTTGGCCAGCTCCCAGAATCCGCTTTCTCTGTCTGCAGCTTCTCTGCCTAAAAACCTGCAGTTTCCTTAAACCCTGCAATCTTCAAATCTGAACCTGAATAGCTCTACTCATGTGCCTCTAGTCATGTGCCTCTGGTCAAATGGCTCTGTCTTATCTGGTGCCAACCAGTTTCAACTTCCCCAGAAAACTGAAGTTTTCAGCTTCACTTTCAATTCAGGGTCTGTCTCAAAAAACAAGCTTTGAAAACGGAATTAGTGCACCTAACAGAATTCAACAAGTGATCTGTTCAGATAACAGTCTGTGAATGTTCCTCCACTGGTCTTGTATCCACACACTCCATCACAAAAGATAGAGTATCTAAAGCGTGACAGATACAGAGTCAAAGCTATGAAATCTAAAGTGTGAGGGATACAGAATCAAAAATGTGAAAGATACAGATTCTAAACTGTGAGAAATACAGAATCTAAACTGAGCGAGGCAGCATGTAAACTTTGAAGGACACAGGATATATCTGTGAGAGATACAGAATCAAAACTGTTGGAGATGCAAATTCAAACCTATGATAAATAAAAAATCTAAACAGTGGGAGATACAGAATCCAGTCTGTGAGCAGTACAGAATCTAAATTGTGAGAGGTACAGTATCTAAATTGTCTGTGATAGGGTACCTAAAATGTGAAAGATACAGAACCTGAACTGTGAGAGAAACAGATTCAAAACTGTAAGAGGCACATAATACAAACACTGTAAGAAACAGAACTAATCTGTGAGAGATAGAGTATTTAAACCGTGAGAGATACAGAATCTAAACGGTGAGAGATACAGAAACAAAACAGTGAGACATACAGATTCTAAACTGTGAGGTTAACACAATCAAAATTGTGAGAGAAATACAGAATCCACACTGAGGTACATATTCTAAAGTGGGAAGATACAGAAGTAAACTGTGAAAGATACAGAAATCTAAAATGTGATGGACACAGAGCTAAACGGTGAGAGATAGATTATCTAAACTGTGAGAGATACAGAGTCAAAGCTATGAGAAATACAAAATATAAACTGTGAGAGATACAGAATCTAAACTGAGAGATACAGAATCTAAATTGTAACAGCTACACAATATAATCAGTGAGAGAAACAGAACTAATTTGTGAGAGATAGAAAATCTAAACCGTGAGAGATGCACAATCAAAGCTATGTGAGATACAGAATTCTAAACAAAAGAGATACAGAAACAAAACAGTGAGACTTACAGATTCTAAACTGTGAGAGATACAAAATCTAAACAATGACAAATATGGAATCCAAACCTTGAAAGATAGAGTAACTAAACTGTGACAGATACTGAATCTAAACTGTGATGGATATAGAACTAATCTCTGAGAGACAGAGTATTTAAACCAGGAGTTGTACAGAATCAAAAGTGAGACATACAGATTCTGAAACGTGGCGTAAACAGAATCTAAATTGAGAGAAATACAGAATCAAAACTGTGAGCAACGGAGAATTTAATTATGAGAGATACAGAATCTAATATATGACAGATACAGAATATAAACTGTGAAAGATACGGTATCCAAATTGTGAATGCTAGATTATCTAAACTGAATGATATTGAATCTAAACTGTGAAGATACAGAATCTGACCAGTGAAAGGTACCAAATTTAAACTCTTGAGAGATACAGAATCTGCCACATTATCCTCATCAACCCTTTCTGTTACCTCATCAAAAAACTGAATCATGTTAGTTAAACATGGTTTGTTTGAACACTTCCATGCTGGCTTTCCTTAATTAATCCACAGTTGTTCAAGTGACTCTTAGTTTTGCCTAAGATTATGGTTTCTAAAAGCCTTACCTGCCACCTATGTTAAACAAGGGTGTAACATTTACAATTCTCCAGTCGCCAGTGGAGTATAATGTGGGAAAATGTGAAATTGTCCATATTGGCAGGAAGAATATATAAGAAGCATATTATCTGAATGGTGAAAGATTACCAAGCTCTGAGATGCAGAGGGATCTGGGTGTCCCAGTGCATGAATCACAAAAGGTTAGTATGCAGGTTCAGCAAATAACTGGGAAAGCTAACAGATGTTATTGTTTATTGCGAGGGAAATTGAATACAAAAGTTGGGAGGTTATGCTTCAGTTATACAGGCCATTGGTGAGACCACATCTGGAGTACTGTGTACAGTATCGTTCTCCTTATTTAAGGAAGGATGTAAATGCATTGGAAGCAGTTCAGACAAGGTTTACTCGACTAATACCTGGAATGGGTGGGTTGTCTTATGAGGAAAGGTCGGGCAGGCTAGGCTTGTATCTGCTGGAGTTTAAAAGAGTCAGAGGCAACTTGATTGAAACATATAGGATCCTGAGGGGTCTTGACAGGGTGGATGTGGAAAGGTGTTCCCCTTGTGGGAGAATCTAGGACTCAGGGTCACTGTTTAAAAATAAGGGGTCGCTCAGTTAAGACAGAGATGAGCAGAATTTTTTTCTCTCAGAGGGTCATGAGTCTTGGGAACTCTCTTCCTCAAAAGGCAGTGGAAGCAGAGCCTTTATATATTTTTAAAGCAGAGGTGGATAGATTTTTAATAAGCAAGTGGGTGAAAGGTTATTAGGAGTAGGCAGCAATGTGGAGTCGAGATTACAATCAGATCAGCCATGATCTTGTTGAATGGCGGAGCAGGCTCAATGGGCCAAGTGGTCTACTCCTGCTCCTAATTTGTATGTTCATATGTTCCAGGCTTCTGGCACCACCCTTGTATCTAAGGAGGATTGGATAATTATGGCCATTGCTTCCACAATTCCCATCCTTACTTCCCTCAGTATCCCTGGATGCATCTCATCTGGTCCTGATGACTTAACAACTTTAAGTACTGTCAGCCTTTCTAGTAACTCCTCTTTATCAATTTGTAGCCCATCCAGTGTCTCAACTACCTCCTCTTTCACTATGACTTGGGCAGTATCTTCTGACATGGTAAAGACAGATGCAAAGTACACATTTAGTACCTCAGCCAAGCCCTCTGCCTCCATGCATAAATCCCCTTTTAGGTCCCTAATCAATCCCATCCCTCCTTTAACTACCCTTTTAATATTTATATGCCTATAGAAAACTTTTAGATTCCCTTTTATGTTAGCTGCCAGTCTCTTCTCATACTCTCTTTTTGCTTCTCTTATTAGTTTCTTCACTTCCATGAGAATGTTTTATACTCAGACTGCTTCTCATTTATATTATCAACATGACATCTGTCACACGTACCCTTTTTCTGCTTCATCTTACTCTCTTTTGTCATCCAGGGAGCTCTAGCTTTATTCACCTTACCTTTCACCCTTGTGGGAATATACCTTGACTGTACCTGAAGTATCTTCTCTTTAAAGATAGCCCATTTTTCCATTACAGTTCTGCATGCCATTCTTTGATTCCAATTTACCTGGGCCAGATCCATTCTCACCCAATTGAAATTGGCCCTCCCACAGTTAATTATTTTTACTCTGGATTGCTCCTTGTCCTTTTCCTTAGCCAACCTAAACATTATGATGCTATGATCACTGTCACTTAAATGTTGCCCTACTGACCCACCTCATTGCCCAGAACCAGATCCAGCAATGCTTCTTCGTTGGGCCAGAAATATACTGATCTAGAAAATTCTCCTGAACACACTTCATAAACTCTTCCCCCTCTCTGCCATTTACACTATTACTATCCAGTCTAATAAGGATAATTAATATCCTCCATTAAAACTACTCTAAAATGTTTGCATCTCTCTGTAATTTCTTTGCAAATTTGTTCCTCTATATCTTTCTCACTAGTTGCAGAAGACAGCTTACAATTCCTGGGAGAGGTACAGAAGCAGGAATGGAGTTGCAACCTTGACCATCCTGATGGCAATAGAGGAAGATACCCTGGAAATCAGCAGGGTGGCATCAGTGTAGGCTGTTGTCAATGGAGGGATGGGCGTGCCAGAGCAACCTGGTGAAAGCATTATCGATGACACTTGCAGCTGGCTCCGACTTACAAGGAGCCCTGTTTACTGATATGAAAAATACAATGATCAGAAAAATGCAAGGGCTTGATCTGTCTGTCATCTATGTGGAGCACTGACAATTGTTTTTTATCTCCTGTAGATGCATTGCCAGAGGTGCAGTGAGAGTTGAGGGAGGAGGCATTTCAGTCCTCAAATAAGGAAGCACTGTCACATGACCAATGCACACCCTCCACCAGCATAGATGCTGTCACCTCGGTGGGTCCAGCATCACAGATAGAAAGGGTGGCACAAAGTGAGGAGCACCTCACATGTGAGTAGGAGCAGGTGCTGGAGGCAGAGACAGTCATGGAGAGTCCCATCACAGGCCTGAGGAAGCATCCAGCAATGCACAGCTAGACACATATGCCTCGGGAGTCATACACTAAGCGGGTACTTGTGGAGCAGAAAAAGGAAATGTGTGGTCATCTGTCAGAATTCCCAGAGGCAGTGCAGTCCCTTACACTTAAAATTGTGGAGTCCCATGCGGCCACGAGTGCCATTATATCTCTGGCATATCAGCACATGACCACCTCCATTGAAAGACTCCCAACTTCATGGAGAGTCAGGCATGGCAGGCCGATGAATGAATGCAGGCACACAATAATGGTCTCCATACGATGGTAGCTACCTTGAGAAGCATTGAGCAAACAGTTGTCTTGATGGCTGAACACTACATTCAAATTCTCAACCATGCATCGTTAGCAGGGAGGTGCAGGTGAGCCTGGGAGGGAAGAGGTAGACAGCAATGTTGGCACTGGGGGCTCTCCTCAAGGCATCCCTTGGTCATGGCCCTTCACAGTGGCCCCTCTGACATATGCACAACAGCTGACTCCTAACCCCAATACTAAGGCTGCCCCTGCACAGGTGCAGGTGGGGTAGTCTTTGGAGGGGCTCCCACAGGTTCCACAACCCACAGGATGTCTGTCACAGGCATCTAAAGTTTGAGCCTGGAAATGAACAGGCTGGCTCCAGCATTGCACCAACCACAGGGATAGCAACCCATAGAAGTAGGAGAAAGAGGATGCTGAAACAGTCTTAGTGGTAGAAAGGGATTCACCTGGGCACAACTTCTAATATTATTGAGGGATGATAAACATTTATTTCAAAGAGCCATGTCTGTTGATCCCTGGGAAGTGTCATGGTGTACTTTATTTCCACTCTCACATTGACCATGGGTAGATTCAGGTAGGGGAGTGGCACGAGACTATTGGTTGTCAATGCCAGATGAAGAATGTGTTGATGATTACTCACAGCAGTTAGCTTTGTTTGTGGGAAAGGGTGCCATGTGCACCCACAGGGCAATGATGGTCGCACAACCATCAGTGAAGTGTGCCTGGATGAGGACATCATGGGCTTTTCTGGCATGCAGGTCTGTGCCAGGGTGCATCACAGACACCTCTGGAAGGTCATGCACCACCGGATTCCAAACTGACAGAGATACACAATCTAAAACGGAGAGATACAGAATCTAAACTGTGGGAAATACATAATCTAAAGTCTGAGAGATACAAAATCTAAACTGTGAGTGATACAGAATCTAAAGTCTGAGAGATACAGAATCTAAACTGTGAGAGATACAGAATCTAAAGTCTGAGAGATACAGAATCTAAACTGTGAGAGATACAGAATCTAAAGTCTGAGAGATACAGAATCTAAAGTCTGAGAGATACAGAATCTAAACTCTGAGAGATACAGAATCTAAAGTCTGAGAGAGACAGAATATCAACTGTGAGAGATACAGAATCTAAACTGTGAGAGATACAGAATATAAACTCTGAGAGATACAGAATCTAAACTCTGAGATATAGATTCTAAACTGTGAAGGAAACTGAACTTTCGCAGCTGCGAGATACAGAAATTGTACTGAGAATGCAAGAACTAAACTCTGGCAGCGATATAAACGCGAAACAGAAAGGTGATTTAGAGCTTTGGATCAGAAATTGGCTAGCTGAAAGAAGACAGGGTGGTGGCTGATGGCAAATGTTCACCCTGGAGTTTAGTTATTAGTGGTGTACCGCAAGGATCTATTTTGGGGCCACTGCTGTTTGTCATTTTTATAAATGACCTGGAAGAGGGTGTAGAAGGGTGGGTTAGTAAATTTGCGGATGACACGAAGGTCGGTGGAGTTGTGGATAGTGCCGAAGGATGTTGTAGGGTACAGAGGGACATAGATAGGCTGCAGAGCTGGGCTGAGAGATGGCAAATGGAGTTTAATGCGGAAAAGTGTGAGGTGATTCACTTTGGAAGGAGTAACAGGAATGCAGACTACTGGGCTAATGGGAAGATTATTGGTAGTGTAGATGAACAGAGAGATCTTGGTGTCCAGGTACATAAATCCGTGAAAGTTGCTACCCAGGTTAATAGGGCTGTTAAGAAGGCATATGGTGTGTTAGCTTTTATTAGTAGGGGGATCGAGTTTCGGAGCCACGAGGTCATGCTGCAGCTGTACAAAACTCTGGTGAGACCGCACCTGGAGTATTGCGTGCAGTTCTGGTCACCGCATTATAGGAAGGATGTGGAAGCTTTGGAAAGGGTGCAGAGGAGATTTACTAGGATGTTGCCTGGTATGGAGAGAAGGTCTTACGAGGAAAGGCTGAGGGACTTGAGGTTGTTTTCGTTGGAGAGAAGGAGGGGGAGAGGTGACTTAATAGAGAGATATAAGATAATCAGAGGGTTAGATAGGGTGGATAGTGAGAGTCTTTTTCCTCAGATAGTGATGGCAAACACGAGGGGACATAGCTTTAAGTTGAGGGGTGATAGATATAGGACAGATGTCAGAGGTAGTTTCTTTATTCAGAGAGTAGTAGGGGCATGGAACGCCCTGCCTGCAACAGTAGTAGACTCGCCAACTTTAATGGCATTTAAGTGGTCATTGGATAGACATATGGATGAAAATGGAATAGTGTAGGTCAGATGGTTTCACAGGTCGGCGCAACATCGAGGGCCGAAGGGCCTGTACTGCGCTGTAATGTTCTAATTCTAAAATTCTAATTCTAATTCTACTGCACGTTAAAAGAAACAGAAACTGAAATATCAGGCGGATGCCCAAACTTATCTGAGAGCGATGCAGATACTAAACTATAAACGAAATGGAAACTAAACTGAAAGCGGATAGAAAGTAAACGAAAGGCTCAGGAACTGTACTGAGCGAAATACGAAAATTAAATGCAGAAGAGAGAAAACAGAAACTAAATTGAGAGACGGAGAAGTGTGACTGTGGGGATTTAGAAATTACACTCTGATATAAAAATACAGCCACGAAATTGTGAGAGCAAACCTTGCGTTAGAAGGATGAATATGGGAAAGCGTGTGAGGAAGAGAAAAAATAAATGGAAGAGAAGGTGGGGGTGTAATCGGATAGATGTGGGTAAGAGGAAAGGAAGCAGGAGAACGAGTGAAGTGTGCGAGAGAGCGAAACTCTCGCCGTCACATCTGGAATCCCCATCCATCTCCTCCCGGGACAGGAAGTTTTCACACTTCACGATACATTAACTTCAGGTCTCCGATTCCTTGGGAACAAGAGCCAGGACAAGAACGATCTTCTTTAAGACCTACACTCAGCTGATCCCGGCTCCTGTAGAAAACAAACAGAAATCTCTCCAGTCCATAGCCAGCCCTGCAAACCAATGTATCAAATATATTCAACATCAAAAATTATCAGGGAATTTGGCTTCGTCGCTTCTAAAAAAAAAATTCTTTCATTGTCGTATGGTTTGCAACTTGTTTTTAAATAATCAAAAAGCTCCTCGTCCCGCTGAGAAAACACAACAGTGAGAGATCAAAGGCATGGGCCGACTGGACCTTCTTACCAGTCTTTTAATTAACTTTCTATCTCCGCTTTAAAACGTCATCATTCTCACTTAGGAAGTTCGTTCGCAAATGTTAAACTTTATGATCCGTCCTTGAAATGAATTAGAGCCCCCTTGAGGCATAAATTGACTGAAGATGGATAGGGAGAGTGAGAGGTGGGGGAGGGAAGGAAAGTTGAGATTGAGAGGGAGGAGGAGGAAAAATGAATAGGGAAAAAGGGGGAAACAGGAGAGTGACAATAGGACGAAGAGTGGAGGAAATGAACGTAGAAAAGAAAGTGAGACAAGAGGGACAGGGAAAGAGAAGAAATGAGAAGAGCTAAAGGTGAAGAGGGGAGTGAGGAATAGAAGAAAGTGAGAGTGGCAAAGCTGAGGGAAAATGAGGGAAGGAGAGAATGAAGTGGAGGGGAGCTGAAATGGAAATAGCGAAGGGTAGAAGAGGGGAAGGGTAAAAGTGGTAGAGAGGAGAATACGCAATGGAATAGACAGCGTGCATTCAGATCGAGAGAGAGATTTAACATATGTAAAGAAAGCCGGAGGTGAAGTGGCAGAACGAGGAAAGGTCCAACATTAACCTAACAAATCACCGTGATGTCTATGGAACCTGCTGTTTGCTGTAATATTAGATACAAGAGGGACAGTTTCAGTGAACTGCGAACTGGCTCCAGTTTTATTTTTGATCCGGATACCAATGATATATACAAGCCTTACTGTCCCTCTGAGTCTAGGTTTCATTTCCCTGAGCTTTATTTTATTCTGTATGTACTGTGCTGCTCAGTACTTCAAATCGTAATCCATTCAGCTGCTGTGTTTAATTGAAACAAACGATCCTGTCCTTTCCTCTCCCACTCTTCCAGTGTCGTCCTCCCTGGCACTCAGTCCCTGGCTGACCTGTGTTTCTCTCCCCCTCTCTCTCTCCACATATCATTCCTGTCAGTGTGAGACTGATGTGTGCAACAATCCGTCTGCACTGAGGCAACATCGCGGATATCCGTTCTTTCCTCAGATCTGCCTTTCCTTCTCAAGTGTTGCTATTATCTGGATTTCCGAAATGAGCCGGGAGATTGGAATCACCGCACCACAGCCTCCGTGTAACCAAAGTACGTTCTTAAGCGGGACGAATGCATTTGTCCCTTACTGCATACCCTTTATTAATGTCAGCCTGTTCAACCCAGCTTGTAATAACAAGCTGGGGGCTATGGGGTATAACATACGTGAGGAGGAATGAGCTGGTATCTGCATGAACCCATGCCTTGCCACTAAAACCTGGTTTACAAACTTAAGACTGGAACCTATCTACAAAGTTCTTTGGAAACGATTCCTGGGCCATGGTGATGCCTGTCGCTTTTCAGTCTGAACCAAATTCCGAGTGGTGTCTCCGACTCGATTTCTTCTCTGCAAAATGTGCGTGACATTTATTCCGCTGGCAGAGAAACTGTTTTTGGTTCCTGTGAAGATTTTATGATTTTCCTCAATGGGGTTGGATTCAGTTGTCAAATATGCCTTTGAAAAGGTGCATCAGATTTAAAACCAAGGGTCGCTTCTGGGCCATGGGCCCACACCGACCTCAGCAACATTACCATCAGCACCACTTCTAATCACTCATCATTAAATCCAATCTAGCACAAAATCATCTAATCCCAGCATACTATATATAACCACACTAAACATCTACCCCCATTTACTGTATCAAACTATCAAATCATTTAATCCCCAAGATATTTTATTAAGCCACCAAACCATCTACTCCAATATGCAGTAACTAAATACCAGCACATCTATTCAAATATACAGCATCTAAATACCAACCAATCTACTCCAATTTCCAGTATCTAACTAGCAAACCGTCTACTCGAATACACCGTATCTAAATACTGACATATCTACTCCAATATACAGTATCTAAATACCAAAACATCTACATCAATATACAGTATCTGAATACTGAAATATCTACTCCAATATACAGTATCTAAATACCAAAACAACTAACCCCAGTATAGAGTATCTAACTACCAAACCATCTACTGAAATATAGAGTATTTAACTACCATAACATTTATTCCAATATACACTAACCAGCAACCCATCTAACCCCAACACACTCCATCAATCTATTAACCCATTTAAACCAAGATACTGTACAAAATGTGATGTTGGGTTTAAGAGCTCAACACCTCTCTCTTGTCCGTGTTTGTTGTTCCTCCAATCACAGCCTTGCTTTTTTCCTGCGCTTTCCAGCCGCTTGCACTTTTGCAGTTGTGGTTTGAGCTTTCAGTTCATGCTTGTTCTTCAGTCACTTTCACTGACTCTGCACGGGGGCGCCCCTAGACTATACAGCGCTTCCAGTTTGCTCTGCCATTCAAAACGATCATGGCTGATCTTCTGCCTCAACTCCAGTTTCCCCTCCACTCCCATATCCTTTGATTTCCGCTGAGCTCAAAATCTGTCTATCTCAGCTTGAATATATTCATCAATGAAGCATTCACAACCCTCTGGGGTAGAGAATTCTTAAGATTCACAACCCTCTGAGTGAAGAAATTTCTCCTCATCTCAGTCCTAAATGATCGGCCCCTTATCCTGAGGCTGTGCCCCTATGTTCTGGATTTCCTTCTGCATTTACATTTACACAGACACCAAATCCAGGGACCACACACTAAGACTATAAAATAGAAATCAGATGCCTCTGTATGCAGAATGGTCATGATGGTGCAACCAGTTCCAATGAAGGCGGAAGGAAAGTAATGGGTGAAGAAATGATGATGGAATCAGATTGTGACTGGTCAGACCTGGTGATATGCTACTGTCAGAAGCCCATTGTAGGTAGGCTGATGATTGGATGTAGCCAGTGCAACTCCTGGACCTACCTGTTCTTGTGCCAAAATCTGATATCCCTGATGGCTTTTTCTATGAGAAATGTAGAGATGTGAAAGAAGGGGTGAAATCTGGCTCAGGCCAGAAAGAAGGTTCCTTGAATGAAGAATTAATGTGCCTGTTCTGCAACTGAGGTTAAAAAGAGACACGAAATGGAAAGGACACATCGAATTATGATGGCACTGTTTCTAACCCTTGCCCCCAATAATTCCAACCCTTAATCCTAACCACTAATCCTAGTTCAAACCACTGACTCTAATCCTAACTAAACACTAAACCCCATCCTCACCACTAACCTTACTCCTAACGCCTAACTAACACTATTCCCAATATACTGCATCAAGCAACCAAATCATCTAAGTCCAAAATAATGTATTAGCTTGAAAACCATTGAACCCAAACCAACTAGTTTAGGGAAGAGTCTGAACCCATATTCGGCAAAAAAAAAATCTATACTCAGTTGAATCCTATATTACGGGGCCTGACCCAAGCCACTTAAACTCAGTCCAATGCTGTATCATATTCTGTAACCGAAATATACTGCACAAAACCACTTCAGTACAAGTTAACAGTGTGCCAGTCCATCTAAATGAAACATATTCTGGCAAAAGGTCTCAAGCTAGATCAACGCTGGATTAACCTCCTGAACCCCATAGCCGAGACATCTAAACCCAGTTGACTGGCCAAGTTATCCAAACCTATCATATTGTACCAAACTGCATGAACATAATTCAACACTATTCCCAACTGGATAAACCAACATATCGTGCCAAAACTGCGTAAACCCAACCAGCTGCGGACCCCAGGAAATCCCCTAACAAAGCATCTAAACAAAGTAATGCCAAACAATTTGAACCCATTCCAAGCACTGGACCGAATAGTAATTCAATAGATTGCAAATGTCTAACCTTAATCCACTGTACCAAAATATATAACCAAGCAATGCAACTAAAAACCTAAAACATCGAAACTAATCAAGTGCAAAACCATCCAACCTAAGTTACTACCAAACTGTTTGACCGGAAACCCCAAACCAACTACTGGACCAAACTTCAAATTCATAAAATCACCTGAACTCAATATAACAAGTTCTAAACCCGAGCGAGTAGCAAACCGGCTAAACTCCATACCAAA
Organism: Heterodontus francisci; assembly: GCF_036365525.1. Lineage (NCBI taxonomy): Eukaryota > Metazoa > Chordata > Chondrichthyes > Heterodontiformes > Heterodontidae > Heterodontus > Heterodontus francisci. Next base: position 34,401,917 of record NC_090394.1, on the reverse strand, counting down.
GCATCCGGGTTGAGGACTCAGCCTACCACTGAGCCAATTCAGAGCCAAACCTGGACTGCTTTACGGGTTCAGCAGGGATTCAAGGTGTAGCAGAAACACAGTAGAGAAGAAAGAGCATCGAAAAAAATACACAGGACCATTTCACATTTGCGAACATACAGGGGAGATCTTTTAAACGACCATTTGTTCCTCGCAATATTTGCGGAAATTAATATAAACGATCATAAAATTGCGTTCAGGAAAGGCAGGGATGGGGAATAAATACTGCGTTAATCCTTCTGTCACTCCAATGTCCTCTTTGCACTGGGAGCAAGTTTAAAGCGGAACAAATCTGGTTATTGTATGAAAACAGAGGGAGAGTGTGGCTGAGTCTCTGATTGGAAGGATATATAATGGCTTTGCTGTCTTTCAGTCAGGGTCAGATCATAATGATTATTATTTTTGGTCAGCCTACTGATAATTAACTAAAAACAGACTTTCTTAATGAAACACGTTCCATAAGGTGATAATTAGTGGGAACTAGGGGAGATACAATGCCTGGGATCTGTTACAGCAGCAAAAACGAGTGGGTTTGGCCGTGGACAATCCGCTTTTCAGATGTCGATTCTGCTACTTAAGCATAGAGAATCCTTGGACTGGACATTCTTGCTAGTTAAATATGGTTTAAGCATATTTTGGAATCCGCTACCAGAAATAGAAACATATGAAACTGTTTTCAACACAGTTCTTTCTTTAAATCATATTTATTAGATTAAGGTGTCAGTTTAATTCTGTGCATTGTAGTTAAAGATAATACTTTTTTCTGATATGCTTTGGTACATATATCCTTCCCAGTGATCCAACATCTTCGTTCACCTGTGTCATCCTCTCAAATTCAATGTATTGAAATAGTCAGTACACTGCGGGACGGTTGTTTCTTTATTTGACCCTTCAACAAGAGTTGTAATTGGAAAAGAGTAATTAGATTTGATTCATTCCGAACAAATAGTTGGCAAGACATAACCTGGTTGCGTAAAATACATTACTGAACAGTTTATAAAGTTATATCTGCAGATTTCCTCCACAATACTTTCAGGCATTTGCTTTGCAATACAGAAAAGTTTTATTTTCTATTACTAGTGTGAAATGGGCAATAAATAAAAACAATTTGGATGACTGTAATCTTTTTGAGGAGGCAGAATAGCTGAAGGAAAGTGAAAAAGATCATTGGGTTTTAAACATATTTAATAAGTGCAGCTAGTTTAAGTCTAAAAGAGAAAGCGGCTCTTCACCAAAATTCTAGATAAACCTTTATCGCAGGGAGGCAGCGTCTAATTATTTAAATGGTCTGTGGTACCCGGCAGCAGCTATTAAATTATTATTCTCTGTATAAATACGTAGCTGCCTGTGTGTGTCTGTAACTAACGTCTTTACGGCCAGCATTCCCTATCTCGAACCTTACCATCATATTAATGCGTGTAATAACCTTCATATACGTTAACGACTTACATCCTAAAACAAAATTGTTTGTTTTAATAAAAAGTAACTCCTCACCGACATGCTACTTATTGGTGTCAAGTGCAAACGAAGAGTACATTTGCATTATTTTATGAGGGGAGAAAATTTTCAAGTCATAATCATTTATTATTAGCTTACTCTGCTGATGTTCTATCGATCAGTGTACGATTTAATTGGTGGGTTTATGACTATTCCCTGACTATTCCCTCAGTTCCCCAGGTGTCCTCATCGCCTAGTAACATATAAGATGTATGAAAACAAACTACTCTCCCTCCCCTGTCTTTGTTTAATAGTTCGTAATGTGTAAGCGTGAATTCTCTAAATGATGTTTGACTACAAATACACTGCCAAACAAACGCCCATGAAATAAATAAATAATTACTATTTTCAAATAAGAGTCGCGGCTCTGGCTTGGATCAGAGAACTGGAGATTAAAATTCAGTGAATCAGGTGTGGAAAATCGAAACAAATTTCCAGGATCCCGAGGCTGTGTAAATGTTGAATTTCATATGGGATAAAATAGAAACCTTTCCCTCAATAATGCAGTATTTCTCTTTTTTTTTAATGCATAGAAACTTAAACTCTACAGAAGGGTATCGGAGCAGAGGATGGATTTATTTGCTCGTTGCAAAATTAAAAACTGATCCGTTCTTTCCCTTCCCGAATGCCATTTAATGACCAGCTCGTTTCGAGATTCCCGATTTAGTCCTAATGCTGGAGAAATGCAACTCTGCATTTTGTAAAAATACACACAGCACGTTTTAATTCATTATTAAATCAATTACAGTTTGCGAATTTAAATCGTTTGGAAGTATCTCCCCTGTGTTTGACACAGTTACGCTGCACGCAAGTTTTCTGTTAAATCTAAGTTCCTAGCAAACTGCAGGTTACGTGCTTTTTAAAGCACTTTCAGAAGCAGTGAGCACTTACTGCAAAAAAGTCACTAAAATATTTCACAACATTTCTACCAAACCAAATATATATATATGTATAAATTCGGGTATACTACAGCAATGTAACCTTCAGCCCGACGTTGCATTATAATATAAGCAGAGCTGTTATAGACTAAATGTACAGCTCATTCCAGACTCCTTGGAGAGTTTCCCAGTAGCTGCGTGCAATATCAGTGCAAATAAATTATATTCTTAATAAGAATTTATCGTCAGTCTCGCAAGGTGTGTGTGTGTGTGAGAGACATCCTTGAAATGAGGAGGGTCAGTCTAAAATCAGCTTGTGAAACGTATTCATTATTAAATAGTTTAATCAATTTGGATTTTTAAATGAAGTTTTAAGTGTTTAAAAATATTAGAAAAACATCGCGGACGGCAAACTGCTCGATGTGAAGCTTTATAAGCAAATCTTGCTTGCAGGAAGCTGGCCAGTTCAGTATGACTTCAGTATGACTCCTGTGAAGTCGAAGTGTCTCGCACCCATTTGCAGCTGCATTATTTTAATCTATATGAATTTGTCTCCGGATTAAATGTGGTTAGGATTTTTTTTTGTAATTTACACTCTGCTCTCCGATCGATCCGACACCTCTTATTGAGTACGCGGTAATTTTTCACGCTAGCTGCGAGGTGCTGAGATAAACCCCTCTCATTAGAGGCGGCTGCGAAGGATTGCTAATTTGTCCAAACTGTCAGAGCCGTGTACAACCCCGGGTTAAAAATAAATCACAAAATAAACTGCACTTTCCGAACCTTCGCAATTCATCACTCTGTAAGGATCTAGGGGTTCCAAATAAAAATATGCTTCTTCGGTAAATACTTTGGGGGGGGGGGGGGGAGTGAAATAATAATAAAAGCGTCTAATTTGCTTCAGCTAATTTGGAAATGTGTTGCAAATGGGGCTCTTGAAAATTACGTTCATAATTAATTGTGCAAATTTGTTTCTATTAAATAAAAATAACACGTATTGAAGAACTCAATTACCATTAATTAAGCTTGATATCCTAATTTGGAAATTCTGTAATACAAACCAGCCGTTTTGGAACCGGTTGTGAGAGAGAAGACTGCAGCCCTTGGGCTCAGCTCGGTCCTTGGAGATTTGGAAATCAGAAAACGAGATGGAAGCGCACAAGGTGCTAAATTAGCTCCGTGATCTGCACTTATTGCATGCACACTCCCCATTACTGCGCCTTTCTGTGTGCAACTTAATATTCAGGGCATGGCGCCTCGTCTAGATAGAAGATTTATCAAATGGGAAAATGAATGTATGATGATCAGTTAAATTGAAAATCAGCGCCGGGATGACAGCTCGACCTGACACCTCCGTAATTAGAAAGAAAAATGATGGCGTCCGATGCATAATAGAGCAAAAACAATTTGCACTGTCCCATAATGATCCAGCGTTCAAATTGAAAATTTCTCTTGGTATAAATTGAATTCATAAAGTATGATTCATCGCGGACACATCTCCCGGAGACTGCGAGCTAGATCGATTGATAGTTTGTCTAGAAACAGCTTCCTCCTCGGGCTCAGCAAAAAAAAAAACCCTATTGAGCTGAGAGCAGCACCAACATTGGACTAAACTGCTTAACTAAATCACTAATTCACCTTAAGGACATGTGTCTGCTAGCGACCGATACTCGGCCTCATTCACAACCGCAATCATTATGGCTGTAAATAAATAAAACATGAGCTATACGGACAAAATGAACAGCTGCAAATTGAAGAAAGGAGGCAATTTATTGCTGCCAGGGAAATATTTCACGTTATTTAAAACAACATAGCATTTTAAACGCCGGGGCTTTTTTTTTCTTTGGGTAGATTATATTTTTCCACCTTTTGGTACCAAACCGATACAGAAATGGCAAGCGTGACTGCTAAGGTCAGGGATTTGAGGCGAGACCAGTTTTAAGGACACCGAGACAATCATTTTCCTATTAACTGAATTTGTACAGAATGAAATTTCTGCCCAGAGTCTTAAGTGACGTCCGTCTCGACACAAATTCTCTCTTTTTTTTATCTAATTATTTTTTTTCTCCAAAAGCTGATGCATCCTGCAGAGCAAATATCACAGGCACCAAGCGAAAATTATGTAAATATTATTAAAGAGAACGGGAGCTCAGAAATTCATCTGCGCGCACCCAGAACTAAGCCTGCCTTATTATTATATTCAATTTATTTGCAAATAAAAGGCCCGATGACCAGAAGGGATCAGCGATATTTAACTAGGCTGTAAACATAATTCCACTGTGCACAGACTCGACAAAATTAATGGTTTTAATAATTGGGATTTTAATTCCCAGGGAACTGATGTAGTTTACACTGCATAAGTGCCCTGTAAATTGAAGGGGATTGGCGAGGGAGGGGTGATGGGTGAGGAGGGGGAGGGAGGCAAGGCTGGGTGCGAGTTTCTGGCAAAGTTTTCTCATCTTTCACCCCACCCCCCCCCCCGGCCGCCCCTCTCCCTCTCCTCGCCCCTCTTTCTCTCGGTGCAGCTGTCCTGAATCTCGCAAACTCCCCCCTTGGGTCTCCTCCCTATTAGAACAAATGTGTTCTTCTTTTGTTGAGGCGCGTTTGCTTTCCCTGTCCTATTACAGGCGACACATGATCAATAGGATGATAACACCAGAACATCAATATAAGCGACAGAACAATGAAGGATATCATCGAACATCTATCTTAATATAGCCTGCTACAAGATACATGACAAAGAAAACCTCATGAAAATTCCAGCCCACGATTTCCCATTTCACAACCAATTCAGCACAGCCAAATATGCACACACACATCTCATCCTATTATTTTCCAATTTCAATTTTATGCCCCAGCCCTTTCATGCTAATTCTATTATTGAAGGAACTTGTGTGATTTCATATCACTATAAAATCGGTAATGTGTAATAACCCTTTGGGCTAAACCCGACCTCGGCTGCCATCGGGAAAATAATCACTTTCATATCAGGACGCGGCAGGAAGCGGGCAGGACCGTGGCCCCTCCGGCTTCGCCACAGATTCACAGCATTTTAATGAATAAAGGTCTTATAGCAATAAACACAAACACAGACTCTATCAGAGCAGCTCGGCTCCTGTACAGATACTGCTGACAGATCACAGGCAAAACAGTTTTTTTTTTAAACAGAAACTTTTATTTATAAAAAAGTTACATCATATATAAATATTTGATACATTTGTTTGGGTTTTACACAATGAGAGGAGAGGATTCTTGGTTTTATACATTGCGTCCAGACACCGATGTTAACTGTGTATGTATAAGATAAACTGTTCTGGCTCCGCTTAGTGAAACAGGGCTGGTTTAACATCTGAACGCATCTCCCGGCCAGTGAAAATTCACACAGACATCCACCTGCATAGCAAACTAAATAAACTGAAAAGACATGTTTATCTAGTGAATTATACGAGAAAGTCCTTATTTTCCCCTCCCTCTTTCTTGTTCCTTTGTTTTGTGTCTGTTTTGCAGATGTGATGTTACTTCAGTGTCTCTGCTTACTCCATATCCACGTCTTCGCACTCTGTCATGTGTTCTCGAGGGCAGTTTGTTTTTACTGGTTCGGGAGAGTCCAGGTTCTGTTGAGTTAGTTCATCTGGACTCTCCGAGGCCAGGGGTTTATTTGACTCAGGCTGGCTGGAATTTGTATCGAGATAGTTGGCTTGTGTGGCGTTTGGAGTTGACCCGGGGTAGTTGGTCTGTGCTGGGTTGGAAGTTGTCCCAGTATAGCTGGTCTGTGCTGAGCTTGAATCTGACCCGGGACAGCTGGTTTGCGTTGAGTTTGAATTTGTCCCGGGATAAGTGGAATGTACCTGGTCTGTTTCTGGAGCTGTTGTGTCTGGCCCAGGGGGGGATGGCGGTTGGACGGGGGGTGTTCTGATACTGGTTTGGGGTACAATGAACCCCAAAGGTTGGGTAATGGGGTACAGAAGGAAATGTCCTTTCCCAATGACTGCTCTGGGGTTTGATAAGGCTGGGAATTCATAGTGAGGCTTGCGCCGCGGTGTTGTATCAGAAAGAAGACTTTCCACGCTGAAAGGATTGGTTTTCTGATCACACTTTGTCAGGTTGGAGGAACGAGCGTTCGTGCACAGATAACTTTGAGGTTTATCCCGATTGCACTCCAGATCGGACGATCTACTGGGATGATTTTGGGGCGCGTTTCTTTGGTGGTGGGCGAGCTTTTGCCCCGTTTGCTCACAGTTCGCTTCGGTTTGCTCCCTGTTGCCATTCGGGGAGTGCTGGCTAGACTCGGCACGGATTGAAATCGGTTCTTTGGCCGGCTGTAAGTGGACTACGCTGCTGTCCGATTCGGATCCGGACCCGGACGAGGCAATGCTGCAGTCTCCGTCCGCGTGCAGCAGCTTGTTTTGGGATTTCAGGAGTTTTTTTTCTTGCTTTCGTTTCTTTTTCTCCATCTTTTCCATCTCCCTCCGCGCAATCTCCTCGGGGTCCATGGGCTCTCCGCTGCAGGTGGTGGGGTGCGAGTTGTGCGCTGGTCGGCCGGGTCCTTTCTTGGTGTTTTCTTTCTTGCGCCATTTAGCTCTGCGATTTTGGAACCACACCTACGTACCGAATAATGAAAATGACATTACAATCGAATTTCACATCAATTTCTCCCTCTTTCTCTCTTCGCAAAGTTTTCGCAATGTTTTTTTGTTCCTCTATGTTTCAACAGATCAATTTCCTTACACTATAGAGGGCTACATTCCCAGCCCGACAGTATTCTCTTGTTTCCAATGATCGGACTTTAATGGCCAGTTCGGGTTTTTTTTTTAAAAAGGGTCAAACAAAATGACCATTTTGTAAACGTTTGTTAAAGCTTGTTAGCACGTTAGTTTAATACCAACAAACCGTTCCGCTGTATTTCAATCTCCCGTTTTATAAACAAAGTTAGAATTATCCAACCCGAACGTTGACCCAATTTCCATCTCCCAAAATACTAATAGAAAATTAGTTAACCGCTTGCTGTTGTGTGTGGGTAAACTTTTCAATGTTGGGATTGAATACAGAAATTGCTAGAAGGGGGTATTGAGTGGAAATTATTTTTTAATGACCCGGGACAATGTTGAACAGGAATGAACTCCGGTACCTGTGGGGTGAGAGGAAGTTTGGGAGTCACATTTTTTCTATCCCCCCTCCTCCTGTGTAAACAACATCTTGTTTACACAATCAACACGAAAACCTGAATTAGGTTAATTGACAAACGAATTGCATTTAATCTCGCGTGTAATTCTATCAATTAAATCGATGCTTTACGATTTCAACTGAAGCAGGTTTATTTTACAAACGCAGCGGTGGAATCAAAGCTTCAATTCGCCCCTTAACTTATCAGAAAACACTAAGGGGGTGTGTGGATGAGAGAGTACAATGAAAACAATGATATGGTGATTCTAAGGGGAGTGCAAAACTCATAATAATGACGATCGGGTACTAATAAACGGACAGTTCCCCGTTACCAAATACAATGGTTTAATGTATAATAACTTCCAGTTTAACACTTAAATGTTGCCTTTCCTTTCTCGCCTCCTACAGGAAACAATTAATAAACTCGGTCACTCAGTTCCGGACAGGGCCCAATTTTACCACCTTTATTTATTTTACCCGCTCTATACAACACACACAAATACGAAAATCACCATTCGTTTATATGCACAACGCGTTTTCGTTACACACATTCGAGGATTTTTTTCTCAAAATTAAAGATTTTAAACATTAAAAAAAGTTCACTGATCAAAAAAACGCTCGTGTCTTTTTTATTCTGTCCCTTGTTAAACACGAATTAAACTAGCCAATAATCGTTTTACAAGGAGTTCTCTTTGTGTTGGTTCCAACTGTTCTGTCAATGAGAAGTGCTCATCGCCGTCTTAAGGGAAATAAACATTCTCGACTTCATCCAAACCTCACTTAACTACCCATCAACAAATTGGATAAAGTGCTTAAGAATAGGGAAGGGTCATGAGCGGCTGTGTCTTTGGTCTGACATTTCTGCACAACCTGGGCCACAATCTTCTTGTTCTTGATTGTGACAATAGATTTATAATTTTAAATGCATTTATTTAACTTAACGGTCGTTCTTTATTTTTTTACAATTTGCAGTTCGGCGTGATTTGTACGTGTCCGGATGTTTCATAACACATTTTTGCAACACATTGCCGCTTAAAGATTATTTTCCCCAAAAACATAGTATATGCACACAGTGCCCAGCCTGTTGCAAGCTTTGATAAGGGGTAAGGTTTGATTATTCTCATCATCCCATTTAAATATTAAACTGCTTCTTCCCATTAAAATACGATGTTTACACAGCTTTCTGTTTAAGAGTTTGTGTCCAGCCCCACGAAGGTAAACACAGCAGCTCACGTCAAGTCTTACAGCAAAAGTAACACTGTCAACAATAGACATTTTCACAGAACCTAACTGTGTTTTAACCGCTCGTTCTTACCATAAGTAGCTCTTTTACATTTATACACCATTTAACTTTCTAAACTACAACAGAAAAAACATTTATGGACTGCCTGTCAGACAAACAAGATTAGCAAATCATTTGTTTTAAACTGGAGTGCAGTATGCATTTATAATGTACAATTATTGTCCCTTTGTTGAACTCATTCTAGCATTAATTTTAACTGCATTTAATACGGAAATAAGTAGAAAATAAATCGTGCAGTGAAAAGATTTAAAGGTGAGAAATAGGATTTAAAACACATTTAAACGCTGACAGCAATCCATTCAAATTGTAAAATGTTACAACATTTTGTGAATACTGGATGATGTCAGTTATATAATACAGTACAGTCTGTCGATACACTGGGCTTTTATAATGCATGTTTTGTTTTAATTTTTAGGGTTTTTTTTTTTACCTGAACCCGAGACTCCACCAGGTCGAGTCTTAATGCCAGCGCCTCTCTCATGAACACGTCTGGATAATGGCTCTCGTTGAAGGCTTTCTCCAATTCCTCCAACTGCCAGCCGGTGAAATTCGTCCGCGTCCTTCTCCGTTTACAGCCGGGGGTGTCCTTTTCGGGATCCGACACGTCTGTGACAAGACAGGGATAAAACAAAAAGTGGAGAAAGAAAGCACTGATCAGAATAAATAAAAATGATCAGACTACAAACAGTACATTAATTCGTCGCTGGATGATGGAGAATGCATCCGAGGAAAACACAATCTGCAAAGGCCTTCGAACCATTTTTACCTACACTTTCAAAATTGCACTCGATAATAGTATAAATGAAAAATTCGTGCATTATTTTTATTCCGGGAACGAAAAAAGATTATAGTTTTTTTCGTCACACTCTGTAAATAACCCGAATTAAAGAGACACTGGCTCCACCAGACTTGTGACCGTATTTGAATTTGTTGAAATGCAGGTGCATTGTCCCAGTGTATTGTTAACGGTTTTAAGGCGTTTGCAGCGGAGGCAGAATCGATGCCGTTTCTCTCCCAGCGAGAGCAGAGAGGGAGCTTGATGAAAACAATATGTGCAGCTTTTACAGGCACAGAGCTGGGCAAAGAGCGCTTCGTTCCCACAGCATCGACTTACCGATTCCCACGGCTACAGAGTGCCTGAACACACACGTCCATCTATCTATATACACACACACCAAAAAAACCACAACCGACTTCCTATACATTCCGGGCATCGCCGGATCCCGGTATATAACTAACGTGCTAGACACTTTCGAAATACCTTCTACATATACAGTAGAGTCCTCGTTAGCGTCTATGCTTAGGGGTTACCTGGGCTATTGTATTCGTTCTCATGTTAAACTACTTTTTACATTTTTGAAATAAGCCATTCCCTTGTGTTGTTAATTTTTAATTAGTTTCTGCTGTACAGTATAATTATGTTTGGCGTATCGTTTTTTTTTTTGCCTGTGACAAACCTGTAGGTCCAGTTCTTGGCCTGACTGAGGCCCGAACATTTTTCTCTCTTACTCCTCTCATTCTTACCTGACAGTTTGAAAGACTGATTTTCCCCGTTCACGTTACAAGCCGAAGGCATCAGAGGGGACGGATTGACCACAGATGCCGTGCAGGAGCCGCTCAGTAATCCGTCTATGGTGAAGGGGACGCTGGCAGATTGGAGCTGGTGCCCCGCGAGTTCGTACACATGGTGATGAGTAAGGGGGTAGTGGAATCCTACCATACTAGCCAAGGTGCCTCCAAACTGAGCATGGTGGTGCTCTAGAATCCTGCTATCCATCATCTCCCTGCAGGGGGAAAGGGACCAGGGAGAGAGAGAGAAAAAAAAGCTTGCACTTAAAGGATTTGGGTGAACTTCAAAATGTATGCAGGAAAAGTAGAAAAGCGGTTGACATGCTAGTGGACGGGGAGGATGTGTCTTTACTTTATGAACATAAAGGATCCAATAATTAGCCCAGGCTTTGGGATTTTGGGACCAATAAGAAACGTTAATCGCGTCTGACGTCAGAGACGTATAGTCGGTGTGTGTTGGTACCAGTGGGTATTAAGACCGCTTGAAAACGTTTCCATATCGATCGCTAATTATACATGACATCCACCTCAATAAACAATATATGAGCTGTCAAAACAATGCAGGAGGATTTGACGAGTACGGGCCCAGGCTCCCGCAGGTTGATTGGTACCTGGTTAAATACTAAGCAGAGTACAGAGTAAACATATGCAATTTCTCTGCACCCCTACACAACACACGCTAATAGATTTTTTTCTCTCTCTCTCCCAAACATTGACCATCGTGTTGTCCAAGATTTTTTTCAAAGAGAGAACGATTTCCTTGGTCAGCTTTTAAACTGATGTCGGGCCAATTACAGGGACACATTGAGCGGCAAATAGACTGATCGGATAATAGAGGATTCATCAGCTGCTGTTTCCAGAGCTGTCACAATGCATTTAAAAGAACATGATATTTCATCTTCGGGGTTTGCTCTAGACTGCTCTGTCACTATGAATATTTAAAGCTATCGTGACGGTGCCTTATATAAAAAGGGGGAATCTTTAAAACTGCCATTCGCTCTTTATTGAAAATATCGACAACAATAAGTAAATATTGAATTATTAATCACAGGACGGTGCTAATTAAACACAGGTCACACTAGTGCACGGGTCCAAGGAGTCATTTTTTCATTATTTTCTTCGCGTGCAAAAAAAAAATCAGCCACTTTCTCTGAACCGGTGATTAATGGTAATGAGCCTGTGTCCCGCTTTGTTCTAATTAAATTATATTCCCCATTGAAGTTTCTAAACTCGCTCTGAACCGCCAAGCTGCAGACAACAGGAGAGGGAAAAAACAATTAGACAAAGAATCATTTCAACAAAAAAAACACCGAAATAAAACAAACATTAAAATTAATTTCTTTAAACTGTTTCATAGAAGGACGGCACAATTCTAAAAGTCCCAAGTTTCAAGAAACTGTTCAGGCTCAGGACCAGGACTGGTTAATAGAGGGTCCCGAAAAGGGAATGAGAGAAAAAGTAAGATGCACTTGTCAGGCCCTATATCTATTTACTGTGGTATTCCGTGATGTGTTTTTTTTTAGAATTGTTGCTTTGATTTAATAAGTTATTTACTTAAAGCCATCCCTATTTTGCTAATAGGACAATAACTTGTCTATAAATAAACTGAAATACCAGTCTTAACACATTAAATCCAAATTATTCATCAGATTTTACTCTTTATCACCTTCCATGTGGAAACAATCCGAATGAGTCCTTAAAATTGCCTGTTCGGTTCGAAATATAGTCGTTTGAAGAATATATATTAAACTATGCTTTCCATTTACACCCCTCTCATCCTTTCATCCTCTCTTCATTTTAATAGTTTTTAAAATAAAATGGTTACTGATGTTGGGAATATTAATCTGTTCGTGTCTTTCACGGGCCCAGATTGAATTCCATAAATTGATAGTGTGTCGCTTTGTTTGACAATTGTGTCTGGTTGTTATTTTTTTCCTCCCAAAGGGGGAGAAAAGTTGTTCAAATATTATTGCAAAGGGCGATAATCTGTGAACTGTCTGTCCCACAACCGGAGCAGCCGGGAAGGCAGGACACTGACCTCAGACTGACAGTGTAAAAGATGCTGGGGGAAATGGGATCCTGAAGTTTCAGTATCACTGCCCAGTGCAGGGAAGTGGCTCGAATTTCCAGCAGGAAAACTTTGGAGAAAGTGAGGTGACAGGAATACGGAATGGGGGGGGGGGGTGGGTAGGGGGGAGAGATTTCTGTAAAATATCACACGTGAATGCGGAGAACTTTAGGGTGAGAGAGTAACACGGAAGGGTCTGAGAGACAAAAGAATCCAAACATTTAGCATTGAGCGAATAAAAAGTCTTAATGGAGGAAAGTTTGGTCAGTGGTGGTGAATTTTTTAATATTCTGGGCAAGCTGAAACACACACTTCACCCAATAAAATCAGCAATGACACGAGATCAGTGCTGAAAATGTGGATAGGTTACTCAGAACAGAGCCACATGAGAAAGGGGTCGAAGGTACACTATATTAGAAATACTGTAGGATGTTTGCATTATTTTGGAATTTTTAAAAAAACATACAAACAACATTTGTTTGAAGCCTGTCACGATTCACACTGAACCAGCGCTACCTGTGCGAATATTATACTTATTAATTGAAAAACGGTTGCGATTTGCAAAAGTCAACGTGGATCAGGAATACTGCACCAATAATAAAATAAGAGACCACATTTCCAGTTTGACTTATAAGAGACGGAGTAATAAGAATGGAGAGAAGTATTAATGCTGGGGGTCGGGGAGGCCAAGGGCCGCACTTTTCACAGTAATTTAATTTAACTTTCTATAAATACTAAATGTAAACTGTAGCCACTGGACCCAAATTTGCCCGTAGCAATAAACGCTTCATTTTCTGTTTGAGCTTTGTGGCTGCAATATAGGAGACGTGTCTGTGAATACAGGGGAGGCTTAATCAAACTCAGGCAATGGGACTTTTCTCTCTTTATTACAAAGAATTAATTCGACTTATTTGACCAATTTCTGGAGCTGACAGAATGTTAATTTGAGCTGAATTCTCTTCCCCCGCTCACTGGCTGACCCCTGACTCGTGATTGGCGTGTTGTAATAACCTGTATCTTTCAACATAAGCCCTGATAATTGTTACCTTATTACCATGCAAATTGTTTAATTAATATTATTATGAAGAAGCATATAATCCATTCGTCACTTGACCTCCAGTCCACACTGCAACCGGCTTTCACAATCTGAATCTGTAAAATTTTAATCGTGGAAGGTTTAATGTTTCTAACAGTCTTTGTAAAAAAAAAAATCTCTTAAAGCGTTTGAGAGCACGCTTTAATGGAGAGCGCTGTCGTTTGATGAGACTTTCTTTGTGTCTGTAGTACTGCAGTCAATCTGCACAAATTATGGAAATCGTTTTATTTTTTTTTGATTTTATACATCAAAATTCTATAATTGCCTGCATGACATTTGCTTATAAAAGAGCCTGCTTTAAAGGCACCCTTCAGCTGTGATTTCCAGGCGCAGGTTTCTTGTGCTCTTGCCAAGGCAAAACAGACCAGCAACTCAATGAAAGCAAGCCCTTGACACAAAGTCCTCGGAGACATTGCATTTAAATACGTTTTCTTACACGAGAGTGACATTGTCAGATGCTAGCTTTAATTAACTTGATAATAAGACGTACACGCGGTGCATTCAGGACAGCGCGCCTCGCCATGTTCCTCTTTATCTCGTTAAGGTTATCTATTCCAACCGCTTGTCTCTTTTTTTTTGTGCTGTTAGCAGTGAAATTGGTGGGTGATTATAATCCCAATATCCAGAAATATTCAGGAGAAGGAAGCTTGTCCCATTATTCCATTTAAACAAGTCACTACTTCCCGTCACCAACCCCCACCCCACCCCACCCCACCCCACCCACCACCACAACACAACCAACCCCCCGATTCGCCTCTCTCTTTCTGTTGGGGTCTGTCTCTCTTTCCCTACGACCCAGATGTCCACTCTGCATAGCCCTACAAATTAATCACTTTACCCGGTTGACTTTGTTCCATGGATATTAAACAAACGGGGGGGGGAGGGAAAACACACATACAGTCCTGACCAACCCGGGGGGCAAAATGCAGCCCAATGTTTCAACACACACAAGAAATCCATCATAAAAAACTGGGGAACATTTAACAACCTACAGACGGGCTGTTAATGGTTATTTAATTCTTAGGCCTGAGAGTTGCTTTTGTTGGAGAGTGATTTAATGGAATATAAATGCGTGTAAAACACGAATGCAAAGCACAACACCAAACTGGTTCGTGCAGAGAATCAACACAGCAAAAGCAACTCAACTCACAAACTGCCGATACTAGGCTGATGTCAATATTACTTTAAATTGCACAAAATCAAATTTATTTTTAATTAGCAAATTAATAGGCGGCAGTTGAGGGTTTTAATTACTCAATTAACTTCACGCAAGTTAATTTTTAACTATCTAAATTAACTTGCACATTACTCGATTTGCTGATAATTACGGAATTAAATCTAAATTAATTGTCGCAGGTGATTTGATCCGGCGCTGGAGTTGGATGGGATCGCAATTAAACAGCAAAGTGTCTCTCTCTCTCTCAGTTCTTGATGTATGACAATCCAAGCTTTTGAAATGTATTTTAAGAGGAGGTGGGTGAAAGACAGAGAGAGGAATTCTTTCTAAATTCCCATCAGCTCCAGAGACGCTGTTTAATCTTGACAATTAAAACTTCTGCCCATCTAATTATCTATAGATTGTAGAGGCTGTCAACGGAGACACCAAGGCGATTGGGCTGGAGATTTTTTTTAATTCACTATATTTCAGCTGGAGAGGAAAAAAGTAATTCGCATCAAATTACCTCTCGCGTTGCTGACATACTAATACCCTTCAAATCTTTTTTTCTTCTTCCTTTTGCCTCGTGCATTCAAAACTGAATGTTAAATGAGCGCGGAGTTTGTTAATAATATCCAAAGTTCCATCAGAATAATCATTTCATTTCAATTAAAACTGACTTATCACCTTTCCTAAAACGTGCTTAATATGCCAAAAATTATCAATGCTTGATCGAGCCCAAATCAGCAGCCTAATTGTAATCTGGTTGATCGGCTCCTTGTCGCGGCTCTCCGCTTACATTAACACACGAGAGAGGCGCTCGGAAATAGAACTAATTTGCCCGCATCCCCGGGGAAATTGCCTTCGCCATATTAACATCTTAAAAATATAGTAATGATATAATTTGAGAAATGGTGACGCCAATTTGCAAGGAGCCTTTGTACAGAATCATTTGCATTTCAGCACTTGCACTGTACGCTAATCACTCCTGGATTGATGGCCCCTGGATTTAAATGTATATATATAATAAAACTCACCCTCCATTACAATTTTTTTTTTAACTCTGTATTTAAACACAGTTGGAATTCTGGCCAAGAAGGTTTGGGGAAGGAGAGTAGCTGTTGGGATAGAAACATTGCGGGAGTCTGTTCTTCCCTAAGAAGTCGGGAGTATGTGCTAGCTCCTCTCTCATGCTAAAACGTCTTGTTTTTCCCAGAAAAACGCCATTTGATACCAAAAACTTCAGTTTAAAAAGTCAAATTTAACTCGTCTGGCGAGAGAGTGGGATTAATATTTCATAATCAGGATTAAACACTTGAGTCTACACCGACTCCACTTTTTTCTCTCCCCTTTTCCTCGTTCTACTCTTTATCTCCTTATACTCATTCTTCTTTCCTTCTGTTACTCCCTATTTCACTGCCTTCCTGTCTCTCTAAGTTTTCCTTCTGTCTGGTCCTTCCGCTTGCTCTCTTTCAGTTTTATTTCCTCCTCTTTCTCATTTTCTTTCTACTCCTCCTTTCCAGGATTTTCTTTCTCCTTTCTCTCTCATGTCTTTCACTCCCTCTCTTCCTCCTGTCCTCACTGTGATGTTTGTCAAACTGCAAACCATGGGACACCTTGCAAGGCTGCCGCAGACGTACAGTGGCAGTTAAAATTGGAATGCTTGTTTTAAATGTGAATCAAGTCTTTCTAGTGGGTGTGATTTCTGTTTGTTTTATTCGACTTTGCAGTAAATGAGATCAGGAGCACGACGTGTACACAAACAATAAATTACAAACTTTATACAGACTGTTAGTGTAATCTGTGCTTTGATGCCCTCTTGTGTACATATGTAACGAGTTTTAAGTGTGGCTTCATTCGTGCATGTGTAAGAGTGCATCTCTGAGAATGAGTTTTGGTGTATCTGTCTGAATGTGTGTTTCATTATGTCACTGTGTGAATGTGAGTTCTGGTGTATCGTTGAGTGTGTGTGCTTCATTGTTTTACTGTGTGAGTTTCCAGGTCTCCTGTCAGAGCATCTGTTTCAGTGTGCCATTGCGTAAGTGTGAGTTCTGGTGCATTTCTGAGTGTGTGTTTCAGTTTGTCACTGTGAGTGTGAGTTCTGATGTTTCACTGTCCAATTTGTGTTTCACTGTCACTGTGTGAGTGCAAGTTCTGGTGTATCTCTGCCTTAGTGTGTGTTTCGGTCTGTCACTGTGTGAGTGTGAGCTCTGGTGTATCTCTGTCTGAGTTGTGAAGATGAGTTCTGGAATATCTCCATCTGAATGTGTGTTTTACTGTGCCACTGTGTGAGTGTCAGTTCTCATGTATTCCTGCCTGAGTGTGTGTTTCAGGGTGTCATTGTGAGTGTGAGTTCTGGTGTATCTCTGTCTGAGTGTGTGTTTTAGTCTGTTTCCTTGTGTGAGTGTGAGTTCTGGTGTATCTCTGCCTCAGGATGTGTCACTGTGTAAGTGTGAGTTCTGGCAAATCTTTGAATTTGTGTTTCAATGTGTGCCTGTGTGTGCATGAGTTCTGGTGTATCTCTGTCTGAGCGTGTGTTTCAGTGTGTTTCTATGTCAGTGTGAGTTCTGATGTATCTCTGAGTATGTATTTTATTATGTTTCATTGTGTGAGTGTGAGTTTTGGTATACTGCTTTCTGATTGTGTGTTTCATTGAATCACTGCATCACTGTGCGAGTTCTGGTGTATCTCTGAGTGTGTGTTTTACTGTGTGAGTTCTGATGTATATCTACCTGAGTGTGTGTTTAAGTTTGTCACTGTGTGAGTGTCTGAGTTCTGGTGTATCTGTCTAAATGTGTGTTCAATTGTGCCACCGCAAGAATCTGATTTCTGCTGTATCTCTGCCTGAGTGTGTGTTTCATTGTGTCACTGTGTAAATGTGAGTTCTGGTGTATCATTGACCAAGTGTGTTTTTCGGCATATCACTGTGCGAGTGTGAGTTCTGGCGTTTCTTTGCCTCAGTGTATGTTTCAGTGTGCCATTGTGAGTGTAAATTCTGGTCTTTCTCGGAGTGTGTGTTTCTCTGTGTTCCTGTGTGAGTGTGAGGTCTGGTGTATCTCCGCCTGAGGGTCTGTTACATAGTGTCACTGTGTGTGCGAGTTCTGGGGTTTCATGTATTTTTCAATGTGTCACTGAGTGAGTGTGAGTTCTCCTGTATCTTTGGCAGAGTGTATTTTTCAGGCTGTCACTATGTGAGTGTGAGATCTGGTGTATCTCTGACTGAATGTATTTTTGAGTGTGCCATTGTGTGTGTGAATTCTGGTGTATTTCTGAGTGCGTGTTTCAGTGTATCATTCTGTAAGTATGAGTTCTGAGGTATCTCTGTCTGAGGATGTGTTTCTGCCTGTCACTGTTTGTGTGCAAGTTCTTGTGAATCTTTGGCCAGGATTTTCCTGATCGGGGTGAGACCCAATGTTGGGATCATATGCAGGTCCTAAGCCCATGTGTGCGGCCAGCAGGACCAGGTGGAAATCTTCCCAGTGACTGCCTCCTAATTGGCCACTGCCAGATCCTCCATCCAATTAAGGACAGCGGATTGGCTCTCCATGCTGCCAACCCAATCAGAGGGCCAGCAGTTCTGCAACCTTGGCAGTGCCACTGAGAGAGCTGGCCTGTGCTGAGCCGACAAGGGGAACAATACAGTGCCTCCATTTTGAGGTGCCCTCTCAGGGGAAGTAAGAATCTTTGTTCCTGTGCCAGGGCCAGGCAGGCAGGCCCCAGTGATCGGAGAGGGAAACCCCTCCAGCTGTGGCATTGAGTCACGGTGGCAGCCATTGGTGACAGGGACCCCTTCCTTGGGTCATGGAGCCTTTGGATGCAATGGCCCCGGAAAACCCTGCAAGCCGCTGGGGGGCTGCCTCCATGCAACTTGCGGCCTCTCCAAGCGGCAGGGGCTGCTCAGCCCCCGGCAAACTGCTGGTGGCCTGCAAAAATGGCCTTCAATTGGCCATCTAATTATTTAAGTTCGCCACCTGCCTCCAGTCGGCAGGTGGCCGAGTTGCTGCCCATCCCACCTCCAGGAAAATAGTCTGGTTGCAGAAATGCATCGGGGAGCCCTCCCAATGCCAGCCAATAAAATCTCACCCTTTGAATGTGTATTTCAGTGTGCGAGTGTGAGTTTTAGTGTATCTCAGTCTGACTGTGTGTTTCAGTGTGTCATGTGTGAGTGTGACTTCTATTGTATCTCAGTCTGAGTGTATTTTCCAGTGTGTCACTCTGTGAGTGTGAGTTCAGGTGAACCTTTGAGTTTGTGTTTCATTGTGCATTTGTGTGTATCTCTGCTTTAGTGTGTCTCAGTGTATGTGTGAGTTCAAGCGTATCTCTATCCGAGTGTTTGTTTCAGTGTGTCACTGAGAATGTGAGTTCTACTGTTTCTCAGTCTGAATGCGAATTTCAATGTGTCACTGTGCGAATGTGAGTGCTGGGGTATTCCTAAATGTGTTTTTCATTGTGTCACAATGTGAGTGAGGGTTCTAGTATATCTCTGTCTGAATGTGTATTTCAGTCTGTCACTGTGCAAATGTGAGTTCTGGGGTATTCCTAAATGTGTGTTTCATTGTGTCACAACGTGAGTGTAGGTTCTGGTGTATCGTTGTCTGAGTGTGTATTGTGCTTTGTCACTATGATTGTGAGTTCTCATGTATCTCAGTCTGAGTCTGTGTTTATGTCTGTCACTGTGTGCATGTGAGTTCTGGTATATCCCTCTATGAGTGTGTGTTTCAGTGTTGCCCTGTGTGAGTGTGAGTTCTGGTGTATGTTTCCTTCTGTCTCTGTGTGAGTGTGAGTTCTGGTGTATGTTTCCTTCTGTCTCTGTGTGAGTGTGAGTTCTGGTGTATGTTTCCTTCTGTCTCTGTGTGAGTGTGAGTTCTGGTGTATGTCTGAGTGTGCGTTTCATTCTGTCTCTGTGTGAGTGTCAGTTCTGGTGTATCTCTGCCTGGCAGTGTGTTTCACTGTGTCACTGTGTGTTCTGGTGAATTTCAAGTTCGTGTTTCAGTGTATCACTGTGAGTGTGAATTCTGGTGTATCTCAGTCTGAGTGTGTGTTTCAGTGCGTTACTGTGTTAGTGTGAGGTCTGGTGCATCTCAGTCACTGTGTTTCAGTTTGTGAGTGTGAGCACTGGTGGATTTTTGCTTGAGTGTATCACTGTGTTTATGAGTTTTGTTGTTTCTCAGTCTGAGTGTGTGTTTCAGTGTGACACTGTATGCATGTGATTTCTGGTGTGTCTTTATCTGAGTGTATTTGATTGTGTAACTGTTGGATTGTGAGTTCTGGTGAGTTTTTGAGTTTGTGTTTCTGTTTATCAGTGTTTGAGTGTGAGTCCTGGTGTATCTCTAAGTGTTTGTTTCAATGTGTCACTGTGAGTTGCAGTGTATCTCTGAGTGTGTGTGTTTTCAGTGTGTTACTGTGTGAGTATGAGGTAACATGTGCTATGGTTGTGGTCTGCCCAAGGGGAGGTCCTCTGCTCTTTTTCTCCACCCAGGAAAGATGAACATGATTAGGGAAGAGGGTATATGTGGTGGTTTCCCATTGCCTTCCTCAGATCAGAATGGGAACAGGAATTGAACCTGTGCTGTTGATGTTGTTCTGAACCATATGCTAGCCATCTATCCAACTAAGCTACCCGATTTCCCCGGTCAGGTGTACCTCTGTCTTAATTTGTGCTTCATTGTGTCACTGTGTAAGTGTGAGTTCTGATGTACCTCTGAGCATCTGTTTTAGACTGTTTCCCTGTGTGAGTGTGAGTTTTCATATATCTTTGTCTGTGTGTGTGTTGCATTGTGTTAGAGTGAGAGTGTGAGATCATAGAATCATAGAAATTTACAGCATTGAAGAAGGCCATTCGGCCCATCGTGCCCATGTCAACCATTAGGTAACTATGTAGCCTAATCCCACGTTCCAACTCATGGTCTGTAACCTTGTAGGTTATGACACTTCAAGTGCATATCCAAGTGCTTTTTAAATATTATGAGGGTTTCTGCGTCTATCACCCTTTCATGCAGTGAGTTCCAGATCCTTACCACCCTTTCAGTGAAAACATTTCCCTTTGAATCCCCTCTAAATCTCCTACCTCTTCCCTAAATCTAAGCCCCCTGGTTATGGATCCCTCAACCAAAGGAAATAGGGCTTTCCTATCCACTCTATCTAGACCCCCCATAATTTTATACACTTCAATTAGGTCTCTCCTCAGCCTGCTTTGTTCCAAAATAAACAACCCTAGCCTATCCAATCCTTCCTCATCACTAAAATTCTCCAGTCCAGGCAACATCCTCGTAAATCTTCTCTGTACCCTCTCTAGTGCAATCACATCTTTCCTATAGTGGCCAGAACTGCATGCAGTACTCCAGCTGTGGCCTAACTAGTGATTTATACAGTTCCAGCATAACCTCCCAGCTCTTATATTCTATGCCTCGGATAATAAAGTCCCGTGTGCTTTCTTGATCATCTTATCTACCTATCCAACCATCTTCAGGGATCTGTGGACATGCATTCCTAGATCCCTCTGTTCCTCTACACTTCTCGGTATCTGACTACTTATTGCCTTGTTAGCCTTCCCCTAAACGCATTACCTTGCACTTCTCTGGATTGAACTCCAATTGCCACTGATCCACCCACCTGATTATATCTTCCTGCAGTCTACAGATTTTTTTCTTCATTATCAACCACACTGCCAATTTTTGTATCGTCGGCAAACTTCTTAATCATACCCCCTACATTAAAGTCCAAGTCATTGATGTACAGCACAAGAGACCTAGTACTGAGCCCTGCGGAACCCCACTGGAAACAGCCTTCCATCACAAAAATACCCATCAACACTTTGTCTTGGAACCCATGCAGGCTTTTACTTTTATGACCAGTCTGGGGTGTGGGACCTTATCAAAAGCCTTGCTAAAATTCTCAGACTACATCAAATGTACTGGCCTCATCAACCCTCCTTGTTATTTCCTCAAAAAATTCAATTTTGTTAGTGAGACACAACCTTCCCTTAACAAATCCGTACTTACTGTCTTTGATTAATCCATTTCTTTCTAAATGAAAATTTATCCTCTGCCTCAGAATTTCCTCAGTATGTCAGAATGTGAGTTCTTGTGTATCCCTGTGTGAGTGTGTGTTTTAGTCTATTTCCCTGCATATGTGTGAGTTCTTGTGTATCTCTGTCTGACGTGTGCTTTAGTATGTTACCATGTGAGCGTGAGGTCTGGTATATTTCTGAGTTTGTGTTTCTGTGTGTCACTGTGCTAGTGTGAGTTCTGGTGTATCTCAGTGTGTGTTTCAGTGGGCTGAATTTAGTGTTCCTGTCATGAGTCCCAGCAGCGGACCCGGAAATGGGTGTCATCGCCGCCCGTGACATGTGCGGCTGGCCAACCGCGATTACGCGATGGGCGGTCACTTACCATTATGGAGGCACAGGGCCCATCCATTTACACAATGGGGATGGGCTCTGAGGTGCTGATTGCAATGTTGGATGACATTGGAGCACCATATTTAAAGTGCTGCCAGCCATACCTGCATTGCAGCCTTTGAGAGATTTGCTGATTCTGGACTGCTACTGGACCCGTTGTTGTAACTCCCGGACACCCCAGAGAAGGATGGCGTACTATGGCAGAGGCAAGTGGCCCCCGTGAGGCGAGGCCTCCCTCAAGATTCTCCTGCAAGCTGCAAGGGAAAGGCAGGAGGTTCTCTTCCCCAGGGATGGCAAGAAGAGGTCCTTCTGCCTGACCAAGCAAGCCTGGATGGAGATTGCAGAGGAGGTCAGCAGCTGTGGGGTCACCCCCGAACATGGGCGAGGGCAGAAAAAGAGTGAACAACCTCCCTCGTTCTGCCAAGGTGAGTGCTCCATGCCTCTCTCCTCTTTGGGGCTTTCTTGTGGCTACACGGGGGTCAGCGCGACATGAGGAGAGAATGACCACGAAGCCGATGGTGGGTAGACATCGGCACATCGTGGCAGATGCATGGATGCATCTTGGCCACAGGCCATCTTCTTTCGCAGCTCAGCCCAATGAGATTCCCTGAAAGCCAATGCGGAGAAGAGCCATGTAGGAAACCCCATCAGAGAGGCTACCATTAGCATAACTGTTCTCTTGTTCATCCTGCTAAGTCTCACCATGTCCCTCTTTCCACTTGCAGGACAAAGGGGGCCATAGTGCTAGGGAGACTGCGAGGATTGGTGGAGGAATAGCCAATATCTGGCCTCTTTCCATGGCTGAGGAGAAGGCACTGGAGCTAGCAGGGGCCCAGGGTGGCTGCACAATAGCCGATGGTGAAACTGCAGTCTCCACACAAAAGAGCGAAGAATGTCTTCATTCAACATCCACAACATTTCTGGAGATCCACATCACGTTAGCATGACAAGATCAGCACTGCCTAACCCACACGTTTGTGTTCGCTCACGTAGGTCGTCATCCGCAGGAGGCTCCAGCTGAAGGGAGGCAGCCATCGACCTCTGAGGAGGAGCAGTCAGAGGATGCATTGTCACATGACCCTCCTGCACCTTCCACCAGCACAGATACTTTCACCTCGGTGGGTTTTCACTTGGCCTTAGAACCAGGGTCATGCGCCCGAGCAGCTGGCTGTGACAATCGAGGTTGGATGGCCAGGCCCAAGCTGAGACTCAGGCTGATGACAGGCCTCTGGTGTTGACAGCACAGGATATGCTGGAGTTGCAGAGAGAGGTAAGGCAACATCTGGTGAAACTGCCAGAGTCCATGCGCAACCATGAGCGGACAATGTAGGAGTCCATCCATGCCATGAGTGCTGCCATGTCTCAGGTATCAGTAGTAGAGAAAATGCTAGAATCTATTACAAAGGATGTGACAACTGAACACATAGAAAATAACGGTAGCATTAGGCAGAGTCAACATGGATTTATGAAAGGAAGTCATGTTTGACAAACCTGTTAAGAGTTTTTTTGGGATGTAACTAGCAAAATAGATAAGGGGAAGCCAATGGATGTGGTGTATTTGGACTTTCAGAAGGCTTTCGATAAGGTTCCACACAGGAGGTTAGTAAGCAAAATTAGAGCACATGGGATTGGGGATAATATACTGCATGGATTGAGAATTGGTTAATGGACAGAAAACAGAGAGAAGGAATAAACGGGTCATTCTCAGGTTGGCAGGCTGTGATTAGCAGGGTACCGCAAGGATCAGGGCTTGGGCCCCAGCTATTCACAATCTATATCAATGATTTTTATGTGGGAATCAAATGTAATATTTCCAACTTTGCTGATGACACAAAAGTAGGTGGGAATGTGAGTTGTAGGAGGATGCAAAGAGGCTTAAAGGGGATTTAAACATGCTGAGTGAGTGGGCAAGAACATGGCAGATGGAATATAATGTGGAAAAATGTGAAATCCACTTGGTAGGAAAAACAGAAATGCAGAGCATTTCTTAAATGGTGAGAGATTGGGAAGAGTTGACATCCAAAGGGACCTGGGTGTCCTTGTTCTTAAGTTACTGAAAGCTAACATGCAGGTGGAGCAAGCAATTAGGAAGGCAAATGGGATGTTGGCCTTTATTGCACAAGGATTTCAGTACAGCAGTAAAGAAGTCTTGCTTCAATTGTATAAAGCTTTGGTAAGACTGCACCTGGAGTATTGTGTACAGTTTTGGTCTCCTTACCTAAGAAAAGATACACTTGCCATTGAGGGATTGCAACAAAGGTTCACCAGATTGATCCCTGCGATGGTAGGATTGCCCTATGAGGAGAGATTGAACAGGCTGGGCCTATATTCTCTAATGTTTACAAGAATGAGAGGTGATCTCAGTGAAGCATACAAAATTCTTGCAGTGCTCGACAGGGTAGATGCAGAAAGGATGTTTCCCCTGGCTGGGGTGTCTAGAACCAGGGGACGCCATCTCAAAATAAGAGGTGGGGCCATTTAGGTCTGAGATGAGGAGAATTTCTTCACTCAGAGGGTGGTGATTTTTTGGAATTCTCTACCCCAGCAGCCTGTGGAGTATATTCAAGACAGAGATCGATAGATTATTAGATATTGAAGATAGCAAGGGATATGAGGAGAGTGCGGGAAAATGGCATTGAGATAGAAGATTAGCCATGATCTAGCTGAATGGTGAAGCAGGCTTGAGGGACAGAATGGCCTACTCCTGCTCCTATTTCCTATGTGCCTATGTTCATATGTAGGAGTGTGAGCGCACGGCTTCCTCCGTGGATGGGTTGGCCACCCTCATAAAGCGCCAGATCCCACGAATGCACACAGACCTGCACACCATCACCTTGGCCATGAGCTGAACTCATCAGTGGCAAGATGAGAAAAGTCTTCTCTAGCTCTTCGTCTTTCTCTGGTGAGCATGGAGGTTCAAGTGAGCCTTGAAAGGGAGGAGGAGAGGCTGACCTTCACAGCTGGAGGCTCCCCTCAGGGTGCTCTAAATGTGAACATCGAGTCCTCAGCCCCTCTGCCAGTGAGCCCGGTTCCGGTATTCATAATGCCTGAGGAGAGTCCTGTACCTGTGCAGGAAACGCTCAGGCAGCCAGGGCCCTCCAGGCCTGCCAGTGTAGGAACAACCCTCACCCCTTCCCCTCCCTCCCAGAACCGTGACAGGGTTCCCCTTGTCCTCACTTTTCACCCCATCAGCCTCCATATCCAAAGGATCATCCTCCGCCATTTCCGCCACCTCCAGTGTGATGCCACTACCAGTCGCATCTTCCCCTCCCTTCCCCTGTCAGCATTCCGAAGGGATTATTCCCTCCGCGACACCCTGGTCTACTCCTCCATTACCCCCACCACCTCATCCCCGTCCCACGGCACCTTCCCCTGCAATCACAGGAGGTGTAATACCTGCCCATTTACCTCCTCTCTCCTCACTATCCCAGGCCCCAAACACTCCTTTCAGGTGAAGCAGCGATTTACTTGTACTTCTTTCAATGTAGTATACTATATTCACTGCTCACAGTGTGGTCTCCTCTACATTGGGGAGACCAAGCACAGACTGGGTGACCGCTTTGCGGAACATCTCCGCTCAGTCCGCAAGCAGGCCCCTGAGCTTCCGGTTCCTTGCCATTTCAACACTCCCCCCTGCTCTCATGCTCACATCTCTGTCCTGGGATTGCTGCAGTGTTCCAGTGAACATCAACGCAAGCTCGAGGAACAGCATCTCATCTACCGATTAGGCACACTACAGCCTGCCGGACTGAACATTGAGTTCAATAATTTCAGAGCATGACAGCCCCCCATTTTATTTTCATTTTTAGTTATTTTTTCTTCCTTTTTTTTTTACATTCTTTTTTACATTTTTTACAATCTTTTTTTTTGCATTTATTTCATTTCATCTTAGTTTGTTCAGTTTGCTTACCCACTGTTTTTTTCAGGTTTGCACTTGCTGCAGTTCAATATTCAGTGTATGAACACCTAATCTGTACTAATGCTTTGTCTTTCAACAAACCATTAACATATTGTTTGCCTTTGCTCCGTGACCTTTTGGTCAGCTATGTGGCCTGGTCCAATCTAGACCTCCTTTGTTATCTCTTGCCCCACCCCCACCTCACTTGCTTATAACCTGTGACTTTTCTAATATTTGTCAGTTCCGAAGAAGGGTCACTGACCCGAAACGTTAACTCTGCTTCTCTTTTCACAGATGCTGCCAGACCTGCTGAGTGGTTCCAGCATTTCTTGTTTTATTTTAGGAACAACTCTCCTCTGGTAAGCGTCTCAGATGTGGCAGAGTGTATGCTTAAGCTGGACGCTAGGCATGGAATCCAGCTAGAAAGGAGGTGACAGACTGAATCCATTGAGGTGTGTCTTTACTGATTTCACTTTGAAAGGCCATCATGGTGGCTGGAAGGGGGTAAGTTTGAGATTGTCTCTTGATTCCCCGGCCTGTTGCTGAATGTGCCTGGCCTCCAGTGCAAAGAGTTCAAGATCCAGTGCTGCCTGCTTATCACCCTCCTCCACGTCCTCCTCATCACTATTGGACTGGCAATCAATCGTGACCTGTTCATGCAAGACCTCTCCCCTCTGCAGTGCTAAATTGTGCAGAGCTCAGCAGACCACCACAATACGCAAGACCCTCGCAGGGGCATCCTCAGGGCTCCACTGGATTGATCGAGGCCCCAAAAGCTCATCTTCAGCAGCCCAATGGTCTGC
Organism: Heterodontus francisci; assembly: GCF_036365525.1. Classification (NCBI taxonomy): domain Eukaryota; kingdom Metazoa; phylum Chordata; class Chondrichthyes; order Heterodontiformes; family Heterodontidae; genus Heterodontus; species Heterodontus francisci. Next base: position 34,375,048 of record NC_090394.1, on the reverse strand, counting down.
TCGATGGTCGCTTGGGTGGAGTCGTGGCAAGTGTTGTACCTCTCCTCTGCTGCAGTGGCTACACCTTAACAGTACCAGAACTAATATCCTCACAGGGAGATTTGCTAGTGATGTTGGGGAGGGTATAAACTAGCTTGTCAGGGGGATGGAAACCTGAGGCATAGCTCAAATTGGAAAGAGGTAAAGCTTGTAACAGGAGGTAGGAAAGTAGCTGTCATGAAGACCCCACCTGCCAAGACTAAGGCATATTAATTTTGTCATATGAACATTAATTTTAAACTGTTGCTGGAAGGAAGAGATGACTTGTTTAAAGAGATCAGCAGTGGCTGGAAAACATTTGCATGCTAAGAGACAGTGCAACGGCTCCCTGGTTCAATTAACCCAAATGGATCTTGATCACCAGACACTGAATGTGTAAGAAAACCAGCTTTCCAGGGTGTTTGAAGAAGAGAGCCTCTCTCCTGGCTAGCTTTCTCTCTCTCTCTCATGAATCTCCGGATCCACTTAAACCTCAAGAGAGGAAAGACTCCTACATCGAAACAAGTTTTAAAATGTACACTGGACCCCAACGAAACGGCAAGAATTACCAGCAATCAAAGACTCTACAAAGACTCAAACTCAAAGGACCGTAAATAAATCCCAGCTATTGCCTCAAACTTTTCCCCTTTATTCTTTCTACTTTTCTGTCTCTAACTGCTTGTGTGTTTATCGTGTATGCATGCTAGCTTGGTCACGTCGCGTATTCGTAGTCGTTAACCAAATTAGAGTTAAGGTTAATAAACTTCCATCTTTTTTGTTTAAATCTAAGAAAACCTGTCTTGTTGATTTCTTTGCCTTACAACTGGAGAGCAGTGAACAAGGATTCACTGAGGGGGAGCTAAAAACATGGTGTTTTCAAAATTAAACCCTGTTACAATCAAACCAAGCAAAGGCTGAGAGGGAACCCCTAGAGCTCTTTCTCACCTGATCGTAACAGTAGCAAACAACATTAGACGGCAAGTGAAACAAAGGCAAGCATCAACTATTAGAATGCAGAATCATGTCAAGAACATAAGGTTAAGGGCACTCTACCTGAATGTACACAGCATTCGCAACAAGGTAAATGATTTAAAGGCATAAATAGAGGTAAATGGGTATGACCTAATTGTCATTATGGAAACATGGCTGCAGGGTGACCAAGACTGGGAACTGAATATTCAAAGATATTCGACATTTAGGAAGGACAGGAAAGAAGGAAAAGGAGGTGGTGTTGCACTGATAATAAGTTGGGATCAGTACATTAGTAAGGGAGGATCTCAGATTGGAAGAACAAAATGTGGAATCTGTTTGGGTGGAGCTAAGAAACAGCAAGGGGCAGCAAACATTGGTAGGAGTTGTTTATAGGCCACCAAACAGTAGTGATAGTGTGGGGCATAGTATTAATCAAAAGATTAGAGAAGCATGTAGCGTGGGTAATACAGTAGTTATGGGTGACTTCAATCTGCACAGACTGGATAAACCTAATGAACACTAATGCTGTGGAGGACGAATTTCTGGAGTGTGTTAGGGATGGTTTTCTAGAGCAGTATGTTGAGGAACCAACTAGAGAACAGGCTATTTTAGATCTAATATTACGTAATGAGAAAGGGCTAATCAATAATCTTGTTGTAAAAAAACCTTTAGGGATGAGTGACCATAATATGATAGAATTTTACATTATGTTTGAAAGTGAGGTAGCTCAATCTGAAGCCAGGGTGTTAAATTTGACCAAAGGAAATTATTAAGGTATGAGGGGCAAATTGGCTGAGGTGGATTGGAAAAATACATTAAAAGGTATGACAGTGCATAGACAATAGATAGTCTTCAAAGAATTATTACATAGTTTACAGCAACTATACATTCCTTCAAGGCACACAAACCCCAAAGGCAGTCAACCGTGGATAACAAAGGAAGTTAAGGTGTGTATAAGATTAAAAGAAAAGGCCTATAAAGATGCCAGAAATAGTAAACCTGAGGATCAGGAGGATTTTCGAATACAGCAAAGGAGGACCAAAAACTGATAAAGAAATGGAGAATAGAATATGAATGTAAACTAGCAAAAAACATAAAAATAGAATGTAAAACCTTCTACTGGTATGTAAAAAGGAAATGTTGGCTAAGACAAAAGTGGATCCATTACAGGCTGAGTCAGGAGAATTTATAATGGGGAATAGAGAAATGGCAGGGAAGCTAAATAGTTAATAAAAACAAGAAATGCTGGGAATACTCAACAGGTCTGGCAGCATCTGTGGAGAGAGAAGCAAAATTAACGTTTCAGGTCAGTAACCCTTCATTAGAACTGGCAAATGTTAGAAATGTAATAGGTTTTAAGCAAATAAAGCAGGGGTGGGGCAAGAGATAACAAAAGGCAAGGTGTTGATAGGACAGAGGGTCACAGAGAATAACTGACCAGAAGGTCATGGAGCAAAGGCAAACAGTATGTTAATGGTGTGGTGAAAGACAAAGTATTAGTGCAGAGAGGGTGTTAATTGACAGAAAAATGAACAGCCCTGGCCCAAAGCACAAACATGAAAAAAAATAGTGGGTAGGCACATGGTAAAAAAAATGAAACAAACTACAATAAAATAAAGTAACTAAAAATAAAAAGGGGGGCCCGTCATGCTCTGAAATGATTCAACTCAATGTTCAGTCTGGCAGGCTGTACCGTGCCTAATCGGTAAATGAGATGCTGTTCCTTGAGCTTGCATTGATGTTCACTGGAAAACTGCAGCAAGCACAGGACAGAGATGTGGGCACGAGAGCAGAGGGGTGTGTTGAAATGGCAAGCAACCGGACTGGCTTCAGACTGAGCGGAGGTGTTCCGCAAAGCGGTCTCCCAATCTGCATTTGGTCTCCCCAATGTAGAGGAGACCACATTGTGAGCAGCGAATACAGTATACTAAATTGAAAGAAGTACAAGTAAGTTTCTGCTTCACCTGAAAGGAGTGTTTGGGGCCTTGGATAGTGAGGAGAAAGGAGGTAAAAGGGAAGGTATTACACCTCCTGCAATTGCATGGGCAGGTGCCGTGGGAAGGGGACGAGGTGTTGGGGGTAATGGAGCAGTGGACCAGGGTGTCGCAGAGGGAATGATCCCTTCAGAATGCTGACAGGGGAGGGGAAGATACATTTGGTAGTGAAAGCGAAATAATTACTTTGTGTCTGTCTTCACTGAGGAAGATACAAGAAATCTCCCAGAATTAGAGATCCAAGGGACTAGGAAGAATGAGGAATTGAAGGAAATTAGTATTAGTAAGAAGGTTGTATTGGAGAAATTAATGGGGCTGAAGTTTGATAAGTCCCCAGGACCTGATATTCGACATCCCAGACTGTTGAAAGAGGTAGCTATGGAGATAATGGATTCATTGGTGATCATCTTCCAAAATTCTACATATTCTGGAACAGTTCCTGCAGATTGGAAGGTAGCAAATGTCACCCCACTGTTTAAGAAGGCAGGAAGAGAGAAAACAGGGAACTGCAGACCTGTTAGCCTTACATCAGCAGTAGGAAAAATGTTAGAATCTATTCTAAAGGATGTGAAAAATGGACACTTGGATAATAATGATCTGATTGGGCATAGTCAACATGGATTTATGAATGGGAAATCATGTTTGACAAACCTGTTGGGGTTTTTTGAGGGTGTTACTAACAGAACTGATAAAGAGGAATTGGTGGACGGAATATATTTGGATTTTCAGAAGGCTTTTAATAAAGTCCCCCACAGGAGGTTGGTTAGCAAAATTAAAGCACATGGGATAGGAGGTAATATACTGGCATGGATTAAAGATTGGTTAACAGGCAGAAAACAGAGAGTAGCAATAAGCAAGTCATTCTTGTGTTGGCAGGCTGTGACTAGTGGGGTACTACAAGGATCTTGTTTATGGTTATTGTTTAGAGATACAGCACTGAAACAGGCCCTTCGGCCCACCGAGTCTGTGCCGACCATCAACCACCCATTTATACTAATCCTCCACTAATCCCATATTCCTACCACATCCCCACCTGTCCCTATATTTCCCTACCACCTACCTATACTAGGGGCAATTTATAATGGCCAATTTACCTACCAACCTGCAAGTCTTTTGGCTTGTACTTTGGTCCCAGCTGTTCACATTATATATCAATAATTTGGATGTGGGGACCAAATGTAATAGTTCCAAGTTCACAGATGACACAAAACTAGGTGGGAATGTGTGTTGTGAGGAAGATGCAAAGCGGCTTCAAGGGGATTTGGAAAGACTTAGTGAGTGAGCAAGAACGTGGCAGACGGAATATAATGTGGAAAAATGTGAGGTTATCCATTTTGGTAGGAGGAATAGATGTGCAGAGTATTACTTAAATGGTAAGAGATTGGAAAGTGTAGATGTACAAAGGGACCTGGGTGTCCTTGTCAATAGTCACTAAAAGCTAACATGCAGGTGCAGCAATCAGTTAGGAAGGCTAATGTTATATTAGCCTTTATCGCAAGAGGATTTGAGTACAGGAGTAGTGAAGTCTTGCGGACTATGAAAGAAGCAGAAAGGAAGGATAACTCAGGAGATATTAGAGATGGTGGAAATCATGAGGGTAAGAAAGCTAGCATAAAGGCACTTTACCTGAATGCTCGTAGCATTCGTAACAAGGTTGATGAGTTAACGGCACAAATCATCGCGAATGAATATGATTTGGTAGCCATTACGGAGACATGGTTACAGGTTGGTCACGACTGGGAGTTATATATCCAGGGGTACCAGACTATTCGGAAGGACAGACAGGAAGGTAAGGGAGGTGGTGTAGCTCTGATATTCAAGAATGACATCAGGGCGGTGCTGAGAGATGAAGGTTCTATGGAGAATGAGGTTGAATCCATTTGGGTGGAAATTAGAAACTCTAAGAAGAAAAAGTCATTGATAGGCATAGTCTATAGGCCACCAAATAATAACATCACATTGGGGCGGGCAATAAACAAAGAAATAACAAATGCCTGTAAAAATGGTACGGCAATTATTATGGGGGATTTTAATCTACATGTAGATTGGTCGAACCAGCTCAGTCAGGGTAGCCTTGAGGAGGAGTTCATTGAGTATATCCGTGATAGTTTTCTTGAACAGTATGTAATGGAACCGACAAGGGAGCAAGCTATCCTAGATCTAATCCTGTGTAATGAGACAGGAATAATTAATGACCTCATAGTTAGGGATCCTCTTGGAAGGAGTGATCACAGTATGGTTGAATTTAGAATACAGATGGAGAGTGTGAAGATAAAATCCAATACCAGGGTCCTGTGCTTGAACAAGGGGGACTACAATAGAATGAGGGAGGACTTGGCTAAAGTAGACTGGAAACAAAGATTTTATGGTGGCACAGTTGACGAGCAGTGGAGGACTTTCAAAGCAATTTTTCAAAGTGCTCAGCAAAAGTATATTCCAGTGAAAAGGAAGGACTGGAAGAAAAGCGGTAATCTGCCATGGGTGTCTAAGGAAATAAGGGAGGCTATCAAATTGAAAGAGAAGGCATACAAAGTGGCCAAAACCAGCATGAAACTAGAAGATTGGGAAAACTTTAAAGGTCAACAGAAAGCCACAAAAAGAGCTATTAAGAAAAGTAAGATAGAACATGAGAAAAAACTAGCACAGAATATAAAGACAGATAGCAAAAGTTTCTATAAATATATAAAACGAAAAAGAGTGGCGAAAGTAAAAGTTGGCCCTTTAGAGGATGAGAAGGGGAATTTAGTTATGTGATATGATGAATTGGCTGAGGCATTGAACAGGTATTTTGTATCGGTCTTCACAGTGGAGGACACTAATAACATGCCAGTAATTGACAAAGAGACGAACGTAGGTGAGGACCTGGAAACAATCATTATTACGGAAGAGGAAGTGTTGGGCAAGCTAATGGAGCTAAGGATTGATATGTCTCCTGGCCCTGATGGAATGCATCCAGGGTACTAAAAGAGATGGCGGGAGAAATAGCAGGTGCACTGGCGGTAATTTTCCAAAATTCGCTGGACTCTGGGGTAGTCCCAGCAGATTGGAAAACAGCAGATGTGACGCCACTGTTTAAAAAGGGAGGTAGACAAAAGATGGGGAATTATAGACCGGTGAGCTTAACCTCTGTAGTGGGGAAGATGCTTGAGTCTATTATCAAGGAAGAAATAGCAGGGCATCTCGATAGAAATTGTCCCGTTGGGCAGACGCAGCATGGGTTCATGAAGGGCAGGTCATGCTTGACAAATCTTTTGGAATTCTATGAAAACATTACGAGCAAGGTGGACAATGGGGACCCAGTGGATGTGGTGTACCTAGATTTCCAAAAGGCCTTTGACAAGGTGCCGCACAAGAGGCTGCTGCATAAGATAAGGATGTATGGCGTTTGGGGTAAAGTATTAGCACGGATAGAGGATTGGTTGACTAACAGGAAGCAGAGAGTGGGGATAAATGAGTGCTATTCTGGTTGGCAATCAGTCACTAGTGGTTTGCCTCAGGGTTCGGTGTTGGGACCGCAATTATTTACAATTTATATAGATGGTTTGGAGTTGGGGACCACGTGTAGGGTGTCAAAGTTTGCAGATGACACTAAGATGAGTGGCAGAGCAAAGTGTGCAGATGACTGTGAAACTTTGCAGAGGAACATAGATACATTGAGTGAGTGGGCAAAGGTCGGGCAGATGGAATACAATGTTAATAAATGTGAAGTCATTCATTTCGGTAGGAGTAATGGTAAAAAGGATTATTACTTGAATGGTAAAAAGTTGCAGCATGCTGCTATGCAGAGGGACCTGGGTGTCCTTGTGCATGAATCGCAGAAGGTTGGTCTGCAGGTACAGCAAGTAATTAGGAAGGCAAATGGAATTTTGTCCTTCATTGCCAAAGGGATTGAGTTTAAAAGCAGAGAAGTTATGTTGCAACTGTATAAGGTACTGGTGAGGCCGCACCTGGAGTACTGTGTGCAGTTTTGGTCTCCTTACTTGAGAAAGGATGTACTGGCACTGGAGGGGGTGCAGAGGAGGTTCACTAAGTTGATTCCGGAGTTGAGGGGGTTGGCTTATGAGGAGAGACTGAGTAGATTGAGATTATATTCATTGGAATTCAGAAGAATGAGGGGGGGGGATCTTATAGAAACATATAAAATTATGAAGGGAATAGATAAGATACAAGTAGAGAGGATGTTTCCACTGGCAGGTGAAGCTAGGACAAGAGGGCATAGCCTCAAGATTAGAGGGAGCAGATTTAGGACTGAATTGAGAAGGAACTTCTTCACCCAGAGGGTTGTTAATCTATGGAATTTCTTGCCCAGTGAAGTAGTTGACGCTACTTCAGTAAACGTTTTTAAAGCTAAGGTAGATATATTTTTGAACAATAAAGGAATTAAGGGATACGGTGAGAGAGCGGGTAAGTGGATCTGAGTCCACGAAAAGATCAGCCATGATATTATTGAATGGCGGAGCAGGCTCGAGGGGCCGGACGGCCTACTCCTGCTCCTAGTTCTTATGTTGTAATTGTATTGAACCTTGGTTAGACCGCACCTGGAGTACTGTGTGCAGTTTTGGTCTCCTTACCTTAGGAAGGATATTATTGCCATAGAGGGAGTGCAACAAAGATACACCAGACTTGTTCCCGGGATGGCGGGACTGTCCTATGAAGAGAGATTGGGGAAACTGGGCCTGTATTCTCTAGAGTTTCGAAGAATGAGAGGTGATCTCATTGAAACCTACAAAATACTTCAAGGGATAGACAGGGTAAGATGTTTCCTCTGGTTGGGGAGTCTACAACCAGGGGACACAATTTCAAAATAAGGGGGAAGCCACTTAGGACAGACGATGAGGAGAAACTTCTTTACTCAGAGGGTTGTGAATATTTGGAATTCTCTACCCCAGAGGGCTGTGGAAGCTCAGTCATTGAGTATGTTTAAAGTAGAGATTGACAGATTTCTAAATAGCAATGACATAAAGGGATATGGGGATCTCTCTCTTTGGCCTCCTTGTCTCGAGAGACAATGGGTAAGCGCCTGGAGGTGGTCAGTGGTTTGTGGGGACAGTGTGGGAAAAAGGCATTGAAGTGGATGACCAGCCATGATCGTATTGAATGGTGGAGTAGGCTCGATGGGCTGAATGGCCTACTCCTGCTCCTATGTTTTTATGTGAGGGTCCCTCATAGGGGTCAGTAGTCAAGTCTTCAATGGGTAGCCTTTGTCCCCAAGAATGCATCCCAGAAGACGAGCGTGGGGCCTAAAAAACTGTGGCACCTCGGACTCTCGAAGTATGTAGGCATCGTGACAGCTTCCTGGGAGGCGGGCACACATCTGCAGGAAACGCTTTCGGTTGTCACAGACCAGTTGATGGTCCATTGGAGCCTTGATGGCCACATGCGGGCAATCTATAACACCTTGCACCTGGGGGAATCCAGAAATGGCCCTGATTCCGATGATCCTCTCAGCCTGACTATCAGGGTCGGTCCGGTAGCACATATAGTCTCTGGCTCTTTTGAACAGGGGATTGCTCACCTCCTTGATGCAGCGGTAGGCAGCTGCCTGGGAGATCACACACATGTCCCTGGTGGTTCCCTGGAATGACCCAGATGTGTAGAAGTTTAATGCAATGGTGATCTTCAGGGCCAATGGCATGGGATGACCCCCAAATCTCAGAGATCACAACTCGTCCTGCAGCATGGCACATAAGTCAATGATGGCCTCCCTGGAGAGTCGCAGTCTTTGCTGACAGTGGTGCTCGGACATTTGGAGGTAGCTGAGTCGAGTCTGTTACACTCTCTGGCGCAAATGGGCCCTTCTTAGCATGGCAGGCTACTGTTGCCCTCGTCGTGAAGCTTCATGGCCTGGCGCAGCTGCCTCCTGCCCCTCCCTCTGTCAGAGGCGCTGCATCACATCAACGGGGTCCAGAAAGACAGGGTGTATGAGACCCATGCCAGGTGATCAGTAGACCTCCAGAGCGCTGTCCTTGCAGAGACCAAGTTGCCTTGGCAACTTTGCCTTCGCTACTCCCCTCAGCTTACGCGCTAATGGCCCTCAGAACCCAGTAGTATGGCTACCCAACCCTCACACCCCAGACCAAGCCCACCTGTGCAAAGTGCATAGCACTGCAGGCTGACAATGGCCTCCGCTCCCCTCGCTTCCCCCATCCAGTGCTCATCATGGCTGCCTTCCTGCTGCGGCACTGAGGCCTCGTCTCAGTGCCGCCACCTTTCAATGGCCAGGTATGTAAATGCATGTGAGAGTCGCCCGCCTTATGCTTAATTCCAAACCCCTCATTGAATTGCAATCAATTGCATGATAATGTATTACAACGACCCATCCAGCAATTCAAATAGCAGTCCCGTCATGTCGGGGTGGTGACACTCCCTTGCAGCTTTCCCGTAACTGACTAAATCCAGAACTGACGTCACGTGTTGGATTTCCGGGCGGGCACATCTGACACTATTGTCTGGCTCCCCGCCCCATTCCCACTCCAAATAGTTTCACAAAATTCCGCCCAATCTGCCACTTTGTGAGTGTGTCAATGTATGAGCATAAGTTCTGGTGTCTCTCTGAGTGTTGCTGTCTGTCCATGTAATTTGCAGCTTATCTGCAGCTAATTGCTAAACCTGTGTTAAATTTCACTCAGTCTGATTTGTATTGTGTCACTGAAGTTGAGTTTCACTCTATCTTTGAGTGCGAGTTGTAATGTCACTTGGAATCCAGTGTATATTTTAGTATCTTCATCTGAAACCCTAAATGTGAGTTATTGTGTGTGTGGCAGTATTTTATTGTGTGGCACGGTCTGTCTAAATTTCAGTGTGTGATGCTGCCTGATTGTGTGTCTCAGGGCGGAACCTTCCCAGCCCCGTGGACGCAGGTTTGGAGACGGCACCGGGTGGAAAATTTGAAACCTGCGCGTTGGATTAGCTCTTCCTGCCTCAGAGTGATCTTACCGAAGTCGGAGTCAACGCGGCGGCATCAGCAGCATCCCACCCAGCAGTGCCAGTTAGCGATTAGCCAAATCTGCCAATTTGGGGACCAACTGGGGGCATATTGCTGACGTTGCCGGGATTTTCCCAGTGTCGGGCTGGCCCTCCGCTGAGTCGAGAGGTTGACAGTAGCTTGGAGTCAGCCTCCCGGTGGCAAGGGGTTTCCCCTTTCATTTTTCCAAATATTAATCAGGCTTCTGAGGGCACCTGCATATTGAGAATCCCTTTTGATCCCCGCCCGATCGACCTCAGCAACGCCTACCTCTCCTGGTGGGGCTGCTGTCCATCCAGTGTTGTGGACCTTCCTATTGGGCCTGCTTCCTCAAGAACCCGCCCGCCTTCCTTAATTGGACAGCGAACACAGAGGTGGCCTCTTAACTGACCGCCTGCTGGAAGATTTCAACTGTCAGCTCACCTCTGGTCTTTGCAGGATCAGGATTTGGAAATGCTCGCCACACCTGAAATTTTTCAAAGGACATAAGATTCTGCCCTCAGTTTCACTGTGAGATTTAGCTTATCACTAAGTGTGTGTCTTCATTTGAGTGAATTATTTAGTGTATTCCTTCCAATATTCCCACTGCTCTGTGCATGCACGTTTAAGATTTATGGGAGTCAGTACTTGAGGAAGAGTGTACTGAGTGTCAAAGGGAATTAAATGTGGTATTTTCTGTGTCTGCATGTATATGTAACAGATTCTATCTATATTTGCAAATATATGCAATAACAACAATTAGCACTTAGATAGCACATACAGGGAGTCATAGACCACTGCCCAATAAGGAGGAAAGATTGCAACAAGCAAGGGAAAGGAGAAGCAAAATAGATTGGGTGGGATTGGAAATGGAAGGCAGGGCTGAAGAGCACTAATGTGAGATTTTTGAAAGCAGGGAGGTGACAAGGTGGAGGGAACTAGGTCGGGAGTTCTAGAGGGCAAGAATATAGTGGATGTACAAGCAGTGAAGGAAAGGGGTGAAGAAAAACCTGGTGTTAGAGGGGATCATAGGAAATAGGAGCAGGAGTAGGCCATTCGGCCTATCGAGCCTGCTCCGCCATTCAAACAGATCATGGCTGACCATCTACCTCAATGCCATTTTCCCCACTATCCCCATGCCCCTTGATGTCATTAGTATCCAGAAGTCTATCGATTTCTGTCTTGAACATGCTCAATGATTGAGCTTCCACAGCCCTCTGGGATAGAGAATTCCACAGATTCACCATCCTCTGAGTGAAGAAATTCCTCCTCATCTCAGTCTTAAATGGCCTGCCCCTTATTCTGAATCTGTGTCCCCTTGTTCGAGACTCACCAGCCAGAAGAGGAAATATCCTATCCACATCTACCCTGTCACACCCTGTAAGAATTTTGTAAGCTTCAAAGAAATCACCTCTCATTCTTCTAAACTCTAGAGAATACAGACCCAGTTTCTGCAATCTCTCCTCATAAGACAATCCCACCATCCCAGGGATTAGTCTGGTGAACCTCTGTTGCGCTCTCTCTATGGCAAATATGTCCTCCTTAAATAAGGAGATCAAAACTGTACACAATATTCCAGGTGCAGTCTCGTCAAGGCTTTATACAATTGCTGCAATACATCTTTACTCCTGTATTCAAATCTCCTTGCAATGAAGGCCAACATTTGCCTCCTTAATTGCTTGCTGCACCTACATACTAGCTTTTAGTGACACATGAATAAGGACATCCAGGTCTCTTTGGACAATCAACACTTCCCAACCTCTCACCATTTAAGAAATACTCTGCCTTTCTGTTTTTCTACCAAAGTGGATCACTTCACACTTATTCACATTATATTCCATCTGCCATGTTCTTGCCCATTCACTTAGCCAGTCCAAATCGTCCTTGCATCCTCTTCACAACTGACATTCCCTCCTAGTTTTGTGTCATCAGCAAATTTGGAAATATTACAATTGGTCCCCATATCCAAATCACTTATATAGATTGTGAACAAATGTGTCCCAAGCACTGATCCTTGCGATACCCCACTAGTAACAGCCTGCCATCCAGCAAATGACCCATTTATTCTCAATTCATTGCTGTATACTAACCCCAATCCCATGTGCTCTAATTTTGTTTACTAACCTCCTGTGTGAGGAGCAAGTTGGGTGCACGAATGTAAAGTAGGAGATCGCAAAGACAGACTCGGGCAAGGGCACAGAGAGATTAAGAAACAGAGGATAGACATTTTTAGATCAGCGTACCTGCATTGAGTTCATATTTACTTTTATCAGAGTGCTTTGTAAGAGAGTATGTATGTGTGAGAGAGAGTGCCAGTCCATCAACGCATATCTGTGTTTGAGACAAATTGAAAAGTTAATGTAATTTCACCTCTGTATGTAATTGTGTGTAAGAGTGAATGTGTATGGCTATCACTGAATGTTCCTCTGTTACTGTTGATGGTAAGTCTGTGCTGTTAGTATCAGATTCTGAGTGTGTAAGTGGCTGTAAAGCTATTTATATCAGAGGGTTTAGTAATTCTATTAGTGTGCATCCATTTGTTTTTCCAGTGTGTCCATGAGTGTAGGTACTCCATATTGGATAAATGTTCAGATAAGAAACCAAAGGGTGTTATACCAAAATGTATTAGTGTGTTATTAATGTGTCTGTAAAGTTGATTTATACAATGTGTGAAGATATGAATCAGTAAGTGTGAGTACATTTCTATTAGTGTGAGGGGTGTTTGTATATCAGAGTGAGATGGTTGTGCATATCTGTGTGACGGGTGTGTAGATCAGTGTGACAGGGCTGTCTATATCATTGTGACAGGGCCGTGTCGATCGGTGCGAGAGGGCCGTGTGTATCAGTGGGAGAGGGCCGTGTGTATCAGTGGGAGAGGGCCGTGTGTATCAGTGGGAGAGGGCCGTGTGTATCAGTGGGAGAGGGCCGTGTGTATCAGTGGGAGAGGGCCGTGTGTATCATTGGGAGAGGGCCGTGTTTATCAGTGCGGGAGGGCCGTGTGTATCATTGCGAGAGGGCCGTGTCGATCGGTGCGAGAGGGCCATGTTTATCAGTGCGGGAGGGCCGTGTGTATCATTGCGAGAGGGCCGTGTCGATCGGTGCGAGAGGGCCGTGTGTATCAGTGGGGGAGGGCCGTGTGTATCATTGGGAGAGGGCCGTGTGTATCAGTGGGAGAGGGCCATGTCGATCGGTGCGAGAGGGCCGTGTCGATCAGTGCGGGAGGGCCGTGTGTATCATTGGGAGAGGGCCATGTCGATCGGTGCGAGAGGGCCGTGTCGATCGGTGCGAGAGGGCCGTGTGTATCAGTGCGGGAGGGCCGTGTGTATCATTGGGAGGGGGCCATGTGTATCATTGGGAGAGGGCCGTGTGTATCAGTGGGAGGGGGCCGTGTGTATCATTGGGAGGGGGCCGTGTGTATCAGTGGGACGGGGCCGTGTGTATCATTGGGAGGGGGCCGTGTGTATCAGTGGGAGGGGGCCGTGTGTATCATTGGGAGGGGGCCGTGTGTATCAGTGCGGGAGGGCCGTGTGTATCATTGGGAGGGGGCCATGTGTATCATTGGGAGAGGGCCGTGTGTATCAGTGGGAGGGGGCCGTGTGTATCATTGGGAGGGGGCCGTGTGTATCAGTGGGACGGGGCCGTGTGTATCATTGGGAGAGGGCCGTGTGTATCAATGGGAGAGGGCCGTGTGTATGAGTGCGGGAGGGCCGTGTGTATGAGTGCGGGAGGGCCGTGTGTATGAGTGCGGGAGGGCCGTGTGTATGAGTGCGGGAGGGCCGTGTGTATCAGTGGGAGGGGGCTGTATATATCAGTGTGAGAAGAACATAGAAACATAGAAAATAGGAACAGGAATAGGCCATTGGGCCCTTCGAGCCTGCTCCGCCATTCAATATGATTGTGGCTGATCATCCAACTCAGTAACCTGTTCCCGCTTTTGCCCCATATCCTTTGATCTCTTTAAACCCAAGAGCTATATCTAACTCCTTCTTGAAAACATACAATGTTTTGGCCACAACTGCTTTGTGTGGTAGGGAATTCCTCAGATTCACCACTCTCCAGGTGAAGAAATTTCTCCTCATCTCAGTCCTGAAGGGTTTACCCCCTATCCTTAAACCAGGACCCCTGGTTCTTGACTTCCCCACCATTGGGAACATCCTTCCTACATCTACCCTGTCCTGTTAGAATGATATCAGTTTCTATGAGATCCCCCCTCACTCTTCTGATCTCCAGCAAATGTAATCCTAAGTGACTCAATCTCTCCTCATGCGTCAGTCCCGCCATCCCAGGAATCAGTCTGGTAAACCTTCGCTGCACTCCCTCTATAGCAAGAACATCCTTCCTCAGATAAGAAGACCAAAAGGCTGTGTACATCAGTATGAGAAGGCTGCGTATATCAGAGTGAGAAGGCGGCACAGTGGTTAGCACCGCAGCCTCACAGCTCCAGCGACCCAGGTTCAATTCTGGGTACTGCCTGTGTGGAGTTTGCAAGCTCTCCCTGTGTCTGCGTGGGTTTTCTCCGGGTGCTCCAGTTTACTCCCACAGCCAAAAAAGACTTGCAGGTTGATGGGTAAATTGGCCATTATAAATTGCCCCGAGTATAGGGAGGTAGGAGGGGAATATAGGGACAGGTGAGGATGTGGTAGGAATATGGAATTAGTGTAGGATTAGTATAAATGGGTGGTTAATGGTCGGCACAGACTTGGTGGGCCGAAGGGCCTATTTCAGTGCTGTGTCTCTAAATCTAAAAAAAATCAAAAGGCTGTGTATGTCAGTATGAGAGTGCTAGGTATATCCGTGTGAGATGAGAGGGCTGTATATATCAGTGTGAGAGGGCTGTATATATCAGTGTGAGAGGGCTCTGTATATATCAGTGTGAGAGGGCTCTGTATCTATCAGTGTGAGAGGGCTGTGTATATATCAGTGTGAGAGGGCTGTATATATCAGTGTTAGAGGGCTGTATATATCAGTGTGAGAGGGCTGTGTATATCAGTGTGAGAGGGCTGTGTATATCAGTGTGAGAGGGCTGTGTATATCAGTGTGAGAGGGCTGTGTATATCAGTGTGAGAGGGCTGTATATATCAGTGTGAGAGGGCTGTATATATCAGTGTGAGGGGGCTGTATATATCAGTGTTAGAGGGCTGTATATATCAGTGTGAGAGGGCTGTGTAAATCAGTGTGAGAGGGCTGTGTAAATCAGTGTGAGAGGGCTGTATATATCAGTGTGAGAGGGCTGTGTATATCAGTGTGAGAGGGCTGTGTATATCAGTGTGAGAGGGCTGTGTATATCAGTGTTAGAGGGCTGTGTATATCAGTGTGAGTGGGCTGTGTATATCAGTGTGAGAGGGCTGTGTGTATCAGTGTGAGAGGGCTGTGTGTATCAGTGTTAGAGGGCTGTATATATCAGTGTGAGAGGGCTGTATATATCAGTGTGAGAGGGCTGTATATATCAGTGTGAGAGGGCTGTATATATCAGTGTGAGAGGGCTGTATATATCAGTGAGAGGGCTGTATATATCAGTGTTAGAGGGCTGTATATATCAGTGTTAGAGGGCTGTATATATCAGTGTTAGAGGGCTGTGTATATCAGTGTGAGAGGGCTGTGTATATCAGTGTGAGAGGGCTGTGTATATCAGTGTGAGAGGGCTGTGTATATCAGTGTGAGAGGGCTGTATATATCAGTGTGAGAGGGCTGTATATATCAGTGTGAGAGGGCTGTGTGTATCAGTGTGAGAGGGCTGTGTGTATCAGTGTGAGGGGGCTGTATATATTAGTGTGAGGGGGCTGTATATATCAGTGTGAGGGGGCTGTATATATCAGTGTTAGAGGGCTGTGTATATCAGTGTGAGAGGGCTGTGTAAATCAGTGTGAGAGGGCTGTGTATATCAGTGTGAGAGGGCTGTGTATATCAGTGTGAGAGGGCTGTGTATATCAGTGTGAGAGGGCTGTGTATATCAGTGTGAGAGGGCTGTGTATATCAGTGTGAGAGGGCTGTGTATATCACTGTGAGAGGGCTGTATATATCAGTGTGAGAGGGCTGTATATATCCGTGTGAGAGGGCTGTATGTAACAGTGCGAAAGGGCTGTATGTATCAGTGCGAGAGGGCTCTGTATATCAGTGCGAGAGGGCTGTATGTATCAGTGCGAGAGGGCTGTATGTATCAGTGCAAGAGGGCTGTATGTATCAGTGCGAGAGGGCTCTGTATATCAGTGCGAGAGGGCTGTATGTATCAGTGCGAGAGGGCTGTATGTATCAGTGCGAGAGGGCTGTATGTATCAGTGCGAGAGGGCTCTGTATATCAGTGCGAGAGGGCTCTGTATATCAGTGCGAGAGGGCTCTGTATATCAGTGCGAGAGGGCTCTGTATATCAGTGCGAGAGGGCTCTGTATATCAGTGCGAGAGGGCTCTGTATATCAGTGCGAGAGGGCCGTATGTATCAGTGCGAGAGGGCCGTATGTATCAGTGCGAGAGGGCCGTATGTATCAGTGCGAGAGGGCCGTATGTATCAGTGCGAGAGGGCCGTATGTATCAGTGCGAGAGGGCCGTATGTATCAGTGCGAGAGGGCCGTATGTATCAGTGCGAGAGGGCCGTATGTATCAGTGCGAGAGGGCCGTATGTATCAGTGCGAGAGGGCCGTATGTATCTGTGCGAGAGGGCCGTATGTATCTGTGCGAGAGGGCCGTATGTATCAGTGCGAGAGGGCCGTATGTATCAGTGCGAGAGGGCCGTATGTATCAGTGCGAGAGGGCTCTGTACTTCAGTGTGAGAGAGCTGCGTACATCAGTCTGAGAGGGCTGCGTACATCAGTGCGAGAGGGCTGTAATTAACAGTGCGAGAGGGCTGTATGTAACAGTGCGAGAGGGCTGTATGTATCAGTGCGAGAGGGCTGTATGTATCAGTGCGAGAGGGCTGTATGTAACAGTGCGAGAGGGCTGTATGTATCAGTGCGAGAGGGCTGTATGTATCAGTGCGAGAGGGCTGTATGTGTCAGTGTGAGAGGGCTCTGTACTTCAGTGCGAGAGGGCTGCGTAGATCAGTGCGAGAGGGCTGCGTAGATCAGTGCGAGAGGGCTGCATAGATCAGTGCGAGAGGGCTGCGTAGATCAGTGCGAGAGGGCTGCGTAGATCAGTGCGAGAGGGCTGCGACGATCAGTGCGAGAGGGCTGCGTAGATCAGTGTGAGGGACTTGCATCTGTTAAATTGATGGTCCTGTGTATATGTGTGAGCAGGCTGTGTTTATCAGACTGAGAGAGCTGTGTATATCAGAGTGAGAGAGCTGTGTATATCAGAGTGAGAGAGCTGTGTATATCAGAGTGAGAGAGCTGTGTATATCAGAGTGAGAGAGCTGTGTATATCAGAGTGAGAGGGCTGTGTATATCAGAGTGAGAGGGCTGTGTATATCAGAGTGAGAGGGCTGTGTATATCAGAGTGAGAGGGCTGTGTATATCAGAGTGAGAGGGCTGTGTATATCAGAGTGAGAGGGCTGTGTATATCAGACTGAGTGGGCTGTGTATATCAGTGCGAGAGGGCTCTGTATATCAGTGCGAGAGGGCTCTGTATATCAGTGCGAGAGGGCTGTATGTATCAGTGCGAGAGGGCTGTATGTATCAGTGCGAGAGGGCTGTATGTATCAGTGCGAGAGGGCTGTATGTATCAGTGCGAGAGGGCTGTATGTATCTGTGCGAGAGGGCCGTATGTATCTGTGCGAGAGGGCCGTATGGATCAGTGCGAGAGGGCCGTATGGATCAGTGCGAGAGGGCCGTATGGATCAGTGCGAGAGGGCCGTATGGATCAGTGCGAGAGGGCCGTATGGATCAGTGCGAGAGGGCCGTATGGATCAGTGCGAGAGGGCCGTATGGATCAGTGCGAGAGGGCCGTATGTATCAGTGCGAGAGGGCCGTATGTATCAGTGCGAGAGGGCCGTATGTATCAGTGCGAGAGGGCCGTATGTATCAGTGCGAGAGGGCCGTATGTATCAGTGCGAGAGGGCCGTATGTATCAGTGCGAGAGGGCCGTATGTATCAGTGCGAGAGGGCCGTATGTATCAGTGCGAGGGGGCTCTGCATATCAGTGCGAGAGGGCTGTACATATCAGTGCGAGAGGGCTGTACATATCAGTGCGAGAGGGCTGTTTCTATCAGTGCGAGAGGGCTGTTTCTATAAGTGCGAGAGGGCTGTTTATATCAGTGCGAGAGGGCTGTTTATATCAGTGCGAGAGGGCTCTGTACATCAGTGCGAGAGGGCTCTGTACTTCAGTGTGTGAGGGCTGTATGTGTCAGTGTGAGAGGGCTCTGTACTTCAGTGTGAGAGAGCTGCGTACATCAGTCTGAGAGGGCTCTGTACATCAGTGCGAGAGGCCTGCGTAGATCAGTGCGAGAGGGCTGCGTAGATCAGTGCGAGAGGGCTGCGTAGATCAGTGCGAGAGGGCTGCGTAGATCAGTGCGAGAGGGCTGCGTAGATCAGTGCGAGAGGGCTGCGTAGATCAGTGCGAGAGGGCTGCGACGATCAGTGCAGGAGGGCTGCGACGATCAGTGCGAGAGGGCTGCGTAGATCAGTGTGAGGGACTTGCATCTGTTAAAGTGATGGTCCTGTGTATATGTGTGAGCAGGCTGTGTTTATCAGACTGAGAGAGCTGTGTATATCAGACTGAGAGAGCTGTGTATATCAGACTGAGAGAGCTGTGTATATCAGACTGAGAGAGCTGTGTATATCAGACTGAGAGAGCTGTGTATATCAGACTGAGAGGGCTGTGTATATCAGACTGAGAGGGCTGTGTATATCAGACTGAGAGGGCTGTGTATATCAGACTGAGAGGGCTGTGTATATCAGACTGAGAGGGCTGTGTATATCAGACTGAGAGGGCTGTGTATATCAGACTGAGAGGGCTGTGTATATCAGACTGAGAGGGCTGTGTATATCAGACTGAGAGGGCTGTGTATATCAGACTGAGAGGGCTGTGTATATCAGACTGAGAGGGCTGTGTATATCAGACTGAGAGGGCTGTGTATATCAGACTGAGAGGGCTGTGTATATCAGACTGAGAGGGCTGTGTATATCAGACTGAGAGGGCTGTGTATATCAGACTGAGAGGGCTGTGTATATCAGACTGAGAGGGCTGTGTATATCAGACTGAGAGGGCTGTGTATATCAGACTGAGAGGGCTGTGTATATCAGAGTGAGAGGGCTGTGTATATCAGAGTGAGAGGGCTGTGTATATCAGAGTGAGAGGGCTGTGTATATCAGAGTGAGAGGGCTGTGTATATCAGAGTGAGAGGGCTGTGTATATCAGAGTGAGAGGGCTGTGTATATCAGAGTGAGAGGGCTGTGTATATCAGAGTGAGAGGGCTGTGTATATCAGACTGAGTGGGCTGTGTATATCAGACTGAGCGGGCTGTGTATATCAGACTGAGCGGGCTGTGTATATCAGACTGAGCGGGCTGTGTATATCAGACTGAGCGGGCTGTGTATATCAGACTGAGCGGGCTGTGTATATCAGACTGAGCGGGCTGTGTATATCAGACTGAGCGGGCTGTGTATATCAGACTGAGCGGGCTGTGTATATCAGACTGAGCGGGCTGTGTATATCAGACTGAGCGGGCTGTGTATATCAGACTGAGCGGGCTGTGTATATCAGACTGAGCGGGCTGTGTATATCAGACTGAGCGGGCTGTGTATATCAGACTGAGCGGGCTGTGTATATCAGACTGAGCGGGCTGTGTATATCAGACTGTGAGGGCTGTGTATATCAGACTGTGAGGGCTGTGTATATCAGACTGTGAGGGCTGTGTATATCAGACTGTGAGGGCTGTGTATATCAGACTGTGAGGGCTGTGTATATCAGACTGTGAGGGCTGTGTATATCAGACTGTGAGGGCTGTGTATATCAGACTGTGAGGGCTGTGTATATCAGAGTGAGAGGGCTGTGTATATCAGAGTGAGAGGGCTGTGTATATCAGAGTGAGAGGGCTGTGTATATCAGAGTGAGAGGGCTGTGTATATCAGAGTGAGAGGGCTGTGTATATCAGAGTGAGAGGGCTGTGTATATCAGAGCGAGAGGGCTGTGTATATCAGAGCGAGAGGGCTGTGTATATCAGAGCGAGAGGGCTGCGTATATCAGAGCGAGAGGGCTGCGTACATCAGAGCGAGAGGGCTGCGTACATCAGTGCGAGAGGGCTGCGTACATCAGTGCGAGAGGGCTGCGTACATCAGTGCGAGAGGGCTGCGTACATCAGTGCGAGAGGGCTGCGTACATCAGTGCGAGAGGGCTGCGTACATCAGTGCGAGAGGGCTGCGTACATCAGTGCGAGAGGGCTGCGTACATCAGTGCGAGAGGGCTGCGTACATCAGTGCGAGAGGGCTGCGTACATCAGTGCGAGAGGGCTGCGTACATCAGTGCGAGAGGGCTGCGTACATCAGTGCGAGAGGGCTGCGTACATCAGTGCGAGAGGGCTGCGTACATCAGTGCGAGAGGGCTGCGTACATCAGTGCGAGAGGGCTGCGTACATCAGTGCGAGAGGGCTGCGTACATCAGTGCGAGAGGGCTGCGTACATCAGTGCGAGAGGGCTGCGTACATCAGTGCGAGAGGGCTGCGTACATCAGTGCGAGAGGGCTGCGTACATCAGTGCGAGAGGGCTGCGTACATCAGTGCGAGAGGGCTGCGTAGATCAGTGCGAGAGGGCTGCGTAGATCAGTGCGAGAGGGCTGCGTAGATCAGAGCGAGAGGGCTGCGTATATCAGAGCGCGAGGGCTGCGTAGATCAGTGCGCGAGGGCTGCGTAGATCAGTGCGAGAGGGCTGCGACGATCAGTGCGAGAGGGCTGCGTAGATCAGTGTGAGGGACTTGCATCTGTTAAAGTGATGGTCCTGTGTATATGTGTGAGCAGGCTGTGTTTATCAGACTGAGAGAGCTGTGTATATCAGATTGAGAGGGCTGTGTATATCTGATGAGTGGGCTGTGTATGTCAGACTGAGTGGGTGCCGATCAGTGCGAGCGGGCCGTGTCGATCGGGGCGAGAGGGCCGTGTCGATCGGTGCGAGAGGGCCGTGTCGATCGGGGCGAGAGGGCCGTGTCGATCGGGGCGAGAGGGCCGTGTCGATCGGTGCGAGAGGGCCGTGTCGATCGGTGCGAGAGGGCCGTGTAGATCGGTGCGAGAGGGCCGTGTCGATCGGGGCGAGAGGGCCGTGTCGATCGGTGCGAGAGGGCCGTGTCGATCGGTGCGAGAGGGCCGTGTCGATCGGTGCGAGAGGGCCGTGTCGATCGGTGCGAGAGGGCCGTGTCGATCGGTGCGAGAGGGCCGTGTCGATCGGTGCGAGAGGGCCGTGTCGATCGGTGCGAGAGGGCCGTGTCGATCGGTGCGAGAGGGCCGTGTCGATCGGTGCGAGAGGGCCGTGTCGATCGGTGCGAGAGGGCCGTGTCGATCGGTGCGAGAGGGCCGTGTCGATCGGTGCGAGAGGGCCGTGTCGATCGGTGCGAGAGGGCCGTCTGGATCGGTGCGAGAGGGCCGTCTGGATCGGTGCGAGAGGGCCGTCTGGATCGGTGCGAGAGGGCCGTGTCGATCGGGGCGAGAGGGCCGTGTCGATCGGGGCGAGAGGGCCGTGTCGATCGGGGCGAGAGGGCCGTCTGGATCGGGGCGAGAGGGCCGTCTGGATCGGGGCGAGAGGGCCGTCTGGATCGGGGCGAGAGGGCCGTGTCGATCGGGGCGAGAGGGCCGTGTCGATCGGGGCGAGAGGGCCGTGTCGATCGGGGCGAGAGGGCCGTGTCGATCGGGGCGAGAGGGCCGTGTCGATCGGGGCGAGAGGGCCGTGTCGATCGGGGCGAGAGGGCCGTCTGGATCGGGGCGAGAGGGCCGTCTGGATCGGGGCGAGAGGGCCGTGTCGATAGGTGCGAGAGGGCCGTGTCGATCGGGGCGAGAGGGCCGTGTCGATCGGGGCGAGAGGGCCGTGTAGATCGGGGCGAGAGGGCCGTGTCGATCGGGGCGAGAGGGCCGTGTCGATCGGGGCGAGAGGGCCGTCTGGATTGGGGCGAGAGGGCCGTCTGGATCGGGGCGAGAGGGCCGTCTGGATCGGGGCGAGAGGGCCGTGTCGATCGGTGCGAGAGGGCCGTGTCGATCGGTGCGAGAGGGCCGTGTCGATAGGTGCGAGAGGGCCGTGTCGATCGGGGCGAGAGGGCCGTGTAGATCGGTGCGAGAGGGCCGTGTCGATCGGTGCGAGAGGGCCGTCTGGATCGGTGCGAGAGGGCCGTGTCGATCGGGGCGAGAGGGCCGTGTCGATCGGTGCGAGAGGGCCGTGTCGATCGGTGCGAGAGGGCCGTGTCGATAGGTGCGAGAGGGCCGTCTGGATCGGTGCGAGAGGGCCGTCTGGATCGGTGCGAGAGGGCCGTCTGGATCGGTGCGAGAGGGCCGTCTGGATCGGGGCGAGAGGGCCGTGTCGATCGGTGCGAGAGGGCCGTGTCGATCGGGGCGAGAGGGCCGTGTCGATAGGTGCGAGAGGGCCGTCTGGATCGGTGCGAGAGGGCCGTCTGGATCGGTGCGAGAGGGCCGTGTCGATCGGGGCGAGAGGGCCGTGTCGATAGGTGCGAGAGGGCCGTCTGGATCGGTGCGAGAGGGCCGTCTGGATCGGTGCGAGAGGGCCGTGTAGATCGGTGCGAGAGGGCCGTGTCGATCGGTGCGAGAGGGCCGTGTCGATCGGTGCGAGAGGGCCGTCTGGATCGGTGCGAGAGGGCCGTGTCGATCGGGGCGAGAGGGCCGTGTCGATCGGTGCGAGAGGGCCGTGTCGATCGGGGCGAGAGGGCCGTGTCGATAGGTGCGAGAGGGCCGTCTGGATCGGTGCGAGAGGGCCGTCTGGATCGGTGCGAGAGGGCCGTCTGGATCGGTGCGAGAGGGCCGTCTGGATCGGTGCGAGAGGGCCGTCTGGATCGGGGCGAGAGGGCCGTGTCGATCGGTGCGAGAGGGCCGTGTCGATCGGGGCGAGAGGGCCGTGTCGATAGGTGCGAGAGGGCCGTCTGGATCGGTGCGAGAGGGCCGTGTCGATCGGGGCGAGAGGGCCGTGTCGATAGGTGCGAGAGGGCCGTCTGGATCGGTGCGAGAGGGCCGTCTGGATCGGTGCGAGAGGGCCGTCTGGATCGGTGCGAGAGGGCCGTCTGGATCGGTGCGAGAGGGCCGTCTGGATCGGTGCGAGAGGGCCGTCTGGATCGGGGCGAGAGGGCCGTCTGGATCGGTGCGAGAGGGCCGTCTGGATCGGTGCGAGAGGGCCGTCTGGATCGGGGCGAGAGGGCCGTGTCGATCGGGGCGAGAGGGCCGTGTCGATCGGGGCGAGAGGGCCGTGTCGATCGGGGCGAGAGGGCCGTGTCGATCGGGGCGAGAGGGCCGTGTCGATCGGTGCGAGAGGGCCGTGTCGATCGGGGCGAGAGGGCCGTGTCGATCGGGGCGAGAGGGCCGTCTGGATCGGTGCGAGAGGGCCGTGTCGATCGGTGCGAGAGGGCCGTGTCGATCGGGGCGAGAGGGCCGTCTGGATCGGTGCGAGAGGGCCGTGTCGATCGGTGCGAGAGGGCCGTATGTATCAGTGCGAGAGGGCTCTGTACTTCAGTGTGAGAGAGCTGCGTACATCAGTCTGAGAGGGCTGCGTACATCAGTGCGAGAGGGCTGTAATTAACAGTGCGAGAGGGCTGTATGTAACAGTGCGAGAGGGCTGTATGTATCAGTGCGAGAGGGCTGTATGTATCAGTGCGAGAGGGCTGTATGTAACAGTGCGAGAGGGCTGTATGTATCAGTGCGAGAGGGCTGTATGTATCAGTGCGAGAGGGCTGTATGTGTCAGTGTGAGAGGGCTCTGTACTTCAGTGCGAGAGGGCTGCGTAGATCAGTGCGAGAGGGCTGCGTAGATCAGTGCGAGAGGGCTGCATAGATCAGTGCGAGAGGGCTGCGTAGATCAGTGCGAGAGGGCTGCGTAGATCAGTGCGAGAGGGCTGCGACGATCAGTGCGAGAGGGCTGCGTAGATCAGTGTGAGGGACTTGCATCTGTTAAATTGATGGTCCTGTGTATATGTGTGAGCAGGCTGTGTTTATCAGACTGAGAGAGCTGTGTATATCAGAGTGAGAGAGCTGTGTATATCAGAGTGAGAGAGCTGTGTATATCAGAGTGAGAGAGCTGTGTATATCAGAGTGAGAGAGCTGTGTATATCAGAGTGAGAGGGCTGTGTATATCAGAGTGAGAGGGCTGTGTATATCAGAGTGAGAGGGCTGTGTATATCAGAGTGAGAGGGCTGTGTATATCAGAGTGAGAGGGCTGTGTATATCAGAGTGAGAGGGCTGTGTATATCAGACTGAGTGGGCTGTGTATATCAGTGCGAGAGGGCTCTGTATATCAGTGCGAGAGGGCTCTGTATATCAGTGCGAGAGGGCTGTATGTATCAGTGCGAGAGGGCTGTATGTATCAGTGCGAGAGGGCTGTATGTATCAGTGCGAGAGGGCTGTATGTATCAGTGCGAGAGGGCTGTATGTATCTGTGCGAGAGGGCCGTATGTATCTGTGCGAGAGGGCCGTATGGATCAGTGCGAGAGGGCCGTATGGATCAGTGCGAGAGGGCCGTATGGATCAGTGCGAGAGGGCCGTATGGATCAGTGCGAGAGGGCCGTATGGATCAGTGCGAGAGGGCCGTATGGATCAGTGCGAGAGGGCCGTATGGATCAGTGCGAGAGGGCCGTATGTATCAGTGCGAGAGGGCCGTATGTATCAGTGCGAGAGGGCCGTATGTATCAGTGCGAGAGGGCCGTATGTATCAGTGCGAGAGGGCCGTATGTATCAGTGCGAGAGGGCCGTATGTATCAGTGCGAGAGGGCCGTATGTATCAGTGCGAGAGGGCCGTATGTATCAGTGCGAGGGGGCTCTGCATATCAGTGCGAGAGGGCTGTACATATCAGTGCGAGAGGGCTGTACATATCAGTGCGAGAGGGCTGTTTCTATCAGTGCGAGAGGGCTGTTTCTATAAGTGCGAGAGGGCTGTTTATATCAGTGCGAGAGGGCTGTTTATATCAGTGCGAGAGGGCTCTGTACATCAGTGCGAGAGGGCTCTGTACTTCAGTGTGTGAGGGCTGTATGTGTCAGTGTGAGAGGGCTCTGTACTTCAGTGTGAGAGAGCTGCGTACATCAGTCTGAGAGGGCTCTGTACATCAGTGCGAGAGGCCTGCGTAGATCAGTGCGAGAGGGCTGCGTAGATCAGTGCGAGAGGGCTGCGTAGATCAGTGCGAGAGGGCTGCGTAGATCAGTGCGAGAGGGCTGCGTAGATCAGTGCGAGAGGGCTGCGTAGATCAGTGCGAGAGGGCTGCGACGATCAGTGCAGGAGGGCTGCGACGATCAGTGCGAGAGGGCTGCGTAGATCAGTGTGAGGGACTTGCATCTGTTAAAGTGATGGTCCTGTGTATATGTGTGAGCAGGCTGTGTTTATCAGACTGAGAGAGCTGTGTATATCAGACTGAGAGAGCTGTGTATATCAGACTGAGAGAGCTGTGTATATCAGACTGAGAGAGCTGTGTATATCAGACTGAGAGAGCTGTGTATATCAGACTGAGAGGGCTGTGTATATCAGACTGAGAGGGCTGTGTATATCAGACTGAGAGGGCTGTGTATATCAGACTGAGAGGGCTGTGTATATCAGACTGAGAGGGCTGTGTATATCAGACTGAGAGGGCTGTGTATATCAGACTGAGAGGGCTGTGTATATCAGACTGAGAGGGCTGTGTATATCAGACTGAGAGGGCTGTGTATATCAGACTGAGAGGGCTGTGTATATCAGACTGAGAGGGCTGTGTATATCAGACTGAGAGGGCTGTGTATATCAGACTGAGAGGGCTGTGTATATCAGACTGAGAGGGCTGTGTATATCAGACTGAGAGGGCTGTGTATATCAGACTGAGAGGGCTGTGTATATCAGACTGAGAGGGCTGTGTATATCAGACTGAGAGGGCTGTGTATATCAGACTGAGAGGGCTGTGTATATCAGAGTGAGAGGGCTGTGTATATCAGAGTGAGAGGGCTGTGTATATCAGAGTGAGAGGGCTGTGTATATCAGAGTGAGAGGGCTGTGTATATCAGAGTGAGAGGGCTGTGTATATCAGAGTGAGAGGGCTGTGTATATCAGAGTGAGAGGGCTGTGTATATCAGAGTGAGAGGGCTGTGTATATCAGACTGAGTGGGCTGTGTATATCAGACTGAGCGGGCTGTGTATATCAGACTGAGCGGGCTGTGTATATCAGACTGAGCGGGCTGTGTATATCAGACTGAGCGGGCTGTGTATATCAGACTGAGCGGGCTGTGTATATCAGACTGAGCGGGCTGTGTATATCAGACTGAGCGGGCTGTGTATATCAGACTGAGCGGGCTGTGTATATCAGACTGAGCGGGCTGTGTATATCAGACTGAGCGGGCTGTGTATATCAGACTGAGCGGGCTGTGTATATCAGACTGAGCGGGCTGTGTATATCAGACTGAGCGGGCTGTGTATATCAGACTGAGCGGGCTGTGTATATCAGACTGAGCGGGCTGTGTATATCAGACTGTGAGGGCTGTGTATATCAGACTGTGAGGGCTGTGTATATCAGACTGTGAGGGCTGTGTATATCAGACTGTGAGGGCTGTGTATATCAGACTGTGAGGGCTGTGTATATCAGACTGTGAGGGCTGTGTATATCAGACTGTGAGGGCTGTGTATATCAGACTGTGAGGGCTGTGTATATCAGAGTGAGAGGGCTGTGTATATCAGAGTGAGAGGGCTGTGTATATCAGAGTGAGAGGGCTGTGTATATCAGAGTGAGAGGGCTGTGTATATCAGAGTGAGAGGGCTGTGTATATCAGAGTGAGAGGGCTGTGTATATCAGAGCGAGAGGGCTGTGTATATCAGAGCGAGAGGGCTGTGTATATCAGAGCGAGAGGGCTGCGTATATCAGAGCGAGAGGGCTGCGTACATCAGAGCGAGAGGGCTGCGTACATCAGTGCGAGAGGGCTGCGTACATCAGTGCGAGAGGGCTGCGTACATCAGTGCGAGAGGGCTGCGTACATCAGTGCGAGAGGGCTGCGTACATCAGTGCGAGAGGGCTGCGTACATCAGTGCGAGAGGGCTGCGTACATCAGTGCGAGAGGGCTGCGTACATCAGTGCGAGAGGGCTGCGTACATCAGTGCGAGAGGGCTGCGTACATCAGTGCGAGAGGGCTGCGTACATCAGTGCGAGAGGGCTGCGTACATCAGTGCGAGAGGGCTGCGTACATCAGTGCGAGAGGGCTGCGTACATCAGTGCGAGAGGGCTGCGTACATCAGTGCGAGAGGGCTGCGTACATCAGTGCGAGAGGGCTGCGTACATCAGTGCGAGAGGGCTGCGTACATCAGTGCGAGAGGGCTGCGTACATCAGTGCGAGAGGGCTGCGTACATCAGTGCGAGAGGGCTGCGTACATCAGTGCGAGAGGGCTGCGTAGATCAGTGCGAGAGGGCTGCGTAGATCAGTGCGAGAGGGCTGCGTAGATCAGAGCGAGAGGGCTGCGTATATCAGAGCGCGAGGGCTGCGTAGATCAGTGCGCGAGGGCTGCGTAGATCAGTGCGAGAGGGCTGCGACGATCAGTGCGAGAGGGCTGCGTAGATCAGTGTGAGGGACTTGCATCTGTTAAAGTGATGGTCCTGTGTATATGTGTGAGCAGGCTGTGTTTATCAGACTGAGAGAGCTGTGTATATCAGATTGAGAGGGCTGTGTATATCTGATGAGTGGGCTGTGTATGTCAGACTGAGTGGGTGCCGATCAGTGCGAGCGGGCCGTGTCGATCGGGGCGAGAGGGCCGTGTCGATCGGTGCGAGAGGGCCGTGTCGATCGGGGCGAGAGGGCCGTGTCGATCGGGGCGAGAGGGCCGTGTCGATCGGTGCGAGAGGGCCGTGTCGATCGGTGCGAGAGGGCCGTGTAGATCGGTGCGAGAGGGCCGTGTCGATCGGGGCGAGAGGGCCGTGTCGATCGGTGCGAGAGGGCCGTGTCGATCGGTGCGAGAGGGCCGTGTCGATCGGTGCGAGAGGGCCGTGTCGATCGGTGCGAGAGGGCCGTGTCGATCGGTGCGAGAGGGCCGTGTCGATCGGTGCGAGAGGGCCGTGTCGATCGGTGCGAGAGGGCCGTGTCGATCGGTGCGAGAGGGCCGTGTCGATCGGTGCGAGAGGGCCGTGTCGATCGGTGCGAGAGGGCCGTGTCGATCGGTGCGAGAGGGCCGTGTCGATCGGTGCGAGAGGGCCGTGTCGATCGGTGCGAGAGGGCCGTCTGGATCGGTGCGAGAGGGCCGTCTGGATCGGTGCGAGAGGGCCGTCTGGATCGGTGCGAGAGGGCCGTGTCGATCGGGGCGAGAGGGCCGTGTCGATCGGGGCGAGAGGGCCGTGTCGATCGGGGCGAGAGGGCCGTCTGGATCGGGGCGAGAGGGCCGTCTGGATCGGGGCGAGAGGGCCGTCTGGATCGGGGCGAGAGGGCCGTGTCGATCGGGGCGAGAGGGCCGTGTCGATCGGGGCGAGAGGGCCGTGTCGATCGGGGCGAGAGGGCCGTGTCGATCGGGGCGAGAGGGCCGTGTCGATCGGGGCGAGAGGGCCGTGTCGATCGGGGCGAGAGGGCCGTCTGGATCGGGGCGAGAGGGCCGTCTGGATCGGGGCGAGAGGGCCGTGTCGATAGGTGCGAGAGGGCCGTGTCGATCGGGGCGAGAGGGCCGTGTCGATCGGGGCGAGAGGGCCGTGTAGATCGGGGCGAGAGGGCCGTGTCGATCGGGGCGAGAGGGCCGTGTCGATCGGGGCGAGAGGGCCGTCTGGATTGGGGCGAGAGGGCCGTCTGGATCGGGGCGAGAGGGCCGTCTGGATCGGGGCGAGAGGGCCGTGTCGATCGGTGCGAGAGGGCCGTGTCGATCGGTGCGAGAGGGCCGTGTCGATAGGTGCGAGAGGGCCGTGTCGATCGGGGCGAGAGGGCCGTGTAGATCGGTGCGAGAGGGCCGTGTCGATCGGTGCGAGAGGGCCGTCTGGATCGGTGCGAGAGGGCCGTGTCGATCGGGGCGAGAGGGCCGTGTCGATCGGTGCGAGAGGGCCGTGTCGATCGGTGCGAGAGGGCCGTGTCGATAGGTGCGAGAGGGCCGTCTGGATCGGTGCGAGAGGGCCGTCTGGATCGGTGCGAGAGGGCCGTCTGGATCGGTGCGAGAGGGCCGTCTGGATCGGGGCGAGAGGGCCGTGTCGATCGGTGCGAGAGGGCCGTGTCGATCGGGGCGAGAGGGCCGTGTCGATAGGTGCGAGAGGGCCGTCTGGATCGGTGCGAGAGGGCCGTCTGGATCGGTGCGAGAGGGCCGTGTCGATCGGGGCGAGAGGGCCGTGTCGATAGGTGCGAGAGGGCCGTCTGGATCGGTGCGAGAGGGCCGTCTGGATCGGTGCGAGAGGGCCGTGTAGATCGGTGCGAGAGGGCCGTGTCGATCGGTGCGAGAGGGCCGTGTCGATCGGTGCGAGAGGGCCGTCTGGATCGGTGCGAGAGGGCCGTGTCGATCGGGGCGAGAGGGCCGTGTCGATCGGTGCGAGAGGGCCGTGTCGATCGGGGCGAGAGGGCCGTGTCGATAGGTGCGAGAGGGCCGTCTGGATCGGTGCGAGAGGGCCGTCTGGATCGGTGCGAGAGGGCCGTCTGGATCGGTGCGAGAGGGCCGTCTGGATCGGTGCGAGAGGGCCGTCTGGATCGGGGCGAGAGGGCCGTGTCGATCGGTGCGAGAGGGCCGTGTCGATCGGGGCGAGAGGGCCGTGTCGATAGGTGCGAGAGGGCCGTCTGGATCGGTGCGAGAGGGCCGTGTCGATCGGGGCGAGAGGGCCGTGTCGATAGGTGCGAGAGGGCCGTCTGGATCGGTGCGAGAGGGCCGTCTGGATCGGTGCGAGAGGGCCGTCTGGATCGGTGCGAGAGGGCCGTCTGGATCGGTGCGAGAGGGCCGTCTGGATCGGTGCGAGAGGGCCGTCTGGATCGGGGCGAGAGGGCCGTCTGGATCGGTGCGAGAGGGCCGTCTGGATCGGTGCGAGAGGGCCGTCTGGATCGGGGCGAGAGGGCCGTGTCGATCGGGGCGAGAGGGCCGTGTCGATCGGGGCGAGAGGGCCGTGTCGATCGGGGCGAGAGGGCCGTGTCGATCGGGGCGAGAGGGCCGTGTCGATCGGTGCGAGAGGGCCGTGTCGATCGGGGCGAGAGGGCCGTGTCGATCGGGGCGAGAGGGCCGTCTGGATCGGTGCGAGAGGGCCGTGTCGATCGGTGCGAGAGGGCCGTGTCGATCGGGGCGAGAGGGCCGTCTGGATCGGTGCGAGAGGGCCGTGTCGATCGGTGCGAGAGGGCCGTGTCGATCGGGGCGAGAGGGCCGTGTCGATCGGGGCGAGAGGGCCGTGTCGATCGGGGCGAGAGGGCCGTGTCGATCGGGGCGAGAGGGCCGTGTCGATCGGTGCGAGAGGGCCGTGTCGATCGGGGCGAGAGGGCCGTCTGGATCGGGGCGAGAGGGCCGTCTGGATCGGGGCGAGAGGGCCGTGTCGATCGGTGCGAGAGGGCCGTGTCGATCGGGGCGAGAGGGCCGTGTCGATCGGGGCGAGAGGGCCGTGTCGATCGGGGCGAGAGGGCCGTGTCGATCGGGGCGAGAGGGCCGTCTGGATCGGGGCGAGAGGGCCGTCTGGATCGGGGCGAGAGGGCCGTGTCGATCGGGGCGAGAGGGCCGTCTGGATCGGGGCGAGAGGGCCGTCTGGATCGGGGCGAGAGGGCCGTGTCGATCGGTGCAAGAGGGCCGTGTATATCAATATGAGAGGGTTAGGTATATCAGTGTGAGATGAGGGAGCTCTGTATGTCAGTGCGAGAGGGCTGTGTATGTCAGGGTGTATAGAAGACTGTATAGAAGATTGAGGAAATTCAATTTGAGTTCCCTGGTTCAGTGCTCGCTTTTAAATTGCTAAATTGTGCTAGAGTATTGCATTTTCACTGGCTCCTTGTTTCCAACTGGGGTTTGCTTCTTGGAGACAGACTCCCTGTTGGATCAAATGTCTGCTGCCTTAACGAAATATCTGGGGAAGCAGTCATTTCCTGCAGCCCTCGTAGAACAAGCAGGACATTCTGCGGTGTCACAGAGAATGGAGGACTCAATGTGTCCTAGATTTCGGAATCGTCCAGATACTGGAAGCAGGCATAAGTACAATGGAAGAGTTAAATACAAGAGGAATCGGGATGAAAGCACCTTTAACAAGTTTGATTATTACAATGGATGACAGAATTGGAACAGCAATCATAGGTGAATGAATCCCAAGAATGCCCGAGGAACAGTGCTTTAGATGTGACTCAAAGTATCAATATGCAATGAATAGCCATAAGTGGAGGGGCAGTGTCCTCGAATAAAACACGACACAGAGAACTCTGAGGCAGAAGAGGAAGGTATGGATGAATGTGAATGAATTGTACTAGACACAAGTAGTTTTAGTCCTGTGATGAATGTGTTAATTGTGGATATGTTCAACTGTGCTGTATTGGATAGTGCTTGCACCTTGACAGTATGTGGAACTGATTGAATCCAGATAACACTGTAACCACTCAGTAGTGAGGATCGATGCAAGGTTAAGGAGTATAAAAGGACTAACAGCTTTAGATTTGGTGATGACAGCACATTGAAGTCACAATTCCGTGTAAAATTGCTGAGGTAGGCCACATTATCAGTACTGATGTAGCCTCCAGTGAGATTCCTTTTACTTTTGAGTAAGCCTTCAATGAAATAGGCCCAAATGAAACTTGATATAGGGCATGATAAGGTATTTGTTTTTGGGAAGTCAGTGAATTTGCAGTTTACCCAGTCAGGGCATTATTGTATCCCTTTAAAAAAAACCTGATGTTTCTAGTCAGAGTGCTGGAGAAGTAGTGATGGCATCAAGTGTTAAGAATCAGACAGATAAAAGGCAAAATGTCTTAAAGTTACATGGACAATTTGCTCACCCTTCTTGTCAGAGATTGAACTCCTGCTAAATGATGCAGGTGTGATTGATGAAGAGTATACGAGGATAATAAAAGATCAGTGAAAAGTGTGAAATCTGTAAAAAGTATCAGAGGACACCATCACATCCTATTGTCAGCCTTCCATTGGCACATGACTTTAATGAGGTAGTTGCCATGGATTTAAAGATATGGGACAAAGACAAGAATATTTTCATTCTACATTTTATAGACCTAGCAACTAAATTTAGTCTTCCTACAATGATAAACAGTAAGGACAAAAGGATGATTATAGGCAAAATGATGGATTATAGGATAGGGACTGGACTTGGGGCACCAGCTAAGTTTCTGACTCATAATGGAGGGAAATTTGCTAATAATGAGTTCAGAGACGTGTGAAAACATGAACATTATGGTTATGAATACTGCAGCTTAAAGTCCTTTCAGCAATGGGCTTTTTGAAAGGAATCACGCAGTGTTTGATGAAATGTTACATAAAATCTTCGCTGACCAGCCAAACTGCAAGTTGACAACTGCCCTGGCATGGGCGGTTCATGCAAAGACTTTGCCTCAGATGGTTGGAGGATATATTCCCTATCAATTGATCTATGGGCGGAATCCCAAATTGCCTTCTGTACTGTGCGACAGTCCGCCTGCTCTAGAAGATACAATTAGTTCCATTTTTTTCTACAAATTTTAATGCTTTACGTGCAGGGAGACAGGCTTTCATCAAGGCTGAGGTCTCGGAGAAAATTCGGAGAGCTCTGAGGCATCGTATAAGGCCATCTGAGGCAGAATTTAGTTCAGGAGATTTGGTGTACTATAAAAGAGAGGGTCATAGGGAATGGAAGGGCCCTGGTAAGGTCATAGGTCATGATGGTAAGACTGTAGTTATCAAACATGGAAGTCAAACTGTTAAGGTTCATTCTTCATGATCGATCGGAGTTAATTACAAAATCTCAGAATCTGAGCAGCTGATAGAAGGAAACGAGGCCCCTTGTACCTCAAATACTCATGTGTTTTGTGATGAAGGTCCTGAGGCACAGAATACGGTAGATCAAGGGTTGGTTAGTAGTGTGACTGATCATATCGCTCAGGAAAGAACTATCACATCCAAAGGCTAATTGCTCCAAGTAGGTACTCGGGTGACGTATATTCCAAAGGAGTCTAATAAATGGAGGGATGCGATAATTGTTGGACGTGCAGGAAAATCTACAGGCACGTTTAAATATTGGTTAAATGTTCAAGATGATGGCCAAAAAGCAAGGTCCATGGACTGGCAGAACAGGTTAAAGAGTGGAGGGTAAGAAAGCGCAGTGCAAGTTCTAATATTGGGTCTGGAAGTGACTCTTGTGTAATGAAACATTCACGTACTGGAGAAAGAACCTCCAATAAAGCGCGAGGGAGATCTTCTAGCAATAGTTCCAAAAGACATCAAAGTGTTATTGGGACCATAGTTTGAACAGATTCCACAATGAAATGAAGGCTAGACAACAGTCTCAGAATAGAACTAGAAACAGAAGTCCTCATAGCTGTGACGTTTTACTGGCTGCCAATAAACTTGAGGATAAACTAATAAGAGAAGCAAAAGATAAGGAATTCGAGAATTGGAGAGAGTTTGGTGTTTATTCTGAGATACCAGATAGGGGACAGCCAACTTTGTCACATAGAGGGTTTGTACTGAAAAAGTCCTTCCCAATGGAACTTATAAGGCTAAAGCGAGGCTAGCTGCGAGAGGTTTTGAAGAGCGACTGGGTGATACTGAGAGTGGACCCTCCTATAGATGGAAAAGTAATCATGAAAATCTTTTTGGCTCTTTTGACCACATATTCATGGGAATGTAGATCCATTGACATAAAAGCTGTATTTCTGCAAGGTGAGACTTCTCAGAGAGAAGTGTTTCCAAAACTACCTAAAGAGGCAGCAGATGCAGAAGGAAAATTATGGAAGGTGAACAAATGCATCTATGGCCTTATGATGTTTCCAGGGTGTGGTATTTCTCGGCGAGATCTGTTTTGAAAATTGGTTGTGTTCAAGTAAAAGCAGATCCTGCGATGTTTTATTGGTATAAAGGGAAACTTTCAGGCATCTTCATTATGCATGTTGATGATTTCTTATGGGGTGGTACTGCAGATTTTGAGAAATATGTTAATTATAGGAGGGCAGAATTTAAAATTGGGAGTCAGGCTTGTGGGCCTTTAAATATATTGGTTTGGATATTAAGCAGACTAAGTCTGGGATAAGCTTGAAACCATAATCCTATTTAGAGAGTGTTACTCCCATCCCGGTTAATCATGTTAGGTCATCACAGAAAGATCATGATCTATCTGAAGCAGAGACTGAGCAATTGCAAAGCCTGGTTGGTCAATTAAACTGGTTGTGCTCTCAGACTAGGCCTGATGTTAGTTTTGATGTGCTGGAGTTAAGCTCGATGATGAAACATCCAAAAGTTGAGAATGTTTTAAGAGCAAATAAAACGTTGTTACAACCAGGTGAGAACGAGTTCCAGGGGTTCCCTTTCAGCCTTCACCTGGTCTTACTGTAACAGGATTTATTTTTAAACACACCATGTTTTTCAGCTCCCCTTGGTGAATCCTTGTTCACCGCTTTCCAATTATAAGGCAAAGAAACCAGCACAAACAGGCTTTCTTAGGTTTAAAGAAGAAAAGTTGAAATTTATTAACTTTAAACTCTAATTTGGTTAACGCCTACGGATACATGACGCACCCACACTAGCATGCATACGCGATACACCCATGCAAATAGAGACAGAAAAGAGAAGAAAAATAAAGTGGAAAATTGTGGGGCAATATCTGAAGAGTTTTTGTTACAGTTCTTCGAGCTCACTGTAGAGTCCTTGACTGTAGGGGGATCTTGCGTTTTGTTGGGGCCCAGTATTCTTCTTAAACCTTGTTCACTGTAGGAGACTTTTCTCTCTTGGGGTTCATGTGTCTTCAGTGGATTCAGAGGCTTGTGCGAAAGAGATGGGAGCAGACAGGAGAGATCTTCTCAGTCCAAGAACAAACAGACACTCCCTCTGAGTTCAAACTGTTTCAGAAAAACCCAGGTTGCCAAGCAAGTTAGTCATGTGACTAACTGGTCTGACCATGTCTTGGATTACAGCAGTCTCTGGAATGCTCCTCTTACACACAATACCTGGTGATCAAGGTCCATTGTGGTTGAATGTGTCAGGGAATGGTCCTTTATCCTTCCAATCACTGTCTGTTAATATGCAAATATCTTTTCCAGCCACGGCTGATCTGCTTAACAAGTCCTTTCTTCACTCCAGTAACAATTTAAAATCAATGTTCGTGACAAAATTAATGTGCCTCATTCTTGGCAGGTTGGGGCCTAGCATGACAACGTAGAAAAAACTAAATCTGGAGAAATGTGTACTGAAGTTCCCATCCTTTGGTGACCCAAAGAACATGAAGCTAAAATTTTTTAGTGATGCTTCACATGCCAATCTTGCTGATGTGTATTGGAGTGCAGCTGACTTCATAATATTTCTGATGGGTGAAAATGGGAAATGTTGTCCTTTAACTTGGGAGGCTAAGAAAATAAAATGGGTCT
This sequence comes from Heterodontus francisci, assembly GCF_036365525.1. Lineage (NCBI taxonomy): Eukaryota > Metazoa > Chordata > Chondrichthyes > Heterodontiformes > Heterodontidae > Heterodontus > Heterodontus francisci. Next base: position 34,339,582 of record NC_090394.1, on the reverse strand, counting down.
TAAAAAGCACTTTAGCTGCGGAAACACTAGGTCTTGTGGAAGCAGTCGATATGGGGTTTTATTTGTCAAATATGTTGGGTGACATTCTGATCAAGGGACTTACTGCAGGTAGGATACCCATTGAATGTTATGTGGATAATCGTTCTTTGTGGGACAATGTACACTCTATAAAAAGTGAGAGTGAAAAAAGACTACGTATTGACCTTGCTGGATTAAAACAAATGCTGGAGAGAAAGGAAATCACCAAAATTAAATGGGTAGATGTAAGTCATAAGCTGTCCGATTGTTTCACAAAAAGAAATGCTGGTACAAAGAAATTGTTAGGGGTGCTGGAGGAGGGGTGTCTCACAATGTAATATTTTGTACCCAATATGGAATTTATTTTGATTTATTTTGAAATGTTCTTTGAGCCTGTTAATCCAGGTTGTTTTGTAAAGGAAATCTGTTGATTGTGTATCAATGGTTTGATTATATGCAGATGAAGGGTGCTAATTGGGGTCTCAGTTGAGCACTTATAAGCAGATACTCACTGAGACTGGTGGTGGGTTTGAGTGAGGAGCTATATGTTTGTAATCCTTTTACTCTGCACAATAAATGTGAAACTGAGTTAATATTGGCTCCTGCATTATCCTTCCATAACAAGCTTTCTGGAGTTTAACAAGAGGGCTGTGTATATCATTGTGAAGAGGCTGTGTATCAGTGTGAGGGACTTGCATATGTCAAAGTGATTGCCCTGTGAATTTCAGTGTGAGAAAGCTGTGTATATCGTTGTGATATTTTTCAGGATATTGAGATAACACTCACTGAAAATCTATGTTCTCTGGAAGCCTATTTCATAAACTGGAGACTCTAACAAAATGCCACCAAGTCTGTTTCAGCTTTCCACCTGAACAACTCGAAGGCTAGGGAAGAACGTCTCATTCAGTTCTATGGTTGCCCATGGCCCAACACCAAAATACCTTCCCATCACTCTTGACAGTACATTGATCTGCAGGCAACACCTCCAGAACACCGGAGCAAAGATCAAGACAAGAGTGAATCTCATATGGAAACTGGCGGACACCACCTGAAGGAGTAGAGCCAACACATTATGCACAGCTTCACTCGCCCTGGTCTACCCAACAGCAGAGTACTGCACCTCAACCTGGCTCAGGAGCCGCCACACAAACATGGTATATATCTAACTCTGGGAAAATCATGAGGATTATTTCTGGAACGTTGAGACCAACACAGCTTGAGTAGTTGTCTGTGCTAGAACAAAGAACAGTACAGCACAGGAACAGGCCATTCAGCCCACCAAGCCTGTACCGATCTTGATGCCTGCCTAAACTAAAACCTTTTGCACTTCCGGGGACCGTATCCCTCTATTTCCTTCCTATTCATGTATTTGTCAAGATGTCTCTTAAACGTCGCTATCGTATCTGCTTCCACCACCTCCCCTGGCAGCAAGTTCCAGGCACTCACCACTCTCTGTGTAAAAAAAAAAACTTGCCTTGCACATCCCCTCTAAAATTTGCCCCTTGCACCTTAAACCTATGTCCCCTAGTAACTGACTCTTCCACCCTGGGAAAAAGCTTCTGACTATCCACTCTGTCCATGCCGCTCATAACTTTGTAAGGCTCTATCATTTTGCCACTCTACCTCCGTCGTTCCAGTGAAAACAATCCGAGTTTTTCCAATCTCTCCTCATAGCTAATGCTAGCACACATTGAACCTCCTGAAGTCTGGAGGGAAAACATTCTCCTCAAAGACCACCAGCTGATGGCAAACAAAGCACTCCCATTGATACAGGACCTCAAAAAAAACATGCACTTGCCTGAAATCTCAGCCATACTGGAATACACTCCACACACATTACAAACAGACAGCCCCACCTCTCGATGGTGCATCTTCTGGTTGACTGCCAACATCACCAACCACAACCTGGTAACTGACGCGAGTGGTGAAGTCCCAGGTTTCAACCTCCCATGGAAAATCTGGACAACCCTCAACTGCTCGAGGATAGGCCAAGGAAGATGTGGTTACTTGCACCACAAGTGGAACATGAGGACCAGCTCAAACTGTGACTGTGGACCATCGCCCACATATTGAACTCTTGCCCCAAGATTTCCATTCCTGGTGACATCACAACCATTCACATTGCATCAGCTGAAGCCTTTGAATAGGTTGTTAACCCTGACATTGAACTATAACTGCTTCCTCAGACATACAAATGTATATGTATTATATATATCAGTGAAGGATTTCAGTATATCAGTGTCAAATGGGGGTTGCGTACGTCAGTGTGTTGGATTTTATAATTCAGTGCAAGGGGTTTGTGTAGATCAGTGCGAGGGGTTTGTGTAGATCAATGCGAGAGGCTTGTGTATATCAGGGGAGGCAGTGGCATAGTGGTACTGTTGCTAGACTAGTTACCCAGAGCCTCAGGCTAATGCTCTGGGGATATGGGTTTGAATTCCACCATGAATTCAATTAATAAAAAAATCAGCTGGAATTAAACAGCTAGTCTAGTGGTGATAATGAACCATTGTTGATTGTTGCAAAAACCCATCTGGTTCACTATTGTCCTGTAGGGAAGGAAATCTGCTGTCCTTACCTGGTCTGGCCTACATGTGACTCCAGACCCACAGCAACGTAGTTGACTCTTAACTGTTCTCTGAAATGGCTTAGCAAGCCACTCAGTTGTATGAAACTGCTACAAAGCCTAAGAAAAGGAATGAAACCTTACGGACCACCCGGCAGCAGCCTAGGCGCCGGAAATGACAATGGCAAACCCAGCCCTGTCAACCCTGCAAAGTCCTCCTTACTAACATCTGGGGTTGTGTAAATTAGTATGTGGAGGCTTTGCATATCAGTGTGAGGGGTTTGTGTTAATCAGTGTGTGGGAGTTTGTGTATATCAGTGTGAGGGGTTTATGTATATCAGTGTGTGGAAGTTTGTGTATATCAGTGTGAGGAGTCTGTGTATATCAGTGTCACTGTGCATTGTATAACTGTGTCAATAAGGATGTTGAATTCAATGTATTTGGGATGTTTTATCAGTGTCTCAGATGTTCATAACAGGGTAACAGGATGTTTGTAGCAATGTGTGAGTGTTTCTACCCGTTTGTGCTCAGAGTGCTACAATCAGTGTGTACGTGTTTCTTGTCAGTGTGTGAGGGTGTTTATATCAATATATGATGCTTTTTATACCAATATCTAACGGCACTCATATCAGTGTGTGATTCTGTTTACATCAATGGGTTAAGATGTTTCAATCAATGTGGTAAATGTTTATATCAGTGAGGTGTTCAGTTCCGTGTGTGAGGCTGTTTATATTAGCATTTTTAGATGTTTCTATCAGTGTGTTAAATGGGTTAAGGTGATTTTATCAATGTATTAACATATTTATATCAGCATGTAAGGCTGTTTATATCAGTGCCCAGGTGGGTATATTTGCCTCTTTATATTAGCATGTCCAAGAATGTTTGTTTATGTCAGGTGAGTGTGAAGCCAACTTTTTCTTTGTCTGTAGGTTTTTATTGTAATTGTATATGCAGTGTTAATGAGTGGAATGATTGTTTCTATCGGTTATTTTATGAGGGTGTTTATATCAGTATTGAGAATATTTATATCATGGTGTGAGGGTATTTATACCAGCATGTGATGGTTTTTATATATCAGTGGAGTTTACATCAGTGTGTTAGAGCATTTCTACCAGTGTCTATCTCTCCTGAAATTCCATGTTTGAATCCTTCCAATATGGTTTGCACCCCTGCTACAGTACCAAAATGGCTCTTATCAACTCACAAGTGACATCCTATGTGACTGTGACAGATAAACAATCCCTCCTCGTCCTTCTCTACCTATTTTCAGCCTTTGATACGGTTAACCACATCATCCTCTCCAACACCTCTCCACTCTTGTCCAATTACATAGGACTGCACTCGCCTGGTTCCATTCTTATCTAGCTACTCTGATGACCAGGTGAGGAAGGGGTCTCAGGCTTCCCTTTTGCCCCTTCTCTGGTTTGACTGCAACAGGGTTTATTCTTTTAACACAGTGATTTAGCTTACCGCCTCAAGGAACATGTGCTCCTGTTCCTGGAATATAATTGCAAATGAACCAATCAGACAGGTTTTCTTGAGTTTAAACAAGAAAGATGTAAGTTTATTAATCTTATCACTCTAAACCAGTTAACATTACTAAAATACATGATGCATCCATGCTCACATTCACCTGAGAGGCACACACACTCACAAATAGATTACAGAGGGAAACACAAAGTTGGAAGGTTGGAGTAGAGTCCTTAATAAAAATTGAATTTAAATACTGAAGTTTAGTCCCAGAATCTTTAGTTGAAGTTGTAGTCCTGAAGTCCTCGCTGGGCCACGTGCACAATTTGGGCTTGCTTCTCTGGTTCCAGAAGGCAGAAGAGGATCTTTATCCATGTCCCCTGAGTTGCTGGCTGTGCTGCTGGGCTGTAGGTTTGCAGCTGAGGCTTCGCTGGAACTTTACTGGAGAGAGAGAGGAAATGTTCCTTCCCTAGATTTTCAGTTACTGTCTGCCTTCTCAGGCACAATTCACAAACTCCCAGAGTTACACAAGCAGTCATGTTATGTGACCACCTCTTTGTTTTTGATTCAAAGTCTTCTGGAATGTTCTTTGAGATTAAATGCTTTCTTCAAGTTGTTAAAACATACTTGGTTGGGAGAGGGGGTGGGGGTGGGGTGCGCGGTTTGGCTCTTTCAAAGTCAATGGGTGTCAATGGCTTTTGATGATCAACATTGACAAAATGATTCTAGGTAATTGAATCAGAGCACACCCCCATTGTTCTGGCCAGACTGGGTAATCACCTCTGTCTCCAGCCGTCCTTTGGCTTCTCATATGCAAATTGTGCACGGCCATCTTAGCTGCTCTGTTTTGCTTTTTAAAATTTATTTGTAATAATGTCCAGTAAAAGTCTCAGGCAAAGTTCCATATGATGGAATTAATATTTCCCTTTGGCGTGCGGGGTTTCCGTCACACCTTCGTACCACCAAGAGATAACACAGGAAAACACACGTGCATTTTTTCATTCACTCTCATACACTCAGAAATCTTAAAATTGTTGCAGCTTGTCTTTTTCTGCCTGCAGCAGTAGTGCTGATTTAAACTGCCCTTTTCCCTTGAGGTTGGTCTGAGATGGTTAGGTGTTGTCCAATGGATTTAAAGTTTGTAATGAGCTGGGGAAGGGGAAGCTTGGTTTCTGCAAATTTCCATAATTGCTGAGGGGGGCGTTCTTCTTTGTGCACAAGCTTTCACCCCTTAGCTGCTGTTTTTGCAACATATGGTTCTAACCCTTCAGGTCTCAGTACCTTGCTAATTTCTCTCTCTATGGTAGTATTGGGCGATGAGTTGGTTTTAAACCCCTGTGAGGTCCCTGAGATTTCCTCTGGGCCTTTGTTCTTATTGGAGTCTGAAGTAAGATTGTTGGATTCAATCATCGCTGGGCTTGAGCCCTGATCGTGGGAGTCTGCAGTGGGTGGATCCACTCTGACCTCACATTCAGTGTTCTGGTGAGCCATACAAGTGCTGCTCACTTTAGAGCATTTTAGTTTCCCTTTTCTCCTGACTGTGGGGAGGGTCTCTTTGCTCATCTCCCTCATGTCCTCTGGGACATTCCTGCTCACAGGTATCTGTCCAGATTCCACTGCACTCCCCTGTGGCACATCGACTAGGTGAGGCATCACTCTCACTGTTAATCTGCCTTTTTGGGAACTGTCTTTGTTCCCGCAGGTTTCTGCAATTGCTGTTAACAGCCCTGGTAGGGTGCTTCTTTTGCCTGCATGTATGTAGGAAGGTGTGGGGTCTAATTTTCCCAACATTTCAAGGTTGGCTGACCAGACAGTAGGGGATTTTATTTGGGAATCCTCCTTTGACCTGTTCTCCCTGTCTTTTTCGTCCCCTTCCTGCCTAACATTCTGCCAGACCTATACTTCTCTATCCCCTTTTGTTCTCGGCAGGGGTCCCTCACAATTCACCAGCCCTCTGCTGGAGGGTTCTCCGAAAGCCGGAACAGGAATTAGGGTGCAGATTTCACTGCAAGTTGGGCCTTCCCCTCAACCTGGCACGTGTCGCAAGTTTTACACTACATCTTTGTAGAGATTTGGACAGTCAAACTGCTGTCTTATGCGGGCTTTGGTTTTTTGTACACCGACATGTACAGCTACTGTAAACTCATGTGCCATTCTTAGTATTTATCTCTGGTACCTTGGCGGCACCACTAACTGGTGAACCACTGTCCACTGTTTGTCCTCCAGTCTGTGAGGAGAACTCCATTTCCTCATCAGCACCTCATTCTTTACATAGTAGCAATCAGGGACTCCCTCTGCTTCAATTTCAGTTTGGGCAGCCTGTGCTAACTTCCTTAATACTGGGGCAGCTTGCTGAGCCTCAACTAGGGAAGATTTGTTTAACCCATTCCCTGGGTACTCTAACTCGCCAAAGAAAGTTTCAGACAAGTAGACAGCATGGTCATCTATCTGTGGTGCCAGTTCAGCCTCCTCTGAGGGAGCTGGTTTGGCCATGGCCCGAGTCAGTGCACAATCAGGAGAAATGCAGGGGACTGTCTCCTGTCACTGCCCTGTGTCTCTGACCTTCTTCGGTCTCTCTACTACTACTGGGGAAGCTACCACCTTCGCCCCCGCCAGATCGTTACCTAGGAGCATTACCTGTCTACAGGCAAACTAGGGACAATCCCAACGGTCACTGGTTCTGACACTAGGTCGCACTCCAAGTGCACTCGATATAAAGATATGGGCATACACTGCCCTCCGATACCATTCACTACCATTCTAGTATTTACTGCACTCTCTGGGGGGAAAGGTCATGCCTTTTTTCAGCAAAAGGGATCTAGCGGCCCCTGTATCCCTGAGTATGACAATGGGCTTGCTTGCTCCACTCGAGGGGTATGAGGTTATTCTCCCTTTGGACACAAAATCCTGATAACCTTCAGGGATCTCATTATATTTTCCCACACCCACAGCAGTATGCTTTCTGGGTCTGACTGCTGTTGCAGTTAAAGCCACAGCCCGCTCTGCTGTGCTTTCCATCAGGGTCCCTTCTCCTGCACTAGTTGGGTGTGCCCTGATTAACCCTACAGGCTTTCCGCATAGTTTCCAGCAGTCAGCTCTGAGGTGACCTGCCTTGTTACAGTGGAAACAGACAGGTCTCCGGGTCCCACTCTTGCTTGTATATGAAAGCAAACTCATCAGCCAGAACTGTGGCTTGCCTCACTCTGTGCACTTTTTGTTCCTCCACATGGGTCTTTATACAAAGGGGGAGAGAGGTTTTAAATTCCTCGAGTAGGATCACCTGTCTGAGGATTTCATATGTGGGCTGTTCTTTCAGGGCCCTTAAGCACTCGTCAGAAGCCAGCTGTTTACTTCTCTCAAACTCCATATAAATTTGATCAGCTTGTTTCCAGAGGGTTTGGAATTTCTGGTGGTACGCTTCCAGTACCAGCTCATATACCCTGAGGATAGTATTTTTAGTCAATTCATAATTTAATAAATTTTCATCTGGCAACAGGGAATAAACCTCATGGCCTTTTCCTGTTAGCTTACTTTGTAGCAATAGTGTCCAACTCTCGGCCGGCCATTTTAACTGCCTTGCAAGCTTTTCAAATGTGACAAAAAATGCTTCCACATCTCCCTCATTGAACTTTGGGATCAATTGGGAGAACTTTAAGAGCTCAGCACACTGTCCTGAATTAAGTGCAGTCTCCATATTGGCCATGCTTTCACTGGGATTACCCTGATATCCCCTAGCTAATTCAAGCCACCATAACTCCCTTTCCTCCTGCTCCATCGGGAACATTCTCTCTCTCTCTCTCTCTCTCTCTCTGTGGTTGGCCACAGGTCTTAGGATTTTGGATTTCTTAGCTTTGGCATGGAAAGTGATCCCACACTGCCCAGCCACATTTTTCAACTCTTACATAGATAGTGCCTTTAACTTATCCCAAGTTATTTCACCATGTCTTAGGAAGGCACTGGCTTTGGATGCAGACATGTTATTATTCGAGCCACACAAACCACAAGAAAACCTGTATTGAAGTCTTTTTTCTTTGATTGGGATCAATTTGGTTTTCCACTTCTAATTTCTTGTTTGTCTGTGGGTACAATCCCGGACAAGCCCCAAATTTCTGTTCTGACCAGGTGAGGAAGTGGTCTCAGGCTCCCCTTTCGCCCCTTCTCTGGTTTGTCTGCAACAGGGTTTATTCTTTTAACGCAGTGATTTAGCTGACCACCTCAGTGAACACTTGCTCCTGTTCCTCGGATATAATTGCAAATGAACCAATCAGACACGTTTTCTTGAGTTTAAACAAGAAATATGTAAGTTTATTAACCTTATCACTCTAAACCGGTTAAAATACTAAAATACGTGATGCACCCATGCTGACATTCACATCAGAGGCACAAACACACACAAATAGATTATACAGAGAAAACCCAAAGTTGGGAGGTCGGAGTAGAGTCCTCAATAAAAAGGGAATTTAAATACTGAAGTTTAGCCCCAGAGTCCTTAGTTGAAGTTGTAGTCCTGCAGTCCTCACTGGGCTACGTACACAATTCGGGTTTGCTTCTCTGGTTCCGGAAGGCAGAAGAGGGGCTTTATCCATGTCCCCTTGGTTGTTGGCTATGCTGAGCTGTAGGTTTGCAGCTGTGGCTTTGCTGGAACTTTACTGGAGAGAGAGAGAGAGAGGAAATGTTCCTTCCCTGGATTTTCAGTTACTGTCTGCCTTTTCAGGCAAAGTTCACAAACTCCCAGAGTGATGTGACCACCTCTTTGTTTTTGAGTCAAATTTTTCTGGAATGTTCTTTGAGATTCAAGGCTTTCCTCAAACTATTCAAACATACTTGGTTGGGGGGGAGAGGGGGGGCTGCTTGGCTCTCGCAAAGTCAATGGGTGTCGATGGCTTTTGACGATCAACATTGACAAAACCATTCGAGATAATTTAATCAAAGAGCACCCCCATTGTTCTGGCTAGACTAGGTGATCACCCCTGTCTCCAGCCGGCCTTTGGCTTCTCATATGCAAATGGTGTGTGGCAATCTTAGCTGCTCTGTTTTGCTTTTTAAAAATTTATTTGTTATAATGTCCAGTAAAAGTCTCAGGCAAAGTTTCATATGATGAAATGAATATTTCTAGTTGGCATGTGGGATTTCCATCACACTAATCATAGTCAGAGTATCACTTGCCACTCACAAACCAGCACCACTGGTTTCCCCCAAGAATCTATCCTTGCCCCCCTCCTATTTCTCATCTACAGGCTGCCCCTCGACGACGTCATCTGAAAGCACAACATTAGTTTTCACATGCACACTGATGGCACCCAGCTCTACCTCACCACCACCTCTTATGAGTCTTCCACTGTCTCTAAATTATCAGACTACTGGTCTGACATCTAGTACTGGTTGAGCAGAAATTTCCTCCAATTAAATATTTGGAAGACCAAAACCATTGTCTTCAGTCTCTCTACGAATTCCATTTCCTACTGACTCCATCCCTCTCTCCCTGGTAACTGTCTAAGGTTGAAACAGACTGTTCGCAACTTTGGTATCATATTTGAGCCCTAGATGAGCTTCTGACCCTATATTCATGCCATTACTAAGACCACCTACTTCCACTTCCATAACATTGTATTACTTCGCCCTTGCCTCAGCTCTTCTGCTGCTGAAACCCTCATTCATGCCTTCATTATCTACTAGACTTGACTATTCCAATGCAATCCTGGCTGGTCTCCCACATTCTACACTCCGTAAACTTGAGGTCATCCAAAGCTCTGCTGCCTGTGTCTTATCTCGCACCGTCCCGTTCATCTATCACCCCTGTGCTCGCTGACCTACATTGGCTCCCGGTCAAGGAAAGACTCGATTTTAAAATTCTCATCCTTGTTTTCAAATCCCTCCATGCCCTTGCCCCACCAGCCTCCCCCCCCCCACCCCCCCACCCCACCCTCAATCTCTGTAAACTCCTCCAGCCCCAAAACCCTCCGAGATATCTGTGCTCCTCTAATTCTGGTGTTTTGTGCATCCATGATTTTAATCACTCCACCATTGGTGGCCGTGCCTTCAGCTGCCTAGGTTACAAGCTCTGGAATACCCTCCCTACACCTCTCTGCCTCTCCATCTGCCTTTCCTCCTTTAAGACACCCCTTAAGACCTACCTCTTTGACCAAACATTTGGCCATGTACCCTAATAGTGCCTTCTATGGCTCAGTGTCTTGTCTTGCTCTATAGCATTCCCGTGAAGTGCCTTGGGAGTTTTTATTATGATAAAGGTGCCAGATAAATACAAATTCTTGTTGTATGTATGTGTTTTATATCAGTGTCTCTCTTAAGAGTATTTTGATCAATGTATGAGGGTTTTTCTTTAGGTGTACCTGTGCTTATATCATTTGATAAGAAGGTGTTTATATCAGTGTGAGAGTGTTGATATTGGGGTAAGTGAGGATGTTTGTGACAGTGTGCATGAAGGTATATATCTGTGTATGTGAGGATTGAGGGCATTTATAACTGAGTATAAAGCTGTTTACACTTGTGCATACCTTGGTTGCCACTCCAAAGCTGAACCCAGTAATTCAATGGTCCTTTCTGGAAATATTCTCCGCCTCTTCCCCTCACCTCTAGCATCAAACTTTCTCTGATCCCTACTCTTACTCACCATCACTCCTCATTCTGCTTCGTTTCCTGCAGAAATCCCAGGCTCAAATCCTGCAAGCCTGAGCCCCAGCTGCTGCCTCCTTTTGGAAATCTCTGCCAGGCCCATACACCAATTCCAATTGCTCCATCTTCCACTCTCTCTGGTTGCCATACTTAGCGTGCCCCACGGAGGTGAGCACCTCTGGCCTCCTTCCCATCCTGCTCACATTGCCAGCTTCATTCCCACTGGACCTCACCAGTGGATCAACAAGCACCATTCCACTCCACTTTGTTTCTCCACTTACTCGTGAAGAAGACCCTTGCCATCCAGAACTTTGTTGTAAATGATTGTATGACATCATGGCACAGACCAAAGCATGGCTTATGAGTGGTGAGTCCTTTCTCTTACAGAAACCTGTTTAACTATGTTCCACCACCTGTTCCACCCCAAACCACCATGGTGGGAGTGTGACAACTGTGACAAGGTAAGTCTCACCTTGGCCTCTTTCCATACTCCTCCAGAACCTTCTCCTCCTTTAACCGTCCAACTCCACTTTCTGACCCATATGTTAACTGCCATAGTCAATGATTCCCATCCTCTCCCCTCAAAACTATTGATTGTCATCCCACCCTCAAAAAATCCACCCCTGAACCTTGGATCAGCACCAGCTACAGACCCATCTACAATCTTTCTTTCCTGTCTAGGGTTCTTGAACACATCCTGCCTTCATTTCCAAAATTGACTTTCCTTCGCAGCCTCTTATCATTCATCTTTCATAAACTCCAAACTTCTGTTGTACATATCCTCTCCCACACTAAACCCCATTAACCCATCATCCAAGTCATTGGTGACATGTCTTAGCTCTCCAATCCCCAGTGCCTCCAAGTTAAACTCCCACCTGATATTTAAATCCCTCCACGGCTTTGCCTCCACTTCCTTCTGCCCTGAGTTCCTTCCTCTCCCTCTCAACTCTGTATTCTCTGACTCATGCCTCTTGTGCACTCTCACCCTCCCACTATTGGCTTACACACTCGAATTCTATCCCGAAATCTTTCTGCTTCTGTCTCCTCTTTTTAAAAACTCCTCAAACCATGTCTTTTCAACCGCCTTTTAGTCAACCTTACTAATCTCCTTCCTGCCTCCTGTTCATTTTCTTTTTGACCCTCTGTGAAAGAACTTGGGATTTTTTTTTTTAACAGAAGTTGCATGTAACTACAAGCTAGCTTTGTTTTAGAATGTTTGGTTCATTATGTTGTTACGACCAGGTGAGAAAGAGGTCTAGGTTTCCCTTTCAGCCTTCACCTGGTCTTACTGTAACAGGATTTTATTTTTAAACACACTGTTTTTAACTCCCCCTTGGTGAATCCTTGTTCACCGCTTTCCAGTTATAAGGCAAAGAAATCAGCAGACACACGCAGGTTTTCTTAGGTATAAAGAAGAAAAGTTGCAATTTATTAAACTTAAACTCTAATTCAGTTAACACCTACAGATACATGACGCGCCCACGCTTGCAGGCGTACGCGATACACATATGCAGATAGGGACAGAAAAGAGCAGAAGAAATTAAGTGAAAAAGTTTGAGGCAATATCTGAAAAGTTTTTTGTTACAGGTCTTCGACCTCACTGTATAGTCCTTGCTTGTAGGTAATTCTTGCTTTTCGTTGCGGCCCAGTATTCTTCTTAAACCTTGTTCACTGTAGGAGACTTTTTTCTCTTGAGGTTTATGTGTCTTCAATGAATTCCAAAGCTGGTGAGAAAGAGATGGGAGCTGACAGGAGAGAGATGTTCTCAGTCCAGGAGCAAAACTGCCTTCTGCCAGTTCAAACACTCTCTCTACAATTTAAAACTCCCCAAGTTGACCAGCAGGATAGTCACGTGACCGCTATAACTACTTCTGGCTTTGTGTATTGGGTGGGTCAGGGATTGGTCCTTGGTTCCAAGCAGTGTCTGTTAATATGCAAAAATGTCCTTCCAGCCAGGAGCTTGGCAACCCCTTGTATCAGGCCTTCTCTTCTTCCTAGCAACAATTTGAAATTTAATGTTCCATGTGGTGAAATTAATGCCTCATTCTTGGCAGGTCGGGGCCTGCATGACACCTCCACACCCAGTTTTTCTTCAGTTTGTGCCTTGCCATGACAGCCTAGGGTCTTTGTTCCTGTTGAGGTCTTTTTTTCAGGAGTGTTAGTAGTGGACGGGTGTGTCCTGAATTCTCTTTCAGTGCTTTGCTGAGTCATGCAAAGGCTTTTGGCTTCAGGGGATGGTTGGTTCCCTTTTTCTCTGGATTCTTTGTCAATCTCCCATTTGTTCTCTGGGATACTCCTGCCTGCAGGTATTTGTGCAGACTCTGCTGCACACACCTGCAGCACTTCAACTAGGTGAGGCATCACCGTCACGGTTTCTCTGCCCCCTAAGAGGTCTTTCTTTGTCACTGCAGGTTCCTGTAAATGCTGTTAGCAACTCTGGTTAGCAACTTCTAGCATCTACATTTACGTAGGAGGATGTGGGGTCTAACGTCTCACATTTTATAGGGTTGGCTGACCTCACAGTAGGGGTTTTCATCCAGGATTCCTCCCGGACTTCCTGTAACCTGCCCTCTTGGTCACTTTTTTCCCTTCCCTGTCTAACCTTTTGCAAGCCTTGTGCCTGCCTGTCCCCTTTTGTTCTTGGCAGGCGTCCCTTCCAGTTCACCAGCCCTCGGCTGGAGGGTCCTCCTAACACCAGTACAGGACTTAGGGATGCAGCTTTCACTCAGGTTGGGGTTTCCCCTCAACCTGGCACATGTGGCAACTCCTGCAGTACTCCACCACATCTTTGTGATGTTTTGGCCAATCAAACTGCTGTCTTATGCAGGCTTTGGTCTTTTGTATACTGGCATGTACAGCTACTGTAGTCTCGTGGGCCCTTTTTAATATTTCTCTCCGTTACTCTGCAGCACCACAAACTGGTGTTCTACTGTCCATTCCTTGCTCTCAGGTCTGTGAGGAGAACTCCATTTCCTCATCAGTACTTCATTCTTTAAATAGTAGCAATCAGGGACTCCCTCTGCTTCACTTTCAGACTGGGCAGCAATACTGGGTCGGCTCGCTGAGCCTCACCTAGGGAAAATCCATTTAATTCATTCCCTGGGTCTCATAACTTTCCAAAGAAAGTCTCGGACAGGCAGACCTGGTCATCTGCCTGCAGTGCCAATGCAGTCTGCTCTGGGGGAATTGGTTTGATCATGGCCTGATCCACCACCCATTCAGGGGAACTGCAGGGTCCATTTTCCACCACGGCCTTGTCTCTCTGACCTCCTGCGGTCTTTCTTTCACAACTGGGAGACTACCACCTTCACCCCGCCAGATCATTACCTAGCAGCAGGTCAACCCCATCCACAGGCAAACTAAGGACAACTCCTACAGTCACCCGTCCCGAAACTTGGTCGCACTCCAGGTGCACCCGGTGTACAGGTACAGGCATACACTGCCCTCCAATACCATTCACCACCATTTTGGTGTTCACTACACTCTCTGGGGGAAAGGTCAGGACTTTTCCCAGTAAAAGGGATCTAGTCACCCCGTGTCCCTGAGAATCACTATGGGCTTGCTTGCCCCACTCGAGGGGTATGGAATTACTTTCCCTTCAGGCACAAAACCCTGATAACCTTCGGGAATCCTATTAAATTTTCCTGCATTTGCAGCTGTAAGCTTCCTGGGTCTCACTCTTACTGCAGTTAAAGCCACAGCTTGTTCTGTTGTGCTTTCCATCAGATTCACTTCTTCACTGAGCGGGTGTGCCCTGATTAACACTACCGGTTTTCCCTTTAGTTTCCAGCAGTTGGCTTTTAAATGCCCTCCTTTATTACAATGGAAGCACACAGGTCTCCAGGTCTCACTCTTGCTCACAGCACCGTCCTTTTTGGCTGGAGGAGGACCCCCTGTGTTCCTGCTTTCCTTTCTCTCCCAGGACTGCCTGGGCTTCGATCACCTTCCCGCTCTTTGTCCTTTTCGGATTTGTGGGGGAGATGAGGAAAGGTTCTCCCCTGGGAAACCAACTTACAAATTAAAGCAAATTCATCAGCTAGAATGGCTGCTTGCCGGGCTCTCTGAACCCACTGCTCCTCTACATGGGTCTTAATGGAGAGTGGAAGAGAGTTTTTAAATTCCTTTAACAGAACTATTTCCCTGAGATTCTCATAGCTGAGCTGTACTTTATCAGCCCTCAGCCACTGGTCAAAAGCCAGCTGCTTTCAAACTCCAGGTAAATTTGATTAGCTTGCTTCTTGAGGGTTCTAAACTTCTGGCGATACGCTTCGGGTACTAATTCATATGCCCCGAGGATAGCATTTTTGGTCAGTTCATAATTTGATGAACTCTCATCTGGCAACAGGGAATAAACCTCATGGGCTTTTCCAGTTAGCTTGCTTTGTAGTAAAAGAGACCAGGTCTTAGCTGGCCATTTTAGCTCCCTTGCCAATTTCTCAAAAGACACAAAAAATATCTCCACATCTTCCTCATTAAATTTTGGAATTAATTGAGCTAGTTTTAACAAATCTGTACCCAGCTCTGAATTACGCTGCTCCATATTGGCCATGCTTTCACTGGGGTTATTCTGTCACCCCCTAGTTAACTCAAGCCACTTCAGCTCTCATTCTTCACATTCTTTCCAGAATAATCTTTCTCTCCTCTCTCTCTCGTTCCTTCTCCAGTCTTTCTCTCTCTCTCTCCTCTCTTTCTCTTCACGTTCCTTCTGGAAGGCTCTCTCTTTCTCCCTCTCCTCTAATTCAAATTTCTTTGTTCCAATTTTATCTTTGCTAACAATACTCTGTTGGAGTCTACTTATAACCCTGTTTCTGCTTCTTCAGATTCAAGGGAAAAATGGTTGGTCACTAGTCTTAGGAGTTCAGATTTCCTCGCGTTGCCACGTACAGTGATCCCACACTGCTCAGATATTTTCCTCAACTCCTCCACGGACAGTGCATTTAACTTATCCCAAGTTACTTCACCCTGGCTTGGACAGCTACTTGCTTCAGTTGCAGACATGTTAGTAATCAATCACACACAACCACAAGAAAACTTGTATTAAAATCTTGCTCTTTTTTGATTGGGTACAATTTGACTTCCAATTTCTCTTGTTTGTCTGTGGGTCAATTCCGGACACTAGTGCCCAAATTGCTGCTAAGACCAGGTGAGAAAGAGGTCTAGGGTTCCCTTTCAGCCTTCACCTGGTCTTACTGAAACAGGGTTTTATTTTTGCACACACTTTGTTTTTAGCTTCCCCTTGGTGAATCCTTGTTCACTGCTTTCCAATTATAAGGCAAAGAAACCAACACACACACACAGGTTTTCTTAGGTTTAAAGAAGAAAGATTGAAATTTATTAAAACTTAAACTTAAAACTCTAATCAGTTAACAGCTATGCATACACGATACACAGATGCAGATAGGGACAGAAAAGAGCAGAAGAAATAAAGTAGAAACGTTTGAGGCAATATCTGAAGAGTTTTTTTGTTACTGGTCTTCAAGCTCACTGTATAGTTCTTGCTTGTAGATAGATCTTGCTTTTCGTTGGGGCCCAGCATTCTTCTTAAACTTTGTTCACTGTAGGAGACTTTTCTGTCTTGGGTTCATGTGTCTTCAATGGATTCCGATGCTGGTGAGAAAGAGATGGGAGCAGACAGGAGAGAGATGTTCTCAGTCCAGGAGCAAAACTGCCTTCTACCAGTTCAAACACTGCCTCCACAACTTAAATCTCCACAAATTGGCCAGCAGGGTAGTCACGTGACTGGTATAATCACTTCTGGGTGGGTCAGGGATTGGTCCTTTGTTCCAAGCAGTGTTTGTTAATATACAAAAATGTCCTTCCGGCCAGGGGCTTGGCAACCCCTTGTATCAGGCCTTCTCTTCTTCCTAGCAACAATTTGAAATTTAATGTCCATGTGGTGAAATTAATATGCCTCGTTCTTGGCAGGTGGGGGCCTGCATGACAATGTGTATACTAGTATCTGGGAGGGTATTTCTCTCATGGTATTTGAGGGTGGCTGACTTTGGTCAGTCCACAGGCTTCAATTTTCCTTTATCATGGAGCAGATCTTTTTTTTATCTCCTGTGTCAACGAAATATAGACTGTCAACTTTTCAGACACAAGAGCACTCATTGCCTGCTCCGGCAGCTGCACATCTTCCAGAAATAACACCACCTCAGTAACATCACTGTGTTTGGTCCAGTTCTTTTTCCTGTTCTTGTGTGTCTGTGTTTGTCGGTCTTTCCTGTATTTTGAGTCTTTGTGTTAGTGTCTCATTGTGAATGCGCACACTTGTGTCTTTGTGTTTGTGAGTTCTCATCTCACTGTGCTTTTAGTGTGTGTGTCTGCTTTGCACCTTTACTCTGCTTTGAGAGTGTGTGTGTAAGCACTCACTGTGAGTGTGCACGTGTGTGAGTGTATATGTGCATGAGTATGCACATATATGTGTGTGTGTGTGCATGCTTGAGTATGTGTGTGTGTCTGTGTGTGAGTATGTGGGTGTGAATGTGCGTGTATGTATGTGAGTATGCCTTTTGTATGTGAGCAGGTGTATGAGTGTGTGAATGCGCATGAGTGTGTGTGTAATTGTGTGTGTGTGTGTGTGCGCGCACATGTGTGTGTGCATGTGTCTGTGTGAGTGTGTGTATGAGTGTGGGTGATTGTGAACATGCATGTATATGTGCATGTGGAGTTCTTTTGTCACAGGAAGCACATTAACAACCCCCCAAAAATGAGACACCAAACATGTCAAATCCCTACCTTCTAGCATCACAAAGTCAGATTCATTCTGCCCAGGCTGTAGAGTTCTAGAGCACTAGGTAAGATTAATATCAAGCTGTCCTTTGGAGGCAGCAGCATAGGATTGAATCAATCCCTCCTCGCCCACATGGCAATGAAGTAGCAGCAGCAATGGGCACTGCCACCTGGGTGCTGGAGGAAAGAGAATGTAATGAGGATTTTCTGAAAAAAAGAAAAAGAGCAACATGCTCTTTGCTCACACTCATAGACATTCACATGTGCTCACACATACTCACATAATTACTCGCACAATCTCACACACCCACTCAGATATATACTCAGTCACTCACTCATACACATAAACACACAGACACAGAGAGCTGGGCCCATCCTGAGCTGGCACACAGTCCTATCCCAGTCTGGTCCTGCTCTCCCTCCCCCCACCCTGGTCTCGATAGTGTTAATTCCTTGTGTTGTGAAGTTAATCCGCTGGTGGATTGACTGTGCACGTCCTATGAATGCGTTAACCATTATCTGCGACTACCCCTGACCATCTGCTGTTGTAGGAAATTCAAAACCCTTGAGATCTACTTATATCCACATCGTAAACGAGAAAAGATGTTTTAATTAAGGGAAATCAGGTTAACTTAGCTCTAATTTACAAGCCGTCTGCTTAATGAATTGTCTGCTGCTCCTCTCTTTGTAGATAGTAAATCTTAGCATCTCATCCGCCACAGAACAGCCAATAATTAGCTAAGCAGGACTTTCAATACCAACCCCAATTTCCTCCAATAGTTTTAGCTAAAGCTGTACTGGTCACTTACTTATACAAATTACCAATTAAATTTGATTGATTTAATGAAAGGGAAATTTATTTTCACTTAACTTATTCCAATCTCTCCCTCTGCCAACCACCTCCACCTGAGTTCCTTGATCTCTCTTCCACCCCCCTCCAATGCAGCATGTGTAAGCTGCTGTAACTGCCTTCTTTGTTTGTATGTATTGGCTGGGATTATTAAAATTAAAATTGAAATGTTTCCCCCTCCGTCCCCGCCATAATATTGTAAGCCACAGGATAGGGTCAACTAGTGCCTGGTTACACTTTTGCTTTCAAATGCAAAAATCGTTCACCAGAGCCTCGCCAAGCCAATCTGCTCTTAAATCATTTAATATCATTCATTATCCATCTGGCTATATCACCCAAATGATTTAATTTTGTGAAGCAGAAAAGGGATTCTCCTTTCTTGACAAGTGGAAAAGTTACCCAGTGCGTGCAGGCGGTTAGAAGAATCATTCTGAGTTAATCGGGCAGACGGAGTGAAATGCTGGAAACCAAAAAAAAAAGAGGATCGGCTTCAATCCTTTCCGCAGTGTGATTTTGCAAAGCGCAGTGGAATCTAACCTCGAAATACAAAACTGGACGCATATGCAGTAGGAGAGGAGTCCTACAGCATATAAAGAATAAATAAATAACGATGTGGTTGGTGCCAAGTACATTGGGTCAGCTGCGGAGAGCTGTCTTCAGTTAGATGGCGGGGTCTGTGCTGTGCCATGGAACCCTAGCTAAAATCCTCGCTTTCGCACAAAGCCCCACCCAGCTCATTTATTTACCTGGACTGGGGGTTGCCAATGCTCAAAGATTGGCCCGGGGTCTCCAGGAGTTAACGATTACTTTCCAGGACACTGTTACGAGCAATATTCACGAACAAAATCAAAAATCAAAATTGTGTTTTTTGTACCTTTTGTTTGAACACTTACAGTTGTAAAAATATTGGAGATGGGGAAATAAGGCTGTTTCACTAGCAGTCAAGATTAATCCAATTGGGTAACTAACAGTCTGTTCCCTGTCCAATTGGCCACGGGAAGCTGGTGCGCTGTGAGGATGGACCAGTGATAGGTGTGGGCAGAGTGATTCAAGACGGGAGGTCATGTGATGAAACCTCCAGGAATGCACTCAACCAGAGTTGGCAACTTTAACCGTGCACACAGGAAAAATCTACATTCAACAACTAACTAGCTGTGCTATGGGTGGACAAATCACTCTGAAATTTGATGGAACTTTGATCCACTGTTTTTAATCTTCATGTCAGTTCATAATCTGAGGCAGTTAGACAGATGACTCCCCCTCTCCCCCCTAACAATTATCACTGGGTCTTTGTATTGTTACCTTCCCTAAAGTACTTGCCTGCAGAATTCTCAGAGATGCACCCCAAAGGGATGAAGCAACTGGAAACTTCTGAACACAGCCCTGATTTATCTGACTGGCCTTTAGTGAAAGGTCTGTGCTGTGGCGACGCTGTGTGGCATGTGCCGGAACTGCATGCGACTCCAGGAAATTTTACCCCAAATCTTCCTTCTGTTTCGATTGGTGGTTTATAGGAAAGAGCAAACAATAAGCAGGAATAGGGTGCATCCTTAGCTGTTCCATCAGGGAACACGAACAAACCACACTCTTCCCTGTAACATGGCACTCAACAGTCTCAGAAAAGATTGCAAGGGTTGGAGCTCCCCACCACGCCACAGGGTAACATTTCTCAATTCTGCCCTCCCGTACCTCGCTATGAAATTGCCTGTGAGCAGCCCATGATTATCCACCCATGATGCTGTACTAAGGGAGTGCTACAATGTCAGAGGTGCTGTCTTTCACGAGACGTTAAAACGAGGCCCCATCCGCCCTCTCAGGTGAACATAAAAGATCCCATGGCACTCGTTTGGAGAAGAGCAGGGGAGTTATCTCTCCTGGTCCTGACCAACATTTATCCCTCAATCCACCACCTAAAATTAGATGGTCATTTATCTCATTGCTGATTGTGGGAGCTTGCTGTGCACTAATTGGCTGCCACAATTCCCACATTACAACAGTGATTGCACTTCAAAAGCGACTCAATTGCTGTAAAGCACTTTGAGGTTGTGAAAGGCGCTAGATAAATCAAATCTTTTTTTTTGGTGCTCAATGAGATTACACAGCCAATGTCTGGGTCTGTTTCTTTTATTTTTCCCTGTAAGTAATATTCTCACATCTTCCCTTAAAGGCAGTGACTCCTTGTTGGGATACAGTTCAACCGGCACTGCACTGCTTTGCATTGTCATGCTCCCAAGTTACCATTCTTCTTGAATGAAACAGTGAGTGAGAGTAGACTGGTCAATCATGAGAAACATCAGAACCAAGCTGGACACATTCCTCACCTGGCAACACACACTTTCCAGTTGGGATTCATTGGATAATGGTCAGGAAAGGGCTGGTCTTTTCCATGCCCCAGTACAGAGTATCTGAGGCCAAATGTAGCGCCAATACCACTAAAGGAATCATCGACCTCAATGCAGAGCATAAGAACAGGAGGAGGCCATTCAGTCCATTGAGCCCAGGGATAGGCACCAACATGTTGCACCAAGGACATTTGGCAAAATTATTGACTCAGCCACGGACATGGGGGCAATTAATCTGTATATAAAGTGTATAGCCAACCTAATGCCATCAACACACAATCTGATTTAAAACACATTTCTCCCTATTAAGTGAGATACCTGGCATTGTTTTGGCCTTCACAAGTAGTCAATATCTGCCCGCACACTTGATGTAGCGATGCAGAGAATTCAGATAGATGTCCATCTGTCAGGAGTGATCATGATCTCTCTTTCCCCCTCTCTGTGTCCATCCCCCTCCCCCCCACTCTGTGTCCATCTCCCTCCCCCCCCACCATGTCCATCCCCCTCTCCCCCCTACCCCGATCGCTCCCTGAGCTGATGCTTGTTTAAAGGGCTGCGTGACTCTCAGCCTTGGCTGTGTGTGCCCTGCTTCTGGCTCTTGCCTCGGCCTCTCTCTCCCTCTCCCCTGCAGCAGCCATTCCTGTTTCCTCCCTGAACCACGTAAAAACAACAGGTCAATCCCACTGCGCCTGTGCCACGAACCACCAATCAACACTCATCCCACCCGGGCATCTCGCTGTCAGTCACAGATAGTGACCAATCACAGACAGGTCCCACCTTGGCCTGATGTACACTTTAACAGGAGAGCCATCAATCAAAGCTGAGCCACAGGCAGCTCGCTGCCAGTCACAGAGGATTAGCAGGCCAGATGAAAACCACGGACCTCAAAATTTTTTTGCCACGCACACTGGTGTCTGTGTAAGGACACGTTGTTGACCCCTGATTGAGCCCTAAGGGTCACTGACCCGAAACGTTAACTCTGCTTCTCTTTCCACAGATGCTGCCAGACCTGCTGAGTGGTTCCAGCATTTCTTGTTTTTATTTCAGATTTCCAGCAACCGCAGTATTTTGCTT
Source organism: Heterodontus francisci (assembly GCF_036365525.1). NCBI lineage: Eukaryota > Metazoa > Chordata > Chondrichthyes > Heterodontiformes > Heterodontidae > Heterodontus > Heterodontus francisci. Next base: position 34,317,897 of record NC_090394.1, on the reverse strand, counting down.
TTATTCAACTAAATTATGGCTGGTCTGTATCTCAACTCCACTTATTCATCTTGGCTCTATATTCCTTGATACCTTTACCCAACTAAAATCTGTTGATCTCAATCTTGAAAGCTACATTTGACCCCCAACATCCACAGCCTTTTGGGGGAAGAGAGCTCCAGATTTCTACTATCGTTTGTGTGAAGAAGTGTTTCCTGATTTCACTCCTGAATAGACTAGCTCTTCTGTACAAAAGCAAAATACTGCAGATGCTGGAAATCTGAAATAAAAACAGAAAATGCTGGAAATACTCAGCAGGTCAGGCAGCATCTGTGGAGAGAGAAGCAGAGTTAATTTTTCAGGTTGATGACCTTTCACCAGAACTGGAGGATGTTAGAGAGTTAACCATTTATAGTCAAATACAGGGCCTGGGAAAAGGGGTTGAGCAAAGAATAAAAGGCAAGGCCTGTGATGGTGTGTAGGGCAGGAGTAATTACATGACAAAAGGGATGATGATGATGCATGGCAAAAGGGGTGTTAATGGGAAAAGTAAAGAAACAAAAGATAGGTCTTGAGGAGGTATAAATGGCAACAGCAGAAACATTACTAACAGCTGCCATCAGAAAAACAGTGGTTATGATCTGAAATTGTTGAACTCGATGTAGAGTCCAGAAGTGATTAGATTAGAGATACAGCACTGAAACAGGCCCTTCGGCCCACCGAGTCTGTGCCGAACATCAACCACCCATTTATACTAATCCTACACTAATCCCATATTCCTACCAAACATCCCCACCTGTCCCTATATTTCCCTACCACCAACCTATACTAGTGACAATTTATAATGGCCAATTTACCTATCAACCTGCAAGTCTTTTGGCTTGTGGGAGGAAACCGGAGCACCCGGAGAAAACCCACGCAGACACAGGGAGAACTTGCAAACTCCACACAGGCAGTACCCAGAATCGAACCCGGGTCCCTGGAGCTATGAGGCTGCGGTGCTAACCACTGCGCCACTGTGCCGCCCCAAGTGCTTAATCAAGAGATGAGATGCTGTTCCTTGAGCTTACATTGAGCTTCACGGGCGCAGTATAGGAGGCCGAGGGCAACGTGATAAGAATGGGAGTGGGATGCACTGTGCCACATGTGGAATCAGTTTGAAAAGCAATGGTTGAAAGACAGACTTTACCTCTCTGTGTTTTTATTGTCCAGTTATCAACAGCCAAGCCTAAAAACCAGGTTGAAGAAACCAGACAGTGGCCACGCCTGTGAACCTGACAATGGGGGAAGAATTAAAAATACACAGCTATCCTATTGAATGGCTGGCCACTCCTAGGGAGAAGTTAGCGTCCAATTTTCACACATACTATAACACTGGTCAGTTGATATGCTAATAGTGAATGCCTTCTACTGAATTAACAATGTTATCAATCTTTGGCATTCATTCCTCTCCATCTGGGTCCCAATATTTCTGTGTCTTTACATATTTTTCCTCTCACTTTCATACATTCATCAAAACCTCTTCAAATCAACATTTCTGCCACTCTCCAGGATGGACAGGGTTCTATTATCTTCTGCTCAATTAACTTACTATAGTTTCAGATTAATTGCACAAAGGGCTGAAATTTGAGCTTCACTTGAGTGAATTCACTCTCACCAGGTTTGGTATTGTTTTATACGCTCTTCTTGTCATCCCCTCTCACCTAGCTGTTACACACACACTTGCCTGTTACACTACACCCTGCTTGTTATACACACCCTCAGCTGTTGTACCCCACCCCGGCTGTTATGCATCTCCTGGCTGTTATACCTGACTCTGCCTGTTACACGCACTCTACCTGATTCTCCTTTCTGTTGGCTTCAATGCCTTTATCTAATCATGCTTCTACTAGCAGAGTCTATAATTATTTTAATTTAATACCATTGCATTAGATTGTCAAACAATTCATGGCAGCATATGAAAATGAGCTCATTAAGTGTGAAAAAATATCCTACACATTTCCTGTCAATTGATACTAATCAGGATTTTTTCCCCAATGGATGGATGTTGGTTTCGAGTTGAGCAGGGGCCATAGCTTATAAACTCTATTAAGCATGATGAATATGTTTTCCTTTTTGTATAAAATTAGAGGAGAATATCTTGCATTGAACTGTAATGTATGGCAGTAAAATACCAAGCTGCAACATTAAGAAATGGGCAGGCTGGGTTTAACTGGTGGTTGACACAAATTCAAGAGGATTATTTCTTATAGGACAGTGCTGCCCCCTACAGGTTGTGTTATTGTATTGTCAATCTTGTAGTTTGCTGATCCCCTCTGCAGCAGTACAATCAACCCCTGAGACCGAACACTTTGACCCTCAAATCCCAGGCAACTCAGACCTGGCCATTTGGAAGCTGCTGTTCATACTTGAGTTGCTTCATTGTTGAATACATCCTAACTCAGAACACCAAGATGTGTTGCAAAAGCAAAATACTGCGAATATACTGGAAATATGAAATAAAAACAGAAAATGCTGGAAATACTCAACAGGCATGGAGAGAAACAGAGTTAACGTTTCGGGTTGATGACCTTTCATCAGAACCTCTGACAATGCAGCACTTGCAACAGTGCAGTACTCTCAGTGTCAGCCCATGCGTAACCCTGGAAGAGGACTTTAAGCCCGCAATGTTTCAACTTAGAAGCAAGAGTTATAAGCCTAAGCTGACATGCTACATAAATGAATGACAGTATTGTTTTAAACTTAATATGTGGCTCCCAGGCTTCATGATACACATCTATGAAAACCTCAAAGGAGTTTGCTAGTTCTCCCTGTGACCGTGTGGGTTTCCGCCAGGTGTTCCGGTTTCCTCCCACAGCCAAAGACTTGCAAGTTGATAGGTAAATTGGCCATTGTAAATTGCTTCTAGTGTAGGTAGATGGTAGGAGAATTGAGGGAAGGTGGGGATGTGGTAGGGGACATGGGATTAGTGTAGGATTAGTATAAATGGGTGGTTGATGGCCAGCACAGATTCGGTGGGCCGAAGGGCCTGTTTCAGTGCTGTATCTCTCTATGACTCTATGACAAGAAACTTACACACTCTAGCCCTACAGGTTCATGTGTTACTGCAAGTATCAATGTGACAGTTTGGTGAAGGTCCCTACTAGTTCATGCATTACTGAATCGGCTTGGCAGTTGGGTGACAGCCCCTACAGGTTCTCAGTCACCCAATGCACAAACACTTCTCAATCAATTCGTGATCCACTGATCTCAATTTTAAATTCTGCTTTCATGAGCTTGGCTATAAAATCAATGAGCCTGTAAATAAACCACCACCACTTACTTTAACAAGTTGAGTTTTAAAATAGTAAGTATTTCCATGTTTTTTTGTAGGTTTAGTATTGGAATAAATTCCCCCAAAATAAATGTAAACGTTGACACAAATGCAGTTTTAAGTGTTCTTTCTGAAGAGCTTACACAGTTAATTGTGCTGGTTCTGCGTGTTACTTTTCTGCTGAATATTTTTCAGCTTGTTTTCAATGTGCACTCGTTCTGTAATTAATTTAATTCAGATTGTTGATGCTCATTACCATGGGTATGACTTGGTTACACCCCCTGTAGGGACATTGTGTGTTACTATAGCTAGCAGTATTGCAGTTTGCTGAGGACACCTACAGGCTTGATGTATTACTGAACATGTTATCACATCCAATTGCTCTGTTGTATGTCCAGTGATTCCTAAAATTGAATCCAGATACCAGAAGGCAGATGTGTGAAACTTATGTCCCATGATGCTAAGGCATTTATTTATTGTTTAGGCTGTCAAATAAATCAGCTGCCTATGGTTCAGGATCCAAACAGAAGTCACAGATAAGGACACAACCTCAAATTTAGAAGAGAGTGAAAAGACAACATGCATTTGGCTACTTGACAGAGGGTGGCGGGTGAATGGAATAGACCGTCAAGGGAGACAGTGATGACTGATTGTAACAGATGTTAACCGTGGCTCAGTTAGTAGCATTCTCACCTCTGCGTCAGAAGGATATTGATTCAAGTTCCAGTCCAGAAACTTGAGCTCAAAATCATAGAAATTTACAGCACAGCAGGAGGCCAGTTAGCCCATTGTGTCTCTGCTGGCTGAAAATAAGCTATCCAGCCTAATCTCACTTTCCAGCTCTTGGGCCTTGTAGGTTTCAGCACTTCAAGTGCATATCCAATTACTTTTTTTTAAATGCAGTGAGGATTTTTGCCTCTACCACCCTTTCAGACAGTGAATTGCAGATCCCCACCACCTTCTGGGTGAAAAGAAATCCTCAACTCCCCTCTAACCCTTCTACCAATGACTTTGAATCTGCGCCCCTGGTTATTGACACCTCTCTGCTAAGGGAAATAGGTTCTCCCTATCCACTCTATCTAGGCCCCTCAAATTTTATATTAAGTCTCCCCTCAGCCTCCTGTTCCAAAGAAAACAATTCCACCCTATTCAATCTTTTCTCACAGCTAAAATTCTCCAGTCCTGGCAACATCCTATTAAATCGCCTCTGTACCCTCTCTAGTGCACTCACATCCTTCCTGTAATGCAATGATCAGAACTGTACACAGTACTCCAGCTGCAGCCTAGTGTTTTATACAGTTCTAGCATAACCACCCTGCTTTTATATTCTATGCCTCAGCTAATAAAGTATCCTGTATGTTTTAACTACCTCATTTACCTACCCTACCTTCAGGGATCGCTGAACATTCACTCTAAGGTCCTTCTGTTCCTCTACACTTCTCAATACCCTACCATTTATTATGCATTCCTTTGCCTGGTTTGCCCTCCTGAAATACATTCCATCACACCTTTCCAGATTGAATTCCATTTCTAGCCATCTGATCAGTCCATTGATATGTTCCAGGAAAAAAATCCTAGGCTGACACTTCTGTGCCACACTGAGGGAACATGGCTGTCTTTTGGATAAGATGTCTGGTCTGCCTCCTCAGGTGGACTTACGGCCACTATTTCAAAAACGAGAAGGGGAGTTCGCCCTGGTGCCCTGGACCAATATTTATCCTCAGCCATCATCACAAACAGATTATCTGGTCATTATCTCATTGCTGTTTGTGGGAATGTCATGTGAACAAACTGTTGTAATGTAGGAAACATAATAGCCAATGACCACACTTCAAAAATCACTTACTTCACAACCTCTGGACATCCCAGTCAATTGAGCTACATAAATAGCTTTTTCCCCCTTTCATTTCAAATTCAAAGTTAGACAAGCACCTGGTTAGCAATTTGTGAGCTAATATGAACAACCTGACTCATTTAATCATATTTTTCAAAATTGTGTGTAGCTTTTTGGAGAAAAGGGGCAGGAAGAGTGGGATGAATTTTCCTATTAAGGGAATGGATGCCACTGTTGGAAGATTTATTTTTAATTCAGAAGCCAAGGTGCAATGCCAAATGTCATAGCAAGAAACAGACTTGAGGGACTGAATGGCCTATTCTTCCTATAAAGGACAAGACTCAGAGGTAACTTTTTGACATAGAAGGTGGTGCCATGGGTTCAATCCCCATTATGGGACTTGAGTACAAACAATTTAGGCCAACGCTTCAGTGGAGTAATATAGGCATGCTTCATCATCAGAGGCACTCTCTTTCAGGTGAGCCATTAATGAATGATGATCCAAATGGGGCTTCAGCTTAAAGAGTAGAGATGTTCCATGCATCCTGGCCAACATTTACCTCTCTATCAATACCAGCAAAACAGATTAAATAGTCACTTGCTATGCTCAAATTGGCTGCTGCAGTTGTCTATAAAATAGTTGGGGTTTTTTTTGAATAGCAGTTCATTTGAAATCCTAAAGTGCTTCACAGCCAAATGCCACGAAAAGGCACTTCTTTAAATGGTGGGACTGACTGAAAGTATAGGTCACATTAAGTGAGGGTCAGTCCACTAAATGATAATTATAAGATGCATCAACAACATTCCAGCAATATTATTGGGTGGTTCATTTACAACCAATAATGCAGTGACTCGACTAGTCATTGGAGTTTCACTTTGTCCAAGTTAATTCCACTTGTCAGTTGTCCTGTTTAACATGTGTAAAGAAACTAGCTCACCAGAGTTTGGCACTTTTACATAATCCAGAATGGGAACATCATTCCAGCATAAGTCTAAATGGCCAAAATGAAGGCTCTCCTGCCATGAATACAGAAATATCTACTTAAATAAATGCAATCAAAAAATCATTATGTTCAAAGCCATAGTTAAACAATTTCAATTTAGTATTCAGAAAAATTCAAACAATTTCACTTCTGTCAAGAGTGGAGATTGCAAGAATATTCAATCACCCAACTTTTAACAGGTTTCAAATACAACTTTACTGATAAAGTTAATTGGATGCGTCATGCAGGCCCCCACCTGCCAAGACTGAGGCACACACTGGCCGGAATTTTATAGCGGGCGGACGGGAGCCGGACTCCGACGTAAATGTCGGTGCCGAACCCGCTTCCGCCCAGCCTGGGGATCTGTCCCGTATTTTACGGATCCCCAGGCTTTAATCGGCCTGAGACAGGACTTCCACCCACTTGAGGGAGGAGGTCCCACCTCAGTGAGCTGTCGGCCAATCAGCGGGCCAGCAACTCAGTCTCAGCAGTGCCACTGGGAGCGGTGGCCACTGCTAGGACTGCAGCCCAGCCAACCTAGGGAAATACCAAGGAGCTGGGACTGAAGGTAAGTTGGGTTGCCTCACCAGGGGAATTGGTCGTGCCCTGCTGAGGCTAGGGTGGGCATATTGGGGTTGGGGGGGTGGGGCGTCTTGGATCCTAGGGTTAGGTTGGGAGGCGGCCCGATTGCCAGGCGCCCCCCGGGGTGCGGAAAGGCCAGCAGCTATAGCTGGGTGGCCTTTCACGTCCCCAGCACGCCTACTTGGTATAGGTAAAATACACGGAGGCGGGCGAGGGCCCTTAAGTGCCCACTTAAGGGTCTTGATTGGCCTTGGACAGGCGGGCCGCTTCTCACCCCCCGCTGGACCTCCGTAAACTTGGTTGGAGGCGGAATCGGGGCAGTTAGGCCTCCCGGAGCCTGCTGCTCAATTTTATGCGGCCCCCATGCCACCATCCGACCCGGTGGGGTGGCGTAAAATTCCAGCCATTATTTCGCCACATAAACATTAAAACTTCAAATTGTGGCTGGGAAGAGGGCCTATCGCAAAGCCATTTGCATGCTTGCAGACAGTGTTGGAACAAAGGAACCAGTCCCTGCTTCTCCAATACACAGAAGACTTGATCAGGCCAGTTTAGTCACATGACTAGCTGTTTGAATTTGAACTTGCTGAAAGAAACTCAAAGCGGTTAGCTCCTGGCCTGAACACCTCTCTCCTATCTGCTCCCATCTCTTTCTCACAGAACGGAAGACCCATTGAAGACATGTAAACTGAGAGAGAGAAAAGTCTCCTATGTGAACTAGGTTTAAGAATAATACTGGGCCCCAACGAAAAGTAAGAGCTGTCTACGGAAAGCTGGAAACACAAACAGTAACAAGAAACCCCCTTCAGAGATTGCCTCAAACCCCTCTATTTTTCCTCTGCTCTTTTCTGTCCCTATTTGCATGTGTGTATCTCATATGCATGCTAGCATGGGCACGTCATTTATCCTTAGGTGTTAACCGAATTAGAGTTTCAGTAAGTTTAATAAATTTCAATCTACGAAAACCTGATGTGCTCATTTATTTGCCTTATAATTGGAAAATGGTGAACAAGGATTCACCAAGGGGGAGCTCAAAACAGTGTTTAAAATTAAACCTTGTTACAATAAGACCAGGTGAAGACAGTAAAAGACCCCTAAATCTCTCTCACCTGGTCGTAACAGATAATTCAATCTGGGGAGTGTTTTTTTTAAACAATAGTATTAGTTGAAATACTGAAGTTATGCCGGGGAAAATTTCAAATACAAAATCAAACTGAATGCAGCACAGCGCCAAGTTAAAAGGTAACGGATTTTTTTTTTTTTGCAGGGGGTTGGTGCATGGTGAAATCAGTTTTGAGTGGAAAGGCAAAATGGGAAATGGTCAATCACAACCCATTTTACACCCACCTAAACGGAAGAGAAAATTAGCAGGGTCTATAACAGGCTGATATGTTGTTGCCATAATGCACAGCTGCCATGACCAATTTCACCCCCTCTCAGCAGCTTCCCTGATGCCCGAGTAGAGAGAAGACCCAAACAATGAGCCAACTCAGACCAAACAGTTCTCTATGCTCAGTCACCACTCTGGGCAAGTTAGCTGGGGCAGCAAGCACAGATGAGAGTTGGATTGGACTTTGATGCCCTCTATAGTTGAATTGCCCACTAACACTCATTTACACAAAATGGACACTTTGGGAGGCTAGGAACAGGAGTCTATCTTCCAGGCAGGTAGGAAGGAGGAAGTAGAGGCTCTCTCTTCATAGATAATTCATGTGGTCAGTAAAATTTATATAACACACCAATTTTTAAATATTTTATTCTTAGAAAATCAATACAATACATAGTCATGATTAAATATAATAGCTGCACCTTGTGCACTCTGGTGCTATTCACATGGCTTTGCTCTTTATTTTTCAGTTACATATAAATTTACAAGAATTCAACAGAAAAGCTCAGATTTGTTCATAGAATCATACAATCATAGCATTATAGGAGCATTCACTGAACAAAGGGCATTTATTTTCTTAAACCAGAAGCTCGATTTTTTTCCCCGCCCAGAAACTGTGGTCCAGCCTCAGGTGCCACGGACACTGATTAAGGAATCGAGAACAAGGTAGTGCCAGATTCAAAATACCAGGGTCAGGATAGTTTACAAGGTAGAGACCTGGAACCTCGTTGCTGTGTCTGAAACAAAAATAAAATGGTTGGCACCCATGAGCACAAGGAAAATGCATCATGAGCATGCTGGTCAATGTCACTTGCCCACTAGCCTGTGGAAAGCTGCTACCAACTCCAGAAAGCTTAGAAAGGAAATCCCAAAGTGACCTGCCCCTATATGTCAATCATCTCTAATTAGCTCAATTTTTCTGCTGCACTTGATGCTTTGCAGCATTTCTCAACTCTGATTAGCTCAAACCCTTGGACTTGGCTAACTTCTATTTGATGACTTTGCTTTAGGCACATTTAGCTGAGATTTTTTTTTTAAATAAATGAATTTTTTTACATAACCTTCCCTAACTCAGGCAGTTAATTCTCCTGTACTGTTGTCCTAACTATCTCTGGGGGATCAAGCCATAAAGACCAAGGCAATGCCAGGGCTGGTCCAATTTACTAAGATAGTTAGAACAGTACAGGAGAATTGGCTGCCTTGAATACAGCCATGTGATCTTTTGCAGCAACCTGAGAGAATAGACGTGGCACCTCTGACAGTGTAACCACTCCCTCAGTCGAAATGTCTGCCTAGATTCTGTGCTCAGATCTCAACTGCAATTTGAACCCATGACCTTCTGACTCAGGAGTGCGTGCTACCCACGGAGCCACAGCTAATTTTTTTTTTTAAAGTTGAGTTCTAGCTAAGAACCAGTATGACAACATGATTAACAGATACCTACAGACAAATGGAAAATAACACCAAGACAATGTCATCATGATAGGGAACACAGGTTCATTTAAGATTTTTAAAATAAGAATCTTCTTTAAAAGCAATATTAAAAGGGAGAGTTTGTGTGGAGTGGACTTGGATATTGATATTCCATTTCTCATGATATTGCAATGTTTCCTAGGGTACTGAAAGAGAGAGTAGGGGGCACTCTAAAGTATGTGTCAATGCAACACAACGTGCTGCTAAAAACTTCCCTCTCCGTGAGCTTTCGATTACCAGCAATATATGGGAAATGAGAGAAGAATTTAAAGTTAAAATTTGCCTGCTCCTGAAGTCATCTGAAATTCAAACTAGACTCCTTGATTTTATTAATTTAACGCTTCAGTGAATTTCATTGATGTCGGAGAGTTATCAGACGCAGTTGACAGGCAGCTGGGGCAGCTTAGCAGGAAATCCTTTCATGCTTTACACGCACAAAAAGAAAGAGCCTTCATATTTTGCCCCCCTTCCATTGGTGTTTTTAAATGTGGCCCGAGTCTCAATCAGAGCCTTTTAAAAAGTAATTAACTTCAAGATTTGTTTCGGATTATTTTTGTTTAAACCGTGGTTACCAATTACATAATAGGAGAATTGGGTAGGAATTAAGAGTCCAATTGTGACAGAGGCCTGATCCAGTCATTAAGGCAACCAATTGAGTGTTTTAGTGACACTGCCCACATATCCTTACAAATTTAGCAGCCATAAATGCTTGGTAATTCGAAATCAGTTCTTCCAATTACACTGCCCATGACTTTAATTAAAAACATAGAAAAACTGGTAAATTACTTTCATATATGAAAGTGGGCCTAAAGAAAAAAATCCTTTAATCGCAACTACAATATAGAGGCCATTCGTGCAATTTGGCTCACCGGGCATCTGCAACGTTACCATGCATTCCTTCAGCCTGCAATTACCTGCTGCCGTTGTCTACGGAATTCTTCCTCGCTTGCAGCAATAGCCTGAGCCAGGGCCAAGTCTTCCTGCTCCTCACTGCTAAACATAGGACAGACAAGGTTGACCGGGGGGGGGGGGGTGGGTGGTGGAGAGACAAAGAGAGGAAGAACAAACAACCTTAAATGAGAAAGGAAACATTGCAACCGAAACTAACAACCAGACAGATTCACGCCAAATTTCGGATGCAACGCACACAATTCTCTTGTTAACGGGACTGAAAGCAGTCAGAATATAAACAGTTTTATGTAGAATTTACAGAACAGAAACAGGCCATTTGTCCCAACTGATCTATGCGGGTGTTGTGCTCCACATGCTTGATACATATTAAATCATTACGTATTAGTCTTTTGTCCTATACCCTATCAGAACAAAATTTGAAGTATTCATTGAAAAGGGCATCTGAATTCGACAGGCAGCAGAGTCGCTAAGAATTATAAACATGCAGCCCAAAGCAAAATGCTACCAAGGCTGCAGGCAGCGTTACAATAAGAGTTTCTGCCCTGCAGAAATGTCTTGCAGAAATTGGGTCTGAAAAACCAGAGAAACCTAAACCTGGATGCAATAGTCTCTGGTAGATTGGAAAACAGTCTCCCCAGCTGTCTCGAGTCTTGATCCTCCTTACGAGCCTTCTCTAGCTTAGGGAACAAACCAGTATGGGCCACAGCCTCCATTAAAGCAGTCAGCAGGAGATATGTAGTCAGGGTATAAGGCAGATGGGACTAGATTTCCTTGGAGCCACTTCACCTTAATGGTCAATTGAAAATACAGAACTAGGGGATTTTTTTTCTCCTTTCTATCCCTCCCAATTAAAAAAGCGAATAGGATATATACAGAACATGGCAACTCAAGTCTTTAAAATAAACACTCTCATTGACCCACTCTGTTTCCAGATATATGCCATTGTTTAAATCAAGTGAGAATGGTGCAAGTTGATTCATGCTTTTCCTTCCACTTCTACTCACCAAAGCTCTATGTAGACAGTCCAACTGGTGGAAGTGGAGATAAATGACTTTAAAAGGAAATTAGATGGCCAACTGAAGGAAATAAACTTGCAGGACTTTGGGGATCAAGCGGGGGAGTGGGTTTGACTGGATAGGTCCGTGGCAAGCCGGCATAGACTCAGTGGGCCAAATGGCCTCCTTCCATGCCGTTAATGACTAACTCTAGCAACTTGTTGCCTGGGAATCCCAAAGAAGTTCAATTCTGGCCTTTCAGGATACAGTGCACTAACACCCCATGCCATCATGACTTCACCCCATTGAACATAGGCTGGTTAAACACGTTTAATCACCTTACAGTGCTATCAACCCAGAACATCTACTACTGGTTGAAACAGCTGCTCACTCCTTGATCGAATGCTATCACTTGTCCACTGCACAAGATACAAAGTTTTTGCTCTGCTTTATGGTTGACAAAGTGACCCTTTACTGGCTTTATGTCAAGGCCCACAATCCTAAACTGCATTCTACTCTAGGTACATTTGAGCATGCTAAAGAGCGGGTGATGGGGCCCGGCTCCATTAGCTACACAACAAGCCCCTCATTTCAATTGCACAGGATAATTAACTACAAGTCCAACAGCTCCATCAAAACCATAGGCCCTTTTCACTTACTTTATGCAGTATTGGGACAGCACACTGCGAAAGGCCCTCCATGCTTTCCCCCATCTTGAAGGTAAGGAGGGGGAAAACAGTCCAACAGTACCATCCTGTCAGTCCACAAATAGAGGCAAAGAAGCACATGGAAGCAATGTTCACAGATGAGGACCACAAGCACCCCATGCCATATAATAAGCATTATTACAGCATCATAAGCTTCTTTATACTGTTGCTGACCTTCACTCTAGTTGTTGCTACTTGCCATCTAGTTTGAGTTCACTGCAAATTTGGCTCTGTATTCACTGATACAAGATAAATGTTACTGTTTAACTTGCCTGGTTCATAGCTTTAGGGCTGCAGCCCACTCTTTAATGTTCCCACAGCCAAACACAACATTGAACTCATTGATGACAGAAAATGCAGCTCCGGACCAAATGCAGAGTTCCCGAGGCAGCTTCGGGCACCCATCACACCAAGGCCACCCTGCTGTTAGGCCTCAATTGAGCTCAGTAGGGCACTGTTAGGAGTCCAACAAATGACATCAAAACTCTAGCTCATGCAAGGGAGAGAAATGAAGCTGCTTCTTCCAAGCACCAGCAAGAAACTCCTGCAAGAATGTATGGCTTCAGTCTCCCCTCCCCCCCCATTTGATTAGATTATGGCTGATCATCTACCTCAATGCCACTTTCCTGCATTATTTCCATATCCCTTGATGTAATTTGTCTCCAGAAATCTATTGATTTCTGTCTTGAGCATACTCAATGATTGGAATTCTCTACCCCAGGGGGCAGTGGAAGCTCAAAGATTCACCACCCTCAGTGTCGAAATTCCTCCTCATCTCAGCCTTAAATGGCCAACCCCTTATTCTGACTACGTTCCCTGGTTCTAGACTCACCAGCCATGGGAAACATCCCACCTACATTGACCCTGTCATGCCCTGTAAGAATTTTGTCAGTTTCAATGAGAACACCTTTCATTCTTCTAAACTCTAGAGAATACAGGCCTAGTTTCCTCAATCTCTCCTCAGACAATCCCACCATCCCAGGGATGGATGGGGAAGGCACAGGGCCAAATTAGGCTGTGACGTTCTGCAGATCAATAGCCTGAGACTCTGTCTTGACCAATGTAGGAAATACCACTTGCCCTAAGGAAAGCAGTCACCTGTAGATCCACAGCATGTTAGTATGTTTGGTTGTGATGAGATAAAAGTGAGAAACAGAACAACTTGGTAGCTGCGTGAACAAGACTAGACCAAGACTTTCCATAACTCTAAATAGGTTAAAATTCTAAAAGTTGACAGGGACAGAAGGAACATTATAGAATTCAAAAAGCTGCCATCGGAGTTTTGCTTTTTACCTGGGAGCTGCATTTCTGGAAGATTCAGCCAGAGATCTCTCCAAAGCTCTCTGCAGAGCTTGCTCTTCACTCTTTAAAAAAAAAAATGAAAAATTCACTCAACAATGGCAGCAAGAGACTGAAGCCAAAGGTCTGATAATACTACTTTAGTTTACTTTCCTACTGCAGCGGAGTGTTTCTTGCAACTTCTGGAGCTACATCTTAAATCATACCTGAATCAGAACAGCATTTTTTTTTATATAAAGCCAAGTCCTTAAAAAAAAACTGCATTTACTGCTCCATGCTCGAGTTTCCAACCCCATTTGAATGATAAAACTGTTTACAAGCCAATTAGATTATTTTCACAATCTATTTATACCATGAGGCTGATCCAGTTGCGACTGAACTGTGCATGTTGTGTTCATGCAATTAGTACAAAATTGGCAATCTGGCTGTGATCTCGGTTGATGTCCAGGGAAAATTCAGAAAGGCCAATAATGAAAGCACAATGCTGGTCTGACCAGAGACAGTAAACCTCATACAAGTGCCAAAACCTGCCAACTTTGCAGCTGATGACCCCTATTGCTTGGAGTCACTTAGCAGAGAAAACCTTGCCCAAGGCAGGCCTTGGCACAACAGTATCTGCTGCCAGGTAATTTGCTTCTTGAGGCACCTAAGAGGGCACTCATGCAAGCAGAGCTAACCATGTAAATTAAATGGGGTACTGCTAGGCCTGTGATAATTTCAAGAATCTACTGCAGGGGTATACTTCCTTCATACCAGATGTCAGCACCAATGATACCACAATTGCCTAAGCCTTTAGAGGGTATTAATTTAGACCAGCCCTGGAAACATACCAAGTCCATAAGGAACTGCACATACCCATAAAATGGTCATGTACTTGCACAAAGAGGGGAGCCATTCATTCCTGTATATTTCCACCTCTAATTCTTTATGTATAAAAAAAAAGAATTTCTAGCAGCTCACTTTGGCAGACACTTCCCAACAGTTTCATTTTTTTTTTTTATTAACAGTGCCATCAGCTAGCTGAAATAACCAGCCAAGCCAGTGATTTGCAAGGCAGTGAACAGTAGCAGCTCATTTCCTATTCTAGGTGGAAACTGTTCTGCCCATACCTACAGAGCCATTTTAAAAGGAAAAGTCCACCACACTAAGAAATAGCCTAGAAATTGAAGTTCCCACCTACAATCAGATCCAAACCCACTGGGATTTGAATTTTGGTTTCAAAACACACCCAACATATCAAACGTGTCAATGGTCAAAAATCAAAAAAAACGGACAGATCAGCATCTTAGGGAGGAAAAGAAGTTAATGTTTTGTAGGTGCGGCATCAGTCTCAAGAAAGGGTCACACTTGCTGTATATTTACAGCATTTGGTGCACCTTTTAACCTATATTCTTACTTGATCACCCATCACCATGCCTTGCACGTGTGAAAATTCTAATTTCTTTTTCACTGTCCATCTCACAGAATCACAGAATAATAGTGAAGAGGCCCTTCGGCCCATCGAGTCTGCACCGATGCATTAAAGACACCTGACCTGTCTACCTAATCCCATTTGCCAGCACTTGGCCCATAGCCTAGAATGTTATGACGTGCTAAGTGCTCATCCAGGTACTTTTTAAAGGATGTGAGGCAACCCGCCTCTACCACCCTCCCAGGCAGTGCATTCCAGACCGTCACCGCCCCCTGGGTAAAAAAGTTCTTCCTCAAATCCCCCTTAAACCTCCCGCCCCTCACCTTAAACTTGTGACCCCTCGTAACTGACACTTCAACTAAGGGGAACAGCTGCTCCCTATCCACGCTCCTCAATCTTGTACACCTCAATCAGGTCACCCCTCAGTCTTCTCTGCTCCAGCGAAAACAACCCAAGCTTATCCAACCTCTCTTCATAGTTTAAATGTTCCATCCCAGGCAACATCCTGGTGAATCACCTCTGCACCCCCTCCAATGCAATCACATCCTTCCTATAATGTGGCGACCAGAATTGCACACAGTACTCCAGCTGTGGCCTTACCAAAGTTCTGTACAACTCCAACATGACCTCCCTGCTTTTGTAATCTGTGCCTCAATTGATAAAGGCAAGTGTCCCATATGCCTTTTTCACCACCCTATTAACCTGCCCTTCTGCCTTCAGAGATCTATGGACAAACATGCCAAGGTCCCTTTGTTCCTCGAAACTTCCCAGTGTCAGGTCACTTATTGAATACTTCCATGTCACATTACTCCTTCCAAGGTGCATCACCTCACACTTTTCAGCATTAAATTCCATCTGCCACTTTTCTGCCCATTTGACCATCCCGTCTATATCTTCTTGTAACCTAAGACACTCCACCTCAACGTTAACCACTCGGCCAATCTTTGTGTCATCCGCGAACTTACTGATCCTACCCCCCTATGTCTCAGCCATGGAATCCACTCATTTGCTTCATCAGAGTAACTACTTTATTTTAAAAAAAAAAGAACACCCTCTATTCTGCAGTTAAAGCATACGGTACACGTACACAGAAATACACACTGGATGTCCTCAGATTATGAAGAACTGATACGCATCAAGGTGGCTCAGCTCAGAGCTTTGTGGGTCAGATAATTATGGGTTCAAGCTCCATTGCACCACAGGGAGTGCTGCATTGTCTGAGGCACTGTCTTTTCAGTTAGCGCATTGAACAGCGGATCCATCTGCCTGCATGTTATTCAAGGAGGAGGCAGCTCTCCCAGTGTTTAACGCAAAATTTCCCTCTATCAATATCACCAAAAGACTCATTAGTTGTTCATCTGTGACATAGATCACATTTGTCTATACAAAAGTTAATGCCCTTCAAATGAACAGTTTTTTTTTTAATTCATTGATGGGAAGTGAGTGTCGTTGGCAAAGCCAGCATTTATTACCCATCCCTACACAACTGAGTGGCTTGCTAGGCTGTTTCAGAGGGCAGTTAAGAGTCAACCACATTGCTGTGGGTCTGGAGTCACATGTAGACAAGACCAGGTAAAGACAGATTTCCTTCCCTAAAAGACATTAGTGAACCAGTTGGGTTTTTGCAACAATTCAGTAGTTTCATGGTTACCATTACTGATACTTAACTTTTCTGTTAATTCCAGCTTATCTGATGAAGTGCTGTGTATATTTTCAGTGCACAAACTCTAATCAAGACTGTACTACATTTTCAACATATAATCATATTTTGCCTATAGCTAGAAGGAAATGTAACAGGTCACCCAAACAGAGCCAGTGATACTGTTCTGTAAAGTTAGAAAGTTTCTGAATATTGTCATGCAGGTCCCACCTGCCAAGAATGAGAGACATATTTCACCACAGTAACATTGATTTTTAAACTGTTACTGGAGCAAATGACTTGCTTAAAAAAAAACATACCCTTGACCGGAAGGACATTTGCATAGTAACAGACAGTACTTGGAAAGGACAAAGGGGCCACTCCCTGCTCCAATTTAATCCACAATGGACTTTTGATCACCTGACGTTGAAGGTGGAGAGGCTAGCATTCCAGATTAACTGCTAAAATGGCCGAATACACAAACAGATGTGGTCAGACCAGTTTAGTGACATGACTAACTGGCTGTTGGAGTTTTTTGAATTTGAACTTGCCACAGAGAATTTGAACTCAAAGCGGTTTGCTCCTGGACTGGAAAATACCTCGTGGCTGGCTTTCTGCCGCCTCTCTCCTGTCTGTTCATCTCTTTCTCACTAGCTTCGGAAACTACTGAAGACACAGGAACCCCGAGAGTAAAGTCTCCTACAGTGAACAAGGTTTAAGAAGAATACAGGGTCCCAACAAAAAGCAAGAATTACCTACAAAAGGGACTACAGTGAGCTCGAAGCACAGTAACAAGAAATCTTCGGATATTGCCTGAAACCTCTATTTTTCTTCTGCCCATTTCTGTCTCTATTTGCATGTGCGTATTGCGTATGCATGCTAGCGTGGGGCACGGCGTCTATTCGTAGGCGCCAACCCAATCAGAGTTTAAGTTTAAATTTAATAAAATTTCACTTTTCTTCTTTCGACCGAAGGAGGCCTGTTTGTGCTCATTTCTTTGCCTTATAATTGGAAAGCGGTGAATAAGGATTCACCAAGGGGGAAGCTAAAAACTGTGTGTTTAAAATGTTACAGTAAGACCAGGTGAAGACTGAAGGAGACCTAGACACCTTTCTCACCTGGTCGTAACAATATACTTTCAGTAGGTTTCTACCCCAATTTCCCCTTCACACAACAGTTATCCAGCAACATTTACCCAATCAGGATATTGTCAAAACCCTGTCCTCAGTATTTTAAAAAGGCAATTACAAACTGCTACGGACTCACCAATCCTCCTTGCAGGGATGAAGATGCAGGGACAGGTCTCGGTGGGTTACTGTCACCAAAAAAAAAAAAACAAAAAATCAATTTCTAGTCTCAAAGGCAACTGGACTTCCAAAAGTGACAACAGACACTTCAGGCAAGACCCATTGTTGCCTCTTTAAACTCTCGCCTGTTGCTAAGTGTACTATCCATTGTGGCACCAAATCAGACCAATCAGGAAGGTCCCAACCTTGATCCCTGCTCTGTGATGAGTTAGTTAATCTTAGGTAGGATGGCAGTAGTGAGGCTACAACTGTCCTCAGCCTCCCTGGATAGGGAAAAGATGGGGTGCAGGGAACAGCAACGCAAGACAAATAAAAATTAGTAGCCCAATAGTTGCATGCAAATATGTTTTAACTCTGCATGACCTTTGAATAAAATTTCCTGTAATGCAACAGCCACAGTAACATACAGAACTCTCAGCAATGGCGGCTGAGTTTGAAAAGATACTGGAAGCACCCCACCAGTAATCATGCGTAACATTCCCATTATACATAAGAAAGATGCTTCCAAATTGGCAGGTAAGAGTAAAAGTTGAGAAACCAGGCCAGGTACTGGACACATCATTCAGCAGCCAAGGAACATAATTATTAGAATAATCCTATGAGCTGCTTATCTATTGGGCATGTGGCATGGAATTCCTGAGGAACAAGGAAAAGCAAAAATGGCCACAAGTGTTTTAAAGCTTTAAAAGGTTTGCCGATGCTTTGTGAAAACCCAACTTAAACGTAGTAAAACATCCAAATGTACTTCACAGGAGCATTGACAAAATTTGACATCAAGCCACTTCAGGAGACATGAGGACAGGTGGCCTTGGACAAAGAGGTAGGTTTGAATGTTTTAAAAAATAAAGGGGTGGGGGGGGGGGGGGGGGGGAAAGGAGGAAGACAGCGCAGTGGTCATGGAACTGCATCAGAAGCCCACTTAGCAGGCTGTCCCCCCAACCGCGTAATGGTGGGGCCGCAAACAGCAAGTGGAAAAGACAAAACCGTCAGTCTGATTTCAAACCCTCTTTCTAAATGGCTCACCTGCATCACTATCCGGAGTACCAGTACAGGTAAGTGGATAGCTGCTGCAGAGGTCTTAACCTCTAGGCAAACAGCTGTTCCCAGCATATGTGGACCAGAGCATGAACATAGGAACAGGAGTCAGCTATTCAACCCCTTGAGCCTGTTCTGACATTCAATTAGATCATGGCTGATCTGTATCTCAACTCCATTTACCCACCAAGTTCCATACCCATTAATATCCATACCTAACTAAAAACAAATCGACCTCAGTCACTTCTGTTGACTGTACCTGTTATAGTGTTGGTGGGCTGATGTATTCAGTCCACTTGGCCGACTGCTGGACGTCCCTTTGCTTGTAGATGGCGTTGCACTGGGTTTTGAAGTCCCCTGAGCTCTCACAATGGTAGCATTACTTTCAAAAAGACAAAAAAAAAAAATCAGTTAAAATAACACTAAAATAAGCCATTTAAGGTTGCTTTGCACATTGAAATTTCAGTTGTCACAAGTTCTGCTTTAAGATAGCTGGGATCCTTGTTAGCAGTCAGGATACAGAGGCCAGATTCATCCCACACAACTAAAGTAACAAAAAGGTATGACTGCCATTTCCTTTTTGGCATGAGTCGTCACTGTAGATTACGATACATTTCACAATAAAACTGAAGACTGAACTGTGAGATTCAATGCTAGGTATCTACAGCTTGAATCCATTTCATATCATGCCATACAAAAAAGTTTGAGCTCTCAGGTGGAAACCATTAAGTCCTTCTTGCCTGTGGGAAGGGTTGATTTTACACCGTCCCAATTGTTCCTGCTTTCTTTCCATGTTGTGTAATAGTCAAGTAGTTATCCAGTACCTTTTGGAAAGCTGTAATCAATTTGGCATTGATCACTTGTGGCAAAACATGAGTTTCTGAAGCAGTCCAATGGCAAATAAGGGATGGCACCAGCCAGCATTTTGGACATTGTACACAAACAAAATGTTCTTGCTGCAGCACAGCTGTGTTTCAAGATAATACATTAATTCGATGTACAGACCCAGCCTGTAACTAGGCGAGTACCCAAAAGCAAAGTTCTTTCTTAAAAAAAAAGATTCAATCTAAAGCTGCTTGAGCCAAAATGACCAAAGTCCCTACTCGCTAGATACTATGTTTCTGGGTTGGTTGAACTACTGCTACATACTTGTGTCAATTTCTTAGGCAAGGCCCTATCATGCTAGCACTGACTGAAATCAATAGAACCAGATCATCCCTGTAACTTGAGTCACCAGCAGAGCTCAGAAGGAAATACTCAGAATGGGAGATCATAGAAAACCTGGAAGTATCATGCAAGCAGCAGAGCTAAAAAACAAGATCTCAATTTAAAGAGATAAGCAGTACTTTTTTCAGAAATATTCTCTCCACCCCCCACCCACGTCACTGTCAAGTAAATATGGAGGCAAGACAGCTATTTATTAAAAGTAATTCTTGTGCCCTCATACCAGACTCGGCAGTCCATTAGATCAGAAGATACTGAATGAAAAAGGACAGTGTGTATAATTCTGCATTAAGAACATCCCATTGTAAGCACTTTTGAAAACTATATTTGGGAGCACAACAAACCCCGCTTCATAGGATTACCAGTATTCCTGTTTATTGGCTTTCTCCACTGAAGCATAGTATCAGCAAGAGATTTGGCTTGCATTTCCTTACCCTGCTTTGGAGAGATGTTGCCCATCAACCTTGCAATCGTGATCCAAAGAGTGTCTGTGCTTTAAGCAGAAGTTTAAGTGACATTGGTCACATGTCACTTTGATCATCTCTTTCTGTTTGCACCCGGTCTTTGAGCATTTGTTTGTAAAAATCTGAAAAACACTATATTTTTTAGGTTGCCCACATTCCAGAACACAATTAATTTAGCAGAAAATCCTCACTGCTACGACCCGATACAAAACAGGCTCTAGTGGCCATCACCTAAGCCAGCAGGACTCTTTCCCTGACAGGATACAGGGATTAATTTAGGACGCAGAGAATTTTGACTAATCTGTCAACATGGATTGTGTGCTCAGGACACTGGAGTGGGACTTGAGTCCACAACCTTCTGACTCAGAAGCGAGAGTGCTACCAACTGAACTACAGCTGACAGACACACTCTCCAAGCTCACCTATGAAAAATGGCAACTTCAGCGTGAAACTGGATGATGACCAGCATCGTGGCACAGTACTTCAGCATGAGACAGGAAAGGGAAAGACAGATGGAAAAATGATGAAACTCAACAATCTTATGAATGTAAAGTGAAAAAAGACCTTACCTTACGCTTTTTCTGGGCTGGGTCAGATTTGCACTCTCGGTCTATGTGTTCACCAACCCGAATGTCCGGCATTTCTCCCCTTCTGACAGGAACTGGTGTGTTACACAGTGGACACACGGGTACCTGTATGTCCTGAAGATAATCAAGTACACATTCAATGTAGCTCGACAAAACAATTTCCATTCAAATCACACACCACCCACGGCCAGATACTGCTGTTCCTTTGTTGTCACTGGGCCAAAATCCCCTAATACCGTTATGGAAACATGGGTTGACAAACATCTTGCTCTTGTAAAACATAACCCTTCCACATTTTACATCGGTATGTGCCTCATCCCCATGAAAACAATTTCTGTGGAGGGGAGACAATACAACATATACCTCATCTAGATCTGGAGTGGTTCATAAATAAACCAAAAATCAGCTCAGAACATGCAAATGAGAGAGAATTCCTGCTCCCGATTGCTAGCCAGTGATGCATTCTTGAAAGTGCACATGCACAGGTTTGGTTCTGATGCCCTCCACAATCAGAGGGTGACACCCACTGTCTAGGCTCACAGGAAGAATCATTTGAGCAAGACTGCTAGGACCCATGGAAGCAAACTCCAGTAAGAATCAGTCTTTTCAAGTGAAGAAAATGAAAAGGGTGAAAATTGGAACAACATTCTAAAACATTTGTCCTGCATTTTCTGAACTTATTCCAGAGGGAATAGCCCTCACTTAAGTCGTTGGGAAATGTCAGACCTCAATTTAATGAGATTAAAAACAGGTTCCATTGAAATAGATGAACATACAAAGCACACATTTAAGAATGATATAGAAACCTTTTTATAGGAGGAGGTACACCTGTGCTGTGCGTAGCTGATGTGGTCCTTGCAGAAGATCTGCGAACATGCATCACACTTCATAGGAAGAAAATCTGAAAGGGATAAGGAGGACCTTAGCAGGGCAAAATAGACAACAGAAGTGGATTTAGCACATAAAAGGAATATAAATGCAACTTAATATAGTGCCTTTAACATAGTAAAACATTCCAAAGTGCTTCATAGAAATGTAATCAGCCAAAATTTGGTACTGAGCCAAAAGGAGGAGATATTACAGCGAGTACAAAAAGCTAGGTCAAAGAGGTAGGTTTTAAAGAGCACCTTAAAAGGAGTAGCAAGGTGGAAAGGTTTAGGGAGGGAATTCCAGAGCTTCGGCCTAGACAGTTGAAAACACATCTGCCTCTAGTGGACAAAGGAAGTGTTGGATGCACAAGAGGCCAGAGTTGAAGGAACGCAGTGTCCTTGCAGGGTTGTAGGCCTGGGGGAAGTTTACAAAAAAAAAGGAAGGATCGAGGTCATGGAGGGATTTGATGAAGATAATTTGAAAAACAAAGCATTGCTGGGCCAGGAGCCAAGTAGCGCGGTGAACACAGGGGTGACTGGTGAACAGAACTTGGTGTAGGATAGCATACAGGCAGAAAAATTTTGGAGGTACACAGGTGGTGGTAAACGGGAGGTTGGTCAGAAGCACATTTTAATAGTGGAGCATCGAGGGTTTCAGCAGCAGATAAGCCGAGGCAAGGATGGAGACAATGTTAGAGGTGAAAGTAGGCAGTATTCGTGATAGTGAGGATATGGGGTCAGAAGCTCAGGGTTAAATTGGGGGAAATTCCAAATAGTCTGGATCAGCCTAAAACAGTGGTAGAAGGTATGACCACGAACATGTTCAGCAGAAGTGAGATGCAGCAAAGCGCCTTTGTTACAAAGGAAATTAACAATGGGGAGGTGGGGTGGACGGGGGCTTGGAAGGCAGAGAGAGCTGGAAACAAAATAAAATTAAGACCAGACACTCAAAAGCAAAATTGACTTGAATTTTCTCTTTCCTATTCTGCAAAGAACATATAATACTGAAAAATTCAAAGGATAAACAATATTTTGATGACGCCATCACCCTTACCCAGCCTTTTGCAGGAATTCTCAGAACAGTGATTCCCCAGGTCAGGAAACTCCATTTTTGGACATGTATCCCCGCAGTACTATTGCTCAGGCACTGGTGTGTTTAAATCTGACTCTGCTGTTCTTGTTACCTGTGACAGTATGAGTGTTTAATTACCTGAAGTTCCACACACATTGCAAAGAGACAACACCAGCATTGGCAATCAGTGCCAGAGTGAATGCTTTTACACCTAAAGACATTGTCCTAATGTGTAAAATCTTTACTAAACAGTCAATGTCAGTTTATTTAAGTGGATGCTGAAATTCTGGTGAGATTGTCACTATTGCAATAAATGAAGATAGCTCCAAATAAAAGGAAAGCTCAAAAACAGAATATGCATCAATATCAATCTTACAGCTGCTGCATTATCAACATCGCAGTGATTCTGTATGCAGCAGTACACGACATAAAAGAGGTTACACTGCAGAGCAGGAGGGCTGCACACGCACCCGGACTATCTGAACTCCCGATCTCAGAGACAAGTGGCAGTGAGGCACTTCAACAAAGATAATAGTGTGTACTTCCTTAACAGCCTGTTGCATTAATTAGAGCATTTCCTGATGCTCTTTCCCACCACCAACCCCCACCCCCCAAAACTTAGGACAATGGGGGATATGTACTACAGATGGAATCTATGGAGCATTAGTATTGTTTTCTGGAGGAGTTTAGCAATACTGTTCTTATAAAAGCCATCCACTTATATAACTAGACAGCAGCACTGACCCTTGAAAAAAGGTCTTAGAGGGAATAATGGTCTATTCCTGTCTAACAATTATTTTATCCTTATACCGCGAGACAGTCTCTAGTGTTCCATTCCACTTTACAACAACTGCAGAGTCATTTTTGAAAAGGGTTATTGGTTACAACTACCTAGCTGGCACTGGTAATTTCTCCCAATACCCAGGGACTGTCTGTAAAGAACTGTGAGCAGCATGATCCATTGGCCTACAATGGGCAACACTGCAAAACAGCTACTCAGCCCTCTCATGGCCAAATACACAACCAATCCACTGGGCATTTGTGCTGCCAGAGGCACCAGTCAAAAGACACTTTTGCTGAGTTTACTGTCAATAGTACAGGAGCCAGCGTCAACCCACAAGAGAGAACTACACCAGTTTGATGGATTTCATTTTAGTTTTAATTAAGATAAAGGATTAGTTTATTTTGCAACAGTGATATTAAAAAGGTTAGAGACAAAAGACAGGGAGCCAGGATTAAAGTTGCTAGTGCCAACACTGATACTATAAAATGAATAGTCTCTTTTGTACCAAACTCTGATTTTATTAAGTTCTATAATAGACAATTTTCCTTCTAAATCACATCGCTTGCACATAAGTGTTAAAAGGGTCAACTGGGTAGGACAAATCTCAGTGTACAGATTCAGGAGGAGTCAGAAAACTGGAGAGTAGGATTACCCTTCCTGCTGACTGGTTCTTACTGCACTAGACAGGTTTAAGCTCTTTTGAAATAGAGTGGGCATTCATGCAAGAATTGAACAGGAGGCAACATTCCATGTGGAGAAAGATATATGTCAAAGTGTGGGACAGTATAGTACAGTAAGAACCAGTCAGCAAGAAGGGTAATCCTACTCTCCAGTTTTCTGACTCCTCCCGAAACTGTACACTGAGATTGATCCTACCCAGTTGACCCTTTTCACACGTATGTGCAAGCGATGTGATTTAGAGGGAAAATTGTCAATTGTAGAACTTAATAAAATTAGAATTCAGTACAAGACAGACTATTCATTTTATCGTATCAGTGTTGGCGTTAGCAACTTTGACCATTTCAGAACTCAAAACACAGAACTTGATCCTCACTCAAGTCATTTATAACAGCTTACTGTGCCAGCCTTAGAGATATGGGGAAGCATCTGAGGCAAGATCAAGTATCTCCACAAATCAAGTTGACTGGATAACATGATAAATATAGTCCCCTGTGATGTTAATCATATTTCACTGACAGCCACTGCAGATTGTGCATCAGTTGCTATAAACTGTAAACCAATTTAAATGTTTCCCAATGGTTGAAGTGAGACACGGCACTGAGTCACATAACCACAATTAGATCCAAATAAACTGGCACCTGGGGTACTACCAGTTGGTTGCAGCACCCTGGACTAGAGAGGAGGGGAAAAATGCAAGCTAGTGTTCTCACTCTCAACTGTTACTGTAAAGGGCATGAGCAATATTCCTGCCCCCAAGTTGAATAGCCTGCCAGAGCTCTTCATCTAGCCTCTCACGTGAACAGTGAGAAATTGGGAGGCGCAAAGGTAAACAAGACCCACAGAACCATGCGAGTCAGCATCCAAAGGCAGAATTTGTTTTAAAAGTTTTGTTTGCCAGGAAAATCAATTGAAATTGTATCTAATCAGGCCAGTGGCAACTAAAATCTCAACTTAAACGTGTTTATACCAGTCCCATAGAGTACCACCAGTGGAGCACGAGATGGAATTACCAATGGGAATAAAAGCAAGTGTTTACAAAACATGTTTACTGGATATTACAACTCAACTCAATGTAGCTAGAAAGTGTGGCGTTAAACTGAATTAGCAAGATCTGTGGGTGTATTCAGTCACAAAGTTCTTGCTCCCAGTTCTGTTATTCTGCAACACCAAATTCTCCATACTTCTCCATATCTCACATCAAGCAAGTTGCACCAAACAGAAGCAGCTGCAATGTTAACTTGTTCAAGAAATATAAAAAACCCTGATCAGACATTCCTACCCAAGGAGCTTTATTTCAGATGCTAACTGACTTATTATGCATTGCTAGACCTTTGTTATTTCAGATTTGCAGCAGGCGCATGTTTACACATTAATATTAGACACTAAGAGAAAAGGTGACAGAAATGGTGCAGTTCTGTTAACGCTCCAACCTGTTACGCCATGAACTGATCAGGCATTAATCTGTACCCTCAGTTCCCTACACTGTAGAAAATGCACAGCACAGGTTACTAACTGCAGAGGGAGGAAGAGTTACTGCAGTCATTGAGCCATTCCATGCATCAACGTAAAGCCAGTTGCACTTGTAACTAGATAACTTGTATTTATATCACACCTTTAACTTGGAAAAACATCCCAATGAGGATTGTGGAGCAAAATCTGACACTGGGCCAGCTAAGGCGATATTAGGGCAGATGGTCAAAAGCTTAGTCAGAGAGGCAGGATTTAAAGAGTGCCTGAAAGAAAGAAAGAGAGGCAGAGAGGTTTAGGGAGGGAACTCCAGAGCTTAGGGCCTAGGCAGCTGAAGGCATGGCCACCAATGGAGTGATTAAAATTGAGGATGCTTAAGAGGCCAGAATTAGAGGAGCACAGATATCTCAAGAGGGTTGTGGGGCTGGAGGAAATTACAAAAATAGAGGGGCAAGGCCATGGAGGGATGTAAAAACAAGAATTAGAATTTTTAAAATGGAGGCATTTCTTCACCTGGAGCCAATGTAGATCAGTAAGCACTAAGGGTGATGGGGGAAAGGGACTTGATGCGAGTAAGGACACAGGCAGCAGATTTCTGGATGGTCTCAAGTTTGCAGAGAATAGAATATGAGAGGCCCGCAAGTAGTGCGTTGAAACAGTCAAGTCGAGAGGCAACAGATGCATGGACTAGGGTTTCAACACGAAAACTAACACTGAGCTTTTGGATATCGCCAAAGGGTAGCATGTCACTGAGAAATAAAAGAGGGCCAAGGGTAGATCCTTGAGAAACACCAGAGGTAATGTTTCAGGAGCAGGAAGAGAAGCCATTGCAAGTGACACTCTGGCTACAATTAGATAGATAAGAATGGAACCAGGAGAGAGCAGTCCCTCCCAGTTGGACAACATTGGAGAGAGATTGGAGAAAGATGGTGTAGTCAGCTGTGTTAAAGGCTGCAGATAGGTCGAGAAGGACAAGGGATAGTTTACCTTTATCATAGTTACATAGGATGTCGTCATTCGTGACTTTGATAAGAGCTATTTCGGTACTGTGGCAGGTGTAAAACCCTGTTAGGAGGGATTAAAACATGAAGTCCCAGGAAAAGTGAGCATGGATTGGGGAGGTGACAACATGACTTTAGAGGAAAGGGAGGTTGGAGATGGGCCTGTAATTTCCAAGAAGGGTTAGTAAAGGTTTTTTTTAAATTAAGGAAAGGGGCAATAGTCAGATTTTAAGGGGAGAGGGAACTAACATTAGCTAACATGGGACCAGAAAAGGAAGGTGGTAGTTTAATGGGAGAAGGGGGTAGGTTTCATGCACAAGGTGAGCTCAGAGCGTAAAAGGGGAGATAGGAGAGAAAGAGAAAGATGCGAGTTCAGGGCTAGGGAAGAGGGGAACTTTAGGGGAGGTTTGGCCCAGTGGGCTAGTATAAGGCTGGGAAGCAGTAGAGGCAGCTGATTGGATGTCACCAAGATTGAGACCAAAGAAGCCCATGAGCTCTTCACACATTGTTGGAAGTGAGGGTGGAAGAGACAAAGGAGTGGTATTTAAGACAGTTTGCAGTAGAGAAAAGAAGCCGAGGGTTATCTTTGCATTCTAAGCTGATCTTAGAATAGCGAGCAATTTGGGCAAACAAGAGCAGGACCCAATGGTGCTTTATGTGATCCAGCCAAATCTGGCAGTGAATGACTAAACTCGTTGTTCACCATATCCTTTCAAGTCTATGGCCCTTGGACTTAAGGTAGTGAAGATAAGGGCCATACCAGGAAAACAGCCACAATGACAGAGAAATGGTTTTAATGGGAACAACAGCAAAGATGGAGGCGAGGGTATGGTTGAGCAGATCAGTTGTTGCAGAAATGTCAGTGAAGTGAGAGCCAAAGGCTAGACAGTTGGGATTTTGAAAGTGCAGCTATAAGTGAATTGGGAGATAGTTTTTTGCAAAGTGGTCACATGAAGAGGTAGAGTTGTATATGGAAAGGGATGTGGGTGGAGGGTAATACAAGGAAGTGATTAGACATGGCCTTATCTGTAATTAATACGATGGAAGCAGCAAGGCCACATTAGATGGCAAGATCAAGTGGGTGGCTGTGAATATGGGTTTGGGAATTTACGTGGAGGATAAGAGGACAGTGAACTTAGGAGAGAGAGAGAATGAGGAGTTGAGATGGACATTGAAATCACCAAGGTTGAGAAGTCATTCGGTGCAGAGGCTGAGGAAAGAAAGCAGTGAAAATGCGAAAAATATTGTACTTGGGCACATGGCAAAAATTGAGGATTTTAAATGAGACCAAAGGGGTGGGACAAGATAAGATGATCAAAGGAGGAGAAAGTGCCAGAGGAGTAAGGGGTAGGCTAAGGTGTGATTTGGTGATAAGAGCCACAGTGCCACTGACAGTCTTGATAGGGCAAGTGCTGGAGGGTATAGCCAGGTGGGGAGGCTTCATTTAGGGAAGGCATCTTCACCCCTCAGCCTGGTTAAATCAGATTAAAAGCAATCCAACCAGACTGCAAGTATACCCATGCCACATATAGTTTCTCAACAGTTAAGCAACTAACAAATTTAATAGTCTGCATGAATACAAGGCTACTCACGAGCTGCAGCAACTGTTCTGTACAGTGAAAGTGACAAATTTTAGCATAATTTTACATGCAAGAGCCTCAGGTTCATTACTAAGACAGTAAGTGTCTGCTATGTTTTGCACTATACATGGTGAGTTTGACATTTCAGGAAGGATTCTATCTCATCAAAAACATGACAGGATGTGCAGTGACAGGAGAGGCTCACGTGTAAAACTGGAATGCTCACACCACTGACAGTTTAATATTATTGAGCCTTCAGTGAGCACTAAGCCGTTACAGCAAACATGAACATTACATTTACCTTACACCACAGTGAGATAAATGAGGCAGTACTACTAACTTGAGGCGCCCAGACCCAGTTCAAGGTGTGTTTTTTGTCCTAGCAACCTCTGGAGACAGTTGCATCCAGACAGTAACATGGAGCAGCCATCTCCAGAAGGTGCCAGCTGACTATTTCTTGCCATAGATAGGCTGAGCAGTCAGACTTTCCATACAAGCTGATGTTACTACCATGTGCAAATCTTTCCAAAAGAGCTGGGGAAGGTACAGAATAGTCGTTGAAGAACGGGTCAAACGTACACAAGCAGTATGTTTGTTGAATGATCACAAGACAAATAAGCCTGATTTCACAGCACTAGCAGTCTCAAGCTATATTAGTCTGCTTCACCAGTTTCTTCCTTGTAAATGCAGAAGTCCAGCCCTTTCTCAGTACCTAGCTTATTACCATTCCAATGGGGTCTCCCAACAAAAGTATTCAAATATATATTTATTTTTCAAATTTGCTTTAATTAAACTGTGACAAAAAGGAACAAGTGACATCTGTGCCACTAATGAAGCTTCATGTCACAAGTCAGGAGTATGATAGAAATACTGTCTAATTGCCTGGATGAGTGCAGCTCCAACACTCCAAGCTCAACACCTTCCAAAAGAAAGCAGCCCGCTTGATCGGCACTCCATCCACCATCTTACACATTCACTCCCTCCATGCCCGCAGCACTGTGGCTGCGGTCTATTCAAGCTACAGGATACATTACAGCAGCTCACCAAGGCTTCAACAGCACCTCCTAAACCAGACCTCTGACACCCAGAATGACATGGGCATCAGGCTCATGGGAAAACTACCACCGCCAAATTTCCCAAATCACACACCACCCTGGCTTGGACATATTTTGCCATTCCTTCCATCATCACTAGGAATCCAGGAACTCCTTACTTCACAGCACAGTGGGAGCACCTACACCACACAGACTGCAGCAGATCAAAGCAGCAGTTCAACATCACCTTCAAGAGCAATTAGGAATGGCTAACTAAGGCTGGCCTTGCCAGCGATGCTCCCATGAATGAATGAGTAAAATTTAAAATATTAGCATGGGCAGCAGTAAAGCCAGTGGCAGAAACAAGCATCCTTCTCATTGCCCCACTGTTGAGAAGCTGCATTATACAATTGTGAGACACACATCAATATGGTTATCATTACAGTAGGCATACATATGCAGGAAAAATCGATTAGGGAATCAATTGCCCTCAAAACAGGGAACCATGTACAAGGTCCACAATTACAATTTTAAAAAACATATCTGCGACCTTCATAATAAAAGCAAAATACTGCGGATGCTGGAAATCTGAAACAAAAACAAGAAATGCTGGATTCACTCAGCAGGTCTGGCAGCATCTGTAGAAAGAGAAGCAGAGTTAACGTTTCGGGTCAGTGACCCTTCTTCGGAACTCCGGAGTTCCGAAGAAGGGTCACTGACCCGAAACGTTAACTCTGCTTCTCTTTCTACAGATGCTGCCAGACCTGCTGAGTGAATCCAGCATTTCTTGTTTTTGTCTGCGACCTTCATGATTGGTTCAACCAAGTTTACACAAAGACCAGCTGAGCCACAAACATGAAGGTCACCTGTTTCATCCTCCAGTTGTCTTGGCTTCAGTTTCTTGAAGATTAGGGAGGGAAACGTGAGCCGCATGGAAGATGGCAGGATCCCCAAGGACATATTGTACAACAAGCTCGCCACTGGTATCAGACCTACCGGCCATCCATGTCTCCGCTTTAAAGACGTCTGCAAGCGTGACATGAAGTCCTGTAACATTGATCACAAGTCATGGGAGTCAGTTGCCAGCGATCGCCAGAGCTGACGGACAGCCATAAAGGCAGGGCTAAAGTGTGGCAAATCAAAGAGACTTAGCAGTTGGCAGCAAAAAAGACAGAAGCACAAGGGCAGAGCCAACTGTGTAACAGCCCCGACAACCAATTTTTTCTGCAGCACCTGTGGAAGAGTCTGTCACTCTAGAATTGGCCTTTTTAGCCACTCCAGGCGCTGCTCCACAAACCACTGACCACCTCCAGGCACTTACCCAATGTCTCCTGAGACAAGGAGGCCAAAGAAGAAGGGAGGGAAAAATAAGAATGCGTTCCTGCTCTTTGTTGCTGCCCAGTAACCCCTGCCACTGAAGTAAGATACTGAAGGTGGGAGGTGGGGGACTTCCAACACCTGTGGCACCTTACCCAAACAAGAAGTCTACACCTTTAGGAGAGAGAATTGGCCCCTTGTTGTGACAATTGGTTATGGAGGCCAGGTTGCATCCTTTATCGATTCAGAATCAGCTCATCTCAGTTGGAGTAGCGACAGTGGCACAATTAACCTCAACATCCTTGGACAAGAGGGGCAAAGGATAGTGTGCTGTCAGGAAAGGGCAGTCTCAGCTTTGATTCCCACCCCACCAAAAAAAAGGTTGTCAACACACACCGCCTACGCTTACAAATGAAAAACAAATATTTGGATGAGTTACTGGAGCGAAGCCAGTAACTGTGTCAACACCCCGGCACAAATAAGTCAGAAATAGTCCCCCGGTTCTCTCTCCCTCCAGCCATTACCTGTCCGCCCGCCGCCACCACCACCGGCTCGAACTTCGCTGCCGCTCCTGCTCCCGACCCCGCCCCTCACCTCCGGCGCGTCCTAATGATGTCACAGCCCCGACCTATATCTAAATGCAGGAGCCTCACTCCCTTCCCCTTCCTGAAACGCTTCCCGCTGCCCCACATCCCTCTCATTCTCCCCGCCTCTCTGTAAAATCTCTGCCTACACGTTTATTTTTTTAAGAAAGGCACAACTGTCATCCCAACGGAGGCGCTGTGATGACGCAAGAAATTTTGTGACGTGTTCCCCACCCGAATGTCACGCGCCGATTATGTCAGCGATGACTCGGTGCGGCCTGGGTGTCATTCATAGAAAAATGCCGCAGGCCTGTTAGTATCTGTCTGCAACAGCAACCATTCACATATGGTTATGAGTTGCACTTTATGCCAGGGCTATTAATGTTGTAATTGATGTTTTACTGTATTCAACAGTTGACTTTAACAAAAGTGCACTCTCATTATCATGATTTGAGGAAAAGCAGTCATTGTCATGATTGCATTGAAAAACTGCACTGTCATTGTTAGTATAATGTAATTGAAAACATGCATTGTCATTGTTTACAAAACAGTCCCTCTACACTGACGACACTGTAAGTACTTTATTGGCTGTAAAGAAGCTTGGGAAGTCCTGTGGTTGTGAATTGCACTATAAATGCAAGTCTTTCTTTCTCTAAAAATAAAACACTAATAAAATGTTCATATAGCACCTTTCACAACCTCAGGATATCCCAAAGTGCTTTGCAGCAAATGAAGTAATTTTTGAAGTGTAGTTACTGTTGTAGGAAATGCAAAAGTTTTCTTTTACACACAATAAGGTCTCATACATTCCTTTGAAAAACAACTCAGCTGGAACGACCCATCCGTGGCTCACTCAAGAAGTTAAGGATAGTATTAAATTAAAAGCAAAAGCTTACAATGTTGCAAAAAAGAGTAGCAAGTCTGAGGATTGAGAGCATTCTAGAAACCAAAGGGCCACCAAAAAGTTGATCAAAAAGGAAAAGATCAAATGAGAGTAAACTAGCCAGTAACATAACAGATTGTAATAAGTATGTCAAAAGGAAGAGAATAGCTAAAGTAAACATTAGTCCCTTAGAAGCAGAGACGGGAGAAATTATCATGAGGAATGGGGAAATGGCAGCAGAATTGAACAAATATTTTGTGTCTGTCTTCACAATAGAAGACACAAGTTCCATACCAGAAATAGGCAGTAACCCACGGGCTAAAACGAGTGCGGAAATTAAGGAAATTCATATATCAGCAGAGAAAAAGTATTGGAGGAATTTAAGGAACTAAAATCTAAACTCTCCAGACCTGATGGCCTCCATCCTAGGGTTCTAAAAGAGATGGCTGTAGATAGAGTGGATGCGCTAGCTGTGATTTTCCAAAATTCCTTAGATTTGGGAATGGTCCCATCAGATTGGAAGTTGGCAAATGTTACACCGCTTTTCAAGAAAGCAGGGAGAGAGTAAACGGAACTACAGGCCAGTTAGCTAACATCAGTCAAAGGAAAATGCTGGAATCTATTATTAAGGAAGTCTTAACAATGCGCTTAGAAAAGCACAGTATGATTAGAACAAGTCAACATGGTTTTACTAAAGGGAAATCCTGTTTGACAAATTTAGAGTTTTTTGAGGGTGTAACTAGTAGGGTAGATAAAGGGGAACCAGTAGATGTAGTATATCTCGATTTCCAAAAGACATTCAATAAGGTCTCACACAAAAAGTTAATGGGCAAGATAAGGGCTCATGAAGTTGGGGGTAATATATTAGCATGGATAGATGGATTGATTAACAGACAAGAAGCAATGTGTGGGCATAAACGGGCATTTTCAAGTTGTCAGGCAGTAAATAGTGCAGTGCCGCAAGGATCAGTGCTGGGGCCTCAGCTATTTATAGTCTATATTAATGACTTAGATGAAGAGACAGAGAGTAATTAATGTATCTAAGTTTGCTGATGATACAAAGGTAGGTGGAAAGGTAAGCTGTGGGGAGGACATAGAGAGGCTGCAAAGAGATATAGACAGGTTAAGTGAGTGGACAACAAGATGGCAGTTGGAGTATAATGTAGGGAAATGTGAAGTTATGCACTTTGGTCTTAATAGAAAAGCAGAACTTTTTTTAAAGGTGTGCAACTTGTAAGTGTCTATGTTCAAAGAGACTTGGGTGTGCTTGCACAAGGAACACAGATTGTTAACATGTAGGTACAACAAGCAATTAGGAAGGCAAATGGCATATTGGCCTTTATTGCAAGGGGATTGGAGCACAGGAATAAGGAAGTATTGGTACAATTGTACAGGGTTTTGGTGAGACCGCATCTGGAATACTGCGTGCAGTTTTGGACTTCACATTTAGAAAGAATATACTTGCATAGGAGGCGGTACAGTGAAGGTTCACTAGATTAGTTCCTGGGATGCGGGGGTTGTCCTATGATGAGACAGTAAGTAAATTGGGCCTGTATTCTCTGCAGTTTAGAAGAATGAGAGGTGATCTCATTGAAACATACAAGATTCTAAAGGGGCTGGACATGGTAGACACAGAGATCATTTCCGCTGGTCAGGGAATCTAAAACACAGGGGCACAGCCTCAGGATAAGGGGCCAATCATTTAGGACTGAGATTAGGAGAAATTACTTCACTCAAAGGGTTTTGAATCTTTGGAATTCTCTACCCCAGAGGGTTGTGGATGCTCCATCATTGAATACATTTAAGGCTGGGATAGACAGATGTTTGGTCTCTCAGGGAATCAAGGAGTACGGTGAGAGGGCGGGAAAATGGCGTTGAATCCCAAGATCAGCCATGATCGTTTTGAATGGTGGAGCAGGCTTGATGGGCCATATGGTCTACTCCTGCTCCTATTTCTTGTGTTCTTGTGTTGTGTTCTTCTGTCTCACAAACAACAATGTTATAATGATAACATAATCTGTTTTAGTGAAGCAGAAGATCAAAGGATAAATATTGGCCAGCTCAGACCTAGCCAGAATTTGCCCATCCCCTAGAAATTATAAGTATATATATTTTATATTGTCAGCCAGTGACTGATATGTATGGAAACCGATCACAATGTTTAGGGGTTTTCAAACAAAGCGAGCAAAGGATCCACAAGTCTCTATTTACCTGACATGCAGTGTACGCTCACTTCCTGAAAGGCACATCTTATTGAACTAACCCTTGTGAAATTAAGCACAGGCAAGGAACCCCATGATACACATAGGAGTACTGCTGAAGTTTAACTAATTCAAAGTACCAGTAAACTTCATATAACTTGATATAGGATCACTATGCCCATTAAGCATTGGTTTGCAAGGTCATAAGGAGCCAAGTTTGAAAGAATCAGAGATGAGGATAGCTGTAGACTCCAGAATGATATCAATGGTTTGGTTGAGTGAGCAGAAAAGTAGCAAATGGAATCAATCTGGAGAAGTGTGAGGTAATGCATTTGGGGAGGGCAAACAAAGCAAGGGAATACACAATAAATGGGAGGATATTGAGAGGGGTAGAAGAAGTGAGAGACCTTGGAGTGCATGTCCACAGGTCCCTGAAGATGGCAGGGCAGGTAGATACAGTGAAGACAGCATATGGAATGCTTTCCTTTATTGACCGAGGTATAGAATACGAAAGCAGGGATGTAATGCTGGAACTGTATAAAATGCTGGTTAGGCTACAGCTGGAGTATTACGTACAGTTCTGGTCACCACATCACAGGAAGGACATAATTGCTCTGGAGAGAGTACAGAGGAGGTTTATGAGAATGTTGCCAGGGCTTGAAAGTTGCAGCTATGAGGAAAGATTGGATCGGCTAAGGTTGTTTTCCTTAGAACAGAGGAGGCTGAGAGGTGACTTAATTGAGGTGTACAAAATTATGAGGGGCAGGAAGGACCTGTTTCCCCTAGCGGAGAGGTCAATTACCAGGGAGCACAGATTTAAGGTGATTGGTCGAAGGATTAGAGGGGACATGAGGAAAAGCTTTTTCACCCAGAGGGCAGTGGGTGTCTGGAAATCACTACCCGGATCAGTGGTGAAGCCGGAAACCCTCAACTCATTTAAAAGGTACCTGGATATTCTCATGACATACTGTAACTTGCAAGGCTACGGACCAAGTGCTGGAACGTGGAATTAGATTGGGCGTTTTTTTTTAGCTGGCACAGACATGATGGGCTGAATGGCCTCCTTCTGTGCCGTACGCTTTCTATGGTTTTATGGTCCTGGCTGGCAAGATGATAATGAGCCAAGAACTGGAGTTCCTTCAAATAAAAAATTTGTATTTATATAGTGCCTTTCATGACCTCAGGAAGTCCCAAAGTGCTTCAGAGACAATAAAATCCTTGGGATGTGTCATCACTGTTGTAATATAGGAAAACATGGCAGCTAATTTGTGTACAGTGAGGTCTCACAAACAGTAAAGAGACCAATGACCAGATAATTTCTTATAATGATGTTATAGGATAAATGTTGGCCCTACTCCTCTTTGAATAGTGCTGTGGGATTTTTTATGTCCACCTGAAAGGGATTACTGTCTCATCGGATAAGTGGCACCTCCAACAGTGCAGCAATCCCTCAGTACTGCAATGGAGTGTCAGCCTGGATTACATGTTCAAGTCTCAGGAATAGGCCTTTAAACTCAAAAGATGAGAGTGCTACCAATGAATCAAGGTTGACACACGAGTGACAGGTCTCCCCCTCCAGAACCCAGTAATGAACCCGAGTGACTGAACAATCATTGGTAGTTCCATGGCTGAGATCAGACTACCTGATATCAAGTGACAATGGCAAGTAACAACTTGTATTTATGTCGTGCCTTCAACATAGTAAAATGTCCCAAGGTGCTTCACACAAACATTATCAAACAAAATTTGACACAGAGACACATAGGAGATATTAGGGCAGATGATCAAAAGCTTGGTCAAAGAGATAAGTTCTAATGACTGTCTTGAAGGAAGAGAGAGGATGTAGAAAGGCGGAGAGGTTTAGGGAGGGAATTCCAGAGCTTCGGGCATTGGCAGCTGAAGGCACAGCAGGACAGACCCACCAGAGGTGGTGGCACAGTGGTATACAGTCAGGAGCAACTGTCCCTGGGAGTCCTCAACATTGACTGAAGATCCCATGAAGTTGCATGGCATCAAGTCAAACATGGACAAGGAAACCACCTGCTGATTACCATCTACCGCCCTCCCTCAGCTGATGAATCAGTTTTCTTCTATGTTAAAAATCACTTGGAAGAAGCACTGAGGGTAGCAACGGCACAGAATATACTCTGGGTGGGGGACTTCAATGTCCGTCACCAAGAGTGGCTCAGTAGCACCGCTACTGACATGGCCTTCAGGACTTGGCCAGCTCTACCTGCCAGACTGGGCCTCCGGCAGGTGGTGAGAGAACCAACAAGAGGAAAAAAACTACTTGACCTCGTTCTCAACCATCAATCTGTTGCAGATGCATATGTCCATGACAGTATTGGTAGGGGCAGTATTGGTAACTCAGCCACGGACGTCGAGGCAATTAATCTGTGCAGAGCCAACCTAATGCCATCAAAACACAGTCTGATTTAAAACACATTTCTCCCTATAACTAAAGTAAGTAAGCATACAAACATCAATGGACAGCAGCAGTACAAATGTACTAGCTAGCTAGCATGCAAAACAGTATGCAGTGCCAATGGGAATTACTTTTATTGACATAATAGAGCTAGCTACACCATATCACGGGGTGGTAGATTTACCCTATCAGATGACCCCTGTGAATTCACACTGTGTCAGGAGTGCAAATTCATCCAATAAACCATGAAACTCAAGGAGAGGATTGTTATTGTGATTATTGAGATGAGGCAGTAGAAAAATCAGCAATAGGAAGGTGGACTATTTCTCACACTGATATTGTCATAAGACAGTTTAACCCGTGATGGTTAATGTTTGTGCAGCTTCTCCGCCTGCTTGTAATACGTGTATGAAGACAAAGCAGCCAACAAAAGGGCACTGATGTCCAAATCAGGAGAATTTTATAAGATGGAGCAGATAGGACTTCAGTAAAATAGAAAAGCAGTGTGGGACAGGAAGAGACAGAGAGATTAATGGTAGGTAGCCAAGATTAGTTTATTCATCTTGACAGGCTGTGACACTAGGTCTCTCATACACAAATCATCATTTCCTCATCAAAGCTAGTGACAGAATTAGCTAAATACAATTACAAATAAAGAACGCCCTTCAGTCCCCCCAATAAAGCCATTCGTTTAAATTCACTTATGTCGATTTCTCAGTTGATCATTGTTGATTCCATTTCAGCCGTAACAAGATAATTGTTAACAAAAAGTTTTTTCTGCAAAAGGTTGAGCGGTTGTTACTGCATGTATTATTCAGTTACAAAATGTTTAGTCATTATAAGATTGTGCTTGGAGACTAACCAATTTATGTCCAAGCCAAATCTGATATCTGTTAGTAAAGGTGCACATTTAAAGTAATGTAATTATATGATACAGACAACTTCCAAATGAAATTGGCCGCTCAGGTTATCTGCCCTCAAACTGGATAGTAAATGATGCACATTGTAGTTATTGATCTTTGACATACTTGTAAAACTTGTCCTTTAATCCAGTTGACAGCAAAATAATCAGTTAATGAATGTTTCTAATATGGTCATTGAAACATAAGTTTTTCCCAAGTCTTCCCTGATACTTTTTAAAACTGCAATTGCAGCATGGATTTTGTTAAGGAATCGTTGACAGTTTATCATAGATTAATGTTTATTAAAGCTATCCGTTATATTATATTTACTAACTATTGTATATGGATCAGCAGCATCCAGTATCACTATCACTCAGCCCCATTACATCTTACTCTTGTATTCATGAGGAACTTACAGTGCTGAATTCTGGAGATTCCTTGGATTTTATTGCCTATTTTCCCCTCAGTACAAGTTCTGGAACAATGTGATTCCAAATGGATAGCAGCAGAATTGTAACATTTATATAGAAGTAAAAGTCCAGCAACTTTCAAAATGTCACTGAGCTTGTATCCCAAGTGAAAGTAATTTGTGCCAGTGAGTAGAAATCGAGACATTCCCTAAGTGACTTTTGCCATTTTAAAATGAGTTTACATAACACAAGCCTTTAAACTTATGTTTTAAAGTAACCTGGCTGCTGGGTTATTTTAAAATGCAAGTTTAAAGGCTTGGAGCAAGACATTTAAAATTACCTGTCACGGACCTCAAAACTTTTACTACTGACACTGGTGTCCATGTACAAACGTTGCTGACCCCAGGTAGGAGTGACTACTGCACTGTCATTATGTGGAAAATGTCCCATCTTCACACTGAGGACACCCTCCAACGTGTTGTGTGGCACTACCACCATGCTAAATGGGATAGATTCAGGACAGATCTAGCTGCTCAAAACTCAGGATAAAAAATCCATGAAGTGCTGTGAACCATCAGCAACAGCAGAATTATATTCCACCACAATCTGTAACCTCATGACCTGGCATATCCCTCACTCCACAATTGCCATCAAGCCAGGGAACCAACCCTGGTTCAATGAGGAATGTGGGAGAGCATGCCTAAAAATGAGGTGCCAATCTGGTGAAGCTAGAACACAGGACTACGTCCATGCAAAACAGCAGAAGCAGCATGTTACAGACAAAGCTAATCGATCCCACAACCAACGGATCAGATCAAAGCTCTGCAGTCATGAATGGTGCTGGACAATTAAACAACTAGCAGGAGGAGGAAGCTCCACAAAAATTC
The DNA here is from genome assembly GCF_036365525.1 of Heterodontus francisci. Taxonomy (NCBI): domain Eukaryota; kingdom Metazoa; phylum Chordata; class Chondrichthyes; order Heterodontiformes; family Heterodontidae; genus Heterodontus; species Heterodontus francisci. Next base: position 34,278,669 of record NC_090394.1, on the reverse strand, counting down.
CCATCCTCAACGATGGCAGAGCCCAGCACGTCAGTGCAAAAGGCAAGGCTGAAACATTTGCAACCATCTCCAGCCAGAAATGCTGAATGGATCATAGAATCATAGAATGGTTACAGCACAGAAGGAGGCCATCTGGCCCGTTGTGTCTGTGCCAGCTCTCTGCAACAGCAACTCACTTAGTGCCAATACACTGCCTTTTCCATGTAGCCCTTCAAATTCTTTCTCTTCAGATAATTATCCAATTCTCTTTTGAAAGCCTCAATTGAATTTGCCTCCATCACCCTCTCAGGCAGTGCATTCCAGATCCTAACCACTCACTGCATAAAAAAAAACGTTTCCTAATGTCGCTGTTGCTTTTTTGCCAATCACCTTAAATCAGTTTCCTCTGGTTCTCGATCCTTCCACCAATGGGAACAGTTTCATTCATCTGCTCTGTCCAGGCCCCTCATGATTTTGAACACCTCTATCAAATCTCCTCTTAATCTTCTCTTCTCCAAGGAGAACTGGCCCAGCTTCTCCAATCTATCCACAGGACTGAAGTTCCTCATCCCTGTAACCATTCTCATGAATCTTTTCTGCAACCTCTCTAATGCCTTCCATATCCTTCCTAAAGTGTGATGCCCAGAACTGGACATAATACTCCAGTTGAGTCCGAACCAGTGTTTTATCTAGATTTATCATAATTTCCTTGCTTTTGTACTCTATGCCCCTATTTATAAAGCCCAGGATCCCATATGCCTAATTAATCACTTTCTCAACCTGCCCTGCCACCTTCAATGTTTCATGAACATATATCCCCAGGTCCCTCTGCTTCTGCACCCACTTTAGAGTTTTACCCTTTATTTTATATGGCTTCTCCTCATTCTTCCTACCAAATGAATCACTTCACTCTACTCTGCATTCAATTTCATTTGCCACTTGTCCGCCCATTCCACCAACTTGTCTATGTCCTTCTGAAGTTTATCACTATCCTCCTCACAGTTCACAATACTTGCAGGTTTTGGGTCTTCCACAAATTGTGCCCTGTACACCCAAGTTTAGGTCATTAATATACAACAAGAAAACCACGACCCCTGGTGAACCCCACTATATACCTTCAGTGCGAAAAAAACAAGCATTCACCACTACACTCTGTTTCCTGTCACTCAGCCAATTTCATATCCATGCTTCTTCTTCTTCTTCTACTTCTTTGGCCCCCTTGTCTCGAGCGACAATGGGTAAGCGCCTGGAGGTGGTCAGTGGTTTGTGAAGCAGCGCCTGGAGTGGCTATAAAGGCCAATTCTAGAGTGACAGACTCTTCCACAGGTGCTGCAGAAAAATTTGTTTGTCGGGGCTGTTACACAGTTGGCTCTCTCCTTGCGCTTCTGTCTTTTTTCCTGCCAACTGCTAAGTCGCTTCGACTCGCCTCTCTTTAGCCCCGCCTTTATGGCTGCCCGCCAGCTCTGGCGATCCCTGGCAACTGTGATCAATGTCACAGTACTTCATGTCGCGTTTGCAGACGTCTTTAAAGCGGAGACATGGACGGCCGGTGGGTCTGATACCAGTGGCGAGCTCGCTGTACAATATGTCCTTGGGGATCCTGCCATCTTCCATGCGGCACACATGGCCAAGCCATCTCAAGCGCCGCTGACTCAGTAGTGTGTATAAGCTGGGGGTGTTGGCCGCTTCAAGGACTTCTGTGTTGGAGATATAGTCCTGCCACCTGATGCCAAGTATTATCCGAAGGCAGCGAAGATGGAATGAATTGAGACGTCGCTCTTGGCAAACATACGTTGTCCAGGCCTCACTGCCATAGAGCAAGGTACTGAGGACACAGGCCTGGTACACTCGGACTTCTGTGTTCCGTGTCAGTGCGCCATTTTCCCACACTCTCTTGGCCAGTCTGGACATAGCAGTGGAAGCCTTTCCCATGCGCTTGTTGATTTCTGCATCTAGAGACAGGTTACTGGTGATAGTTGAGCCTAGGTAGGTGAACTCTTGAACCACTTCCAGAGCGTGGTCGCCGATATTGATGGATGGAGCATTTCTGACGTCCTGTCCCATGATGTTCGTTTTCTTGAGGCTGATGGTTAGGCCAAATTCGTTGCAGGCAGCTGCAAACCTGTTGATGAGACTCTGCAGACACTCTTCAGTGTTAGATGTTAAAGCAGCATCGTCAGCAAAGAGGAGTTCCCTGATGAGGACTTTCCGTACTTTGGTCTTCGCTCTTAGACGGGCAAGATTGAACAACCTGCCCCCTGATCTTGTGTGGAGGAAAATTCCTTCTTCTGAAGACTTGAACGCATGTGAGAACAGCAGGGAGAAGAAAATCCCAAACAGTGTGGGTGCGAGAACACAGCCCTGTTTCACGCCACTCAGGATAGGAAAGGGGTCTGATGAGGTGCCGCTATGCTGAATTGTGCCTTTCATATTGTCATGGAATGAGGTGATGATACTTAGTAGCTTTGGTGGACAGCTGACCACATCAAAGGCTTTGGTGAGATCAATGAAAGCAATGTAGAGGGGCATCTGTTGTTCGCGGCATTTCTCCTGTATCTGACGAAGGGAGAACAGCATGTCAATGGTCGATCTCTCTGCACGAAAGCCACACTGTGCATCAGGGTAGACACGCTCGGCCAGCTTCTGGAGCCTGTTTAAAGCAACTCGAGCAAAGACTTTCCCCACTATACTGAGCAGGGAGATTCCACGGTAGTTGTTGCAGTTACCACGGTCACCCTTGTTTTTATAGAGGGTGATGATATTGGCATCACGCATGTCCTGAGGTACTGCTCCCTCGTCCCAGCACAGGCAAAGCAGTTCATGTAGTGCTGAGAGTATAGCAGGCTTGGCACTCTTGATTATTTCAGGGGTAATGCCGTCCTTCCCAGGGGCTTTTCCGCTGGCTAGAGAATCAATGGCATCACTGAGTTCCGATTTTGTTGGCTGTACGTCCAGCTCATCCATGACTGGTAGAGGCTGGGCTGCATTGAGGGCAGTCTCGGTGACAACATTCTCCCTGGAGTACAGTTCTAGGTAGTGCTCAACCCAGCGGTCTATTTGCTTGCGTTGGTCAGTGATTGTGTCCCCTGATTTAGATTTGAGGGGGGCGATCTTCTTGATGGTTGGCCCAAAAGCTTTCTTAATGCCATCATACATTCCTCTGATGTTTCCGGTGTCTGAGGCCAGCTGAATATGACTGCAAATGTGTTGCCAGTAGTCATTTGCGCAGCGCCTGGCTGTTCTTTGTGCAGTGCTTCTGGCTGCTTTAAGTGCTACGGATGTTAACTCGCTGGGGGCTTTCTTGTAGTTCAAAAGTGCAATGCGCTTAGCGGCTATGACAGGTTCCAGCTCTTCAAAATGAGATTGAAACCAGTCTGCATTCCTCTTCGCACGTTTGCCATAGGTGGTCAAAGCTGACTCATAGATGGCGTCTCTGATGTGGGCCCACTTGGTCCCTGCATCCCATGTAGGAGTGTTTTGGAGGGCTTATTCAAGTGAATTTAGAAACTTAGGTAACAGCTGTGGATGAGAAATTCTGTTAGTGTTGATGCGCGGGCAGCCCTTCTGCTTGGAGTGATGCAGCTTCTTTGGTTTGAGGCTAACCTAGCTGCACACCAGGGAGTGGCCGGTGTCGCAGTCCGCACTGTGGAAGCTGCGTGTGATTTGAACACTGATTAAGGAGGCTCGCCTTGTGACAATGAGGTCCAGCTGGTGCCAACGACGTGATCTTGGGTGCCTCCAAGAAACCTGGTGACAGGGTTTAGTATGAAAGAACGAGTTGGTGATGCAGAGATTGTGATAGGTACACAACTCAAGCAGTCTCTGTCCATTCTCATTCATCCTTCCAGTGCCATAGCGCCCAAGGCAGGAGAGCCATGAGTCATGGTCAGCCCCAACCCTGGCATTAAAGTCCCCCAGCAGGAACAGGTGTTCGGTGTTGGGGATGCTACTAATGATATTATGGAGTTCCTCGTAGAACTGATCTTTAGCTTCAGGTGAGGAGCAGAGTGTTGGAGCATAGATGCTGAGTTGGTGTACTGGACCAGAGGCGGTGAGCAGTTGGATGGACAGTACGCGTTCCGAGCCATTTGAGGGAGGCTCTATCATGCTGAGCAAGGAGTTTCTGATGGCGAAGCCCACTCCATGCTGTCTTGGTTCTTCAGGATCCCTGCCCTGCCAGAAGAAGGTGTAGTCTTGCTCTGTTAGAGATCCACTCGCAAGGAGGCTTGTCTCCTGAAGTGCTGCAATGTCTACATTGAGTCTACTGAGCTCGTTGTTAATGATGACGGTCTTCCGAGAATCGTTGATTTGTGTAAGGTCTTCCGACAGGCCAGGACACATAGTTCTGACGTTCCAGCTTGCAAAACGAAGGGTTGGTACCTTCTTTCCTTTTTTCGTGCTGTTTGGTGCGGTGTTGCAGTCCACTTTTCGGGCAATGACCCTGAGCTCCAAGCACCCAGTGAAGCAGGTGGACTGTGGTGGGACAGAACCTTATTGACCGGGGGCTGCCTGGTTTGAGGCGGGCGGTAGCTGTCCAGTGAGGTGCGATGACCTCTCCCACCGACAAAGGCAACCCGTGGCGCCCAATCTGTACGCCAATTGAGCTGGACTTATAACCCGTAACTGCTGCCTTCCGTGTTGTTTCGGTCGCTGTGAGGCGACTATGGAGTGACCCAGGCGCATGCCTGGGCGAACGTATGGAGGTTGAGAGTTGCCCAAGCGTCAAAATCCCCCTCTCGGCCTTTCTGGTGGGGTCCAAAGGAGTGCAGAGCATGACGTTTGGCACCGGTATGGCTGCAGGAACTGCCGGAAACATGCCAAAGGTGACACATGACCACCTACGGGGTTCCGCTCCGGATTTTCTGTTAGGGTTTACTCCCTTCGCCTTGGTCTCTCCCGAGACCCCCACAAGGCAGTGGGGTTGTTAGGGCCCCTACACAGGGGTAGGAGGATGCCGGTGGGAGGAGGGGGAGCGAGGGGGAGGGGTGGAGGGAAGGGGGTGCGAGGGGGAGCTGGGAAGGGGGCTGTAAGGGGGTAGGGGGGGTGCAGGGGAAGATGGTGCGAGGGGGGAGCTGGGAAGGGGCTGTGAGGGGGTGGGGGAGGGGGGTGCGGGGGGGGGATGAGCTGGGAGGGTGGAGCTGGGAAGGGGAAGGGGAAGGGGAAGGGGGGGAGGTGGGGAAAGTGGGTGCAGGTAATAAACCATTTTATCAGTTCCCACCATCGACGCCAGGAAAGCTCATCCGCGTCCTTCGGGAGGTGAGCGATAGCCTCGGGCGCCGGTACCAGCAGGAATTCGCCGACATTGCGCTGCAGATGCTCTCCGAGCCATCTCCTGCGGGCGCTTTGAAGTTGTGGCCGAGGAGCCGTTCTTGGCTTTTTACGTGTTCGGGGCATCTTTTTCTCAAGGCTTCCCCTCTGTGATAGTCTTATTTCTCTAGAGTCCTGCTGCTCCTTCTTCTCTACAATGGACTAACCAAGATGGCTCCAGGGCTATAAGCTCCCTCGGAAGCTCCCTTGCTGTGCAACTCTATCCATGGCCATCTGCTCCCATTCTTAGTGCTTTCTCCCCCAATCTATCCTCCTAGACTATTTAAATTCCCCTGGCTCTTTAATCAGTTCATTTTAGCCCTAACTACAAGCTAACAGCTAGTTTATGTTACCTGGGCCCACTGCCCTCCCCCAGCCATACCTGCTCTTTGTTTTCCTCATTGAGCACTAAATGGAATTGAATGTAATCCGGACGAAATTGCAAAGTACAGCTGGTGATACTTTGATCTTCGATCCTGCTGTCTACACCGTCCAGAGTGTCCGCGGCCACGGCGTGCAGTAAGTCCATTGTAGAGAAGAAGGAGCAGCGGGACTCTAGGGAAATAAGACTATCACAGAGGGGAAGCCTTGAGAAAAAGGTGCCCCAAACATGTAAAAAGCCATGCTTCTATTGTCCCTTTTATTCCATGAGCTCCAACTGAGCTGACAAGCCTATTATGTGGCACTTTATCAAATGCCTTTTGGAAGTCCATGTCCACCACATCAACTGCATTACCCTCATCAACCCTCTATTACCTTAAAAAAAAACTCAAGCAAGTTAGTTAAGCACAAGTTGCCCTTAACAAGCCCATGCTGGCTTTTCTTAATTAATCCACATTTGTCCACATGACTGCTAATTTTGTCCCAAATTTTCATTTCTAAAAGCTTTCCTACCACTGAGGTTAAACTGATTGGCTTAGTTTAGTTTAGTTTAGTTTAGAGATACAACACTGAAACAGGCCCTTCGGCCCACCGCGTCTGTGCCGACCATCAACCACCCATTTATACTAATCCGACACTAATCCCATATTCTTACCACATCCCCACCTGTCCCTATATTTCCCTGCCACCTACCTATACTAGGGGCAATTTATAATGGCCAATTTACCTACCAACCTGCAAGTCTTTTGGCTTGTGGGAGGAAACCAGAGCACCCGGAGAAAACCCACGCAGACACAGGGAGAACTTGCAAACTCCACACAGGCAGTACCCAGAATTGAACCCGGGTCGCTGGAGTTGTGAGGCTGCGGTGCTAACCACTTCTGTCAGGAACCTGGGCATAGATGCTTGTAGTTGCTGGGCTTATCCTGACACCACTTTTTGAACTAGGGTGTAAAATTTGCAATTCTCCAGTCCTCTGGCACTACCCCTATATCTAAAGAGGATTGGAAAATTATGGCCAGTGCCTCCACAATTACCACCCTTACTTCCCTCAGTATTCCTAGATGCATCTCATGTGGTCCTGGTGACTTATTAAATTTAAGTACAGCCAGTCTATCTAATACATCCTCTTCATCAATTTTTAGCCCATCCAGTGTCTCAACTACCTCCTCTTTCACTGTGACTTGGGCAGCATCATCTTCCTTGGTAAAGATAGATTTAGTACCTCAGTCATACCCTCTGCCTCCATACGTAAATCTCCTTTCAGGTCCCTAATTGGCTCCACTCCTCCTTTTACCACACTTTTACTGTTTATATGCCTATAGAACACTTTTGGATTCCCTTCTATGTTAGCTGCCAGTCTCTTCTCATACTGTCTCTTTTCTTCTCTTATTAGTTTCTTCGCTTCCCCTCTGAACCTTCTATATTCAGTCAGGTTCTCAATTGTATTACCCACCTGACATCTATCATATGCATCCTTTTTCTGCTTCATCTCACCCTCAATCTCTTTTGTCATCCAGGGAGCTCTGGATTCGTTCACCTTACTTTTCCCCATCATGGGAAGATCCTTGGCTCTAACTGAACTATCTCCTCCTTGGAGACAGCCCATTGTTGCTTTACAATTTTGCCTGCCAATCTTTGATTCCAATTTATGCTGGACCAGATCCATTCTCACCCCATTGAAATTGCCCCTCCCCCAATTAATTATTTTACTTTGTATCACTCCTTGTCCTTTTACATAGCCAGCCTAAACCTTATGATACTATGATCACTGTACCCTAAATGTTTCCCTACTGACATTTGATTCACATTCCCCAGAACCAGAGTCAACAATGCCACCTTCCTCATTGGACCGGAAACATACTAATGCAGAAAATTTTCCTGAACACACTCTACACACTCTTGTCCCTCTCTGCTCTTTAAACTATTATCCCAACTATATTAGGATAATTAAAGTCCCCCTTCATAACTAAGCTATAATTCTTGCACCGCCCTGTAATTTTCTTGCAAACTTATTCCTCTATTTCTTTCCCACTAGTTGGTAGCTTATAGAATACACCCAGTAATGTAATGTAATGTAATGTTACCTCTATTGTTTCTTAGCTCTAACCAAATAGATTCTGTCCTTGACCCCTCCAGGACACCCTCTCTCTCCAGCACTGTACTGCTCTCCTTCATCAATACTGCAACCCCTCCTGCTTTCCTTCCTTCCCTATCTTTCCTGAACATCTTGTATCCAGGAATATTTGGTACCCAGTCAATTCCTTTTTATGAGCCTGGTCTCTGTTATCACCATATCATATTTTCACATGGCTATCTGTGCCTGCAGTTCACCAACGTTATTTACCATTTATTTATCCATCTCAGCCTCCTCCTGAGGTTCCCATCACAGATGCCAGTCGCCAGCCAATTTGGTTCATTCCATATGATACCAAGAAATGACTGACCATATTGGATACAGCACAGGCAATGGGCCCTGACAAAACCCCAGCTGTAGTGCTGAAAACCTGTGCTCCAGAACTAGCTGTGCACCTAGCCAAACTGGTGGAAAATTGCCCAAGTATGTCCTGTCCACAAAAGGCAGGACAAATCAAATCCGACAAACTACCGTCCCACCAGTATGCTCTCAATCATTAGCAAAGTAATGAAAGGTGTTGTTGACATTGTTATCAAGCAGCACTTGCTCACCAATAACCCACTCACTGATGCTCCATTCGATTTCTGCCAGGATCACTCAGCTCCAGACCTCATTACAACTTTGGTACAAACAGGGACAAAAGAGCTGAATTCCAGAGGTGAGGTGAAAGTGACTGCCCTTGACATCAAGGCAGCATTTGACCAAATGTGATGTCAAGAAGCCCTAGCAAAATTAAAGTCAGTGGGAATCAGAGGGAAAACTCTTCGCTGACTGGCGTCATACCAAGCACAAAGGATGATGATGGTGGTTGTTGGAGGTCAATCTTCTCAGCCCCAGAACATTGCTGGAGGAGTTCTTCAGGTAGTATCCTAGGCCCAACCACCTCCAGCTGCTTCATCAATGGCCTTCCCTCGATCATAAGGTCAGAAGTGGGGATGTTCACTGATGATTGCACATTGTCCAGTTCCATTCACAAAAGACAGGTAAGAAGACAGAATTAAAGGCTGTTTATCCTAATGCATGCAGCATTTGTAACAAGACGGATGAATTGATGGCACAAATAGAAATAAATGAGTATGATATGATAGCCATTACAGAAACATTTTTGCAAGGTTGAGAAGTGAATATTCAAGGATATTTGACATATTGGTACGATCGGAAGAAAGGGAAAGGAGGTGGGGTAGCTCTGTTAATAAAAGATGAGATCAGTACAGTAGTGAGAAATGATTAGCTCATCGAGATGTAATATCATTTTGGGTGGAGATAAGAAATTGCAAAGGAAAGAAGTCACAGATGGGAGTAGTGTTTAGGCCCCCTAACAGTAGCAAGACTGTAGGACAGAGTATAAATCAAGAAATAATGGGGGCCTGTAAGAAATGTACTGCAATTATCATGGGCAATTTTGATCTTCATATTGATTGGATGAATCAAATTGGCAAAGGCAGCCTGGAAGATGAGTTCATAGAGTGTATTCAGGACAGTTTCTTAGAACAATATGTTTCGGAACCAACAGGGAGCAGGCTATTATAGACCTAGTGTCATGCTAGGCCCCCATCTGCCAAGAATGAGGCACATCAATGTTGTCATGAACAATGATTTTTAACTGTTGTTGGAGCAAGGAAATGACATGTTAAACAGATCAGCCGTGGCTGAAAAAAAACATTTACATACTAACAGACCTCAAAGGAGAGGAAGCACATTCCAGGACCTGCTAAGGAGGATACAATCCGCAAGGGCTAGAGCTGGTTAGACCAGCTGGTCACATGTCTAACTGGCTGCTCCAAGGTTTTCTTTTGAACTGGCCACAGAGACTTTGAACTCAAAGATTGTTTTCTCTTGGACTGAGAAGATCTCTCCTGTCTGCTCCCATCTCTTTCTCACAAGCCTCTGAATCCACTGAAGACACATGAACCCCAAGAGAGAAAAGTCTCCTACAGCGAACAAGGTTTAAGAAGAATACTGGGCCCCAACGAAAAGCAAGATCTACCTACAATCAAGGACTCTACAGTGAGCTCGAAGATCCATAACAAAAACTCTTTCAGATTTTGCCTCAAATTCTTTTACTTTATTTTTTCTTCTGTCCTTTTCTGTCTCTATTTTGCATGTGTGCATCGCATATGTATGCTAGCATCGGCACGTCATGTATCCGTAGGTGTCAACCAAATTAGAGTTCATGTTTAATAAATTCCAATCTTTCTTTATAAATTATAAACCTAGTTTCTTTGCCTTATAATTGGAAAGCGGTCATCAAGGATTCACCAAGGGGGAGCTAAAAACTTAAAATTAAACCCTGTTACGGTAAGACCAGGTGAAGGCTGAAAGGGAACCCTAGACACCTTTCTCACCTGGTCGTAACACCTAATAATGTGTAATGAGACAGGATTCATTAATGACTTCATAGTAAAGGATCCTTGAGGCAAGAGTGATCATAACATGATAAAATTTCACATTCAGTTTGAGGTTGAGAAATTTGGGTCTGAAAATAGAGTCTTAAACTTAGATAAAGTCAATTACAAGGGTATGAAGACTGAGTTGGCCAAAGTGGACTGGGAAAATAGGTTAAAAGGTAAGATGGTAGAGAAGCATTGGAAGAAACTTAAGGAGATATTTCATAACGCTCAACAAAGATATATTTCACTGAGAAAGAAAAACTCTATGAGAAAGATGCACCATCTGTAGATATCAAAGGAAGTTAAGGATGGTATCAAATTGAAAGAAAAGACATACAATGCTGCAAAGATTAGTGACAGGCCAGAAGATTGGGAACATTTTAGAAACCAGCAAAAGCTGGTTAAAAAAAGTATAAAGAGGGAGAAATCATAGTATGAGAATAAACTAGCAAGAAATATAAAAACAGACAGTAAAAGCTTCTACAAGTATATAAGAAGGAACAGAGTAGCTAAAGGAAGCGTTGGTCCCTTAGAGGATGAGATTGGGGAATGAATAATGGGAAACAAGGAAATGGCAGAGACTTTGAATAAGTATTTTGTATCTGTCTTCACAGTAGAAGACACAAAAAGCATCTCAAGAGTAGTAGAAAATCAAGAGGCAAAAGGGATGGAGGAACTTAAAACAATCACTATCACTAGATCAAAAGAACTAGGAAAACTAATGGGACTAAAGGCTGACAATTCCCCTGGACCAGATGGCTTAAAAGAAGTGACTGCAAAGATAATGGATGCATCGGTTGTAATGTTCCAAAGTTCCCTAGATTCTGGAAAGGTCCCAGTGGATTGGAAAACCGTAAATGCAGCACCTCTATTCAAGAAAGGATGGAGAAAGAAAACAGGAAACTCTGGGCCAGAGAGCCAAACATCTGTCATTGGGAAAATGTTGGAATCTATTATTAAGGAAGTATTAGCAGGACATTTGGAAAATTATAATACAATCAAACAGAGTGAACATGGTTTTATGAAAGGGAAATCATGCCTAACAAATTTATTAGAGTTCTTTGAGCATGTAACAAGCAGGGTGGATAAAGGAGAAGCAATACACATAGTGTATTTGGATTTCTAAAAAGCATTTTATCAGCTGCCACATGAAAGGTTACTACACAAGATAAGAACTCATGGTGTTGGGGGTAATATATTAGCATGGATAGAGGATTGGCTTACTAACAGGAAACAGAATCGGGATAAATGGGACATTTTCAGGTTGGCAAACTAACTCGTGGAATGCCACAAGGATCACTGCCAGGGCTTCAACTATTTACGATCTATATTAATGATTTGGATGAAGGGACCAACTGTATTATAGCGAAATTTGCAGACAATACAAAGATAGATAGGAAAGCAAGTTCTAAGGAGGACACAACGTCTGCAAAGGGGTATAGATAGGTTAATTCAGTGCCCAAAAAATTGGCAGATGAAGTATAATGTGAGGTTGTCCATTTTGGCAAGAAGAATAGAAAAGCAAAATATTATTTGCATGGAAAGAAACTGCAGAATGCTGCAGTACAGAGATCTGGGTCTCTTCATACATGAATCACAAAAGGTTAGCATGCAGGTACAGCAATAATTAGGAAGGCAAATTGAATGTTGGAATTTATTGTAAGGGGGCTGGAATATAAAAGTAGGGTAGTCTTACTACCACTGTACATGCCATTGGTGAGACCTTACCTAGAGTACTATGTACAGAAGGATATACTTGCATTGGAAGCAGTTCAGAGAAAGTTCACTAGGCTGATTCCTGGGATGAAAGGTTGCCTTATGAGGAAAGGTTGAGCAGTTTGGGCCTACAGTCACTGGAGCTTAGAAGAATCTAATTGAAACATAAGATTCTGAGGGGGCTTGACAGGGTAGATTCTGAGAGGATGTTTCCCCTCATGGGGGAATTTAGAACTAAGGGGCATAGTTTCAAAGTAAGGGGTTTCCATTTTAATACAGTGATGAGGAGCAATTTCTTCTCTCAGCGAGTCATTAAACTTTGGAATTCTCTTCTCCCAAGAGTAGTGCAGCAGTCCATACCCACATGCAGCAAGACCTGGACAATATTCAAGCTTAGGCTGATAAGTGGCAAGTAACATTCACACCACACAAGTGGTGGGCAATGACCATCTCCAACAAGAGGCAAGCGGCACAGTGGCGCAGTGGTTTGCACCGCAGCCTCACAGCTCCAGCGACCCGGGTTCAATTCTGGGTACTGCCTGTGTGGAGTTTGCAAGTTCTCCCTGTGTCTGTGTAGGTTTCCTCCGGGTGCTCCGGTTTCCTCCCACATGCCAAAGACTTGCAGGTTGATAGGTAAATTGGCCATTATAAATTGCCCCTAGTGTAGGTAGGTGGTAGGGAAATATAGGGACAGGTGGGGATGTGGTAGGAATGTAGGATTAGTATAAATGGGTGGTTGATGGTCGGCACAGACTCAGTGGGCTGAAGGGCCTGTTTCAGTGCTGTATCTCAAAACTAAACTATCTCCCACTGCTTCAAATTCTTTCTGTGCAATGCTGCAGTGCAATAAAGTTCTTTCATTGTTTCATTTGTTCCCTCCCCTTCACTTGCTTAAAACCTAATTCCTTTCTAACCTTTGCCAGGTCACTGAGCTGAAACGTTAACTCTGATTGTTCTCTCTCCACAGATGCTGTCAGACTTACTATTTCCAGCAATTTTTATTTCCAAGTTCTTTCATTGATTGGCTACAGTAAATAGCGTTCCATCTCTGATTGGCTACGGTAAATAGCGTTCCATCCCTGATTGGCTTCGGTAAATAATATTCCCTCGTTGATTGGCTGTCATGCCGCTGGCTGGCTGGTGGGCTCTGAGCGCGTGTTTGTTGTTGTCCTGGGCTCAGCTCCTGCGCTGGTAAGTTTGGAGTAAATTTTGTTCGGTTGCGGTGTAATTCGGTGTTAATGTGGCGCAGAACGGTGCAGAGTCCGCCGCGTTACTGAAGTGCCGAGGGGGCACTGGAGCTTTGAACCTGCTTGTGCCGACCGGGGTTGCATTGCTCTGAGTGTTTTAGTGAGGGACTGGGGAAAAGAACAGGATCAGCCCAGCCGGCTGTTAACCTGCAGTTAAAGGATTGTCACTTGACCTTGTGCCAAATGCAAAAAAACAAGCAGGAGTTATGATGTTTGCTAATGAAGCAAAGCAGAACAACACTGAATAATAATTTCTTTCTCTACTTGAAACAGGTGGCTTTTTTTTTAAAAAAAGGGGAAAATAACTTGACGCCTACTTCAGATTTCAGAAACTTTTGGATTGTCCAGTATAAACTTGGACAGGTGGCAGGACTATTGCATACCAACAGTGACTGATAGGAAGAGACCCTCTGTTCCATCCAGTTTGTCCCACTGCAATGCCTTGCGCATCACATTATGTTCGAGAGACTGTTTTTCTAAAGTGAATCTGTGGAGACACAGCCTGACAGTCACCCACGCTGTCCAAGGCCACAGAACAAACTCTGATCTGGCTGCTGGGAGGTCTACACAGCCTGGCTCCAGCTGCCACTCTTTAGTTCAGTTACCAGCAGCCCCCATTAGTCAGATGTTTTGGCTCTGGGACCATTTCCTCTTCAGCCCACATTTCACAAGAATATTGTGCACAATCTGGGGACTATCCAGGGATTGGGTGGGGGTATGGTTGGTGGAGCGTGCACACTGTGGCCATTGAGCACAATCTTTGCATACATTAAAGTCTCTCAGTGAGTCCACAGTACTGGTTTAAAACGGGAGGTGGACGTCCCTCCTACTAGTCAAAACCCACCCCACCATACAAATCCCTGCCCTTTTTATTGACTGACCACAGGATAATTTGGGGCTCACATGACTCCTGAATTGAACCTGCGTCCCCGTTAATAGTTAGGGTATTCATTTGGAGGTGGATTTTGTGGACTGGGGACTTTTCCAGGACATTGTTTGCCCAGAGACATAGTAGTTCAAGTGGGGACTGTCTCTGGAAAACAGGGACATACAGTCACCCGACAATATATACACTCCCAAACCTAGCTGAGAGCCATGTGAGCTCGAGGGAGAAGTGAAAAACTAGAGAAAAATCTAGGGCTATTAGGGAGAAATATCTTTTTACTGATTCTGGAACCTTGTTGCGATGTCTGATGACCTAACAGAATAGTTCATTGGCTTTCAAGTATCTTGGAAAGTTCTAAGAATGTGATAAAGTGTGATATAAATACAAGCTTGTTTGTGACATGTGGATGTCGGGCAAAAACAGGATTGGGGTTAGCAATGATGTCCCCAAAGGGCAAATAGCCTGCTGATACTTACTGTGTAGTTTGCCAATGAAGAATGGGCAATTGGGTGAGGTACTGGCAAAGGGGCAGCATTTGTGAGGAACGATATCGCATGGAGAATTGGTGCTGCTGGGAGAAGAGGCGCAGAAAAGTTTTTTTTTTGGAGGGGGTTGGGGGTTAGAAGAGAAATTGGAGTGCGTCTGAAAGATATGATGCATCTCAAGTATTGCATCTAATCTCTATACTATTGGCGGCTGTGCCTTCAATTGCAAAGGCCCTAAGCTCTGGAATTCTCTCCTTAAACCTCTCCGCCTCCCTCTCCCCCTTTAAGATACTCCTTGGATCTCACCCCTTTGATCAAGTTTTTTGGTCATCTGACCTAATATCTCACATGAAGCTGATGGTGTTAGGAATGGTGGGCTCTCATTCCTGATAACCCTCCTCCCCACCCACCCCCTGGCCACCTCCTTCCTTTTGTGAAGCCTGTCGCTGAAAATATGAGCAAATAGCTTGCGACAGTGTGACAGCAGTTTAGACCACATGGGTTTGGGAGGCTTGGGTTTCAGTGCTGAGACAAAGCATACTTTTGTTCTAAATCTCACTTGGGCAAAGTGTCAAAATAATTGAGCTCTAGTTGCTTCTTTGCTCACAGTGAACAAAACTAGATTTGGAGGAACCAGCTGAGCTTCAATAGTTCAGCTGGTGAGTTTATGCAAGACCTGAAGTTAAGATTTGTTACAACTCTGCATTATAGCATCTTGTGTTTGTAAAAGTGGCCCTTACTAGCTTTGAAGTGACTGTGAAAGCTTTGAACTCAGCATTCCTCGAACTCTGACCTCTTGTGCACCCCTTTCTTCCTTCGCCCACAATTGACAGCTATTCCATCAACCATCCAAGCCTAAACTCTCAAATTCCTTCCCTAAACCTCTCTACCTCTCTCTCTCCTCCTTCAAGACACTCCATAAAACCTCCATCTTGGACCAAACTTTTGGTCAGCTGTCCTAATATCTCCTTGTGTGGCTGAGTGTCAAATTTTTGTCTGATTACACTCCTACAATGACAAAAACTTGTGTTGATATAGCATCTTTAAGTAGTAACACGTGCCGAGGTACTTCACAGGAATGTTATCAAAAAAAATTGACAGAGTCTCATGAGATATTAAGTCAGGTGACCAAAAAACTTGATCAAAGAGGTAGGAACTAAGGAGTGTGTTAAAGGAGGGGAAAGAGAGAGAGGTTTAAGAATTCCAGAACTTAAGGCCTTTGCAACTGAAAGCATAGCGCCACTAGTGGACTGCTTAAAATCCGGGATGTTCAAGAACCTAGAACTGGAGGAGTGCAAATTTTTTTTTAATTCATTCATGGGATTTTGGGTGTCGCTGGCCGGGCTAGCATTTATTGCCCATCCCTAATTGCCCTTGAGAAGGTGGTGGTGGTGAGCTGCCTTCTTGAACCGCTGCAGTCCATTTGGGGTAGGTACACCCACAGTGCTGTTAGGAAGGGAGTTCCAGGATTTTGACCCAGTGATAGTGAAGGAATGGCGATATAGGTCCAAGTCAGGATGGTGTGTGACTTGGAGGGGAACTTGCAGGTGGTGGTGTTCCCATGCATTTGCTGCCCTTGTCCTTCTAGTTGGTAGAGGTCGCGGGTTTGGAAGGTGTTGTCTAAGGAGCCTTGCTGCATTGCTGAATGCATCTTGTAGATGGTACACACTGCTGCCACTGTGCGTCGGTGGTGGAGGGAGTGAATGTTTGTAGATGGGGTGACAATCATGCGGGCTGCTTTGTCCTGGATGGTGTTGAGCGTCTTGAGTGTTGTTGGAGCTGCACCCATCCAGGCAAGTGGAGAGTATTCCATCACGCTCCTGACTTGTGCCTTGTAGATGGTGGACAGGCTTTGGGGAGTCAGGAGGTGAGTTACTCGCCTCAGGATTCCTAGCCTCTGACCTGCTCTTGTAGCCACAGTATTTATATGGTTACTCCAGTTCAATTTCTGGTCAATGGTAGCCCCTAGGATGTTGATAGTGGGGGATTCAGCGATGGTAATGCCATTGAATGTCAAGGGGAGATGGTTAGATTCTATCTTGTTGGAGATGGTCATTGCCAGGCACCTGTGTGGCACGAATGTTACTTGCCACTTATCAGCCCAAGCCTGGATATTGTCCAGGTCTTGCTGCATTTCTACATGGACTGCTTCAGTATCTGAGGAGTCACGATTGGTGCTGAACATTGTGCAATCATCAGCGAACATTCCCACTTCTGACCTTATAATTGAAGGAAGGTCATTGATGAAGCAGCTGAAGATGGTTGGGCCTAGGACACTACCCTGAGGAACTCCTGCAGTGATGTCCTGGAGCTTCGTATGACTCCAGCCACCGGAGGGTTTTCCCCCTGATTCCCATTGATCTCAGTTTTGCCAGGGCTCCTTGATGCCATACTCAGTCAAATGCTGACTTGATGTCAAGGGCAGTCACTCTCAGCTCACCTCTTGAGTTCAGCTCTTTTGTCCATGTTTGAACCAAGGCTGTGATGAGGTCAGGAGCTGAGTGGCTCTGGCGGAACCCAAACTGAGTGTCACTAAGCAGGTTATTGCGAAGCAAGTGCCGCTTGATGGCGCTGTTGATGACACCTTCCATCACTTTACTGCTGATTGAGTGTTGGCTGATAGGGCGGTAATTGGCCGGGTTGGACTTGTCCTGCTTTTTGTGTACAGGACATACCTGGGCAATTTTCCACATTGCAGGGTAGATGCCAGTGTTGTAGCTGTACTGGGACAGCTTGGCTAGGGGCGTGGCAAGTTCTGGAGCACAGGTCTTCAGTACTATTGCTGGAATATTGTCAGGGCCCCTAGCTTTTGCAGTATCCAGTACCTTCAGTCGTTTCTTGATATCACGCGGAGTGAATCGAATTGGCTGAAGTCTAACATCTGTGATGCTGGGGACTTCAGGAGGAGGCCGAAATGGATCATCAACTCGGCACTTCTGGCTGAAGATTGTTGCAAATGCTTCAGCCTTATCTTTCGCACTGATGTGCTGGGCTCCCCCATCATTGAGGATGGGGATGTTTGTGGAGCCACCTCCTCCAGTTAGTTGTTTAATTGTCCACCACATTCACAGCTGGATGTGGCAGGACTGCAGAGCTTAGATCTGATCCGTTGGTTATGGGATCGCTTAGCTCTGTCTATCGCATGCTGCTTATGCAGTTTGGCACACAGATATCTCGGATGGTTGTAGGACTGGAGGAGAGTACAGGGATAGGGAGAGGCGCGGTCATGGAAGGATTTGAAAGCAAGGATGGGAATTTTAAAATCCAGGCATTGCTTAACAGGGAGCCAGTGTAGGTTAGTGAACACGGATGATGGATGAATGGGAATTGGTTCAAGTTAGGATGCGAGCAGCAAAGATTTGGGTGAACTCAAGTTTACGGGCGCAAATGTGGCAGACTGGCCAGGAGTGCATTAGAATAGTTAAGACTAGAAGTAACAAAGGCATGGATGAGGGTTTCAGCAGCAGCTGATCTGAGGGAGGGGCAGAGTCAGGCGATGCTACGGAGGTGAAAATAGTGGAACGAAGCGCCTTGGAATGTTTTCCCACATTAATGGAAGTTGTTGTTGTAGGACAAATGCTGCACGGTTTGTGTGGGGAGAAGAAATCTTCCTAGAATAATGTGAGGTGCTCCAACAGATGGAGCAATTTGTAGTAATGTTGAAATAATGAGTTAACTGTGCTTTGTATAATATTGCCCTTGTGGAGACTCGGCTTTTGCACAGGAAAGAAGTGTCAACAGATGAGTGATTGTGTGTGGACTTGATTCTTTATCTCCAACTTGTTATCTGCCCGATTTTTCTTTTTCCTCCCACCATGAAGATACATGGAGGTATCGCCTGTGTGGAGTTTGCAAGTTCTCCCTGTGTCTGCGTGGGTTTTCTCCGGGTGCTCCGGTTTCCTCCCACAAGCCAAAAGACTTGCAGGTTGATAGGTAAATTGGCCATTATAAATTGTCACTAGTATAGGTAGGTGGTAGGGAAATATAGGGACAGGTGGGGATGTTTGGTAGGAATGTGGGATTAATGTAGGATTAGTATAAATGGGTGGTTGATGTTCAGCACAGACTCGGTGGGCCGAAGGGCCAGTTTCAGTGCTGTATCTCTAATCTAATCTAATCTAATCTTCTTTGGCCTCCTTGTTTCGAGAGACAATGGGTAAGCGCCTGGAGGTGGTCAGTGGTTTGTGAAGCAGCGCCTGGAGTGGCTATAAAGGCCAATTCTAGAGTGACAGACTCTTCCACAGGTGCTGCAGATAAAATTGGTTGACAGGGCTGTTACGCAGTTGGCTCTCCCCTTGCGCTTCTGACTTTTTTCCTGCCAACTGCTAAGTCTCTTCGACTCGCCACGCTTTAGCCCCGCCTTTATGGTTGCCCGCCAGCTCTGGCGATCGCTGGCAACTGACTCCCACGACTTGTGATCAATGTCACAGGACTTCATGTCGCGTTTGCAGACGTCTTTAAAGCGGAGACAAGGACGGCCGGTGGGTCTGATACCAGTGGCGAGCTCGCTGTACAATGTGTCCTTGGGGATCCTGCCATCTTCCATGCAGCTCACATGGTCAAGCCATCTCAAGCACCGCTGGCTCAGTAGGGTGTATATGCTGGGGATGTTGGCTGCCTCGAGGACTTCTGTGTTGGAGATACGGTCCTGCCACCTGATGCCAAGGATTCTTCGGAGGCAGCGAAGATGGAATGAATTGAGACGTCGCTCTTGGCTGACAAACGTTGTCCAGGCCTCACTGCCGTAGAGCAAGGTATTGAGGACACAAGCTTGATACACTCGGACTTTTGTGTTCCGTGTCAATGCGCCATTTTCCCACACACTCTTGGCCGGTCTGGATATAGCAGTGGAAGCCTTTCCCATGCGCTTGTTGATTTCTGCATCGAGAGACAGGTTACTGGTGGTAGTTGAGCCTAGGTAGGTGAACTCTTGAACCACTTCCAGAGTGTGGTCGCCGATATTTATGGATGGGGCATTTGTGACGTCTTGTCCCATGATGTTCGTTTTCTTGAGGCTGATGGTTAGGCCAAATTCGGTGCAGGCAGCCACAAACCTTTTGATTAGTCTCTGCAGACACTCTTCAGTGTGAGATGTTAATGCAGCATCGTCAGCAAAGAGGAGTTCCCTGATGAGGACTTTAAGTACTTTGGTCTTCGCTCTTAGACGGGCAAGGTTGAACAACCTGTCACCTGATCTTGTGTGGAGGAAAATGTTGATTTTTATTTTTGGGCGGCGCAGTGGTTAGCACCACAGCCTCACAGCTCCAGCGACCCGGGTTCAATTCTGGGTACTGCCTGTGTGGAGTTTGCAAGTTCTCCCTGTGTCTGCGTGGGTTTTCTCCGGGTGCTCCAGTTTCCTCCCACAAGCCAAAAGACTTGCAGGTTGGTAGGTAAATTGGCCATTATAAATTGCCCCTAGTATGGGTAGGTAGGTGGTAGGGAAATATAGGGACAGGTGGGGATGTGGTAGGAATATGGGATTAGTGTAGGATTAGTATAAATGGGTGGTTGATGGTCAGCACAGACTCGGTGGGCCGAAGGGCCTGTTTCAGTGCTGTATCTCTAAACTAAACTAAACTAAA
This sequence comes from Heterodontus francisci, assembly GCF_036365525.1. Lineage (NCBI taxonomy): Eukaryota > Metazoa > Chordata > Chondrichthyes > Heterodontiformes > Heterodontidae > Heterodontus > Heterodontus francisci. The sequence continues at coordinate 34,258,559 of NC_090394.1, read as the reverse complement.
CTTGAACGCATGTGAGAGCAGCTGGGAGAAGAAGATCCCAAACAGTGTAGGTGCGAGAATACAGCCCTGTTTCACGCCACTCAGGATAGGAAAGGGGTCTGATGAGGCGCCGCTATGCTGAATTGTGCCTTTCATATTGTCATGGAATGAGGTGATGATACTTTAGTAGCTTTGGTGGTCATCCAATCTTTTTTAGTAGTCTGAAGAGACCACGTCTGCTGACAAGGTCAAAGGCTGTGGTGAGATCAATGAAAGCAACGTAGAGGGGCATCTGTTGTTCACGGCATCTCTCCTGTAGCTGTCGAAGGGAGAACAGCATGTCAATGGTGGATCTCTCTGCTCGAAAGCCACACTGTGCCTCAGGATAGACACGCTCAGCCAGCTTCTGGAGCCTGTTTAAAGTGACTCGAGCAAAGCCTTTCCCCACTATGCTGAGCAGGGAGATTCCACGGTAGTTGTTGCAGTCACCGCGGTCACCCTTGTTCTTATAGAGGGTGATGATATTGGCATCGCACATATCCTGTGGTACTGATCCCTCGTCCCAGCACAGGCAAAGCAGTTCGTACAGTGCTGAAAGTATAGCAGGCTTGGCACTCTTGATGATTTCAGGGGTAATGTCGTCCTTCCCAGGGGCTTTTCCGCTGGCTAGAGAATCAATGGCATCACTGAGTTCTGATTTTGTTGGCTGTACGTCCAGCTCATCCATGACTGGCAGAGACTGGGCTGCATTGAGGGCGGTCTCAGTGACAACATTTTCCCTGGAAATGTAAATATAATATAGTATTTCCAAGGCTGGAGGCTGCGGGGGTTGGAAGCAGCGAGGGGTGCGGGGGCTAAAAGCGAGTTCCACAGCTCCAAACACAACAGCCCACCATGCATCAACGTTCCTGGCACAAGCAATGATGCCAAATACCAGCAGTACCTACTGTCTCTCGAACACTTACTACCCACCAAAGGGTTACTGGGAAGTGCAGTGCTGGTATCGAAGCTGGGAAGTCACTAAGCTCAATCATCTCTGAAGCAGCAAAAGCATCATTTGGTAAAGGCGGAACCTGCAACAAGGACTGTTTTGTGTCCTACTCAGCTATCATGATATCTATTGATGCAAAAAAACAAAGCCTACATGATTGTACAGCATAAACTCAACAGCTAAAGACACTGCACGACCTGAAAGTAGCTAAGAAAGCCATGCAAAAGACAGGGAGGTACTGTGCAAACAAACACTGGATCAACTTATGTCAAGAAACTGCATGTGACAAAGGAAATCTACGAGCTATGTACGAAGGAATCAAGAGTGCGCTTGAACCTGCATCACCGAAGTTGCTCCCCTGAAGTCGGCAGATGGTGAAGTACTCACCGACAGAAGTGAACACTACTGTGAGCTGTACTCCTGTGAGTGGGGCATCTCCCAGTCTGCACTCAATGCTCTCCCACAACTTTCTGTTATGGATGAGGTAGATGAAGAACCCTCATCACTGGAGCTTGGGAAGGCCATAGACCGCCTAGTGAACAAAAGGGCGCTGGGCAATCACGGAATCCCAGCTGAACTGCTCAAGAATGGAAACTCCCATCTATTGCCACACCTTGATGACCTCTTTTTCTCTGCTGGAAGGTAGCCTCTGTTCCACAGGAGATGCATGACACAAAAATCATCACACTACGCAAAAACAAAGGCGACAGAGGAGACTGCAACAACTTCGGGGCATCTTACTCCTTAAAGTCACAGGGAAGGCCTTTGCTAGGATCATACTTCAAAGACTCCATCTACTTGCAGACTGAGTATACCTGGAAGCACAGTGTGGTTTCTGTGCCAGCAGCTCTGCTGTGGATATGATCTTCTCCATATGCCAGCGACAAGAGAAGTGTAGGGAACAGGATATACTCCTTCCCAAAATCCACATACAGGATTGTCCTGGTAGACCCATCATTTCAGCCTGTTCCTGCCCCACTGAAGTTATTTCTTCCTATCTTGACTCTATCTTTTTTCCCCTGGTCCAGTCTTTTCCCACATATATACGTGACTCTTATGACGCCCTACATCATTCTGTCAATTTCCAGTTTCCTGGCCCTAACTACCTGCTGTTCACGATGGATGTCCAATCTCTCTACACGTCCATGCCCCACCAGGACGGTTTGAGGGCTCTCCGCTTCTTCCTTAAACCGAGGCCCAACCAGTCCCCATCCACCACCACCCTCTTTCGCCTGGCTGAACTTGTTCTCACATTGAACAACTTCTCCTTCAACTCCACTCACTTCCTTCAACTAAAAGGTGTTACTATGGGTACCCGCATGTGTCCTAGTTATGCCTGTCTTTTTGTGGGTTATGTCGAACATTCCTTGTTCCAGCCCTACTCAGGCCCCCTCCTTCACCTTTTTTTCCAGTACCTTCATGACTGAATCAGTGCCGTTTTCTACTCTCGCCCCGAACTGGAAAACATCATCAACTTTGCTTCCAATTTCCACCCTTCACCTTTACATGGTTTATTTCTGACACCCCTTCCCTTCCTCAACTTCTCTGTCTCTACTTCTGGGGATAGACCGTCTACTAATATTCATTATAAGCCCACCGACTCCCACGGCCACTTTGACTATGCTTCCTCACACCCTGTTTCCCGTAAGGACTCCATCCCATTTTCCCAGTTTCTCTGTCTCCGATACATCTGTTCTGATGATGCAACCTTCCACAACAGCGCTTTTGACATGTCTTCCTTTTTCCACAACTGAGGATTCTCCCCCTCACTGTGGTTGACAGGGCCCTCGACTGTGTCTGACCTATGTCTCGCTATTCTGCCCTCATCCCTTTCCCTCCCTCCCAGAACTGCGACAGGGTTTCCCTTGTCCTCACTTTCCACCTCACCAGCCTCCACACCCAAAGGATCAGCCTCCGCAATTTCCGCCACCTCCAGCGTGATGCCACCACTAACACATCTTCCCTTCCCCTCCCCTGTCAGCATTCCAAAGGGATCATTCCCTCTGTGACACCCTGGTCCACTCCGCCATCACCCCTGACACCTCATCCCCTTCCCACAGTACCTTCCCATGCAATTGCAGGAGGCATAATACCTGCTCTTTTACCTCCTCTCTCCTGACCATCCAAGGCCCCAAACACTCCTTCCAGGTGAAGCAGCAATTTACTTGTACTTCCTTCCATTTAGTATACTGTATTCGCTGCTCACAATACGGTCGCCTCTACATTGAGGACACCAAACGCAGACTGGGTTACCGCTTTGCGGAACCCCTCCGCTTAGTCCGAAAGCATGATCCCGAGCTTCCGGTTGCTTGCCATTTCAACACTCCCCCCTGCTCTCATGCTCACATCTCTGTCCTTGGCCTGCTGCAGAGTTCCAGTGAACATCAACGCATGCTCAAAGAGCAGCACCTGATATTTCGATTTGGCATTCTACAACCTTGTGGACTCAACCTTCAGTTCAATAATTTCAAAGCATTACTAGCCTTTTTTTATATTTTTTATTATTTTATTTTTTAACTGCCTATTTTTCATGTGGACAGAGCTGCTCATTATTCCACCATTAACACTCTCTGGACTAATGCTTTGACTTTCACCACAAGCATTAACACACTCTTTGCCTTTGTCCCATGACAGCTTTGTTATTTAATCTCCCTGCCCTCTGCCCTATCACACACCTTCCCTTTTGTTCTCTTCCCCACCAATGCCTCCCCCGCCCCTCTCTTCACTTGCTTAAAACTTAATTCTTTTCTAATCCTCGCCAGTTCTGATGAATGGTCACAGACCTGAAACGTTAACTCTGCTTCACTCTTCATAGATGCTGCCAGACCTGCTGAGTATTTCTAGCATTTTCAGTTTTTATTTCAGATTTTCGTTATCTGCAGTATTATGCTTTTATTTTAGGGTATGCCCCTTTACTTTACTTTCATAGATTTCACTGAGGTATTCGACACCATCAGCAGAGGGCTTTACAAGATTTTGGGAAATATTGGCTATCCACCGAAGCTCTTCAGTTTCATCCACACCTTCCATGGCAACATGCACTGCATTGTACAGTTTGATGGCTCCACTTCCGACAGTTTCAAAGTGAAACAGGACTGTGTCCTTGTCCCCACTCTGGTATCTTCTTTTCCATGCTCCTGACCTTCACCTTCCCTGCAGATATAGAAGGTGTCTCCTTGTACTCTAGGTCAGACGGCAAGCTCTACAATCTATCAAGGCCGAAAGCAAAGACAAAACACATCACGTTCTGATCAGGGAACTCCTCTACACTGATGATGCTGTGCTAGTCGCTCACATGAAAACTCAGCTACAAAGACTCATGTACCGTCTCTCCCATTCTTATAACTTGTTCTCCCTGACTATAAATGTCAAGAAAACTGAGGTCATGGCACAAGGTGTTGCATCTCTACCCCTGATCACACTAAATAACACCTCATTGGAAGTGGTTAGCAAATTCTGCAACTCGGGTCCACGGTGACAGACAGTCTGTGCCTTGATGCAGAGTTTGATACACACATAGTGAAAGCAGCTACTACCTTTGGCTGGCTCACGAAACACACACGGGGTCATAGAGTTTTACAATACAGAAACAGGTCCGTCGGCCCATCGTGTCGTGCCGGCCATCAAGCACCTACCTATTCTAATCCCATTTTCCAGCACTTGGCCCATAGCCTTGTATGCTATGGCGTTTCAAGTGCACATCTAGATACTTCTTAAATGTTGTGAGGGCTCCTGCCTTTACCACCCCTTCAGGCAGTGTGTTCAAGATTCCAAACACCCTCTGGGTGAAAAAATATTTCCTCAAATCCCCTCTAAACCTCCTGCCCCTTACCTTAAATCTATGTCCCCCCGGTTATTGACCCCTCCGCTAAGGGAAAAAGTTTCTTCCTATCTACCATATCAATGCCCCTCATAATTTTGTATACCTCAATCATGTCCCCCCTCAGCCTTCTCTGCTCTAAGGAAAACAACCCTAGCCTTTTCAGTCTCTTCATAGCTGAAACGCTCCAGCCCAGGCAACATCCTGGTGAATCTCCTCTGCACCCTCTCCAGTGCAATCACATCCTTCCTATAGTGTGGTGCCCAGAACTGTACACAGTACTCCAGCTGTGACCTAACTAGCGTTTTATACAGCTCCATCATAACCTCCCTGCTGTTATATTCTATGCCTCGGCTAATAAAGGCAAGTATCCCATATGCCTTCCTAACCACCTTATATACCTGTGCTGCTGCCTTCAGTGATCTATGGACAAGTACACCAAGGTCCCTCTGACCCTCCATACTTCCTAGGGTCCTACCACCCAATGTATATTCCCTTGCCTTGTTAGTCCTCCCAAAATGCATCACCTCACACTTCTCAGGATTAAATTCCATTTGCTACTGCTCTGCCCATCTTACCAGCCCATCTATATCGTCCTGTAATCTAAGACTTTCCTCCTCACTATTTATGACACCACCAATTTTTGTGTCATCTGCAAATTTACTGATCATACCTCCTATATTCACGTCTAAATCATTAATGCACACTACAAACAGCAAGGGTTGCGGCACTGATCCCTGTGGTACACCACTGGTCACAGACATCCAATCGCAAAAACAACTCTCGACCATCACCCTCTGCCTCCTGCCACTAAGCCAATTTTGGATCCAGTTTGTCAAATTGCCCTGGATCCCATGGGCTGTTACCTTCTTGACCAATCTCCCATGCAGGACCTTATCAAAAGCCTTACTGAAGTCCATGTAGACTACATCAACTGCTTTACCCTCATCTACACATCTAGTCACCTCGTCGAAAAATTCAATCAAATTTGTTAGACACAATCTCCCCCTGTCAAAGCCATGCTGACTATCCCTGATTAATCCCTGCCTCTCCACGTAACACCAAGCTGACCCTTAGGGCCAAACTGATGGTTTATAAGGGCTGTATTCTCAGCACCTTGCTGTATGGTTGTAAAATATATGGTTGTGACTTATAATTACCAGGAAAAGATCTGAACAATTTCCATCTTCAATGTCTATGGCGCATTATGGGTATATCCTAGCAGGACAAAATCACAAATGTAGCAGTCCTCCCAAAGGCAGAGCTCCCAAGTGTGTTGACACTAATCAAACAGAAACAGCTTCAGTGGATCGGACACATCGCAGGATGGAAGATAGTCGCAGACCCAAGGACATTCTGTATGGTGAGGTAGCCGGGCCAGGCGACCAGTGAGGCACCAAATCTCCGCTTCAAGGATGCTTGCAAGCGTGACATGAAGGCCCTAAACATCGACTATCGCACCTGGGAGTTCATAGCTGACGAAAGAGGGAAATGCAACACGTTTTGTGGGCTGGTGTGCACCACCACCAGTGGCGACAGCAGCTTGGCAACAGGCACCAATGCCGAAAACAACAACCCAAAACGTCATCTGGCAGCTTCACGTGTGACATTTATGGCAGAACCTGTCTCTCAAGGATTGGCCTTCACAGCCATCAACAAAAATGCACCATATGAAAACACCCCATCTAAATGTATTGTTTGCTCCATGTCCATCATCTTTTATAGATGGAAGGATGCCAACAATAACATGTTTATCTCCCAATTGCTGGTTCAGATGGCATTGACAGACCTTTGGTCTGAGCCTATGTCTGGCATCCCAACCATTAATTACAGGGTAGCTGTATCTCGATCAACAAAACTCTGCCATTCCAAATGGAGCTTTTATGTTCACTTTATTCACACCATTGCTGCATTTGGTGAAGCAGTCCTCTGATTTCCACTCGAGACTGTTAGATTCAAGTTATACTGCTGGCTGCATCTTGCTGTCTGGCTGAAGAAATCTGGACTCTACATAATAACAACTTGCATTTATAGAGCACCTTTAACATAGTAAAGCATCTCAAGGTGCTTCACAGGAATGATTACCAAATAAAATTTGACACCGAGCCACAAAAGGAGATATTAGGACAGTTGAGCAAAAGTTTAGTTGAAAAGGAATGTTTTAAGGCCATCTTAAAGAAGGGGAGAGAAGCGGAGAGATTTGGGAGGAAATGCCATAGGGATCTGAAGGCACAGCTGCCAATGGTGGGGTGAAGAGGCCAGCATAGGAAGAGTGCAGAGCCATAACATTGAGCATATGGCATTTACTACTGGGTAGGGTAATAGCAAGAAAAGCCATTGAATTGTTTAACAGTATTGGGAAGAAATATAAGTTTGTTCTGATTGGCCTATCCCAGCTACCCCAAATAGCTTTCCTCATCCATATTTATTGAGTGATTTTTGTGAACTTTGTTTGGAACTTGGGTTTGACAAAGAAAGTTAAGAGATCTCATGGAGGTGTTCAAAGTTTGGAAGGGTTTTGAGAAAGTACATGAGGAGAAAAGTCATTTGGGCTTAAATAAAAGCAAAATACTGTGGCTGCTGGAAATCTGAAATAAAAACAAAGTGCTGGAAATACTCAGCAGATCTGGAAGCATCTGTGGAGAGAGAAACAGAGTTAATGTTTCAGGTCAGTGACCTTTTATCAGAACTGGCAAAGGTTAGAAATGTAATAGGTTTTAAGCAAATAAAGCGGGGGTGGGGGAAAAGAGAACAAAAGGGAAGGTGTGTGATAGGACAGAGGGCCGGAGAGATTAACTGACAAGGAGGTCATGGGGCAAAGGCAAAGAGAGTGTGCTAATGGTGGTGAAAGACAAAGCATTAGTGCAGAGCGAGTGTTAATGACAGAATAATGAACAGCCCTAGCCAAAAGCACAGACATGAAAAAGCCAGTAGGCAGACATGATTAAAAAAAAAACAAAAAAAAATTAAATTAAATTAAAATTTAAAAAAGAGCCAATCATGCTCTGAAATTATTGAACTCAATGTTCAGTCCACAATGCTGAAGAGTGCCTAATGGGAAAATGAGGTGCTGTTCTTCAAGCTTGCATTGATGTTCACTGGAGCACTGCAGCAGGCCCAGGACAGAGATGGCATGAGAGCAGGGGGGGTGTGTTGAAGTGGCAAACGACTGGCAGCTCGGGGTCGTGTTTTCGGACTGAGTGGAGGTTTTCTGCAAAGCGGCCACCCAATCTGCGTTTGGTCTCCCCAATGTAGAGGATATTGTGAGCAGCGAATACAGTATACTAAATTGAAAGAAGTAAGTAAATCGCTGCTTCTGCTGAAAGGAGTGTTTGGAGCCTTGGATAGTGAGGAGAGAAGAGGTAAATGGGCAGGTATTACACCTCCTGCGATTGCATGGGAAGGTGCCGTGGGAAGGGGACAAGGTGTTGGGGGTGATGGAGGAGTGGACCAGGATGTCACGGAGGTAACGATGCGTTCAGAATGCTGACGAGAGGGGAAGGGAAGATGTGTTTGGTGGTGGCATCACGCTAGAGGTGGCGGAAAGGATGGAGGATGATTCCTTGGATGTGGAGGTTGGTGGAGTGGAAGGTGAGGACAAGGGGAACCCTGTAGCAGTTCTGGGAGGGAGGGGAAGGTGTGACACCCTGGTCCACTCCTCCATTACCCCTGACATCTCGGCACCTTCCCATGCAACGCAGGAGGTGTAATACCAACCCTTTTACCTCTTCTCTCCTCACTATGCAAGGCCCCCAACACTCTTTCCAGGTAAAGCAGCGATTTGCTTGTACTTCTTTCCATTTAGTATACTGTATTCGCTGCTCACAATGTGGTCTCCTCTACATTGGGGAGACCAAACGCAGATTGGGTGAATGCTTTGTGGAACACCTCCACTCAGTCTGAAAGCATGACCCCGAGCTTCCTGTTGCTTGCCATTTCAACACATCCCCCTGCTCTCATGTCCACATCTCTGTCCTGGGCCTGCTGCAGTTTTCCAGTGAACATCAAGGAAGCTCAAGGAGCAGCACCTCATTTTCCGATTAGGCACTCTGCAGCCTACTGCACTGAACATTGAGTTCAATAATTTCAGAGCATGACTGGCCCTTTTTTATTTTTATTTTATTTTATTTTGTTCCATCTTTTATTTGTTTTTTTACCAAACCTACTGGTTTTTCATGTTTGTGCTTTTGGCTAGGGCTGCTCATTATTCTGTCATTAACACTCGCTCTGCACTAATGCTTTGTTTTTCACCACACCATTAGCACAGTCTCTTTGCCTTTGCTCCATGACCTCTGTCAGTTAATCTCTCCGGCCCTCTGTCCTATCACACACCTTCCCTTTCCTTTTGTTCTCTTTGCCCCACCCTCGCTTTATTTGCTTAAAACCTATTACATTTCTAACCTTTGCCAATTCTGATGAAAGGTCACTGACCTGAAACATTAACTATGCTTCTCTCTCCACAGATGCTGCCAGACCTGTTGAGTATTTCCAACACTTTCTGTTTTTATTAGCCATTTGGACTTGTTTGTCTATCACTAACTAAAGTGTGCCAATTTAAGATCATCGTCTATAGAATAAAGAATAAATTGAATTTTATTTTACATAAAAGATTCTTAGCATATGGAATGATCTACCAGAAATAGTGATGGAAGCAGAATCTATAAAACATTTCTTGGGGGGGAAAAAAAAGGGAAGTGGATAAATATTTGAAAACTAAGAATTTAAGAGGGTGCCTGGAAAAGGTGTAGGGGAACAGGGCCTCGCTGGTAACTCTGCAGTCAGCTGGCACTGACAAGATGCACCAAATTACCTCCTGCTGTGTTGTAAAACTCTACAATTTAGGAAGGTCATCAATAAAAGTTATTTTACTGTGGATATTTTTTTTTGGTACCTGTTGAACTGTTAACAACAGCAAAGTACAACCTGAGCTGGTCTCCGATCTGTGAATGATTATCCAGGATTGTTGAAACATTATTTAGACTGGCGATTAAGCATTTCTGAGGACACTGGTTGCAGACTGAAGCAAACTCCAGGCTTGCTCATTTCTCTTCTGTTTTCATATTTAATGCATCAGATACCCTGACTGGAAAAAGGTTTTTCAGTCATGGCAAACATTGCCATTGGTAACTCCTCAGATAACTGGGAATCTCACACTGCAATGCTGGTGGAGCCCCTTAACACCAATGATCCGGAAGTAAGTAAAAAAAAAAAAACTATATTGTCAATTTTCTTTTAAGAAGTGAATTGTTTCTTAAAACTGTAATGGGCTGTCAGTGGGTTAAGGCACTGTCTAGTATGGGTACCAAACAATACAGACTAGAAGTTTTCAAGTACCAGAACTGAGAGGCTAAATATCAGGAAAGACTAAACCGGCTGGGGCTCTTTTCTCAAGAAAAGAGAAAGCTGAGGGGTGACCTAACAGAGGTCTTCAAAATTATAAAGGGGTTCAGTAGGATAGGCATAGAGAAGATGTTTCCACTTTTTTTTTTGGGGGGGGGGGGGGGGGTGGTCAAAACCAAGGGTCATATATAGAAGATAATCACTAATAAATCCAATAACGTATTGAACCAGAGTTTGGTTAGAATGGGGATCTTTCTTCCACATGGAGTGGTTGAGGCACATAGCAAATACATTTAAGGGGAAGCTAGATAAACACATGAAGGAGAAAGGAATAGAAGGATATCCTGATAGCGTTAGCTGAAGTAGGGTGGGAGGAAGCTCCTGTGGAGCATAAATGATAGCATGGACCAGTTGGGCCAAATGGCCTGTTTCAGAGCTGTAAATTCTATGTAGCATAGAGTAGATAGGGCTTTAAACAAACAAGGGAGAAGGAAAATTCTGATAAAGGTAAATTTATAAGTCTTAAGAGAAGAGTCAAGGCTGTAGAGCAGAGAAGCAATTTGGGTAAAATCAAGCAGATTATGTCAGGGTGGGACAGAAAGTTTAACCATAGTAATAGAGCATCAGTGATTAAGGCTACATTGGGGAAAAATAGTAAAATTAAATTTAAAGGTGCTATATCTGAATGCAAGATGCATTTGTAACAAGATAGAGGAATTAATGGCACAAACAGAGATAAATCAGTTTGATCTGGAAGCCTTGCGAGACACAGCTGCAGGGTGATCAAGATTGGGAACTAAATGCTCCAGGGTGCTTGACTTTGAGTAAAGATAGACAAAGTGGAAAAGGAGGTGGGGTAGCCCTGAGAATAAAAGATCAGATGAGTCAATGGATCTTAGCTCAGAAAATCAGGATGTAGAATCAGTATGAGTGGAACTAAGAAGTAACTGGCTAGAAAACACTGGTGGGAGTAGTTTATAGGCCCCCCTAATAGTAAATTAGAGAAGCATGTAACAAGGGTAATATAATAATTGTGGGGATCTTAATTTTCATATAAACCATATTGGAAAAAGTAGCTTGTAATGAATTTGAGAAGGTTTTCCAGAACAATCTGTTGAGGTACAAACAAGGGAACAGGTTATTTTAGATCCAGTATTGTGTAATCAGACAGAGTTAATTAGTAATCTTGTAGTAAAAGATCTTCTGCTGAAGTCTAACAATTTCCGATTAAGTTTGAGAGTGATGTGGTTTAGTCCGAAACTAGGGTCTTAAATTTAAACTAAACCAATTGCAACAGAATGAGGGGTGAGTTGGCTAAGTTAAATTGGAAATTAGATTTTTTTAAAAATGGATAAGCAATGGTGAACATTTAATGAAATAATTCCCAATTCTCAACAAATATATATTCCCATGAATAAAAATGTCACTGGAAAAGTAGTGCAACCATGCCTAACTAGACAGGTTAAGAATAGTATTAAAATAAAAGAAGAGGCTTACAATGTTGCCAAAAAAAAAAGAGTAGCAAGCCTGAAGATTGGGAGAGTTTCAAAAATCAGCAAAGGCCGACCGAGAAATTAATAGAGGGAGAAAATAGAATATGGGTGTAAACTTGCAAGTATGTAAAAAGAGAAAGTAAATATGGATCCCTTAGAGGCAGAGACAGAAGAAATTATAATGGGATTCTTGATAAGCAAGGGGGTGAAAAGTTATCGGGGGCAGGCAGAAATGTGGAGTTGAGGTTACAATCAAATCAGCCATGATCTTATCGAATGGCGGAGCAGGCTCGAGGGGCCGAGTTGCCTACTCCTGCTCCTAGTTCGTATGTTCGAAATAAGGAAGCGGCAGAGACTTGAAACAAATATATTTTTAATCAGTTTTTACAATGGAAGACACAAGGAACATTCTGGAAATTGTGGGGTCCAAGGGTCCAATGACATTGAGGAACTTAAAGTAACTCATTCGTAAAGAAAACGTACTTAAGAAATTAATAGGACTAAAAGCCGACAAATCTTCTGGACCTGATTGCCCACATTCTAGGGATAGAGATAGTGGATGCATTGATTTTGATCTTCTGGAATACCCTAGATTCCCCATAGATTGGAAGGTAGCAAATGTAACCCCCACTGTTCAAGAAAGGAGGGAGAGAGAATACATGGAGCTGTAGGCCAGTTAGCCTGACATCAGCAGGAGAGAAAATGCTAGAATCTATTATTAAGGAAATGTAACAAGACACATGGAAAATCACAATATGATTAGGCAGAGTCAAAACAGTGTTTTGAAAGTGAAATCATGTTTGATAAATCTATTAGTTTTTTGAGAACGTAACTAGCAGGGTAGATAAGGGGAACCAGTAGATGTAGTATACTTGGATTTTCTGAAGAAATTTGACAAGGTTCCACAAAAGAGGTTGCGTTCATAAGTTAAGGGCTCATGGAATGGGGGTAATATATTAGCATGGATTGAAGATTGGTTGACGGACAGAAAACAGAGAGTAGTAATAATGGGTCATTTTTGGGATGGCAGGTTGTAACAAGTGGAGTGCCGGAAAGATCAGTGTTTGGTCCTCAGCTATTTATAATCTATGTCAATGACTTGGATGGGAGGACCAAGTGTAATATATTCAAGTTTGCTGGTGATCCAAAGCTATGTGGGAAAGTAATGTGTGAGGAGAGGCCGCAAAGGAATATGGAGCAGTTAAGTGATTGGGAAAAAACGTAGTAGATGTGGTCAGAACACTGGAAAAGTAGAATATTTTTTAAAAGTGAGAGACTGGCAAATGTTACTCAGAGAGATTTGGGTTCCCTTGTACAGAAATCACAGAAAGTTAACACGTAGGTAGAGCAAGCAGTTAGGAAGGCAAATGGCATGTTAGCCTTTATGACAAAGAGGTTGGAGTATAAAGGCTTTGGTGAGACCACACCTGGAGTGCCGTGTACAGTTTCGGTCTCCTTACCTAAGGAAGGCCTTAAAGGGGGGTGCAACGAAGGTTCACTAGATTGATTCCTGGGATGAGGGGGCCGTCCTGTGTGGAGAGGTTGAGTAGAGTGGGCCGATATTCTTTGCAGTTTAGAAAAGTGAGAGGTGATCTCATTGAAACAACATGTTCTTAGAGGGCTTGACAGGGTAGATGCTGAGAGGCTGACTTCCCTGAGTGGACAGTCTAGAACTAGAGATTGTAGTCTCGGGGATAGGGCATCGACCATTTAGGACTGAAGTGAGGAGAGATTTCTCCACTCAGAAGGTTGTGAATCTTTGGAATTACCTAACTCAGAGTAAGTAATTAGTTGTTGAGTTTGATAGATATTTAGGCACTAAGGGATATGGGGATAAGGTGGGAAAATGGAGTTGAGATAGAGAGAGATCTTACTGAATGGTGGAGCAGGCTTGAGGGGCTGCATGGTTTATTGCAGCTCCTATTTCTTATCTTAAAAGAGCAGATATGCTATAATTGGATAAAGTGCCCCAGGCTCAGGAGTAGTGGTGAGGTGGGTGGGGACATGGGGGAGAGAATTAGATTGAATTCCAGCTCTTGATTGCTGGGCTCGAGTGACTCAATCTGAGAATGAGTTAGAATAGGAGATGGTGACGATGAGACCTTGTTTCTATATAGGAGGGGTTACTAACCCTTGACCTGTGCTGGGAAAGAGCATTTATGCAGATTTTGTTTTCCCTGCCAGGTGTATGAGATCATTAAGAAAGAGAAGAGTCGTCAGAGACTTGGTTTGGAACTCATTGCCTCTGAGAACTTTGCGAGCCGAGCCGTGTTGGAGGCTCTGGGCTCATGCATGAATAACAAATATTCAGAGGGATACCCTGGGCAAAGGTATGGAATCAACATTCACCCTGCCTTGAATGACTTTATTCTTTGTTCTGATACATGGCTGAATCATACTGAGAACTAAAGGTAGTATGATGGGCTGCTTCAGCTCTTCCAGGCATCATGGAGCAGCAACAATTTGCTTTTATATACAGCGCCTTTAACGTAGTAAACCATCCCAAGGTGCTTCACAGAAGCGTTACCAAACAAATAGTAAATGGGATGAGTTTATTGTAGCTCATCTATTTCACCTGTTGACTCACTTTAGTTGTCGGTTTTCAGCTTTCAACACTTCCATTACACTTGTGACTACAATCCAAAAGTACTTAATTGACTGTAAAGTGCTTTGGGGTGTCCTGAGGTGATAAAAGGCAGCATATAAATGCAAGTCTTTTTTTCTTTTTACTGCCCTGAAGCTAAAACAGCAGCTGTAGTTTGTCTTCTGACCCTCAGACGAGCCAATTGATCAATTTCATTCCTCAGCTTTAATATTGCCCTTAATTGAGCCCAATTCATTGGCTTAACCAATCGCAGTGCTGTGTTCTCTGATCCTAGTTAAGTAATTGTTGATGGAGTTGACAGCGGGGAGAACTCACCGGCTCTGATCTGCACTGCATTGGGTGTTTTTACTTCACCAGATGTTTTGGGTCCTATTTCGGGAGACTGAACCCTGTGCAGCTCCCTTTTACATATGGTGTTTGGGGAAGGGGTGGGGTGCTCATTGCTCTGGGAGTACCAGCTGGTACAGATGCGCAGAATGCAAATGGGACTAGATGGGCTCTCGTTCACTGGCCAGTTTGTTTATGGTTTCATGGGCCTAGGAGGCCTACAGATTCTGCAAGTTCAGTCGTCAGGAGTGCAGCAAATGTAAAGGCTCCTTTTTATAGCAAATTCCAGGTGGAAAACTAACCTTCACCTGCAAAAATTGTGATTTTTCCCTCTCTGCCCTAGTGCCAATTTGTGCTCTCCATTGCTGATCACTTGACTGAACAGAGCTGCCATTGTAGGAGCAAGAGGAGGGCATTCAGCCCCTTGAACCTGTTCCAGCATTCAATTAGATCATGGTTGATCTTAAATTCATTTACCTGCCTTTGTTCTGCATCCCTTGATGCTCTTACCCAACAAAAAAAAAATCAATCACAGTTTTGGAACCTCCAGTTGACTCCCACTCTCAACAGGTTTGCTGGGGGAGAGAGTTCCAGATTCCCATTACCCTTTGCGTGAAGAAGTGAAAGAGATGTAAAGCAAGGTTTGCCGTAACTCAGGTTATCTACACTGCTCCTGCAGGAGCTTCAAGGAAAAGTTTGTTGTTCTCCAGCATGTCTTTTTTATTTGTTGGTAACATTCCTGTTTCGATGCAGTGGCTGTCTTGTTTCTGTAGGTATTATGGTGGTACCGAGTTTGTGGATGAGTTGGAGCGGCTGTGCCAGAAACGAGCGTTGGATCTGTACTGCCTTGACCCACAGAAATGGGGAGTCAATGTCCAGCCATATTCAGGTAAACTCTGCGGGTACAACTCATTCTTCCCTTACTACCCTCAACTTTTCCCCTTCCTTTACTAAAAGCACCAAATCATCTTGAGGGTACACAGCCTATTGGAACCTCAAGAGCCCTGGCTTTACTTAATTGGCTAGACATTGAGTTTCTACAGACTGTTCCACCATGGGTGGAGATGGGGGTCATCTCTACTCCCTACCCAGGCTGGCTCATGTCATCTTGGCAGAGATCAGGCAGCAGAGTGGCTTGGTTACCCACTGGTGGTGTTTCTTTGGAGCAAAGAGTGCCTTGGGATAGACTGGCAACATTTAATGTCAGCCTCCTAGTGCTTTGGAATGCGATTGGAGATTTCCAAAGGGTATCCGTAATCTATGTCTCTCTCTTCTTGGGTTTGGTAGGCTCTCCAGCAAACTTTGCAGTTTATACTGCTCTTGTGGAGCCGCATGGGAGGATCATGGGATTAGATCTTCCCGATGGTGGTCATCTGACCCATGGTTTCATGACAGAGAAGAAGAAAATCTCTGCCACGTCCATCTTCTTTGAGTCTATGCCATACAAGGTAAGAGCATTTGGAAGGTAATTCCTGCCGCAATATTGAATTATCAGTGCCCTTTTGTTTTCACCTCTGAACACATTTTGCACTATCATACAGCACAGGAAGCCATTTGGCCCATCGTGCTTGTGCCGGCTCCTTGAAAGAGCTATCCAATTAGTCCTACTCCACACTGCTATTTGCCCACAGCCCTGCACATATTTTTTCTTTGCAAGTATTTATTCAATTCCCTTTCGAAAGTTACTATTCAATCTGCTTCACACCCTTTTCAGACAATGCATTCCAGATCATAACAATTCCGATGTGATTTTATTTGAGAAGTGATACCTAACTGCACAAAGTAATCCAGGTGTGGTCTCACCAAAGGCCTATACAATTTCAGTAAGTCATCTTCACTCTTGTATTCCAGTCCCTTTGTAATAAAGGCTAGCATGATTTTTTCCTTTCTCATTGCTTGCTGTACCTGCATTTCATATAATTTATGTACAGATCCTTCTGAATAGCAACAGTTCCCAGTCTCAACATTTCAAAAATATTCTGCTTTTCTATTTTTCCTTCCAAAGTGGATAACTTCACACTTCCCCAAATTACAACCTGTCTACGTCCCTTTGCAGACTCTTTGTATCCTCCTCAAAGCTTACTTTCCCACCTACTCATCAAACTTGGATATGTTACACTCGGTCTCCTCATCCTTTTTTTTTTATTCGTTCAAGGGATGTGGGCGTTGCTGGCTAGGACAGCATTTATTACCCATCCCTAATTGTCATTAAAGTCGTTGATATAAATTGTAAATCGCTGAGGCCCAAGTACTGATCCTTGTGGTACACCACTAGCCAACCTGAAAATGACCCTTTATTCCATTAACCAATCCTGAATCCATGCTAATATATTACCCCCAATCCCAGGAGCCCTAATTTTGCATAATAACCGATTGTGTGGCACCTTACCGAATGCTTTATGAAAATCCAGCAAGCTTCAATTGTGGACACGCACTCTAGGTCTCTCTGTTTCCCTATGTTTCTCAATATTCAGCCATTTATTGTGTTTTCGCTTGCCTTGTTTGCCCTTCCCAAATGCATTACCTCACACTTCTTTGGATTGAATTTAATTTCAATTGTAAATTGTAAATTGCCCCTAGTGTAGGTAGGTGGTAGGGAATATGGGATTACTGTAGGGTTAGTATAAATGAGTGGTTGTTGGTCGGCACAGACTCGGTGGGCCGAAGGGCCTGTTTCAGTGCTGTATCTCTTTTTAAAAAAAAAAACATTCTGTGATCTGGAATTGCAAAATTTGTTATGACTTCCTGAAAGAAATGTGTGCAAATAGATAATGCGCTTCCGCACGTCACACCATATACTTAAAATCATAGAATCATAGTAATCTATGACACAGAAGGAGGCCATTTGGCCCATCATGTCTGTGCCAGCTGAAGAAGTGCTATCCAGCCTAATCCCTCTTTCCAGCTGTTGGTCCATAGCCTTGTAGGTTATGGCAATTCAAGTGCATAGCCAAGTAATTTTCAAATGTGATGAGGGTTTTTGCTTCTACCACGCTTTCTGACAGTGGTTTCCAGATCCCCACTACCATTTGGGTAAAAAAATTCTTAACTCCCCTTTAATCCTTCTACCAATGATTTTACATCTTGGTTATTGACCTCTGGTAAGGGAAATGGGTCTTTCTTATCCATTCTATTTAGGCCCCTCATAATTTTTGAACACCTGAATTAAATCTCCCCTCAGTCTCCTCTGTTTGAAAGAATACAACCCCAGCCTATCCAGTATTTCCTCATAGCTAAAATTCTCCAGTCCTGACAACATCCTCGTAAATCTCCTTTGTATCCTCTCTACTGTGCTCACATCCTTCCTGTAATGCAGTGACCAGAACTGTATGTGGTACTCTAGCTGTGGCCTAACTGGTGTCTTTTACAGTTCTAGTATAACCTCCCTGCTCTTATATTCTGTGCCTTGGCGAATAAAGGAAAGTTTCCTGTTTGCCTTCTTAACCATGTGAGAACATAAGAAATAGTAGCAGGAGTAGGCCCTTTATTCCTTCGAGCCTGCTTTGCCATTCAGTATCATCATGGCTGATCTACCTTAACGCCACCTTCCCACACCCTGCTCATATCCCTTAATTCCCTTGGTATCCAAAAATCTATCAATGTCTGTCTTCAATATGCTCAATGACTTATGAGGAAAGGTTGAGCGGGTTGTGCTTATAATCATTGGAGTTTAGCAAAATGAGAGGTGATTTTGTTGAAATGTGTAAGTTTCTGAGGGGGCTTGACAGGGTAGATGAAAGGATGTTTCCCCTCATGGGGGAATCTAGAATTGGGGGTCCAGTTTAAAAATAAGGAGTCTCCTATTTCAGATGGGGATGAGGAGGAATTTCTTCACTGAGGGTCATTAATCTTTGGAATTCTTTTCCCCAGAGAGCAGTGGAGGCTGGGTCTTGGAATATATTCAAGGCTGAGTTAGACAATTTTTTGATGGACAAGGTAGTCGAGGTTTATGGGAGACAGGCAGGAAAGTGGAGTTAAGGCCGCAATCAGATCAACCGTGATCTTATTGAATGGAGGAACAGGCTCAAGGGGCTGAATGGCCTATTCCTGCTCCTATTTCTTATTATCTTATGACTGAGCATCTGCAGCTCTCTGGAGTAGAGAATTCTGAAGATTCACGACTTTTTGAGTGATCTCCATCCTAAAAGGTTGACTCCTTATTCTGAGACTGTCACCCACAGTTCTAGACTCATCAGCCAAGGGAAACATTCTCCTAGCATCTACTCTTATTAAGCTCCTTAAGAATTTCACATGTTTCAATGAGATCACCTCTCATTCTTCTAAATGTTGTGGATATAAAGGCCTAGTGTACACAATCTCCTTTTAGGGCAATCCCCTCATCCCAGGAATTAGATTAGTGAACCTTTGTTGAACTCCCTCCAAGTCATGTATATCCTTTGCACAGTGAAGAGACCAAAACTGCACAAAGTACTCCAGGTGTGGTCTCACCAAAGCCCTATACAATTTCAGTAAGTCATCTTCGCTCTTATTTTCCAGTCCCTTTGGAATAAAGGCTAACATGACATTTTCCTTTCTCATTGCCTGCTGTACCGGCATTTCATATAATTCATGTACAGATCCTTCTGAATAGCAACATTTCCCAGTCTCAACATTTCAAAAATATTCTGCTTTTCTATTTTTCCTTCCAAAGTGGATAACTTCACACTTCCCCAAATTACAACCTGTCTACGTCCCTTTGCAGACTCTTTGTATCCTCCTCAAAGCTTACTTTCCCACCTACTCATCAAACTTGGATATGTTACACTCGGTCTCCTCATCCTTTTTTTTTTATTCGTTCAAGGGATGTGGGCGTTGCTGGCTAGGACAGCATTTATTACCCATCCCTAATTGTCATTAAAGTCGTTGATATAAATTGTAAATCGCTGAGGCCCAAGTACTGACCCTTGTGGTACACCACTAGCCAACCTGAAAGTGACCCTTTATTCCATTAACCAATCCTGAATCCATGCTAATATATTACCCCCAATCCCAGGAGCCCTAATTTTGCATAATAACCCCTTGTGTGGCACCTTACCGAATGCTTTATGAAAATCCAGCAAGCTTCAAGTGCGGACACGCACTCTAGGTCTCTCTGTTCCCCTATGTTTCTCAATATTCAGCCATTTATTGTGGGTGGCGCAGTGGTTAGCACAGCAGCCTCACAGCTCCAGCGACCCGGGTTCAATTCCGGGTACTGCCTGTGTGGAGTTTGCAAGTTCTCCCTGTGTCTGCGTGGGTTTCCTCCGGGTGCTCCGGTTTCCTCCCACAAGCCAAAGACTTGCAGGTTGATAGGTAAATTGGCCATTAGCAATTGCCCCTAGTATAGGTAGGTGGTAGGGAAATATAAGGACAGGTGAGGATATGTGATAGGAATATGGAATTAGTGTGGGATTAGTATAGATGGGTGGTTGAAGGTCGGCACAGACTCGGTGGGCCGAAGGGCCTGTTTCCGTGCTGTTTCTCTAAAACTAAAAAAACTTTTGCTTGCCTTGTTTGCCCTTCCCAAATGCATTACCTCACACTTCTTTGGATTGAATTTCATTTATGAATTTTCTGCCCACCTGACCAGTCCATAAATATCTTCCTGCAGTCTCCAGCTTTCTTCTTCACTATCAACCATATGACCAGCTTTTGTATAATTTGCAAACTTCTTAATCGGGCCCCCTAATTAATGGTATATTGATATATACTACGCGAAGCAAAGGACCAAGTACTGAGCCCTCTGGAACACCACTGGAAACAGCCCTCCAGTCACAAAATCACCTTTCGACCATTACGCTTTGCTTCCAGCCACTGAGACAATTTTGGATCCAACATGCCACTTTCCCTTGGATCTCATCGGCTTTTACTTTTCTGACTAGTCTGCCATGTGGAACCTTGTCAAAAATCTATGTAGACTACATCAAATGTGTTACCCTCATTGACCCTCCTTGTTAACTCCTCAAAAAATTCAATCAAATTAGTCAAACATGACCTTCCCTTAACAAATCAATGCAGAGTGTCCTTGATTAATCCATGCCTTTCGAAATGACGATTTATACTGTCCCCTCAGAATTTTTTCCAATATTTTGTCCACCACCAAGGTTAGGCTGACTGGGCTGTAGTTACTCGGTCTATCCCTTCCTCCATTTTTGAAAAAAAAAAAACAGTACAATGTTATCAGTCCTCCAGCCCGTCAGCACCATGCCTATAACCAGCGAGGAAAGGGAGCCTCCGTTATTTTCCTCCCTTGCTTTTCTTCACAACCTGAGATACATTTCATCTGGGCCTGACGATTTATCTACTTTCAAACCCCTTAATATTTCCTTTCTTGCTATGTTTATCCCATCTACTACTTCAATCTCCTGCTCCTTAACTACATTGTCTACATTGCTTCTGCCTTCACAAAAGAGGGGAACAAAGTATTTACTAAGAACCATGCTCACACCTTTCTGCCTCCATATACGGGTTACCTTTTTGGTCTCTAATAGGCCCTACTCTTTTCTTAGTTACCTTCTTATTCGTTATGTACTTATAAAACATCTTTGGGTTTTCCTTGATGTTACTTACCAATATTTTTGCATACCCTCTCTTTGCTTTCCTAATTACCTTTTTAATTTCACCCCTGCACTTTCTGTACTTCTCTAGGCTTACTCTCATATTGAGCTCTCTGTATCTGACATAAGCGTCCCTTTTTTGCCTTATCCTACCATGCATGCTCCTTGACATCTGGGGACTTCAGATTTGGGAGTCACGTCCTTTTTCTTTGTGGGAACATATTTGTTTTGAACCCTCACTATCTCCTCCTTGAATGCCTCCCACTGCTCTTACTTTAAGTTGGCTGTTTCCAGCCCACATTTGCTAAATCACATCTCGGCTTAGTAAAATTTGTCTGCCCCTAACTGGGAACTTTTGCACCTGGCCTAACTTCATCCTTTTCCACACCTACACTAAATCTAACTGAATTATGATCACTATCACCAAAATGCTCTCCCACTGAAAACGCTTTCACCTGCCCAACTTCATTCCCTAAAACTAAGTCCAGAACCGTCCCCTGTCTTGTTGGGCTTGCTACATACTGGCTAAAAAAGTTCTTAATGCATTTTAAACAGTTGGCATCCTCTACACCAATCCCAATCAATACTAGGCTAGTTGAAATTCCCCCACTATCTCAACTGGACTATTGTGTCCAATTCTGGGCACTGCACTTTAGCAAGGATGTGAACGCTTTAGAGGGAAGAGGAGATTGATGAGAATGGTTCCAGGGATGAGGGGCTTTAGTTACGTGGATAGTATAGAGAAGCTGGGGTTGTTCTCTGTAAAGAAGAGAAGGTTGAGAGTGTTAGTGTCTAATAAGTTTTGTTAATGGATGTTAAATACCTAGTAGTTGAAGGTGATATGGTGAACAGGTGTTGGGTGTTGATTAGTTAATTGTACTCCGATGTATAGATAAAGAAGAGCCAGCCTGCACTGGCTGGGTGGTGTTAGTAGAGGAGAAGTAAGCTCTGTGGCAAACAATAAACGGTCTCCGTCAAAGCATCCTAGTCTCAGTGTCTTCTTCGCAAACAGGCTTGGAAGTTTCTCTAATAAAGAGGAGATTTGATAAAAGTGTTACAAATCATGAAGGATTTAAACAGAGTAGATCAAGAGGAACTGTTTACAATCAGGGCTTTCAAAAAGGGCATTGGATAAGCACCTGAAGGGAGAAAATTTGTAGGGTCTCTGGAAAAAGGCAGGGGAGTGAAACTAGCTGAGTTGCTATTGCAGAGAGCTGGCATGGACACAATGGACCAAATGACCTCCTTTTGTTCAGTACCCATTCTGTGATTCTATTACTGCGCTATTGGTTTTTGCATTCCTCAGAGATTTGCCCTTCAATCTCCCTCTTACTATTTGTGGTGCAATAATCTATTCCCAGCAGTGTGATTGCCCCTCTTTTTGTTCTTCTATTCAACCCACATGACCTTATTTTATGATCCTTTTAGCATATTATCCCTCCTCACAGCTGTACTTGTTTCTTTAATATTGTGATTTCCTCAGCTCAACTGTTTTTTTCACTCAACTCTTTGCATGGAAGTATATACCAGCAAGTACAGCCAATTGTCTATTTTCTAGCCTCTGTTTCCTCTGCCTTCCATTTCCAGCTTTGCTTCTCTCCCTTCTGAACCTACACGCAAATTCCCTGCCCCCTTTCAAACAACTTAAAATATTCCCCCACAGCACGAGTAAACCTCGCTGCAACAACTTCTCAAGTCAAGGATGGTGTCTGCCACGTCAACGTTCCCATCTGCCCTGATATGGTACAGCATGAAGCCCAGGTTGTGTATTCCTCAAGAAGGGAGCAAGAACTGGACTTGAAAAGTACCAGGGACTCCTCATCCTTAGACCCTCAATGTGACCAATTCAGCTAATTAGATAGTTATGGAAAAGGACAAAGATGGATCAGAAATAAAGGTACTGAGCTGGGGGAAGGCCTATTTCAAAATGATAAAACAGGATCTGGCCAAAGTGGACTTGGGAGCAGCTAATTGTAGGAAAGTCTACATCAGACCAGTGGGAGTCATTCAAAAAGGAAATAGTGAGAGTTCAGAGCCAACATGTTCCCGTAAAGGTGAAGGGTAGCACCAATAAGTCTAGGGAACCCTGGATGTCAAGGGATATAGAGGATTGGATAAGGAAACAAAAGGAGACTTATGGCGTATTCAGAGGGCTGAAAACAGCAGAGGCACTAGAGAAGTCTAGAAAGTGTAGGGGGTTACTTAAAAAAAAGTAATTAGGAGAGCGAAGAGGGGACGTGAAAGAACACTGGTGGGCAAGATAAAGGAAAATCCCAAGGCATTTTATAAGTATATTAAGGGCAAGAGGATAACCAGGGAAAGAGTAGGGCCCATTAAGGACCAAAGTGGCAATCTGCATGTGGAGCAGGAGGACGTAGGTGAGGTTTTAAATGATTACTTTTCATCTGTGTTCACTTTGGAGAAGGACAATGTAGGTGTAGAGATCAGGGAGGGGGAATGTGATATACTTGAACAAATTAGCATTGAAAGGGAGGAGGTATTAGCGGTTTTAGCGGAATTAAAAGTTGATAAATCCCTAAGCTTAGAAGGGTAGTAGGGATAAACCAGGTAATTACAGGCCAGTGAGTGTAACATCAGTGGTAGGGAAACTATTGGAAACAATTCTGAGGGACAGGATTAATCTCCACTTGGAGAGGCACTAGTTCAGTGACATTACCACTACACCACCATCTCCCCTCATAATAGTAATGCATGGTGCTTTTTTCACCTTTTGAGCACAAAAAAGCAGAAGTACGAGAGCTAATGCTTCTGCTGCCCCAAAATAGGTTTGTCTAGTCTTTTTCCTCCAGATCCAATAAAATGCGGCACTAACGGGTTCAGGGACCTTAATTTATTGCCCGAGCCATCAACATTCCAGCTCTGCCCTTTTAGTGCTCTGATCATAAAAAATACTTGAAAGAAAGACGTGTACGCAATAGATATATAACTGTCATAAACCTAACAGCAACCCTTCACACACATCTGTGCCCAAAGGACATATTGTTAATTACTGACAATCTGGAATTTAAAGCTAGTCTCAGTAATGGTGCTATGAAACTATCATTGATTGTTGTAAAAACTCATCTGGTTCGCTAATGTCCTTTAGGGAAGGAAATCTGCTGTCCTTACCTGGTCTGGTCTACATGTGACTCCAGACCCACAGCAATGTGGTTGACTCTTAATTGCCCTCTGAAATGGCCTAGCAAGCCACTCAGTTGTCAAGGGCAATTGGGGATGGGCAATAAATGCTGGCCTTGCCAGCGATGCCCACATCCCATGAAAGAATAAAAACAAAATATCTGAACAGAAAATGCTGGAAACATTCACTGGAAGCAGGTCAGGCAGAATCTGTGGAGAGAGAAACCGAGGTAACATTTCGGGTCGATGACCTTTTGTCGGGACTGGAAAATGTTATAGGTTTTTTGCCTTTGCATTTGCATAACACCTTCTACCTCCATGGGATGTCCCAAAGGGCTTTCACAGGGATTACTTTTGAAGAGTAGTGCTGTTGTTACGTAGTCAAATGCAGAAGCCAACTTGTGCACAGGAAGATCCCACAAACAGCAATGGGACATGACCAGCCCATCTGTTTTTTGGTGGTATTGACTGAGGGATAAATGATGGCCAGGATGTTAGTAGAACTCCCCACTCTTCTTTAAATAGCACAATGGGATCTTACATGACGCCCTCAACAGGCAGAGAGAGCTTTAGTTTAATCCCTGATCTGAAAGACTGCACTCTGACGGTGCAGTGCTCCTTCAGTACTGGTGTTGGGTTTGTCAGCCTAGATTATGGGCTCAATACCTGCCGTGCAGCCCAAACCCATGATTTTCTGACTCGGGCAAGAATGCTACCACTAGATAAAACTGCCACTTAAGTGTCGATGATCATGATGCAGGACACAAGCAAGGGAGACGGATCAAAAAGTAGAGAGTAAATTAGTACAAGCTTAAAAGCCTAAGGATTGTAGAAGAGAAGACTGAGGGAAATGAGGGGTTCTACAGGGAAAGAATGAATTACAGTAGGAGATGGTGTGAACTCTGCTGCCCATATCCTAACTCACATCAAGTCCTGATCCTCCGTTCCCCTGAGCTCACTGACCTTTATTGGCTCCCAGTGTGGCAATGGCTCGATTTTAAATTCTCATCCTTGTTTTCAAATCCCTCCCTGGCCTCACCCCTCCTGATCTCTATAATCTCTTCCAGCCCTACAACCCCTCAAGATCTCTGTGTTCCTCCAATTCTAGTTTCTTGGGCAGCCCCGATTTTCATCTCTCCGCCATTGGTGGTTGTGCCTTCAGCAGCTGAGTCCCTAAACTCTGGAATTCCCTTCCTAAACCTCTCCACTTCTCTAACCCCCTCTCCTTTTTAAGATACACCTTAAAACTTACCTCTTAGACCAAGCTTTTTTTCATCTGCCCAGATATCTCCATATGTAGCTTGGTGTTATATTTTGTTTGATAATGCTCCAGTGAATGGCCTTGGGACATTTTACTACGTTAAAGACTCTATATAAACACAAGTTGTTGTTGAATCCTGATTGCAACACATTGAAGATGAAGGAAGGAGGAGGAACTTGTAGGACACAGATTGGGGAAGGAACACCTTTCCCATGTCACCACATTGTGCTCACAGGTCAGGTGTACCCAACACTTCCACTGAGCTCACTGTTCTGTTATTATTGTACACAATTGTTTCACTGTGGAGGAACAAAGGGAGTTGGGTGTGTAGGTACACTGATCACTAAAAGCTAGTGCACAGGTATCGAAAGGTAATCAAAAAGGCTAATGGCAAGGGTAAGTTTAAGAATGGTCTACATCAGCTTGCCTTGGCCCACTAATCCTCCACCCTCTCCATTCCAGTTCACATGAACACTAGACTTGGTCTTGACTCATTGTGTGAAATGCAGTGTGTGTGGAAATATAATCTAAGTCCCCTCCGAGCTGGAAGGTCACGGGTTCAAGTCGTACTCCAGACACTTGAGCACAAAACCAGGCTGACGCTCCCAGTGCAGTATTGAGGGAGTGCTGCACTCTTGGAGGTGGCATCTTTCAAATGTGACATTAAACCAAGACCCTGTCTACCCCCTCGGGTGGAAATAAAAGATCCCATGGGACTATTTCAGACAACAGAAGTTCTCCTAAAGTGCAGGCCAATATTTATGCCCTAACCAACATCACCAAAAAATGATTATCAGAGTCCCGTTTGTGGGATCTTGCTGTGCACAAATTAACAGTCACATTTCCTATATTATGACAGTGGCTATGCTTCAAAAGTACGTCATTGGCTGAAAAGCACTTTGGAGTGTCCTGAGGTCATGAAAGGTGCTATATAACTGCATGTACTAAGGCCAATCTAACTTTGCAACTGATTATGTCTGGTTGATTTAATGGGTGGGCTATTCAGAAGTCGAGGGCTGAATGGGTGGGTTGGGCTTGTGTCAGAAGTTAAAATGCAAAAAATCTGGAACAGGAACTGAAGTTGTTCACTTCTAGCTTTAATGGAGATGGGATGAGGGGCAGGTGACCAATACACTCGCAGGAAGTGGGTGGGTCATTTAATTGTTATAATGAGACTGCATGTCTTCCTTTTAACAGTCATTCTATTTTTAACCACAGGCAGCCGGGTTTCCTGGGCTTCGGGAAACTCGGTAGCTTAAAGGTGGCGAAAAGGTCTGAACCTAAATGGTAAGTGCCTTTACAGCTCTGGTTGTAGACCAGGAGAAGCAGGAGTGTTTCTTCCAGGCCCAACAAGCTGCCCAGTAAGCCCCCCATCGCAGCTGTGATCTGTCTGCTTCCTCCCTGTGCCCCCTCCCTGCCATCGGGACACTCCCCCCACCAGACCACCATCCAGCCATCCCTCTGATCAGAAATCCTGGACCACCATCCAACCCTTACCACATGATCAGGACCCCCTGGACCACCATGGGCAACATCCCCCCCCCCCCCCCCCCCTCAACATATCTCGTTCCCCCAAGACTCTGAGTAACATTTGCTCATGACACAGGTCTGGCCATTTTCTCTTTACAGTATATACATTGCAGAGATATGAAACATTCTATTTCTAATGAGTTTAAACCAAAGTATTAACACTCATAACTCCAAATAGAGACATACTCTCTGAAAATCTTAGCACCTTATGAATCAAATATTATTGTCTAACCAGTATGGTAATGAGAAAGAATTTATAAATTCTAATTAACAACAAACCTACCTGCTCTCGTAGGCTTTGGCCCTGTGAAGCAGGCTTCCCTCCTGAAAGGTCTCCAGCCTGTCAATCAGGCTGCATGTGGGCAGGGGCCCCACTTAAAGGAGCCCTGCAGTTAAATTCTGCAGGACATTTGGGAAACCCATTCTTCCAGTCAACAGTGTCCCCACAGGGGACAGGCTAAAGTGCAGGCTCAAGTCTCTGCCTCTGAGATGCAGGGACCAGGAAGGCTTGAGCTCAGTTGATTTTTGTTGGGTAAGGGTATCAAAGGATATGGAACAAAGATGGTCAAATGGGGTTAAGATACCGATCAACCACGATCTAATTGAATGGCAGAATAGTCTTGAGGGGCTGAGTGGTCTTCTGTCAGGTCAGTTGCCTTGTTTCTGCTGAAATAACTGATTTTAGCTAAGGCAGCTGTGGGCCCCCAACTTAGAACTGAAAAGTCCACCAGTTGAGTTAGGCACGATGCCCTCCACAGTTGAATGCCCTGCCAACTCTCACTATCAAGGCTCACCGATGAATTCCTGTGGGATGCTGTACCAAAGCCTTTAGGATAAGGGAGATGAAAATTGGGAGAGAGAGGGAAAGAAATAGAAATGGATGGGATGGTGATGGTATATGTTGGGGGAAAAGTGAGAGATTCCATTAATTGTGTACTTCCATCTACATAGCATCAGTCCAATCCTTGACTGAAGTTCTGTTCACCAGATGCATTGTATCTGAACGATCCTGATCAGCCCAGGGTATGATGGCCAAAACCCAGGTAGTGATAGTGTTCAGTCTGACCCATTGAGTGCAGTCTATGCCTCCTAATTCTGAATTACTGAATTTTGCAATACCTGTCATTCAATTCTTAAACAAAATGCCACCTGTACTGTTTTATTCATTTATTTAAAATTGATTAATTCATCCTACTGGATATTTCCCCAAAGAAGAATATTTGAGCAGGAACCTTAAAGGGATATGTCAGGGTGCCAGCTAAACATCGCAAACCCCAGACTACATCCATGGGAGGTCTGTCAGTATAGAAAGGTTTCCTAGACACCACTGTTTTTAACTGCATTGCGAAGTTGAGTTTGCATCTTATATGAAATGTGTTGTGTGCCTCTGACTATTTCTGACCTCCTTGAGATTTCTGGTTGAAGGCTACACTCTTCACAATCTCTGCAGATTTCCTCTATGCTTTTTATAGCAAAAATATAAATGTGTACTGTGTAAACATATTTACAATTTCCCTGTTGATAGCACATAGGAATCTTCCAGGGAATGGTGGGATAGTGGGTATGATAATGGACTAGTAATCCAGAAGCCTGGACTGATGATCTGGCGACATGAGTTTAAACCGTACTATGGCAGCTTGGAATTTAAATTCAGTTTTTAAGTAAAAATCTGGAATAAAAAGCTAGTATCAGTAATGGTGACCATGAAACTACCAGATTATCATAAAAACCCATCTGGTTCACAAATGACTTTTAGGGAAGGAAGTCTACCGTCCTTGCTCAGTCTGCCTGAACGTTGACTCTTAATTGCCCTCTGAAATGGCCTAGCAAGACACTCAGTGAAGGACAATTAGAGATAGGAAATAAATGCTGACTTTGCCAGCAATGCCCAACTGCCGTGAATTAGAAAAAAATCTCTGCTGCTCATTCCCTTTAGGTAAACCCTGAGACTGGTTATATTGACTACAACAGGCTGGCAGAGAATGCTCGACTCTTCCACCCAAAGCTCATCATCGCAGGTAAGCACCAGTGGCACCCAGTTCAGAGTATCCACACCTTAACCCCTCCGCCTCCCCCATAAATAAAGACTCCTGGTTGTAGGTAGGGTCATTAGCTCCATATTACGGTGCTCACCACAGCAAGTTCAGATCAAGAGTCCTGCGAGGCAGTTCTGAGTGAAATACTGTTGAATCATGACTGTCTGCCACTGCCTTTCGCTGTGTAACACATCACTGGATTGTGTAGGGGCTAGCGTGCAGCTTTCTTCTTTGCAGTGTTTTGAAGTAGGTAGAAAATGTAAGAAAGGCACCAGGTTGATAGGTTCCCCGAAAGAGAAGGGGACCCTTCCCTGGATGAAGTTTGGTTCCAGTCGACCTTTGGTCAAAGAACTGGGTTCAAAAGAGAGTTTTTAAAGGAGGAGACAGAGGCGGAGAGGTTGAGGGCGGAAATAGCAGAGCTCAGGGTCAAGGTAACTGAAGTTGTATTGGGTAGGGAATGGTAGGAGGATGAATCTCCGTTCAGAGCAGGTTCCTGATCATCTGAACAGCACTCTTGTTGTCGCCAGGTATTAGTTGCTACTCCCGTAACCTGGATTACGCCAGGATGCGGCAGATTGCGGATGAGAATGGTGCCTACCTGATGGCGGACATGGCACACATCAGCGGCCTAGTGGCAGCCGGGGTGGTACCTTCTCCCTTTGAACACAGCGATGTGGTCTCCACAACAACGCACAAAACTCTCCGTGGCTGCAGATCCGGTATGATCTACTACAGAAAAGGTGAGAAAAAGATGTTTGGCTGGAGTGTTTTCCAGCACCATCTCCTGAGTAATGAGCTAATTTGGCAAGACATTGGTAAAATTGTCTATTGCTGTTTATCAACTGGAGTGTCGTGGTCAATAGACCATCACCTTACCCAGTTAGCAGTGTCACTTCAAATTGGTACTTTGTAAACAAGCATCTAATTTTTTATTCATTCATGGGATGTAGGCGTCACTGGCAAGGCTAGCATTTATTTCCCATCCCTAATTGCCCTTGAGAAAGTGGTGATGAGCTGCCTTCTTGAACCGCTGCAGTCCATGTGGGGTAGATACACCTGCAGTGCTGTTAGGAAGGGTGTTCCAGGATTTTGACCCAGCGACAGTGAAGGAATGGTGAGATTGTTCCAAGTCAGGACGGTGTGTGACTTGGAGGTGAACTTGCAGGTGGTGGTGTTCCCATGCATCTGCTGCCCTTGTCCTTCTAGGTGGTAGAGGTCGCGAGTTTGGAAGGTGCTGCCTGAGTAACCTTGGGGCATTGCAGAAGTGCATCTTGTAGATGGTACACACTTCTGCCACTGTGCGTCGGTGGTGGAGGGAATGAATGTTTGTGAACAGGGTGCCATTCAAGCGGGTTGCTTTGTCCTGGATGGTGTCGAGCTTCTTGAATGTTGTTGGAGCTGCATCTATCCAAGCAAGTGGAGAATATTTCATCACACTCCTGACTTGTGCCTTGTAGATGGTGGACAGGCTTTGGGGAGTCAGGAGCTGAGTTATTCGCCACAGGATTCCTTGCTTCTCACCTGTTCTTGTAGCCAAGGTATTTATATGGCTACTGCAGTTCAGTTTCTGGTCAGTGGTAAGCCCCCAGGATGTTGTTAGTGAGGGACTCAGCGATGGTAATGCCATTGAATGTCAAGGGGACATGGTTAGATTTTCTCTTGTTGGAGATGGTCATTGCCTGGCACTTGTGTGGCACGAATGCTACTTGCCACTTATCAGCTCAAGCCTGGATATTGTCCTGGATATGACACCTTCCATCACTTTACTGATGATTGAGAGTAAGCTGTTGGGGTGGTAATTGGCCAGGTTGGATTTGCCCTGCTTTCTGTGTACAGGATATACCTGGACAATTTTCCACAATGCCGGGTAGATGCCAGTGGTGTAGCTGTACTGGAACAGCTTGGCTAGGGCCATGGCAAGTTCTGCAGCACAGATTGAAGCAATACATCTTTACTCCTGTACTCAAATCCCCTTGCAGTGAAGGCCACCATATCATTTGCCTTCCTAATTGCTTGCTGCACCTGCCTGTTAGCTTTCAGTGACTTATGAACAAAGACACCCAGGTCCCTTTGGACATCAACACTTCCCAATCTCACTCCATTTAAGAAATACTCTGCATTTCTGTTTTTCCTACCAAAGTGGATAACTTCACATTTTTCCACATTATATTTCTACCTGCCATGTTCTTGTCCACTCACTTAGCCCCTTGAAGCCTCTTTGCCTCCTCCTCATAACTCACATTCCCACCTAGTTTTGTGTCATTAGCAAACTTGGAAATATTACATTTGGTCCCCACATCCAAATCATTGAGCAAGAGATGCCGGGGGAATGTGAGGAAGATCGTTTTTACGCAGCGAGTGGTAATGACCTGGAACTCACTTCCCACAAGGGTGGTGGAAGCGGGAACAAACAATGATTTCAAATGGAAATTGGATGGGCACTTGTAAGGCTATGGGGATCGAGCGGGGGAGTGGGACTGACTGGATTGCTCTACAGAGAACCGCATGGACTCGATGGGCCGAATTGCCTCCTTCTGTGCCATAAATGACTCCATGAAATGTCAAATGAATTTCAGCTCCTCCACTCTTGGAAATTCAGGAGCGATGCTGGAGAATGGTTGGCAGCTGAAGAATTAAATCCCATAAGAGGAAGTGGTGAAGAACACTCATCCCATAATGTTGCAGTGTTTGGGAATGGGGATATACTACAAGTGGGTCTTTCTCTCTTCAATGGTGGAAACCTCCCTTCCTTCAAAAAGGTGACCCACCATCACCACCTCGAGGGGCAACTAGGGATGAGCAATAAATACCAGCCTTGCCAGCAATGCTCACATCCTAAAAATGAATTTTAAAACAAAAGGCGTCATCTTGATACTGATAACCTGCAAGTTTCTGCTTTGCTAACCCTGCAGGAATCCGCAGCATTGACCCGAAGACGGGCAAGGAGATCATGTACAACCTGGAAAGTCTGATCAACCAGGCAGTCTTCCCGGGGCTGCAAGGTGGGCCCCACAACCATGCAATCGCAGGTAAAGAGTGCCGCTTCCATAGATCCAGCCTTTGGAATTGTTCCAAAAAGGAAGCTGCTTTACAGTCAACTCCATCATGCTTTAATTGTGCTCGGTGAATTGTTGGAATCCCTGCTGGTTGGGGGAAGGGGGTGGAGCGGGGGTTTAGTTCGAAAAACAATACAAATTATTTTTAAAATCCAGAACATCACAAGGGGACAATTTTAACCCAAGCTGTCTATTGGGAAACTGGCAGGATCGGGTGTAACTCTGGTTTTACACCCATCTGATTTCACACTCCATGATTAAAGTCAACGGAGAGTAATATTGGGTGGGGTTCAACCTCATCCCATCCTTTTCCTGATGGCCAGGTCAGGTTAAAATTAGCCCCATCGTGTTTTATTTCCAACAATCAAGATTGATATATAAAATGGGTGCCTTTTCTCCAGCAGTGAATTAGCAAGTGGGTTACAAGTGACCTGCTGCATCCTAAAGCCCACTTCTCCTCTCTTCTTGTACCAGGGATGTTTCACATTATGTGATGCATTTTACATTAGATTGGGCTGACACAGCTTTGGGTAAAGTGAAGCAATAACACACAAGGAGAAATTGAGTTACATCAATGGGAATCTTTAGTACCAGTCGTGGGATAGTATCGTGTGTAGAGTCAGAGTTATACGGCACAGAGTTTGGTGTGGAACTGGAAACTTTAAGACCAACATTCTAATTGTTTGTTGGCCAGGCTGATGGTGCAGTAGGCTAATGAAAAATCAAGAACTTGCAGTTATAACCAGTTAAGCAAACGTGTGAATTGATGGTCATGGCTGATTTGTTTATTGATGCTGATTTTTGTGAACTGTGTATTAGACATAGGAGTGCTGCAGTATCGAAGGGGTGAGCTTTCAGATAAGACATTAAACTGAGGCCCTGTCTCCCCTCTCAGGTGCATGTAAAAGATCCCCTGGCAAGATTTTGAAAAAGAGCAGGGGAGTTCTCCCAGTGTCCTGGCCAATATTTATCCCTCAACCAAAATCACTGAAACAGATTATCTGGTCATTGTCACAGCGCTGTTTGTGGGATCTTGCTGTGCGCAAATGGCTGCCATATGTTTTGTATTATAACAGTGACTACAGTTCAAAGTTACTCGTCGGCTGTAAAATGCTTTGTGATGTTTTGAGGTGATGAAAGGCGCTATAGAAATAGAAGGTTGTTCTTTTGCGCTCTCCCTTTCATTCTCATTCTGCCCTTTTCTCACTCTTTCTTTCTCTTCAGTAAGCAACACAGCATTTCCCTTAGAATAGAGTTAGCAGGGTTCTTTATTTGCTCTGAGTTGATCTGATTGGAACAGTACTGTACGTGAATCATTTTACTCATAATGGAAAGCTTTATCCTTGTCCTGCCTCTGCTGAAATCTCCCGTGTCTGTCTGGCCAGGAGTTGCTGTCACACTCAAACAGGCGATGACCCCGGAATTCAAGGTGTACCAGAAGCAGATTGTGGCCAACTGCAAGGCTCTTTCCACAGCATTGGTGGACCTGGGATACAAGATTGTTACTGGTGAGAATGTGGGGAGCAGCCTGGGGAGATGTTCAGTCTTTGCAGATGGAATTGACCATCGCCTCCTTGTAAACTTGACTAATTTAGCAAGTATACTTAAACTTACCTCTAAGGTTTTAGTAAATGAATTTAGATAAAACACGCTGTGAACTTAGCTCTAAATAAGGATTAATATTAATGTGCAACACAGTTAAATGCAGTTCTAAAGTTATATCCAGCTCAATAATGTGGTTAATGTTCCCAACAAAACACACGAGGCAAATCCCATTTGAGGAATCTCAGTTCCCTCAACCTTTCCTTCTACATTCCAAGTGACAGTTCCCACCCACTTCTCCTCCTCCAGTTTCTTCACACCATCTCCCACGCTTAATTATTGGCCCAGACCTCAAAACTGTGGAACGCCTCATACAGTCTTCTAAAACCAAGAGTTTGGTGCCAATATACCATGACTCATCTTTCTTCCTATTTTCTTGACTTTGATGCTCATTTAGGTTCTCAATGTTTCAAAAAAAGACAAGCCCTCCTTCACTAATTTCCAAAAATAAAACCCATTGCGTTCCCCCAAAAACCTCTCCAACCTGTAGGGGCAATTCTCCCCATTGTGAACTTTGATCAATATATTTCTGGTTCTATTTCAGTCGAGCAGCCTGAGGTAAAGGGAATGTAAGGGTTAAGTATAATCTTGGCAGGAATCGGTCAAGATACAGTCCTGGTTAGCAGAGTTAATGAGCAATGGCGTTGATAAGCCTGATTGAGCTCAATAGTGGCTTTGAATCCGGGTTCGATGTCTTTGAGAGTGCTCTCCCATCCAACCAATGATACTATCCCTAAAACCTCGTTCGAGCTGCATGAAACCAGAATATCCTAACAGTCCGTTTCTGTCAGTGGCATTCCTCTCTTTTAAATACCTCCATGGATTTGTGTAGAATGTTAGATTTTTAGGCTAAGCAAGATCCCAACTAGTCCTCACTCCTCCATATTCCTTGATCTCTCCTTGAGAATCTGACCCAATTGCTTTGACCCTGTTTCTGCTGCTCATCATGATGGTGCTTTCTGGATGACTTATTCCATAAAGCTGCTTCCTTCTGGATGGGGATGGTTCCATCCAAGTCCTGTTTAATAATTTTCAAATGAAGCAAGTCTCATTGAGAGACACTTTGGCTTTGAAATTCCTTAAGGCCATATTAATATTAATTGGGTGATCTGCCTGTGCAGGAGGAAATGA
Source organism: Heterodontus francisci (assembly GCF_036365525.1). Taxonomy (NCBI): domain Eukaryota; kingdom Metazoa; phylum Chordata; class Chondrichthyes; order Heterodontiformes; family Heterodontidae; genus Heterodontus; species Heterodontus francisci. Next base: position 34,223,714 of record NC_090394.1, on the reverse strand, counting down.
TTATCGGGCTGTTTGCCTCATTGACGGCATTCTGCAGGCAAGTCCCTGGAGGAGTGGAGGGGTATAAAGGGGCAATGAGCAGGGGAATGGGGTTGATTCAGCTACTGTGGAGCCAGGAGGAAGGGGTAGTGGGTGGGCAGGGAGTGGGGAGCATTCTTGCCTTTTAAAAAAAAAATGTACCTTTTGTTGGCAGCCACTGCTTGGGCTGCATTGAGTGCTTCAGAGTCCTGGCTGGAGCAGAGTTGGCCCCCACTCTACTGTGCGACATCCAATTTAGCAGAGTGGGGCCTAAAACAGGCATAAGTCTCCTTGTCTACATATGCAGAAGGACCATCGCCAATTTTAGGCAGCCATTAGGGGAACTTGTCGGTGTGAGGGCTTTTTTGTTTTAATTTTCCCTTTAATTCTTTTTTCTGTCTTTAATTTGTGCTCTCACACTGACTGGTGTAAACAGTCTATTCTGAGATATAGCCCCTCGTAATCATAAAGGCTTCTATCAGGTTACTCATCGTGACTCTAGTAACTTCTCAACTCTCCCTCAATAACTACAGCACTTCTAACAACACCCCCCACTCACCCCAGTAACCTCCTCAAAGATATACACACTGAGTGTTTAATTCCCACTGTGTTGGAGTGCTCAGAGCTTTCCTGGATTGTGATGTGAAATGGTTGCATGCTCTGCTTTGTCCTTCTCATACAGGAGGTTCAGATAATCATCTGATTCTGGTGGATCTACGCAACCAAGACACTGATGGGGGCAGAGCTGAGAAGGTTCTGGAAAATTGTGCCATTGCTTGCAACAAGAACACCTGTCCAGGTACGCATCAACAACTTACATTTATATAGCAGCCTTAACATTATAAAAGATCCCAAGGCACTTTACAGGAGAATTACCAGACCTAATCTGACAACGAATCACACAGAGATATTAGAACAAGTTTGTCGAAGAGGTAGATTTTAAAGAGTGTTGTAAAGGATGAAAGAGGAGTAGAGAGGTGGAAAGGTTTAGGGAGGAAATCCAGAGATTAGGACCCAGGCAGCCAGTTATGGAGGGAAGATCCATGAGACCAGGATTGGAGGAATGCAGAGATCTTGGAGGGTTGTAGGGTTTAAGGAGGTTATAGACGTAGGAGTGAGACTAGGAAGGAATTTGAGAACAAGGATGAGAATTTTAAAATTGAGGCATTATTGGACCAGAAGCCAACGTAAGTCAGCAAGCACAGAGATGATGGGTGTCCAGGACTTGGTGTAAGTTAGGATTCCTAGTCATTCCTACAGGGGAATCCCATTCCACACCAGCTGCTCCTTGAAACTACTTGTTTGAATTAACTTTTTCAAAAATATATTCAGGTCTCTGGGATGGAACTGGGTGCGTTAGACACCAGCTGCATGATAAAGTTTCTTTAGCTGATTGAAGAGGTTATAGGCAAGTTGCCTGCAGAAAAGAAATTGCATTTGTATGGCACCTTTCATGACCTAGGGACATCCCAAAGCACTTTACCGTCAATGATAATGACTAGATAATCAGCTTTTAGTGATGCTAATTGAGGGATAAATATTAGCCAGGACACCAGGGAAAACCCCCCTGCTGTTCTTTGAATATTACTCTGGGATCTTCTGTGTCCACCTAGAGGGCAGACGGGGTCTCGATTTAATGTCTCATCTGAAAGAAGGCATCTCCGACAGTGCAGCACCCTGTCAGTAATGTACTCAGGGTAATAGCATCAATTAACCCTTCAAACCCTTCACTCAAGATGTCACTTATTCATCTGCCCACTCAAGCCACACCAGACTGTCAAGATCCCTGACTTCCCACGCTTAGACTCCTATCAGCATTCCAATGTTAGTGCCTGGCCAAAGCAGGGAAAACATAGTGGCCTTGGCACCCAGTTATAGTGTCTCAGCTCGAACTATATCTGGGTCTTTGAGATTCTGCCAAGGTGTTTATCTTTTAGTTCTCATGCAGTATGCTGCCTGTTTGCACACACTGCTAGATTTCTGCTGAAGTTTACTTTTTACCATTTGGTTCCTTTCAAAACCTTCGGGGTCAAAAACACTTGGTCAGTGAAGGACCAAACCAGTTTCCCATCATGTCACCTCTTAGCTGCTTTTACCCAGGATGTATTACAAGCAGGTATAAAATATTTCAGTATAAGATTAAATATAACAATCAGTCATAATATTTAAGTTCGCTTTTATTATTTAACAAGAGAACCTGATGTAGGGATTTCCGAGGTTTCTTACACTGGAAGTGTTGCTCTAGATTATGCTCTCAAGTCTGCGGAGTGCGACTAGAGCACATGGTTTTCCGACTCCGTGGCAGTAGAGCTACCCACTGAGCCACAGGTGACACTTGTGTCAGTTTACTGCAATATGTAGCAGTCAAGATCTGATCGAGGTGCACCACCACCGGCCTAGTGACAGACGGGAGGAATAAACTGTCCTAGGCACATCACTTTCTTATACAGAGTGGCAGTCCAATTTTATCCTCAAAGGAAAGTCTTAGCATTAAGCTGTTCTTTAGGGTTGACTCCAAGTGAGCAGACTCCTACCTGTTGTTACGGCCAGCTGAGGAGGGGGTCTCAGGCTCCCCTCTTGCCCCTTCCTCTTATTTGACCGCAACAGGGTTTATTCCTTTTAAACAGTGTTTGTGCTTACCACCTCTGAGGGTTTTAACTTTTTCATTTACGGTGATCATGAAAGAACCAATCAGACATGTTTTCTTGAGCTTAAACAAGAAAGAAGTAAGTTTATTATACTTAACACTCTAACCCGATTTAAAAATATTAAAAATACACTACACATTGACACGAGAATCACACACGCACAAATAGATTACAGGAGGGAAAATAGATTTGGTGGTTGGATTAAAGTCTAGAATAAATGGAATTTAAATACAGTCAGTAAAGTGGGTGATCCAGTAGTCCTCAGCTGAAGCTGTATTCTTGAAGTTCTTGGTTGGTTAAAGTGTATTTTGGCTGGATTGCTTTGCTGAGGGTTTTCCTGATGGCAGAATCTGTAGTTGGCTCTCTTCCCCTGGGTGCTGGCTGTAGCAGTCTGTAGGCTTGGAGGGTCCCCCAATCGCAGACCGTTTTCAAACTTGATGTTTTCTGGGGAGAGAGAAAGAGAGAGAGGAAGCAAAGTATGCAGCTTTCTGCTGTTGCACATTCAGTTACTGCTCCCGCGTCGAACTGGAAAACTTTATCAACTTTCCTTCCAATTTCCACCCTTCTCTCACTTTTACATGGTCCATCTCTGACACTTCCCTTCCCTTCCTCGACTTCTCTGTCTCCATCTCTGGGGATAGGTTGTCTACTAATATCCATTATAAGCCCAACGACTCCCACAGCTACCTCCAACTACACTTCTTCACACCCTACCTCCTGCAAGGACTCCATTCCATTCTCCCAGTTTCTCCGTCTCCGACGCATCTGCTCTGATGATGCTACCTTCCATGACGATGCTTCTGATATGACTTCCTTTTTCCTCAACCGAGGATTTCCCCCCACTGTGGTTGACGGGGCCCTCAACCGTGTCCGACCCATTCCCCGCACCTCTACCCTCACCCCTTCACCTCCCTCCCAGTACCGTGACAGGGTTCCCCTTGTCCTCACTTTTCACCCCATCAGCCTCCATATCCAAAGGATCATCCTCCGCCATTTCCGCCACCTCCAGCGTGATGCCACTACCAGTCGCATCTTCCCCTCCCTTCCCCTGTCAGCATTCTGAAGGGATCGTTCCCTCCGCGACACCCTGGTCCACTCCTCCATTACCCCCACCACCTCATCCCCGTCCCATGGCACCTTCCCCTGCAATCGCAGGAGGTGTAATACCTGCCATTTACGTCCTCTCTCCTCACTATCCCAGGCCCCAAACACTCCTTTCAGGTGAAGCAGCGATTTACTTGTACTTCTTTCAATTTAGTATACTGTATTCGCTGCTCACAGTGTGGTCTCCTCTACATTGGGGCGACCAAGCGCAGACTGGGTGACCGCTTTGCGGAACATCTCCGCTCAGTCCGCAAGCAGGACCCTGAGCTTCTGGTTGCTTGCCATTTCAACACTCCCCCCTGCTCTCATGCTCACATCTCTGTCCTGGGATTGCTGCAGTGTTCCAGTGAACATCAACGCAAGCTCGAGGAACAGCATCTCATCTACCGATTAGGCACACTACAGCCTGCCGGACTGAACATTGAGTTCAATAATTTCAGAGCATGACAGCCCCCCATTTTACTTTCATTTTTAGTTATTTTTTCTTCCTTTTTTTTTACATTCTTTTTTACATTTTTTACAATCTTTTTTTTTTGCATTTATTTCATTTCATCTTGGTTTGTTCAGTTTGCTTACCCACTGTTTTTTTTCAGGTTTGCACTTGCTGCTGTTCAATATTCAGTGTATTAACACCTAATCTGTACTAATGCTTTGTCTTTCAACACACCATTAACATATTGTTTGCCTTTGCTCCGTGACCTTTTGGTCAGCTATGTGGCCTGGTCCAATCTAGACCTCCTTTGTTATCTCTTGCCCCACCCCCACCTCACTTGCTTATAACCTGTGACTTTTCTAATATTTGTCAGTTCCGAAGAAGGGTCACTGACCCGAAACGTTAACTCTGCTTCTCTTTTCACAGATGCTGCCAGATCTGCTGAGTGGTTCCAGCATTTCTTGTTTTTATTACTGCTTGTCTTCTGTCTGTGTAACAACTCTCAGTTTCCTCAGAGATGAACAGGCGGTCACATGGTTCTGTCAATCCCCTTTGTTTCTAATGAGGTTTTTCTGGAATCTTCTAATGAAATTCAGGGTTCTACCTGCCCCAGGATGGCCATTCAGACTCTGAGGGGGTTGGTTCTCTCAAAGTCAGTGTGTGAGGACGGCCTTGACTGCTGTGCTAATGAAGCCATTCTAGGTAATTCAGTCACTGAGAGCAAGCCATTGTCCTGGCTGGGCTTCTTGTTAGACTTTTTGTCTCCAGTCCAAGCTCCTGGTATTTCAGATGTAAATGGCAGTGACCATCTTGGCTGCTAGCTATTTAAAAGTTACTGTCGGGTTTTTCCCGTTGAAAGTATAATGTAAGTTTCCAACCGATGAAATTAATATTTCCCATTCGGCATATAGGATTTTCCTGACACTGTCTTCAGGTCAAAACACAGCTACAGTCAGGTCCAAGTGACCACAACATGGCCCTTAATTGAGACAAAAGCAAAATGCTGCAGATGCTGAAAATCTGAAATATAATCAGAAAATGCTGGAAACCCTCAGCATCTGTGGAGAACGAAGCACAGTTAATGTTTCAGGTCATTCACTTCATTTGGATCAGGGCCAAACTTGATCAGGCCATGTTGATGTCCCATATTGTCTCCCAGAATGGCAAATGCCTTGATTTTAAAATTTTCATCCTTTCATCAGAGATGGAAAAGTTAGAGATGTAAAAGGTTTCAAGCAAGTACAGAGGCATGGAAAAGGTGGGATGTGGGGTGGGGGGGGGGGGGCAGTGGTGATGAAGAACAAAAGGGAAGGTCTGTGATAGGTTGGAAAGCAGGAATGATTAAATGGCAAAGGGGATGATGGTATAAGGCAAAAAAAAAATGGTAATGGGACAAGTAAAGAAACAAAGGATGGCTGTTGTGGAGGTGTAAATGGCAACACCACAGCCAGTACCAACACACCTAATTGAGGTGTTTAAGGAGTTGATAGGGCAGTTAGAGAGCAACTGTTGCCAGTGTTTAATTGCACCACAAGAGTTGAACTAGATTTCTGGGGGAACCAAGACACCTCCCCACCCCACCACCCCCCCCCACCAGTTTGACTGGAATGGGCAATTTTATCCTGCCTGCTGTAGGGTAATTCAAGGTCTGTGCATTGTGTAGTTTGATCCAGCCATTGGCAGGCAGACTCCAAAGCTCGCAGAGCAAGCACAGACGGCTCATAATCCAGGATTCAGAGAACATGCAGGACTAACACTCCCGAGATCAGGGAACATGCAGGACGAACACTGCCGAGTTCAGGGAACATGCAGGACGAACACTGCCGAGTTCAGGGAACATGCAGGACGAACACTGCCGAGTTCAGGGAACATGCAGGACGAACACTGCCGAGTTCAGGGAACATGCAGGACGAACACTGCCGAGTTCAGGGAACATGCAGGACGAACACTGCCGAGTTCAGGGAACATGCAGGACGAACACTGCCGAGTTCAGGGAACATGCAGGACGAACACTGCCGAGTTCAGGGAACATGCAGGACGAACACTGCCGAGTTCAGGGAACATGCAGGACGAACACTGCCGAGTTCAGGGAACATGCAGGACGAACACTCCCGAGTTAGAGTCAGAGTTTTACAGCACAGAAACAGGCCCTTCGGCCCAACGGACCGACCATCAAGCACTCGTCCAAACTAATCCCATTTTGCCGCACTTGGCCCCTAGCCTTGTATGTTATGGCGTTTCAAGTGCTCATCTAAATACTTCTTAAATGTTGAGTGTTCCTGCCTCTACCACCCCTTCAGGCAGTGTGTTCCAGAGTCCAACTACCCTCTAGGTGAAAAAACTTTTCCTCAACTCCCCTATAAACCACTTGCCCCTTACCTTAAATCTATGCCCCTGGTTATTGACCCCTCCGCTAAGGGAAAAAGTTTCTTCCTATCTATCCTATCAATGCCCCTCATAATTTTGTATACTTCAATCAGGTCCCCCCTCAGCCTTCTCTGCTCCAAGGAAAACAACCCCAGCCTATCCAATCTCTCTTCATAACTGAAATGCTCCAGCCCAGGCAACATCCTGGTGAATCTCCTCTGCACCCTCTCCAGTGCAGTCACATCCTTCCTATAGTGTGGTGACCAGAACTGTACACAGTACTCCAGCTGTGGCCTAATCAGCGTTCTATACAGCTCCATCATAACCTCCCTGCTCTTATGTTCTGTGCCTCGGCTAATAAATGCAAGTATCCCATATGCCTTCCTAACCACCTTATCTACCTGTGCTGCTGCCTTCAGTGATCTATGGACATGCACCCCAAGGTCCCTCTGACCCTCTGTACTCCCTAGAGTCCTACCATCCATCGTATATTCCATTGCCTTGTTAGTCCTCCCAAATTGGATCACCTCACGCTTCTCAGGATTAAACTCCGTCTGCCACAATTCCACCCATCTATAGCGTCTTGTAATCTAAGTCTTTCCTCCACACTAATTACAACACCACCAATTTTCTTGTCGTCTGCGAACTTACTGATCATATCTCCTATATTCACGTCCAAATCATTAATGTACACTACAAAAACAACCTTCGACCATTATCCGCTGCCTCCTTCCACTAAGCCAATTTTGCATCTAATTTGCCAAATTGCCCTGGATCCCATGGGCTCTTACCACCTTAACCAATCTCCCATGCGAGACCTTATCAAAAGCCATACTGAAGTTCATGTAGACTACATCAACTGTTTTACCCTCATCTACACATCTAGTCACCTCCTCGTAAAATTCAATCAAATTTGTTAGACACGATCTCCCCCTAACAAGGCCATGCTGACTATCCCTGATCTATCCCTGCCTCTCCAAGTGGAGATTAATTCTGTCTGTCAGAATTTTTTCCAATAATTTCCTTATCACTGGTGTTAGACTCACTGGCCTGTAATTACCTGGTTTATCCCTGCTACCCTTCTTGAATAATGGTACCACATTCACTGTCCTCCAGTCCTCTGGTACCTCTCCTGTGGCCAGAGAGGATTTGAAAATTTGTGTCAGAGCCTTCACTATCTCCTCCCTTGCCTCACATAACAGCCTGGAATACATCTCATCTGGGCCTGGGAATTTATCCACCTTTAAGCCCACTAATACAGCTAATACTTCCTTTTCAATGCTAATATTATCAAGTATATCACAATCCCCCTCCCTGATCACTACACGTACATCGTCCCTCTCCATAGTGAACACAGATGAAAAGTAATCATTCAGAATCTCACCTATGTCCTCCGGCTCCACACACAGATTGCCTCTTTGATCCCTAATGGGCCCCACATTTTCCCTGGTTATCTTCCTGCCCTTAACATACTTATAAAACGCCTTGGGATTTTCCTTTATCTTGTCTGCCAGTGATTTTTGCATGCCCTCACTTTGCTCTCCTAATTACTTTTTTAAGTACTCCCCTGTACTTTCTATACTCCGCTGTTTTCAGCGCTCTGAATCTGCCATATACCTCCTTTTTCTTCTTTATCCAATCCTCTATATCCCTTGACATCCAGGTTTCCCTTGACTTGTTGGTCCTACTCTTCATCTTTACAGGAACATGTTGGACCTGAACCCTCACAATTTCCTTTCTGAATGACTCCCACTGGTCTGATGTAGACTTTCCTATAAGAAGCTGCTCCCAGTCCACTTTGGCCAGATCCTGTTTTATCATATTGAAATCTGCCTTCCCCCAATTCGGTACTTTTATTTCCGGTCCCTCTATGTCCTTTTCCATAACTACCTTAAATCTTAATCACTATCCCTGAAATGCTCCCCCACTGCCACTTCTACCACTTGTCCGGCTTCATTCCCGAGGATTAAGTCCAGCACTACTGCTCCTCTTGTAGGACTCTCTACGTGCAGGCTCAAAAAGCTTTTCTGAATACACTTGAAGAATTCCGCCCCCTTTAAGCTTTTTGCACTAATACTATCCCCTCTAATATAGAGGAAGTTAAAATCCCATACTATTATTACCGTATTATTTTTGCACTTCTCTGAGATTTGCCTACATATCTGCTCCTCTATCACTGCCTGACTGTTTGGAGGTCTGTAGTACACTCCCAGCCAAGTGATTGCCCCCTTTTTATTTTTAAGTTCTACCCATATGGCCTCATTAGAGGAACCTTCCAGGATATCATCCCTCCTTTCTGCAGTAATTGACTCTTTAATCAATGTCACCTCCTCTTTTACCTGCTCCTCTATCACGTCTGAAGATTCTATACCCTGGGATATTAAGCTGCCAGTCCTGCCCTTCCCTCAACCATGTCTCAGTGATGGCAATAATATCATAATCCCATGTGCTAATCAACGCCCTCAATTCATCTGCCTTACTAGTAAGACTCCTTGCATTAAAATAGATACAATCCAACCTTGCATTATTTGCTTGAGTCTCAACAGATCTACATTTACTCTGCCCCCCAGATTGACTTAGCTTCTTATTTATATTTGATTGTATATCACCCCCTACTGTGCTTCCACTCTGTATCCCATCCCTCTGCCAAATTAGTTTAAACCCCAACAGCACTAGCAAACCTCCCAGCAAGGATGTTGGTCCCATTCCGGTTCAGGTGCAGCCCGTCCAACTTGTACAGGTCCCACCTTTGCCAGAAACAGGCCCAGTGATCCAGGAAACTAAAGCCCTCCCTCCTGGACCATCTCCTCAACCATGCATTCATCCGCTCTAACTTCCTATTCATATACTCACTAGCCCGTGGCACCGGAAGAAATCCAGAGATTACAACCTTTGAGGTCCTACTTTTTAATCTGCTACCTAGCTCCCTAAATTCTTTTTGCAGGACCTCATCCCTTTTTCTACCTATCTCATTGATACCAATGTGGACCACGACCTCCGGCTGTGCACCATCACCCTCTAGAATACTCTGTAACCGTTCTGTGATATCTATGACCCTTGCACCAGGGAGGCAACATACCATCCTGGAATCACGTCTGTGACCACAGAAATACCCATCAGTTTCTCTAATCATAGAAACCCCTGCCACTATTGCCCTCTTGTCCCTTTTTCTCCATCCCAGGACAGCTGAGTCACCATGATATTCCGGTTATGACTCTGTGCATTCTCCAGAGGAACCCTCTTTCCCATCGCTACTCAAAACTGAATACCAGTTAGAAAGTGGGATGTCCTTTGGGGACTCCTGCACTATCTGCCCTGACTTCTTTGTCCATCTGGCAACCACCCAGCACTCCCCCCTCCCTGGGCACCTGCTTGACTACCTCCTGAAACGAGCCATCCACATAGTCCTCCACCTCACAGATGCGCCACAGTGACTCCAGCCGCCGCTTGAGCTCTGAAACCCGAAGCTCAGGCTTCTGCAACCAGGACACTTTCTGCAGACATGTTCGCCAAGCTCACATGGCACTTCCACGACTTCCCACATTGCACAGGAGGTACATTCCGCTTGGCCAAGCTGCCCTGCCATTTCTTAACTTTACAATGAAAACTTGCTCGTTGAAATAACTTACCAGCTTTTTACAATCAGCTTTTATCCCCTGTACCTTTGAGGCTGAGAAAGAAAAAGACCAAAGGGCACCTTTCACCGCCCCCAGCCAATGAAAATACCCACACTTACAGCCTCACTCCATGCAAACAGCACTAGTATAGCCAGTAAATACTAATACTAATAATACTAATACTAAATTCTAATAATTTACAGGTAGCTATCCTGGGGCTTTACTTTAAAAGGAAACTTTTTTTTAACTCCAATCAATCTCAACTATCCTCAGCAATAACAGCTGCCACCCACCCACCAATCAGCGCACAGAATTAGTGATGTCACTATTCCTTTTTTTACACTAAATCCAAACAGAGCGCGTGCAGAAACAGTCAGAGAGTCTGCCGCTGCCCTGGACTTCAGGTTAGTGAAGGGCCTCGAGCCCCGCTCTTTCTTTTATAGGTCTCCTTCCAGTCCCGATTCCTTCCAGGTCTGACACTGCCCCGGACTTCAGGTTAGAGTTCAGCGAACATGGAGGGCTTACACTCCCGAGTTCAGAGAATATGCAGGGCTCACTGTCTAGAGTTCAGATAGGTAGGTGTGAGGCATGGAAGCGTTTCAACTGGACGAGGTGAACTTTAATGTTGAGGCATTGCTGGATCGGGAGGCAGTGTAGATCAGTGAACACAGGAGTGATGGGTGAAGGGTATTGCTGTGAGTTAGGATTGGTGCAGCAGATTTATAGATGACTTCAGGTTTATTGAGGGTGGCTGAAGATGGGAGGCTGACCAGGAGAACACTGGAATAGTCGAGTCTGGCAAATAACACGTCAATGTAATGCCATGCATTTCGATAGAAATTTTTTTTAAGGTTGTCAGCGTTGGCCCCGATACAGGTGGACCAGCGCTGTAGGACAACTGAAAAACCTTGCAACTAATCACTCCGGAAACTATTATCCTCTGGTGTGAGAGTCCTGAATAATGGGGCATAACATTATATTTAGTGCTTAGCAGTTCAGGGGTGATGTCAGGAAGCATTTCTTTGCACAAAGGGTCGTGAAAATCTGGAGCTGTCTCCTCCAATAACATGTTGAGGCTGGGGTTCAAATGAAAATGTCAAAACTGAGAATAGATTTTTGTTAGAAAGGGATATTAAGGGATGCAGTACCAAGGGTCTGGGTAGATGGAGTTACTATATAGATCACACAGGTTCTGTCTGAATGATGGAACGGGCTTTAGATGCTGAATGGCCTCCTCTTGTTCCTATAACCACAACAAAAAAGAAAAAAAAACTGGTGTAGATTTGTCTCTGACCATGGAAAAATGTGAAGTAATGAAGTGGGAGTGAGGTGATTTTAACCTGTCATTGTCCTACAGGTGACAAGAGTGCCTTACGACCCAGTGGCCTACGCCTGGGGACACCAGCCCTCACCTCCCGAGGGTTACAAGAGGAAGATTTCCAGACAGTGGCAGCTTTTATTCACAGAGGTAAAGTTAATTGGCACGGACCGGGCAAACTGAAGAGTCGCCGTGGACTTCAGAAGGCAGCGCCAATATTCCCCGGAGCTTAAACAGCGAGGTTTCGGAAGCTTTTGTCAGAGGGAGAGGGTGAATGCAGCACTGCGTGTGACTGAATCACAAAGATCAGTGTGCTGATCAGTTGGTGGGCGGGTCTATGCCAACTGGAGCAGAGTTCGGGGGAGGAAGAGCCAATACCAGCTGGAGGAGGGGTCAGGGCAGTCTTATAATATGGTCAGCCAAATGATCAATGAATTGTCCAGAGTTCCCCCTCTTCTTTCTCCCACTTGGAGGAAGGGTCAGGAGGTTCATCCCAGCTGACAAGGTTACTGTTATGTGGTAGACCCTTCAGGTACCTGGTGTCACTGTGAGGTTGATGAGTAGGAAGCTGGACCCATTTCTGACTGCTGAAATCCAGGGGTTTTTTTTGCCTCTACAGGGATCCAGATAACATTGGAGATTCAGAGACACGTTGGGGCAAAGGCACCGCTCAAGGAATTCAAAGAGAGGATGCTGACCGACAAGGACCACCAGAGCAAGATCAGACAACTAAAGGAAGATGTGGAGACGTTTGCATCAAAGTTCCCACTCCCTGGATTGGTTGATCTTTAAAGGGGCAGAGCGTAGCATTGCAGGATCTAATGGGTATAGCTAAGATGTGGGACTTGTTTTGTTTTAAAAAGCTGGTGATGATGCTTTTACAATCCCTCCTTTTCCAAAGTGATTAGAAATAATTACAAGCAGTGTCTCCTGTGACTGAATAATTCCAATTCCTTTCTTAATACATGGGATTCCTGATTTTCACTGGCGTTTTTGGCCATCGCATTCCGTGATGCCAGCCATTTTCCCATGACCATGGAAAACCAATGGCCTGACCTGTAATTCTCAAGTGGTCTCCTGCTCACTATAGTCAGGATCACTGATTTACTGTCAACTGATAAAATCAAATTACATTTTGATACATGGAATTTTGTGTATTTTTACCAATTTTTACAATTTGTTTTTTCCATGAAAACCACAAATCAGTCTCTTTAATCATGTTGTGTTGATATTGATGCCTCATGAAAGTGCATGAGAGCCTTATTTACAACAGCAACAACAACTCTGGCCTCTTGTGCCTCCTTGATTTTAATCACTCCGCTATTGGCGGCCGTGCCTTCAGCTGCCTAGGCCCTAAGCTCTGGAATTCCCTCCCTAAACCTCTCTGCCTCTCTACCTCTCCTCCTTTAAGACACATCTTAAAACCTATGTCTTTGATCAAGCTTTTGGTCACCTGTCCTTAAATCTCAATGCGTAACTCATTGTCAAATTTTGCTTTACAACTCACCTGTGAAATGCCTTGGGATGTTTCACTATGTTAATCGTAATGAATGTGATCCCAGTTAGTGTGCCTTATTTAAAGATCAATTCCTTCCCATTGCTCATATTCATTGTTAGTTCGGTGTAATTTCTAAAGAAGATTCTGAATGCACAATCTGATTCTTAAAACTGTAGACGTGATGTTAGGAATGGCATTAAACAGAAAATTAGAGACGCATGTGATAAAGGAACATCTGTAATTATGGGTGACTTTAATCTGCATATAGATTGGGCAAATCAAATTAGCCACAATACCGTAGAGGAGGAATTCTTGGAGTGTGTATGGGATGGTTTTCTGGAGCAATACGTTGAGGAACCAACTAGAGAACAGGTCATCCTAGACTGGGTATTGTGTAATGAGAGAGGAATAATTGGCAATCTAGTTATGTGAGACCCCTTGGGGATGAGCGATCATAATATGATAGAATTCTTCATCAAGATGGAGAGTGAAATAGTTGATTCTGACTAGGGTCCTGAATCTTAGTAAAGGAAACTACGAAGGTACGAGGCGCGAGTTGGCTATGATGGATTGGGAAACGTTACTTAAAGGGATGATGGTGGAAAGGCAATAGCAAACATTCAAAGAGCGCCTGGATGAACTGTAACAATTGTTTATTCCTGTCTGGCGCAAAAGTAAAACGGGAAAGGTAGCCAAACCATGGCTTACAAGGGAAATTAGAGATAGCATTCGATCCAAGGAAGAGGCATATAAATTTTCCAAAAAAAACAACAGACCTGAGGATTGGGAGCAGTTTAGAATTCAGCAAAGGAGGACCAAGGGATTGATTAAGAAGGGGAAAATAGAGTATGAGCGCAAGCTTGCGAGGAACATAAAAACTGACTGTAAAAGTTTCTATAGGTATGTGAAGAGAAAAAGATTGGTGAAGACAAATGTTCCTTACAGTCAGAAACAGGGCAATTTATTATGGGGAACAAAGAAATGGCTGACCAACTAAATGCATACATTGGTTCTGTCTTCACAAAGGAGGACACAAATATCATACCAGAAATGTTGGGGAACACAGGGCTTAGTGAGAGAGAGGAACTGAAGGAAATCCGTATGAGTAGAGAAATGGTGTTGGAGAAATTGATGGGATTAAAGGCCGATAAATCCCTAGGGCCTGATGGTCTGCATCCCAGAGTACTTAAGGAAGTGGCTCTAGAAATAGTGGATGCATTGGTGGTCATCTTCCAAGATTCCATAGACTCTGGAACAGTTACTACAGATTGGTGGATAGCTAATGTAACCCCACTATTTAAAAAGGTAGGTAGAGAGAAAGCAGGGAATTATAGACCAGTCAGCTTGACATCGGTAGTGGGGAAAATTCTAGAGTCCATTATCAAAGATTTTATAGACGAGCACTTGGAGAACAGTGGTACAATCGGACAGAGTCAGCATGGATTTACAAAACGGAAATCATGCTTGACAAATCTACTAGAATTCTTCGAGGATGTAACTAGTTGAGTTGATGAGGGGGAGCCAGTGGATGTGGTCTATTTGGACTTTCAGAAGGCTTTCGACAAAGTCCCACATAAGAGATTAGCGTGTAAAATTAAAGCGCATGGGATTGGGGGTAGTGTACTGCGATGGACAGAAAATTGGTTGACAGGAAACAAAGAGTGGGATAAATGGTCTTTTTTCCGAATGGCAGGCAGTGACTAGTGGGCTACCGCAGGGATCGGTGCTAGGACCCCAGCTATTCACAATATATATTAATGATAGATGAGGAAACTAAATGTAATATCTCCAAATTTGCAGATGACACAAAACTGGGTGGGAGGGTGAGTTGTGAGGAGGATGCAGAGAGGCTTCAGGGTGATTTGGACAAGTTGAGTGAGTGGGCAAATGCATGGCAGCTGCAGTATAATGTGGATAAATGTGAGGTTATCCACTTTGGTAGCAAAAACAGGAAGGCAGATTATTATCTGAATGGCTATAAACTGAGAGGGGAATATGCAACGAGACCTGAGTGTTCTCGTACACCAGTCGCTGAAGGTAAGCATGCAGGTCCAACAGGCGGTAAAAAAAGGCAAATGGTATGTTGGCCTTCATAGCGAGAGGATTCGAGTACAGGAGCAGGGATGTCTTGCTGCAATTATACAGGGCCTTGGTGAGGCAACTCCTGGAATATTGTGTGCAGTTTTGGTCTCCTTATCTGAGGAATGATGTTCTTGCTATAGAGGGAGTGCAGCAAAGGTTTACCAGACTGATTCCTGGGATGGTGGGACTGTCGTATGAGGAGAGATTGAGTCAGTTAGGATTATATTCGCTGGAGTTCAGAAGAGTGAGGGGGGATCGCGTAGAAACCTATAAAATTCTAACGGGACTTGATGACAGGGTAGATGCAGGAAGGATGTTCCCGATGGTGGGGGAGTCTAGAACCAGAGTTCATAGTCTAAGGATATGGGGTAAACCATTCAGGACTGAGATGAGGAGAAATTTCTTTTCCCAGAGAGTGGTGAACCTGTGGAATTCACTACCACAGAAAACAGTTGAGGCCAAAACTTTGTATGTTTTCAAGAAGGAGGTAGATAAAGCTCTTGGGTTTAAAGGGATCAAAGGATATGGGGCGAAAGCAGGAACAGGTTACTGAATTGGATGATCAGCCATGATCATAATGAATGACGGAGCAGGCTCGAAGGGCTGAATGGCCTACCCCGCTCCTATTTTCTATGTTTCTAATGCAGTCTCTCTTGTTTTTAACCTGAAATGAAAAGAGTAGAGAATGTTGTCAGGCAAACTCCCCACCTGCCAAGACTGAGGCACACATGATTTCACCACATGAACATTAAAGCTTAAGATTGCAAGCCCCTGACTGGAAAGACATTTGCATAGTACCAAACCGTGTTGGATCAAGGGACAAAGGACAATGCCCTGACACATTCAACCAACCATGGCCTTTTGATTACCAGACGTTGAAGGTGGGGGAGCTAGCATTCCAGGTTGACTGCTAATATAGCAGAATCCAGAAACACAGAAGAAGTGGTCAGACCAGTTTTAGTCACATGACTGACTGTTGGAGTTTTGAATTTGAACTTCCAACAAGGAGTTTGAAATCAGAAAGCGCTTTTCTCCTGAACTGAGAACACCTCTCTCCTGTCTGCTCTTATCTCACTCTCACCAGCTTTGGAAACCATTGAAGACACATGAGCCTCAAAGAGAGAAAAGTCTCCTATGTTGAACAAGGTTCAAGAAGAATACTGGGCCCCAACGAAAAGTAAGAACTGCCTGCAATCGAACACTCTACAGTGAGCTGGAACTACAGAAACAGTAACCAGAAACCCCCTTCAGAGATTGCCTCAAACCTTTCACATTTTATTTTTCTTCTGCTCTTTTCTGTCCCTATTTGCATATGTGTATCACCTGTGCATGCTACCGTGAGCGTGTCGTATATCCGTAGGTGTGAACTGTATTAGTTTTTTAGTTTTAGTTTTAGAGATACAGCACTGAAACAGGCCGACCTTCAACCACCCATCTATACTAATCCCACACTAATTCCATATTCCTAC
This sequence comes from Heterodontus francisci, assembly GCF_036365525.1. Taxonomy (NCBI): domain Eukaryota; kingdom Metazoa; phylum Chordata; class Chondrichthyes; order Heterodontiformes; family Heterodontidae; genus Heterodontus; species Heterodontus francisci. The sequence continues at coordinate 34,207,160 of NC_090394.1, read as the reverse complement.
CACATATCCTCACCTGTCCTTATATTTCCCTACCACCTACCTATACTAGGGGCAATTGCTAATGGCCAATTTACCTATCAACCTGCAAGTCTTTGGCTTGTGGGAGGAAACCGGAGCACCCGGAGGAAACCCACGCAGACACAGGGAGAACTTGCAAACTCCACACAGGCAGTACCTGGAATTGAACCCGGGTCGCTGGAGCTGTGAGGCTGCTGTGCTAACCACTGCGCCACCCACAATAAATGGCTGAATATTGAGAAACATAGGGGAACAGAGAGACCTAGAGTGCGTGTCCGCACTTGAAGCTTGCTGGATTTTCATAAAGCATTCGGTAAGGTGCCACACAAGGGGTTATTATGCAAAATTAGGGCTCCTGGGATTGGGGGTAATATATTAGCATGGATTCAGGATTGGTTAATGGAATAAAGGGTCACTTTCAGGTTGGCTAGTGGTGTACCACAAGGGTCAGTACTTGGGCCTCAGCGATTTACAATTTATGTCAACGACTTTGATGACAATTAGGGATGGGTAATAAATGCTGTCCTAGCCAGCAACGCCCACATCCCTTGAACGAATAAAAAAAAAGGATGAGGAGACCGAGTGTAACATATCCAAGTTTGATGAGTAGGTGGGAAAGTAAGCTTTGAGGAGGATACAAAGAGTCTGCAAAGGGACGTAGACAGGTTGTAATTTGGGGAAGTGTGAAGTTATCCACTTTGGAAGGAAAAATAGAAAAGCAGAATATTTTTGAAATGTTGAGACTGGGAAATGTTGCTATTCAGAAGGATCTGTACATGAATTATATGAAATGCAGGTACAGCAGGCAATGAGAAAGGAAAATGTCATGTTAGCCTTTATTACAAAGGGACTGGAATATAAGAGCGAAGATGACTTACTGAAATTGTATAGGGCTTTGGTGAGACCACACCTGGAGTACTTTGTGCAGTTTTGGTCTCTTCACTGTGCAAAGGATATACATGACTTGGAGGGAGTTCAACAAAGGTTCACTAATCTAATTCCTGGGATGAGGGGATAGGTTAAGGTTTCATAAATTTCACTTTCTTTCGTTAAACCAAAGGAAGCCTTTTTATGCTCATTTCTTTGCCTCATAATTGGAAAGCTGTGAACAAGGATTCACAAAGGGGGAGCTCAAAACACAGCGTGTTTAAAAATTAAACCCTGTTACAATAAGACCAGGTGAAGACAGCAATACCTTTCTCACCTGGTCATAACAATGAACTCACTAATGTGGCATTGTTTTCTGTCAAGCCACTTAACTATTTGTGCAAATGTGACCTAGGTTGTCTCCGTCTGCTCTTCCCCTGCCGTTCCCCCCTCCCTCCGCCAACCACTCCCATCGGCACCCCATTTACAACCTTCAACATTCACTCCCTCCACCACTGACACATAGTGGCAGCAGTGTGTACCATTTACAAGATGCACTGTGGCAACTCGCCAATCTTCTTCGACAGCACCTTCCAAATCCATGACCTCTACCACCTAGAAAGACAAGGGCTGCAGATGCATGGGAACGCCACCACCTGCAGGTTCCCCTCCAAGCCCCACACCATTATGACTTGGAATTATATCACCATACCTTCACTGTCGCTGTGTCAAAATCCTGGAACTCTCTCCCGAATGGCACTGTGGGAGCACCTTCACCAATCAGACTGCAGCAGTTCAAGAAGGTGCCTCACCACTGCCCTCTGAAGGGCGATTGGGGATAGGCAATAAATGCCAGCCTTGTCAGCAATGCCCACATGCAGTGAATGAAAAAAAAGTATTTCCTCTCACCAAGCCAGGAATTGTCGGCAATCTCCTTTACCCTTTCTGAACCAGATGTTGGAATGCTGCCTGTGTGGTTCTCTGCCCACAGACTCCTGACTGGGGAGTTATGACTGCGATAGAACAGAGTACACCTGACTTCGACTCGATGGTTTTCTAGCTCCAGTCTTCATTCCCCGTAAGGTCAATAAAATATTTCCAAAGGTCATCAGTGGAATATTCCAGAATGTGTTTGCTGAGCCATGTGCTTGTTACAATCAAAGGAATTGGCTGAAAAGGAAATCTCTTTAAGTTGAGTTAAATAAGCATTGCCGATCATGGAACTCTGGTAGACCTTAAAATACAAGCGTTTTGGTGGCATTTACAACAAAGTAAGGGAAGTGCGAAAAATCTAGAATTTGGATCTTTTAGGTCATTTAGCTTAGTTATTTTAGATGGAATATTTGTTGGGTAAAGAATATGGAGCAAACATGAGTAAACGGAGTTTAAGTACAGATTAACCACGATCCAGTTGTACTGCAAAACAAACTTGAGGAGTTGAATGGCCTGTTTCTATGCAGTTCAATGTGTGGGAAGTGTGCAAATTGAAGGAAACTTTTAAAAGAAACAGTGCTGCACTGATCAGGAGCTGTAATGAATGTCTGTCAATATAGTGTTTGGTTATATTTAAAAGGACAAATAGGACACTGGCTTGAATTAGCAGAGGGATCGAGTACAAAAGAGCATTGGAGAAACAGCAAAAAAGATTTACAAACTTTATACCAAAACTGTGGGTCTAACTATCAGGAGAGTTTGAACAGGCTGGAGCTCTTTTCCTTCAAAAAGAGAAGGCTGAGCAATGACCTGATAGAGATCTTTAAAATTATGAAGGGGTTTGATAGGGTAGACGTAGTGAAAATTTTTCCACTTGTGGGGGAGTCCAAAACCAGGGATCATAAATATAAGATAGTCACTAATATGTATTGGGAACATAAGAGAAACCTCTTTACCCAGAGAGTGGTTAGAATGTGGAACTTACTACCACAAGGAGTAATTGAGGTGAATAGCATAGATCTATTTAAGGGGAAGCTAGATATACAAATGAGGGAGAATTAGAAGGTTATGCTGCTATCATTAGATGAGTTAGGGTGGGTGGCGGCTCATGTGGAGCAGTTGGACTAAATGGCCTGTTCCGTGCTGTAAAAATGGAGGGGATTGCTGTGTGGGTTGTTGGTCAGACTCTGGCTGGAGTGTGCAGGTCTGGTGAGAGGGGATAGATACTGGGGATTACTGTTTTCCAGATATTGGGAATTGCAACTGAGAAAAGGTTCAGAAAATTGGGCTTGTTCCTTCCTTGGGAAGGATGGGAGTGGAAATGGAAAACCTGCAATTGAGTAAATGGATGGTTTCAGGTCTGAAAGCAAGAGGGCTTGTCGCTCACAAAGGTCAGCAGTTCTGGAAGATGGGACATGAGTTGGGATTCACAGTGTAGTAATCATAAAATACTGTGAAGTAATTTTTAAAACTCCTGTAATAATTATTGATTGTAGAGAATATGAAATTAATGCAATTTTTGCATTTCTCGTATTGTCAAAATCAAGATTTAAAGTTCCCCGAATCCCAATGGCAAGGCCCTTCTGTGGGGTGAGAAGGTAAAGGATGTAGGTCGTAGCCAGGCTCATTTTTAGAAGGACGAGGACTCTATGTTTGTGGTGATGTTGAGTGTGAGAGCCAGAAGTCAGGAAATGACGATCGTGGAAATGCTGGTTAATGATCCACCTGTAAAATCTGTGTGGCTCCAGTCTGGCAAGTAAAAAGATTGTGTTTGTTGCTGGGCAGGTGTATCCTGTGTTGCAGCATTTAGTAATCAGGTTGAAATTGCGGCCACTGTCTCAAATTGACCCAAATGGTTCTCTGAGACCATAGACGGTCTGTGTGATATAGAACACACATCAGAGTTCAGTGTGGTGTAGAGCACATCATATCGCAGCTTATTGTGGTACAGAGCATTCATCACATAGCTCAGTGAGATGTAGAACACTCATCGTAGCTCATTGTGGTAGAGAACTTACATCGCAGCTCAGTGTGGCATAGAACACACATTGTAGCTCAATGTGATATAGAACACTCATTGTAGCTCAGTGTGATATAGAACTCTCATTGTAGCTCAATGTGATATAGAACTCTCATTGCAGCAGTGTGACATAGAACACTCATTGTAGCTCAGTGTCATATAGAACTCTCATTGTAGCTCAGTGTGATATAGAACACTCATTGTAGCTCAGTGTGATATAGAACACTCATTGTAGCTCAATGTGATATAGAACTCTCATTGCAGCAGTGTGACATAGAACACTCATTGTAGCTCAGTGTCATATAGAACTCTCATTGTAGCTCAGTCTGATATAGAACACTCATTGTAGCTCAGTGTGATATAGAACTCTCATTGTAGCAGCGTGACAGAGAACACTCATTGTAGCTCAGTGTCATATAGAACTCATATTGTAGCTCAATGTGATATGGAACACTCATTGTAGCTCAGTGTGATAGAGAACACCCATTGTAGCTCAGTCTGATAGAGAACACCCATTGTAGCTCAATGTGATATACAACACTCATTGCAGCTCAGTGTGATAAGAACACTCATTGTAGCTCAGTCTGATATAGAACACTCATTGTAGCTCACTGTGATATAGAACACATCTTCGCAGCTCAGTGTGATAAAAAGCACTAAATATAGCTCAGTGTGGGATAGAATACACATATAGCTCAGTCTGATATGGAACACTCATTGTAGCTCAGTGACATATAGAACACTCATTGTAGCTCAATGTGATATAGAACACTCATTGTAGCTCAATGTGATATAGAACACTCATTGCAGCTCAGTGTGATACAGAACTCTCATTGTAGCTCAGTCTGATATAGAACACCCATCATAGCTCAGTCTGATAGAGAACACTCATTGTAGCTCAATGTGATATAGAACACTCATCTTCGTAGCTCAGTGTGATATAGAACACTCAGTATAGCTCAGTGTGATATAGAACTCTCATTGTAGCTCAGTCTGATATAGAACACCCATCATAGCTCAGTCTGATATAGAACACTCATTGTAGCTCAATGTGATATAGAAAACTCATTGCAGCTCAGTGTGATACAGAACTCTCATTGTAGCTCAGTCTGATATAGAACACCCATCATAGCTCAGTCTGATAGAGAACACTCATTGTAGCTCAATGTGATATAGAACACTCATCTTCGTAGCTCAGTGTGATATAGAACACTCAGTATAGCTCAGTGTGATATAGAACTCTCATTGTAGCTCAGTCTGATATAGAACACCCATCATAGCTCAGTCTGATATAGAACACTCATTGTAGCTCAGTGTGATATAGAACACTCAGTATAGCTCAGTGTGATATAGAACACTCATTGTAGCTCAGTGTGATATAGAACGCTCATTGTAGCTCAGTGTGAAATAGAACTCTCATTGCAGCTCAGTGTGATACAGAACACCCATTGTAGATCAGTGTGACATGGAAAACTCATCTTCGTAGCTCAGTGTGATATAGAACATTCGTCATCATAGCTCAATGTGGTATAGAATACTTATTGTAGCTCAGTGTGAGATAGAGCACTCAATATAGCTCAGTGTGGTCGAGAACACTCATTGTAGGTGACTATGATATAGAACACTCATTGTAGCTTAGTGTGTTATAGAACACCCATTGTAGCTCAGTGTGATAAAGAACACACATCCTCATAGTTCAGTGTGGTAGAGAACACTCATTGTAGCTCAGTGTGATATAGAACACCCATTGTAGCTCAGTGTGATATAGAACACTCATTGGAGCTCAGTGTGATATAGAACACTCATTGTAGCTCAGTGTGATATAGAACTCCCATTGTAGCTCAGTGTGATATAGAACACTCATTGGAGCTCAGTGTGATATAGAACACCCATTGTAGCTCAGTGTAATATAGAACACCCATTGTAGCTCAGTGTAATATAGAACACCCATTGTAGCTCAGTGTAATATAGAACACCCATTGTAGCTCAGTGTAATATAGAACACCCATTGTAGCTCAGTGTAATATAGAACACCCATTGTAGCTCAGTGTGATATCGAACACTTATTGTCGCTCAGTGTGGGATAGAACACTCATCATCATAGCTCATCGTGGTATAGAACACTCATTGTAGCTCACTGTGAGATAGAACACACATCTTAGTAGCTCAGTGTGATAAAAAGCACTAAATATAGCTCAGTGTGGGATAAAATACACATATAGCTCAGTCTGATATGGAACACTCATTGTAGCTCAATGTGATATAGAACACTCATTGCAGCTCAGTGTGATATAGAACAATCATCCTCAGAGTTCAGTGTGGTAGAGAACACTCATTGTAGCTTAGTGTGATATAGAACGCTCATTGTAGCTCAGTGTGATACAGAACACCCATTGTAGATCAGTGTGATATAGAAAACTCAACCTCACAGATCAATGTGGTATAGAATACTCATTGTAGCTCAGTGTGGTCGAGAACACTCATTGTCGCTCAGTGTGATATAGAACACCCATTGTAGCTCAGTGTGATATAGAACACTCATTGTAGCTCAGTGTGATATAGAACACTCATTGTAGCTCAGTGTGATATAGAACACTCATCCCCAGAGTTCAGTGTGGTAGAGAACACTCATTGTTGCTCAGTGTGATATAGAACACCCATTGTAGCTCAGTGTGATATAGAACTCTCATTGCAGCTCAGTCTGATATAGAACACTCATTGTCGCTCAGTGTGATATAGAACACCCATTGTTGCTCAGTGTGATATAGAACACTCATTGTAGCTCAGTGTGATATAGAACACTCATTGGAGCTCAGTGTGATATAGAACACTCATCCCCAGAGTTCAGTGTGGTAGAGAACACTCATTGTTGCTCAGTGTGATATAGAACACCCATTGTAGCTCAGTGTGATATAGAACACTCATTGGAGCTCAGTGTGATATAGAACACCCATTGTAGCTCAGTGTAATATAGAACACCCATTGTAGCTCAGTGTGATATAGAACACTCATTGTAGCTCAGTCTGATATCGAACACTCATTGTAGCTCAGTGTGATATAGAACACTCATTGTAGCTCAGTGTGACATAGAACACTCATTGTAGCTCAGTGTGATATAGAACACTCATTGTAGCTCAATGTGATATAGAACACTCATTGTAGCTCAGTGTGATATAGAACACTCATTGCAGCACAGTATGATATAGAACACTCATCCTCAGAGTTCAGTGTGATATAGAACACCCATTGTAGTTCAGTGTGATATAGAACACTCATTGTAGCTCAGTGTGGTAGAGAACACTCATTGTTGCTCAGTGTGATACAGAACACCCATTGTAGCTCAGTGTGATATAGAACTCTCATTGCAGCTCAGTCTGATATAGAACACTCATTGTCGCTCAGTGTGATATAGAACACCCATTGTAGCTCAGTGTGATATAGAACACCCATTGTAGCTCAGTGTGATATAGAACACTCATTGTAGCTCAGTGTGATATAGAACACTCATTGCAGCACAGTGTGATATAGAACACTCATCGTCAGAGTTCAGTGTGATATAGAACACCCATTGTAGCTCAGTGTGATATAGAACACCCATTGTAGCTCAGTGTGATATAGAACACCCATTGTAGCTCAGTGTGACATAGAACACTCATTGTAGCTCAATGTGATATAGAACACTCATTGTAGCTCAGTGTGATATAGAACACTCATTGCAGCACAGTATGATATCGAACACTCATCCTCAGAGTTCAGTGTGATATAGAACACCCATTGTAGTTCAGTGTGATATAGAACACCCATTGTAGCTCAGTGTGATAAAGAACACCCATTGTAGCTCAGTGTGATATAGAACACCCATTGTAGCTCAGTGTGATATAGAACACTCATTGTAGCTCAGTGTGATATAGAACACCCATTGTAGCTCAGTGTAATATGGAACACCCATTGTAGCTCAGTGTGATATAAAACACCCATTGTAGCTCAGTGTGATATAGAACACCCATTGTAGCTCAGTGTGATATAGAACACTCATTGTAGCTCAGTGTAATATAGAACACCCATTGTAGCTCAGTGTGATATCGAACACTCATTGTAGCTCAGTGTGATATAGAACACTCATCCTCAGAGTTCAGTGTGACATAGAACACCCATTGTGGCTCAGTGTGATATAGAACACTCATTGTAGCTCAGTGTAATATAGAACACCCATTGTAGCTCAGGGAGATATAGAACACCCATTGTAGCTCAGTGTGAAATCGAACACTCATTGTAGCTCAATGTGATATAGAACACCCATTGTAGCTCAGGGTGATATAGAACACTCATTGTAGCTCAGTGTAATATAGAACACCCATTGTAGCTCAGGGTGATATAGAACACCCATTGTAGCTCAGTGTGATATCGAACACTCATTGTAGCTCAATGTGATATAGAACACCCATTGTAGCTCAGAGTGATATAGAACACCCATTGTGGCTCAGTGTGATATAGAACACTCATTGTAGCTCAGTGTAATATGGAACACCCATTGTAGCTCAGTGTGATATAGAACACCCATTGTAGCTCAGGGTGATATAGAACACCCATTGTAGCTCAGTGTGATATCGAACACTCATTGTAGCTCAGTGTAATATAGAACACCCATTGTAGCTCAGTGTGATATAGAACACCCATTGTAGCTCAATGTGATATAGAACACCCATTGTAGCTCAGGGTGATATAGAACACCCATTGTAGCTCAGTGTGATATCGAACACTCATTGTAGCTCAGGGTGATATAGAACACCCATTGTAGCTCAGTGTGATATCGAACACTCATTGTAGCTCAGTGTAATATAGAACACCCATTGTAGCTCAGTGTGATATAGAACACCCATTGTAGCTCAGGGTGATATAGAACACCCATTGTAGCTCAGTGTGATATCGAACACTCATTGTAGCTCAGTGTAATATAGAACACCCATTGTAGCTCAGTGTGATATAGAACACTCATTGTAGCTCAGTGTAATATAGAACACCCATTGTAGCTCAGTGTGATATAGAACACCCATTGTAGCTCAATGTGATATAGAACACCCATTGTAGCTCAGTGTGATATAGAACACTCATTGGAGCTCAGTGTGATATAGAACTCTCATTGTAGCTCAGTGTGATATAGAACACCCATTGTAGCTCAGGGTGATATAGAACACCCATTGTAGCTCAGTGTGATATCGAACACTCATTGTAGCTCAGTGTAATATAGAACACCCATTGTAGCTCAGTGTGATATAGAACACCCATTGTAGCTCAATGTGATATAGAACACCCATTGTAGCTCAGGGTGATATAGAACACCCATTGTAGCTCAGTGTGATATCGAACACTCATTGTAGCTCAGGGTGATATAGAACACCCATTGTAGCTCAGTGTGATATCGAACACTCATTGTAGCTCAGTGTGATATCGAACACTCATTGTAGCTCAGGGTGATATAGAACACCCATTGTAGCTCAGTGTGATATCGAACACTCATTGTAGCTCAGTGTAATATAGAACACCCATTGTAGCTCAGTGTGATATAGAACACCCATTGTAGCTCAATGTGATATAGAACACCCATTGTAGCTCAGTGTGATATAGAACACTCATTGGAGCTCAGTGTGATATAGAACTCTCATTGTAGCTCAGTCTGATATCGAACACCCATTGTAGCTCAGTCTGATATAGAACACTCATTATAGCTCAATGTGATATAGAACACTCATTGTTGCTCAGTGTGATAAAGAACACTCATTGTAGCTCAGTGTGATAGAGAAGACTCATTGTCGCTCAGTGTGATATAGAACACTCATTGTAGCTCAGTGTGATATAGAACACTCATCCTCAGAGTTCAGTGTGATATAGAGCACTCATTGTAGCTCAGTGTGATATAGAACACCCATTGTAGCTCAGTGTGATATAGAACACCCATTGTAGCTCAGTGTGATATCGAACACTCATTGTAGCTCAGTGTGATATCGAACACTTATTGTCGCTCAGTGTGGGATAGAACACTCATCATCATCGCTCATCGTGGTATAGAACACTCATTGTAGCTCACTGTGAGATAGAACACACATCATCGTCGCTCAGTGTGATAAAAAGCACTAAATATAGCTCAGTGTGGGATAGAATACACATTTAGCTCAGTCTGACATGGACCACTCATTGTAGCTCAATGTGATATAGAACACTCATTGCAGCTCAGTGTGATATAGAACGCTCATTGTAGCTCAGTGTGAAATAGAACTCTCATTGCAGCTCAGTGTGATACAGAACACCCATTGTAGATCAGTGTGATATAGAAAACTCAACCTCACAGTTCAATGTGGTATAGAATACTCATTGTAGCTCAGTGTGGTCGAGAACACTCATTGTAGCTCAGTGTGATATGGAACACTCATTGTAGCTCAGTCTGATATAGAACACTCATTGTAGCTTAGTGTGTTAGAGAACACTCATTGTAGCTCAGTGTGATATAGAACTCTCATTGCAGCTCAGTCTGACATAGAGCACTCATTGTCGCTCAGTGTGATATAGAACACCCATTGTAGCTCAGTGTGATATCGAACACCCGTTGTAGCTCAGTGTGATATAGAACACTCATTGTAGCTCAGTGTGATATAGAACACTCATTGTAGCTCAGTGTGATATAGAACACTCATTGTAGCTCAGTGTGATATAGAACACCCATTGTAGCTCAGTCTGATATCGAACTCCCATTGTAGCTCAGTCTGATATAGAACACTCATTGTAGCTCAATGTGATATCGAACACTCATTGTAGCTCAGTGTGATAGAGAAGACTCATTGTCGCTCAGTGTGATATAGAACACCCATTGTAGCTCAGTGTGATACAGAACACTCATTATAGCTCAGTGTGATCTAGAACACCCATTGTAGCTCAGTGTGATATAGAACACTCATTGTAGCTCAGTGTGATATAGAACACTCATCCTCAGAGTTCAGTGTGATATCGAACACTCATTGTAGCTCAGTGTGATATCGAACACTCATTCTAGCTCAGTGTGATATAGAACACCCATTGTAGCTCAGTGTGATATCGAACACCCATTGTAGCTCAGTGTGATATCGAACACTCATTGTAGCTCAGTGTGATATAGAACACTCATTGTAGCTCAGTGTGATATCGAACACTCATTGTAGCTCAGTGTGATATCGAACACTCATTGTAGCTCAGTGTGGGATAGAACACTCATCATCATAGCTCATCGTGGTATAGAACACTCATTGTAGCTCACTGTGAAATAGATCACACATCATCGTCGCTCAGTGTGATAAAAAGCACTAAATGTAGCTCAGTGTGGGATAGAAAAGACATTTAGCTCAGTCTGACATGGACCACTCATTGTAGCTCAATGTGATATAGAACACTCATTGCAGCTCAGTGTGATATAGAACAATCATCCTCAGAGTTTAGTGTGGTAGAGAACACTCATTGTAGCTCAGTGTGATATAGAACGCTCATTGTAGCTCAGTGTGAAATAGAACTCTCATTGCAGCTCAGTGTGATACAGAACACCCATTGTAGATCAGTGTGATATAGAAAACTCAACCTCACAGTTCAATGTGGTATAGAATACTCATTGTAGCTCAGTGTGGTCGAGAACACTCATTGTAGCTCAGTGTGATATGGAACACTCATTGTAGCTCAGTCTGATATAGAACACTCATTGTCGCTCAGTGTGATATAGAACTCTCATTGCAGCTCAGTCTGACATAGAACACTCATTGTCGCTCAGTGTGATATAGAACACCCATTGTAGCTCAGTGTGATATCGAACACCCGTTGTAGCTCAGTGTGATATAGAACACTCATTGTAGCTCAGTGTGATATAGAACACTCATTGTAGCTCAGTGTGATATCGAACACTCATTGTAGCTCAGTGTGATATAGAACACTCATCCTCAGAGTTCAGTGTGGTAGAGAACACCCATTGTAGCTCAGTGTGATATAGAACACCCATTGTAGCTCAGTGTGATATAGAACACCCATTGTAGCTCAGTGTGATATAGAACACTCATTGGAGCTCAGTGTGATATAGAACACCCATTGTAGCTCAGTGTGATATAGAACACCCATTGTAGCTCAGTGTGATATAGAACACCCATTGTAGCTCAGTGTGATATAGAACACCCGTTGTAGCTCAGTGTGATATAGAACACTCATTGTAGCTCAGTGTGATATAGAACACTCATTGTAGCTCAGTGTGATATAGAACACTCATTGTAGCTCAGTGTGATATCGAACACTCATTGTCGCTCAGTGTGATATAGAACACTCATCCTCAGAGTTCAGTGTGGTAGAGAACACCCATTGTAGCTCAGTGTGATATAGAACACCCATTGTAGCTCAGTGTGATATAGAACACCCATTGTAGCTCAGTGTGATATAGAACACTCATTGGAGCTCAGTGTGATATAGAACAACCATTGTAGCTCAGTGTGATATAGAACACCCATTGTAGCTCAGTGTGATATAGAACACCCATTGTAGCTCAGTGTGATATAGAACACTCATTGTAGCTCAGTGTGATATAGAACACTCATTGTATCTCAGTGTGATATAGAACACTCATTGCAGCACAGTGTGATATAGAACACTCATCCTCAGAATTCAGTGTGATATCGAACACCCATTGTAGCTCAGTGTGATATAGAACACCCAATGTAGCTCAGTGTGATATCGAACACCCATTGTAGCTCAGTGTGATATAGAACACCCATTGTAGCTCAGTGTGATATCGAACACTCATTGTAGCTCAGTGTGATATAGAACACTCATTGTAGCTCAGTGTGATATAGAACACTCATTGTAGCTCAGTGTGATACAGAACACTCATCCTCAGAGTTCAGTGTGATATAGAACACTCATTGTAGCTCAGTGTGACATCGAACACTCATCCTCAGAGTTCAGTGTGATATAGAACACTCATTGTATCTCAGTGTGAAATAGAACACTCATTCCAGCTCAGTGTGATGTAGAACACCCATCGTAGCTCAGTGTGATATAGAACACCCATTGCAGCTCAGTGTGATATAGAACACTCATTGGAGCTCAGTGTGATATAGAACAATCATTGTAGCTCAGTCTGATATAGAACACACATCCTCACAGTTCAATGTGGTATAGTATACTCATTGTAGCTCAGTGTGGTCGAGAACACTCATTGTAGCTCAGTGTGATATGGAACACTCATTGTAGCTCAGTCTGATACAGAACACACATCCTCATAGTTCAGTGTGTTAGAGAACACTCATTGTAGCTCAGTGTGATATAGAACTCTCATTGCAGCTCAGTCTGATATAGAACACTCATTGTTGCTCAGTGTGAATTAGAACACTCATTGGAGCTCAGTGTGATATAGAACACCCATTGTAGCTCAGTGTGATATAGAACACTCATCCTCAGAGTTCAGTGTGGTAGAGAACACTCATTGTTGCTCAGTGTGAATTAGAACACCCATTGTAGCTCAGTGTGATATGGAACACCCATTGTAGCTCAGTGTGATATAGAACACTCATTGCAGCACAGTGTGATATAGAACACTCATCCTCAGAGTTCAGTGTGATATAGAACACCCATTGTAGCTCAGTGTGATATCGAACACTCATTGTAGCTCAGTGTGATATCGAACACTCATTGTAGCTCAGTGTGATATAGAACACTCATTGTAGCTCAGTGTGATATCGAACACTCATCCTCAGAGTTCAGTGTGATATAGAACACTCATTGTAGCTCAGTGTGATATAGAACACACATCCTCAGAGTTCAGTGTGATATCGAACACTCATTGTAGCTCAGTGTGATATAGAACACCCATTGTAGCTCAGTGTGATATAGAACACTCATTCCAGCTCAGTGTGATATAGAACACTCATTGTAGCTCAGTGTGATATAGAATACTCATTGTAGCTCAGTGTGATATAGAACACTCATTGTAGCTCAGTGTGATATAGAACACTCATCCTCAGAGTTCAGTGTGATTTAGAGCACCCATTGCAGCTCAGTGTGATATAGAACACTCATTGTAGCTCAGTGTGATAGAGAAGACTCATTGCAGCTCACTGTGATATAGAACTCTCATTGTAGCTCAGTGTGATAGAGAAGACTCATTGTCGCTCAGTGTGATATAGAACACCCATTGTCGCTCAGTGTGATATAGAACACTCATTGTAGCTCAGTGTGATATCGAACACTCATTGTTGCTCAGTGTGATAAAGAACACTCATTGGAGCTCAGTGTGATAGACAAGACTCATTGTCGCTCAGTGTGCTATAGAACACCCATTGTCGCTCAGTGTGATATAGAACACTCATTGTAGCTCAGTGTGATATAGAACACTCATCCTCAGAGTTCAGTGTGATATAGAACACTCGTAGCTCAGTGTGATATAGAACACTCATTCTAGCTCAGTGTGATATCGAACACCCTTTGTAGCTCAGTGTGATATAGAACACCCATTGTAGCTCAGTGTGATATCGAACACTCATTGTAGCTCAGTGTGATATCGAACACTTATTGTCGCTCAGTGTGGGATAGAACACTCATCATCATAGCTCATCGTGGTATAGAACATTCATTGTAGCTCACTGTGAGATAGAACACACATCTTCGTAGCTCAGTGTGATAAAAAGCACTAAATATAGCTCAGTGTGGGATAGAATACACATATAGCTCAGTCTGATATGGAACACTCATTGCAGCTCAGTGTGATATAGAACGCTCATTGTAGCTCAGTGTGATATAGAACGCTCATTGCAGCTCAGTGTGAAATAGAACTCTCATTGCAGCTCAGTGTGATGCAGAACACCCATTGTAGATCAGTGTGATATAGAAAACTCAACCTCATAGTTCAATGTGGTATAGAATACTTATTGTAGCTCAGTGTGATATGGAACACTCATTGTAGCTCAGTGTGATATGGAACACTCATTGTAGCTCAGTCTGATATAGAACACTCATTGTTGCTTAGTGTGTTATAGAACACCCATTGTAGCTCAGTGTGATAAAGAACACACATCCTCATAGTTCAGTGTGTTAGAGAACACTCATTGTAGCTCAGTGTGATACAGAAGTCTCATTGCAGCTCAGTGTGATATAGAACACTCATTGTAGCTCAGTGTGATATAGAACACTCATTGTAGCTCAGTGTGATATAGAACACTCATCCTCAGAGTTCAGTGTGGTAGAGAACACTCATTGTTGCTCAGTGTGATATAGAACACCCATTGTAGCTCAGTGTGAAATAGAACACCCATTGTAGCTCAGTGTGATATAGATCACCCATTGTAGCTCAGTGTGATATAGAACACTCATTGAAGCTCAGTGTGATATAGAACACTCATTGTATCTCAGTGTAATATGGAACACCCATTGTAGCTCAGTGTGATATAGAACACCCATTGTAGCTCAGTGTGATATCGAACACTCATTGCAGCTCAGTGTAATATAGAACATCCATTGTCGCTCAGTGTGATATAGAACACTCATCCTCAGAGTTCAGTGTGATATAGAACACCCATTGTAGCTCAGTGTGATATAGAACACTCATTGTAGCTCAGTGTAATATAGAACACCCATTGTAGCTCAGTGTGATATCGAACACTCATTGTAGCTCAGTGTGATATAGAACACTCATCCTCAGAGTTCTTGTGATATAAAACACCCATTGTAGCTCAGTGTGATATCGAACACTCATTGTAGCTCAGTGTGATATAGAACACTCATCCTCAGAGTTCAGTGTGATATAGAACACCCATTGTAGCTCAGTGTGATATAGAACACTCATTGTAGCTCAGTGTAATATAGAACACTCATTGCAGCACAGTGTGATATAGAACACTCATCCTCAGAGTTCAGTGTGATATAGAACACCCATTGTAGCTCAGTGTGATATAGAACACTCATTGTAGCTCAGTGTAATATAGAACACTCATTGTAGCTCAGTGTAATATAGAACACCCATTGTAGCTCAGTGTGATATCGACCATTCATTGGAGCTCAGTGTGATATAGAACACTCATTGTAGCTCATTGTGATATAGAACACTCATTGTATCTCAGTGTGATATAGAACACTCATTGCAGCACAGTGTGATATAGAACACTCATCCTCAGAGTTCAGTGTGATATAGAACACCCATTGTAGCTCAGTGTGATATAGAGCACACATTGTAGCTCAGTGTGATAATGAACACTCATTGCAGCTCAGTGTAATATAGAACATCCATTGTCGCTCAGTGTGATATAGAACACTCATCCTCAGAGTTCAGTGTGATATAGAACACCCATTGTAGCTCAGTGTGATAAAGAACACCCATTGTAGCTCATGTGATATAGAACACTCATTGTAGCTCAGTGTAATATCGAACACCCATTGTAGCTCAGTGTGATATCGAACACTCATTGTAGCTCAGTGTGATATAGAACACTCATCCTCAGAGTTCTTGTGATATAGAACACCCATTGTAGCTCAGTGTGATATCGAACACTCATTGTAGCTCAGTGTGATATAGAACACTCATCCTCAGCGTTCAGTGTGATATAGAACACCCATTGTAGCTCAGTGTGATATAGAACACTCATTGTAGCTCAGTGTAATATAGAACACCCATTGTAGCTCAGTGTGATATAGAACACCCATTGTAGCTCAGTGTGATATCGACCATTCATTTGAGCTCAGTGTGATATAGAACACCCATTGTAGCTCAGTGTGATATAGAACACTCATTGTAGCTCAGTGTGATACAGAACACCCATTGCAGCTCAGTGTGATATAGAACACTCATTGTAGCTCAGTGTGATATAGAACACTCATCCTCAGATTTCAGTGTGATATAGAACACCCATTGTAACTCAGTGTGATATAGAACACCCATTGTAGCTCAGTGTGATATCGAACACTCATTGGAGCTCAGTGTAATATAGAACATCCATTGTAGCTCAGTGTGATATCGAACACTCATTGTAGCTCAGTGTAATATGGAACACCCATTGTCGCTCAGTGTGATATTGAACACCCATTGTAGCTCAGTGTGATACAGAACACCCATTGCAGCTCAGTGTGATATAGAACACTCACTGTAGCTCAGTGTGATATAGAACACTCATCCTCAGAGTTCAGTGTGCTATAGAACACCCATTGTAGCTCAGTGTGATATAGAACACTCATTGTAGCTCAGTGTGATATAGAACACTCATTGTAGCTCAGTGTAATATAGAACACCCATTGTAGCTCAGTGTGATATTGAACACTCATTGTAGCTCAGTGTAATATGGAACACCCATTGTAGCTCAGTGTGATATTGAACACCCATTGTAGCTCAGTGTGATATGGAACACCCATTGTAGCTCAGTGTGATATAGAACACCCATTGTAGCTCAGTGTGATATAGAACACTCATTGTAGCTCAGTGTGATACAGAACACCCATTGCAGCTCAGTGTGATATAGAACACTCATTGTAGCTCAGTGTGATATAGAACACTCATCCTCAGATTTCAGTGTGATATAGAACACCCATTGTAGCTCAGTGTGATATCGACCATTCATTTGAGCTCAGTGTGATATAGAACACCCATTGTAGCTCAGTGTGATATAGAACACTCATTGTAGCTCAGTGTGATATAGAACACTCATTGTAGCTCAGTGTGATATAGAACACTCATCCTCAGATTTCAGTGTGATATAGAACACCTATTGTAGCTCAGTGTGATATAGAACACCCATTGTAGCTCAGTGTGATATCGAACACTCATTGGAGCTCAGTGTAATATAGAACATCCATTGTAGCTCAGTGTGATATCGAACACTCATTGTAGCTCAGTGTAATATAGAACACCCATTGTAGCTCAGTGTGATATTGAACACCCATTGTAGCTCAGTGTGATACAGAACACCCATTGCAGCTCAGTGTGATATAGAACACTCATTGTAGCTCAGTGTGATATAGAACACTCATCCTCAGAGTTCAGTGTGATATAGAACACCCATTGTAGCTCAGTGTGATATAGAACACCCATTGTAGCTCAGTGTGATATAGAACACTCATTGTAGCTCAGTGTGATATAGAACACTCATTGTAGCTCAGTGTAATATAGAACACCCATTGTAGCTCAGTGTGATATCGAACACTCATTGTAGCTCAGTGTAATATGGAACACCCATTGTAGCTCAGTGTGATACAGAACACCCATTGCAGCTCAGTGTGATATAGAACACTCATTGTAGCTCAGTGTGATATGGAACACTCATCCTCAGAGTTCAGTGTGATATAGAACACCCATTGTAGCTCAGTGTGATATCGAACACTCATTGCAGCTCAGTGTAATATAGAACATCCATTGTAGCTCAGTGTGATATAGAACACTCATCCTCAGAGTTGAGTGTGATATAGAACACCCATTGTAGCTCAGTGTGATATAGAACACCCATTGTCGCTCAGTGTGATAGAGAAGACTCATTGTAGCTCAGTCTGATATCGAACACCCATTGTAGCTCAGTCTGATATAGAACACTCATTGTAGCTCAATGTGATATAGAACACTCATTGTTGCTCAGTGTGATAAAGAACACTCATTGTAGCTCAGTGTGATAGAGAAGACTCATTGCAGCTCAGTGTGATATAGAACTCTCATTGTAGCTCAGTCTGATATCGAACACCCATTGTAGCTCAGTCTGATATAGAACACTCATTGTAGCTCAATGTGATATCGAACACTCATTGTTGCTCAGTGTGATAAAGAACACTCATTGTAGCTCAGTGTGATAGAGAAGACTCATTGTCGCTCAGTGTGATATAGAACACCCATTGTAGCTCAGTGTGATATAGAACACTCATTATAGCTCAGTGTGATCTAGAACACCCATTGTAGCTCAGTGTGATATAGAACACTCATTGTAGCTCAGTGTGATATAGAACACTCATTCTAGCTCAGTGTGATATAGAACACCCATTGTAGCTCAGTGTGATATAGAACACCCGTTGTAGCTCAGTGTGATATCGAACACTCATTGTAGCTCAGTGTGATATCGAACACTTATTGTCGCTCAGTGTGGGATAGAACACTCATCATCATAGCTCATCGTGGTATAGAACACTCATTGTAGCTCACTGTGAGATAGATCACACATCATCGTCGCTCAGTGTGATAAAAAGCACTAAATGTAGCTCAGTGTGGGATAGAATACACATTTAGCTCAGTCTGACATGGACCACTCATTGTAGCTCAATGTGATATAGAACACTCATTGCAGCTCAGTGTGATATAGAACAATCATCCTCAGAGTTTAGTGTGGTAGAGAACACTCATTGTAGCTCAGTGTGATATAGAACGCTCATTGTAGCTCAGTGTGAAATAGAACTCTCATTGCAGCTCAGTGTGATACAGAACACCCATTGTAGATCAGTGTGATATATGAAAACTCAACCTCACAGTTCAATGTGGTATAGAATACTCATTGTAGCTCAGTGTGGTCGAGAACACTCATTGTAGCTCAGTGTGATATGGAACACTCATTGTAGCTCAGTCTGATATAGAACACTCATTGTAGCTTAGTGTGTTAGAGAACACTCATTGTAGCTCAGTGTGATATAGAACTCTCATTGCAGCTCAGTCTGATAGAGAACACTCATTGTAGCTTAGTGTGTTAGAGAACACTCATTGTAGCTCAGTGTGATATGGAACACTCATTTTAGCTCAGTCTGATATAGAACACTCATTGTAGCTTAGTGTGTTAGAGAACACTCATTGTAGCTCAGTCTGATATAGAACACTCATTGTAGCTTAGTGTGTTAGAGAACACTCATTGTCGCTCAGTGTGATATAGAACACCCATTGTAGCTCAGTGTGATATCGAACACCCGTTGTAGCTCAGTGTGATATAGAACACTCATTGTAGCTCAGTGTGATATAGAACACTCATTGTAGCTCAGTGTGATATCGAACACTCATTGTAGCTCAGTGTGATATAGAACACTCATCCTCAGAGTTCAGTGTGGTAGAGAACACCCATTGTAGCTCAGTGTGATATAGAACACCCATTGTAGCTCAGTGTGATATAGAACACTCATTGGAGCTCAGTGTGATATAGAACACTCATTGGAGCTCAGTGTGATATAGAACACCCATTGTAGCTCAGTGTGATATAGAACACCCATTGTAGCTCAGTGTGATATAGAACACTCATTGTAGCTCAGTGTGATATAGAACACTCATTGTATCTCAGTGTGATATAGAACACTCATTGCAGCACAGTGTGATATAGAACACTCATCCTCAGATTTCAGTGTGATATAGAACACCCATTGTAGCTCAGTGTGATATAGAACACCCAATGTAGCTCAGTGTGATATAGAACACTCATTGTAGCTCAATGTGATATAGAACACTCATTGTTGCTCAGTGTGATAAAGAACACTCATTGTAGCTCAGTGTGATAGAGAAGACTCATTGCAGCTCAGTGTGATATAGAACTCTCATTGTAGCTCAGTCTGATATCGAACACCCATTGTAGCTCAGTCTGATATAGAACACTCATTGTAGCTCAATGTGATATCGAACACTCATTGTTGCTCAGTGTGATAAAGAACACTCATTGTAGCTCAGTGTGATAGAGAAGACTCATTGTCGCTCAGTGTGATATAGAACACCCATTGTAGCTCAGTGTGATATAGAACACTCATTATAGCTCAGTGTGATCTAGAACACCCATTGTAGCTCAGTGTGATATAGAACACTCATTGTAGCTCAGTGTGATATAGAACACTCATTCTAGCTCAGTGTGATATAGAACACCCATTGTAGCTCAGTGTGATATAGAACACCCGTTGTAGCTCAGTGTGATATCGAACACTCATTGTAGCTCAGTGTGATATCGAACACTTATTGTCGCTCAGTGTGGGATAGAACACTCATCATCATAGCTCATCGTGGTATAGAACACTCATTGTAGCTCACTGTGAGATAGATCACACATCATCGTCGCTCAGTGTGATAAAAAGCACTAAATGTAGCTCAGTGTGGGATAGAATACACATTTAGCTCAGTCTGACATGGACCACTCATTGTAGCTCAATGTGATATAGAACACTCATTGCAGCTCAGTGTGATATAGAACAATCATCCTCAGAGTTTAGTGTGGTAGAGAACACTCATTGTAGCTCAGTGTGATATAGAACGCTCATTGTAGCTCAGTGTGAAATAGAACTCTCATTGCAGCTCAGTGTGATACAGAACACCCATTGTAGATCAGTGTGATATATGAAAACTCAACCTCACAGTTCAATGTGGTATAGAATACTCATTGTAGCTCAGTGTGGTCGAGAACACTCATTGTAGCTCAGTGTGATATGGAACACTCATTGTAGCTCAGTCTGATATAGAACACTCATTGTAGCTTAGTGTGTTAGAGAACACTCATTGTAGCTCAGTGTGATATAGAACTCTCATTGCAGCTCAGTCTGATAGAGAACACTCATTGTAGCTTAGTGTGTTAGAGAACACTCATTGTAGCTCAGTGTGATATGGAACACTCATTTTAGCTCAGTCTGATATAGAACACTCATTGTAGCTTAGTGTGTTAGAGAACACTCATTGTAGCTCAGTCTGATATAGAACACTCATTGTAGCTTAGTGTGTTAGAGAACACTCATTGTCGCTCAGTGTGATATAGAACACCCATTGTAGCTCAGTGTGATATCGAACACCCGTTGTAGCTCAGTGTGATATAGAACACTCATTGTAGCTCAGTGTGATATAGAACACTCATTGTAGCTCAGTGTGATATCGAACACTCATTGTAGCTCAGTGTGATATAGAACACTCATCCTCAGAGTTCAGTGTGGTAGAGAACACCCATTGTAGCTCAGTGTGATATAGAACACCCATTGTAGCTCAGTGTGATATAGAACACCCATTGTAGCTCAGTGTGATATAGAACACTCATTGGAGCTCAGTGTGATATAGAACACCCATTGTAGCTCAGTGTGATATAGAACACCCATTGTAGCTCAGTGTGATATAGAACACTCATCTTCATAGTTCAGTGTGGTAGAGAACTCTCATTGTAGCTCAGTGTGATATAGAACTCTCATTGTAGCTCAGTCTGATATGGAACCCTCATTGTCGCTCAGTGTGATATAGGACACTCATCTTCATAGTTCAGTGTGGTAGAGAACTCTCATTGTAGCTCAGTGTGAAATAGAACTCTCATTGTAGCTCAGTCTGATATGGAACACCCATTGTTGCTCAGTGTGATGTCGAACACTCATTGTAGGTGACTGTGGTATGAAACACTCATCGTCGTAGCTCATTGTGGGATAGAACACTCTTCATCATAGCTTATCGTGGTATAGAACACTCATTGTAGCTCACTGTGATGTGGAAAACTGATCTTCGTAGCTCTGTGTGATACAGAACATTCGTCATCATAGCTCAATGTGGTATAGAATACTTATTGTAGCTCAGTGTGGTATCGAACACACATCATAGCTCAGTGTGGTATAGAATACTCATCATCATCGCTCAGTGTGGTATGGAACACACATCGTAGCTCACTGTGGTATAGAACACATCATCCTAGCTCAGTGTGGTATGGAACACTCATCATCCTAGCTCTGTGTGGTGTAGGACAC
This sequence comes from Heterodontus francisci, assembly GCF_036365525.1. NCBI lineage: Eukaryota > Metazoa > Chordata > Chondrichthyes > Heterodontiformes > Heterodontidae > Heterodontus > Heterodontus francisci. The sequence goes on along the minus strand of NC_090394.1, from coordinate 34,184,641 downwards.
TCATCATTGTAGCTTAGTCTGATACAGGACACACATCATAGCTCAGTGTGGTATAGATCACACATCATTGTAGCTCATGTTCCCTCCGTGACACCCTGGTCCACTCCTCCATTGCCCCCACCACCTCGTCCGCTTCCCATGGCACCTTCCCCTGCAATCGCAGGAGGTGTAATACCTGCCCATTTACCTCCTCTGTCCTCACTATCCCAGGCCCCAAACACTCCTTTCAGGTGAAGCAGCAATTTACTTGTACTTCTTTCAATGTAGCATACTGTATTTGCTGCTCACAATGTGGTCTCTCTACATTGGGGTGACCAAACGTAGACTGGGTGACCGCTTTGCGGAATACCTCCAGTGAACATCAACGCAAGCTCGAGGAACAGCATCTCATTTACCGATTCGGCACACTACAGCCTGCCGGACTGATCATTGAGTTCAACAATTTCAGAGCATGATGGGCCTCCCATTTTACTTTTATTTTTATTTTATTTTTATTTTTAATATTTGTTTTGTGTGTTTATTTTATTTTATTTCATCTTAGTTTGTTCAGTTTGCTTACCTTTTTTCATGTTTGTAATCTGTTAACACCCTATCTGTACTAATGCTTTGTCTTTCAACACAGCATTAACATATTGTTTGCCTTTGCTCCATGACCTTCTGGTCAGCTACTCTGTGACCTTGTCCTATCTGCACCTTCTCCTTTTTTATCTCTTGCCCCACCCCCGCTTTACTTGCCTCTAACCTTTCACATTTCTAATATTTGCCAGCTCTGAAGAAGGGTCACTGACCTGAAACGTTAACTCTGCTTCTCTCTCCACAGAGTATTTTCAGCATTTCTTGTTTTTATTTCGTTGTTGCTCAGTGTGGTCTGGAACACTCATTGTAGCACAGTGTAGTTATAGAACACTCATTGTAGCTCAGTCTGATATAGAACACTCATTGCAGTTCATTGTGATATAGAATATGCCACATTGTAACTCACTGAAATACAGAACACACATCATCATAGCTCAGCAAGTATAGAACACATCAATCAAAATTGCAAAGCAGCTTCTGAAACATTGTTAAACCAAAAGAAGGTCTAAAGGGCTTGTGGACTGTGTGCAGATTCGTACTTATATGACCAGAATTCATGGGATCAGGTGTACGATTTAACAATATACTCATATTGCACAAGTAGACTGGCTCATCGATTACCTGTTGAAGGTCATCTACAGGAAGCATATCAACTTTAAAATCCTCATTCTCACACTCAAACTCCTTAATTTGCGCCACAGTCCAGCAAACCTTGATGCTACAGCCCAACACACACATTCCCCATCTCCCAACACACACGCTTCCCATGTCCCAACACACATACTCTCCTGGTCTCGACACACACATTCGCCATCTCGCAACACAAATTTCCCATGTCCAAAACACACACATTCCCCATGTCTCAACACACTCCCCGTATCCCAAGACACTCCCTCCTCATACCCCAACACACTCTGCATGTCCCAACACACACATTTCCCATGTCCCAACACACTCGCCATATCCCAAGACACTCCCACCCCATGTCCCAGCGGACTCCCTCCTCATGTCCCAACACACTCCCCATATCTCAACACACACACTACCCATGTCCCAAGACACTCCATCCCAAGTCCCAACACACATCCTCTTCATGTCCCAACATACTCCCCATATCTCAACACACACACTCCCCATGTCCCAAGACACTCCCTCCTCAGGTCCCAACACACTCCCCACGTCCCAACACACACATTCCCCATCTCCCAACACACTCCCCACGTCCAAAACACACACATTCCATGTCCCAAGACATTCCCTCCCTGTGTTCCAACAAACCCTCCCCATGTCCCAACACAGAGCCGCCCCCATGTCCTATGTCCCAACACAGACCTCCCCATGTCCCAACACAATCCCCATGTCCCAACACACTCCGCATGTCCCGACACACTCCCTCCCCATGTTCCAACACACTCCCTTCCCATGTCCCAACACACAGCCTCCCCATGTCCCAACACACAGCCTCCCCATGTCCCAACACACACCCTGCTCATGTCCCAACACACACCCTGCTCATGTCCCAACACACTCCCTCCCCATGTCACAACACGCACCCTCCCCATGTCCCAACACGCACCCTCCTCATGTCCCAACACACAGCCTCCCCATGTCCCAACACACACCATCCCCATGTCCCAACACACACCCTGCTCATGTCCCATCAAACTCCCACCCCATGTCCCAACGCACTCCCTCCCCATGTCCCAACGCACTCCCTCCCCATGTCCCAACACATACCCTCCCCATGTCCCAACACATACCCTCCCCATGTCCCAACACATACACACTCCCCATGTCCCAACACACTCTCTCCCTATGTTTTAACACACCCTCCTCATGTCCCAAGACATTCCCTCCCCATGTTCCAATACACTCCCTCCACATGTCCCAACACATTCCCTCCCCATGTCCCAACACACTCCCTCCACATGTCCCAACACATTCCCTCCCCGTGTCCCAAAACACTGCGTCCCCATGTTCCACTACACCCCCACACCATGACCCAATCCAGACCTCCCCGCCATGCCCCATGTCCCAACACACACCCTCCTCATGTCCCGACACACTCCCTCCCCATGTCCCAACACACACACAGTCACCATGTCCCAACACACCCCCTATGTCCCAACACACACCCTCCTAATGTCCCAACACACTCCCTCCCCATGTCCCAACACACACCCTCCTCATGTCCCAACACACACCCTCCTCATGTCCCAACACACTCCCTCCCCATGTCACAACACACACCCTCCCCATGTCCCAACACGCACCCTCTTCATGTCCCAACACGCACCCTCCCCATGTCCCAACACGCACCCTCCCCATGTCCCAACAGGCACCCTCCTCATGTCCCAACACACACCCTCCCCATGTCCCAACACACACCCTCCCCATGTCCCAACACACACCCTCCTCATGTCCCAACACACTCCCTCCCCATGTCACAACACACACCCTCCCCATGTCCCAACACGCACCCTCCCCATGTCCCAACACGCACCCTCCTCATGTCCCAACACACACCCTCCCCATGTCCCAACACACTCCCTCCCCATGTCCCAACACACTCCCTCCCCATGTCCCAACACGCACCCTCCCCATGTCCCAACACACACCCTCCCCATGTCCCAACACACACCCTCCCCATGTCCCAACACACTCCCTCCCCATGTCCCAACACACACCCTCCCCATGTCCCAACACACTCCCTCCCCATGTCCCAACACACTCCCTCCCCATGTCCCAACACACACCCTCCCCATGTCCCAACACACACCCTGCTCATGTCCCAACACACTCCCACCCCATGTCCCAACACACTCCCTCCCCATGTCCCACACACACCCTGCTCATGTCCCAACACACTCTCTCCCCATGTCCCAACACACACCCTCCCCATGTCCCAACACACACCCTCCTCATGTCCCAACACACTCCCTCCCCATATCCCAACACACTCCCTCCCCATGTTCCAACACATACCCTCCCCATGTCCCAACACACACCCTCCCCATGTCCCAACACACTCTCTCCCCATGTTTTAACACACCCTCCTCATGTCCCAAGACATTCCCTCCCCATGTTCTCATGCACTCCCTCCCCATGTCCCAACACATTCCCTCCCCGTGTCCCAATACACTCTGTCCTCGTGTTCCACTACACTCCCATCCCATGTCCCAATACAGACCCCCTGCCATGCCCCATGTCTCAACACACACCCTCCCCATGTCCCAACACAGACCCTCCCCATGTCCCAACACACTCTCACCCCATTTTCCAACACACTCACTCCCCATGTCCCAAACACACACTCCCCATGTCCCAGCACACACCCTCTCACACCCTTCCCATGTCCCACAACACATCTTCCCTACTTCTCAACACTCACCCTCCCCCGTCCCACCACACACCCTCTCCATGTCCCACCACACACCTTTCCTATATCGCACCACACGTCTACCCTACGTTCCAACACGTACCCTCCCCATGTCCCACCCCACACCCCACGTCCCACCATACACTCCCTATGTCCCAAACACACCTTCCCTACGTCCCATCACACACCCTCCAGACCACCTTGAGACTTATGTGCTATCACAACCTGATCCTAGTGTTGTGTCCTATACCCCCCTTTCCCTCTGCACCATCATCTCTACCCAACTTTCAGACCCTCATCAAAGTTTACCTCCCTCAGCTTCCGTCCTCCTTGCTCCGTGCCCATTGCTCTCCTTTTGTTAGGTGATAGACTCAATAGAAACATTGACTGCAATTTAACTTCCACAATTTTTTGTTGGGAAAATATTGTACTTCATGAGTGTGACCAACAGGAGGTGATATTGTGCCAGCAACTGTTGGTTAGTCATGATACCAAGAATGAGGGACATCAGTTCTCTGGAGAGAGTGGAGAAGCTGGGATTATTCTCCTTAGGGTAGAGAAGGTTTAGGGGATATTTAATAGCAGTGCTTAAAAATATGAAGGGCTTTGATACAGCACTGAAACAGGCCCTTCGACCCACCGAGTCTGTGCCGACCATCAACCACCAATTTATACTAATCCTACATTAATCCCATATTCCTACCACATCCCCACCTGTCCCTATATTTCCCTACCACCTACCTATACTAGGGGCAATTTATAATGGCCAATTTACTTATCAACCTGCAAGTCTTTGGCACGTGGGAGGAAACCAGAGCACCCGGAGAAAACCCACGCAGACACAGGGAGAACTTGCAAACTCCACACAGGCAGTACCCAGAATTGAACCCGGGTCGCTGGAGCTGTGAGGCTGCGGTGCTAACCACTACGCCACTGTGCCACCCCACTGTTTCTGTTTCCACTGGCCGGTGGGCCAGTAACCAGAAGACACAGATTTAAGGTAATTGCCAAAAAAGGGGTGAGATGAGAATATTTGAATGCAGCAAGTTGTGATCTGGAATGTACTGCTTGAAATGGCACCTGAAGATGATTATATAACTTTCAAAAGGGAATTGGATCTCTACTTAGAATGAAAAATGTGCTGGCCTATGGGGAAAGGGCAGAGGAGTGAGACTAAATAGATAGCTCTTTCAAAGTGCTGGCACAGGCCCAATGGGCCAAATAGCCACCTTGTGCTGTATGATTCTGTTCTGAAGCTTCCCTCCCCACATGCTTTGTGTGAATATTGCCACTAGGGGGTGTCTGAGTACAGCAATCAAACGTTAGCCAAGGCCAGAGTTCACTGCAGTCAGTGTAAGGATACACAGTCTGACGATCCTCACAGACAGAGCTACATATTGCCATCTGGTGACAGCTACTGCTATTTTACCTATGGAAATTTTATCTGCTGGTCCAAGGTTAATAACTACAGAAGCAGAAGGTATCTCAGGTGCAGCCTGGTCGCTACACAGCTGCTGTGCTGTAATCTTGACTGGGACACCAGAATTTCAGTCGGCCGAAGTGTGGCTGATATTCAGGCTTCCCAAAGAGGAGGTGACATTTTCTTGGTCTTGACCAGAGCAGGATGTGTCAACACAGTGCAAAACGATCCAATATTGATTATACGTTAAAATGATGGTATTTTTGGCTGACCTCCCACCTTGTACCCTCTGTAAACCTGAGCTCATTCAAAACTCTGCTGCTCATATCCTAACTTGCACCTAGTCCCATTCACCCATCATCCCCTATACTCACTGACCTACATTGGCTCCTATCTGGCAACACCTTGATATGAACATTTTCTTCCTTGTTTTCAAATCCCTCCTTGGCCTCACCTTTCCCTATTTCTGTAATCTCTTCCACCTTACAACCAATGTACCCTCTAATTGTTTGGGAGCATGTGATTCCTTACAGTGCATGGGTCCTTTAAATTATTTCATGAGGCTGCACATGCATGGTAACTTAGAGGGACTGACTGGTGTGTGGCCTGCATGGGAACTTCCAGGTTGCTGTGCAGCTGCACAACTTGGAGAGAACACTGCCGACAACCCTCTGAGATCTCTGTGCTCCTCCATCTCTAGCCTCTTATGTGCCCTTGATTTTCATCTTTCCACCATCGGCGGCCATGCCGTCAGCTGTCTAGACTCCAAGTTCTACAATTCCCTCCCTAAACCTCTCCCCCTCTCCTCCATTAATGCGCTCCTTAAAACATACCTCTTTGATCAAGCTTTTGCTCACCTTCTGATATCTCCTTCATTGTCTTAGTGCCAATTTTTATCTGATCACACTCCAGTGAAGCACCTTGGAAAGTTTTATTACATTAAGGGCACTATATGAATCCAAGTTGTTGTTGGTAAACAAAAGGTTAACATCTGAAATAAACATGATTTATAGCAACTTCCATTTCCATCTTATTTGCTCCATAATCATAAATCGCAACTACCCAATAAGCACATCGCCCTGTCTTAGGCTTAATCAAGGAAACAGTGCATGGGAGGGGAAAGGAAACTAAAAAGTAACAGGAAAATAATTTGATAGTGCAGGTTAAGTGGAACATTCAGAATCAGTAAAGTGTGCGAACATTGATTGTGCAGATGTGGATACAACCCAAAAACCTTGGGCTGGATATTTGGTCCCTGGAAGATGCGGTACAGGTGGTGAACCAGGCACAAAACCAAAATAGGTGTGACATACCTACTCTCCGACGAGGTCCCGCCTCCCATCGATTATTGAACAAGGCGTTGGGACCTGGATGCTGGCAGTGGCTCAGCACTTGATCATGCAAATCAGATAATTAACAGCTGTAAGTGATGTTTGTTCTCAGGCATGGGGACGGCGAAGGGTCGTGACCCCATCCTCTAGTAAGGGGTGGCACCCCACCGGGCAGCCAGTCATGGAGCTGGGGCCATTTAACATCAGTGTGTTAGAGGGCAATGAGTCAAAAAGCTGCTCAGGCAGAGGCACACACTGGCCAGTACGTGAGCAAGGGCAGGATCGAGGTAACTCTGTAGGCACTGGGTCCAAAATTCTGCCATTTGTCTCAGTATCCCTGCCCCTGTATGCTTACACATGACAGACATTATCAAATGATTTGTTCTCAGCTTGTGGGTATTGGTGGCACAGGCAGCATTTCCTGCCTGTTTCTAGTTGCTCTGAGAAGGTGGTATTGAGCTTTCCTGAGTTGCTGCAGTCCGTGTGCTGATGGTTATTTTACAATTGGTGGTATGCGGTGCCATTTCAGAAGATAGGATGGGACTGGAGCCATCTGTAGGGTCTAACAGGTAGCAATAAACTAATTCCTTTTCCTGAACAGCATTAGTGAACCAGTTGATTTTTGGCATTTCCCCTCTGGAATTTTTTTTAAAGTAGATCTACTGAATTAAATTTTACACCTTGCACTGGGGGATTTGAACTCACAACCTCTGGTTTGCCAGTTATGTACCAATACCATTATGTCACAGTGTATCCCAACCCATCTCCAACCAAAACACATCCTATGGGATGCTAGACCAGTATCATCTTCACAAACATTGTACGTATAAAGTGTTGGAAGATAGGTTTGCATACAAAAAGGCACTTCATACCCATTTAACCTCATCCACTGCCCTCACATTACAATATCTGCCTCCTTCTTTGATAAATCCCGTTGTGTTGGCCTCAACTCACCCTTCCTGGTAACCTCACATGCAACCACTCCACATGATTCACAAGGGTTTGCCACTTCCGAATCTGTCAGCCCTGCCGCAGTGGGTAGCAGTCTCGCCTCTGAGTCACAAGGTTGTGAGACTCTAGAGATGTGAGCACAAGCTGACATTTCAGTGCAGTACCCAGGGAGTGCTGCACTGTCAGAGGTGCCATCTTTCGGATGAGATATTAAATAAATGTCTGCCTTTTCAGGTGGATGTAAAAGATCCCGTGACACTATTTCGAAACAGAGCAACTAAGTTTTCCCTGGTGTTCTGTCCTGTCTTCATTCCTCAACCAACGTCACTCAAACAGATTATCGCATGCAGGTTGTGGGAGCTTGCTGTGTGCAAATTGCCTGCTGTGTTTCCTGCATCTCAACAGTGACTAACGTCAAAAGGTATTCCATTGGCTGTAAAGCACTGTGAGAAATCCTGAGGACACAAAAGGTGCTATACAAATGCAAGTCTTATTTCCAACGTAACTCTACTCAAGTCCAGTATAAAACAGTGCAGTGCTTCAGGTGACAAACACAATCAAAAACATCAATTAAACTCCAGGACAACTTCCATCTGATGCTGTTTGCTAGAAATTTATTGCTTTCTCTGTAAAACTAAAGACTAAATAATTGAATTCTGTGCTTAAAGATACATAAAAGGTATGAAATATAACTCAGAAAAGTTTACATTGAAATGAAAGTATCAAACAGGAGAGCAAGTCCATCTCCACAGAGAATGTTACACAGCATTACCACAGAGTACAAGGCCAGAGAGAGAGAGAGACAATAATTCTTTAAGGTGGGCAGCTGGGGTTGAGGTTGGAGTGTAATCTTTAGGAACAGGAATAGGCCATTCATCCCCTCGGGCCTGTTACACCATTCACTTAGACCACGAATATCTGCATCTTAACTCCATCTGCCTGCCTTAGTTCTTTAATTCTTTAGGCCATTACCTAACAGAATTTATGAATCACAATTTTGAAATTTTATAATTGACCTCCCAACCTCAACGGGTATGGGGAGGGAGTAGAGTTCCATATTTCCACAACCCTAATGGCCTTGCTCTAAATTTAAGATTGTGCCCCCTTGTTCTGGACTCCTCTGCCAGAGGAAATTGTTTCTCTCCATCTACCCTATCAATTCCTTGTATTATCTTAATCACCTCAATTGCCCCTAATCTTCTATACTCAAGGGAGTTCTTTTGAACAGTTCAGTGACACAAATTGCTTAAAATTGAGCTTCAGGCCCCATTCCCACATCACCAGACCTGCAACACACTGAAAGGGAGGAATCTGGGCCTGGTTGGGATGCAAGTGTGGTTGCAGTTAGGCTGGTAAGTTGCTTGCTCTTGTCTCGTGAGCAAGTTCTCCTTCTTCCTGTGGCACTGTTCAATCTTTAGGCAACCCAATAACAAGGGGTCGAGTCAGGAGATCCAAGGGTCACCTCTACTGAGGTTTATATGCGGGGTAATTTTAACCCAACTTTCCCAGTGGGAAACCAGTCGGATCAGGTGGAACATCAGATTTACATCCTGCCTGATACTGTTGTACAGCAACTTCAACAATGAATAACACCGGACAAGATGTAAAACCAGCATCACACTTGGTCCCATCAATTAAAATGAGCTCCTAGACTAACTCCAGCCTAAAAGGGGAAACTGGAACTTTCGAAACTTCTTCAAAGAAATCTCTTCAGCGATCTCATGACCCAGCGAAGTCACTTTCGTGCCATCGAGAAGCTCCACGTAAAAGGATTGAGGAGTTGCATTCAATTAATGATTGACGTTTTTTTCACCGGTATATTATAAGGGTGGGGAGAATGAATTAGACCACATTGCAGATGTCATTACTGGGTTGAAAGATTAATGAACATTGCTTTGCCATCCACTAATTTAATCATAAGGAGTTAACCCATTTTTTTGGCGGGTGGCGTTTGGGTGCTATCGTCTTCATTAAACTAGAGATCAATGACATTTCATATGAGTGGTTTAACAAGTTCATTGTTAATATATCCCATGCTCTTGTTTTTACAAGGGTCTGGTCCCCTAGGAAGGTGAGGTCTACTCATTGTTCCTGACCAGTTCCCCCTGTGATGCCAATTAATTAAACAATTTTAACAGTGAAAGCCAGGATGAGAATTATGCTAATCCACAATCTTTTTGATGGTTCCATTTCTTTTTAAGATAAGTGTTGCTGGTCGGAGACTCTCATTAACTAAAAGTCTCTCCAGGAGGAGTTTTTGGACAACCTGCTAATTCAGAACAGCCTCAATTAAACTCTCCCTTCATTAGGCTGACAGGGTTTGGCTAATGAGGAGCTGTTTCAGTTCACAGCAGTGATCCAGCTTCCTTTGGATAACAAGTTGCAGTCAAGCAGGAAAGTAAAAAATCCAGTGACACAGGAAGACCTCAGCATTGTCCTGACATCAGAAAGAAGCGTGCATTCAAAGCCACAAATGTTTGAATAAAAGAAAGCTTTGCATTTCTACTACAGCTTCCTCAACCTCAGGACTTCCCAAAGTGCTTTACAGCCAATTAAGTACTCTTGAAGTGTAGTCACTGTTGTAATATAGGAAACACAGCACCCAATTTGTGCACAGCAAGCTCCCACAAACAGCAATGAGATAATGATCAGATAATCTGTTTTTCATGATTCTGGTTGAGAGATAAATATTAACTCAGGACACGAGGGGGAGCGTCCCTGCTCTGCTTCCAATGGTATTGTGGAATCTTTTACACCCACCTGAGAGGGCAGATGGGACCCCGGTCGAATGTCTCAAACAAAAGACACCTCCGACAGTGTAAGGCTACCTCAGTACTGCAGTGGAGTGTCAGCCTAGCATATGTGCTCAAGTCTCTGGCCTGGGGCTTGAAGCCATGACCTCCTGACTCTGGGGCATCATTGCTACCCACTGAGTCATGACTGACGCTTAGGTAGAAGATTGGCAGAAGCCCCGAGAGAAATTTTGCGACATACTCCCCGGTGTCTACTTATCCCTCACCCAACATCGCAAAATAAAAGAGATCTGGTAATTTATCTTGCAGCTGTTTGAGGGAGTTTGCCGTGTGCAAATTGGCAATGTACAAATGACTGCACTTCAAAAAGTACTTCATTGGCTGTGAAGCAACTTGGGAAGTTGTGAGGTATCGAAAGGGGCTTTGTAAAAGCAAGTTCTTTCTTTAAGTGTCCCATTTTAATCAGAACGTTCCACTAAGTGTAACAATAAAACCTTCAGTCTGGAACGGACGTCTGATGTGCCTCTGCAAAGCACCTTTTCTACATTAAAAGATGCACCATAAATGGATAAGTTGTTTTGTACTCATCTTATGTAAGTCCAATCTCACACCTCGGTTGCGCCCTGAATGCTAGCATTTGATTTCACTGTAGCTGAGAGATAGGTTGGGGTTGAGAGAGACACCCATCTTCCTATGATTGCCCTATTCTAACTCTGCTCAAATGCTCTCTCTTGCTCTCCACAAGGCTACTTCACAGATTAATCTATTGCTCCAACCACTTTCAGCTATCATTTTTCTCACAGCTTTGAGGGGTGGCTAACACCAGATACTCAGCAAGGCCAATGGTAAGAAGTGAGAAAGGGACATGCCAAACTTTTGCCAATCTTCCTGCACTGTTCAACCCAATGAAAAATAGCTGATTGGTCCTCACGCTCTGTTGGCTGTACCAAGTTTTTTTTAAATTATCTTTCTTTAAAATGTGGTTGAAGTGTTTTGTAGAGTTGTCTAATTTCTTGGGCTTGTTGCAGGCCGGTGATAGAATTTGCCTTTGAGGCATTTTATAAAGGTCATTCCTCTAAGCTATGGTGCTCAATACCTCCCTCAGCTTCACTTCCCTCTTCAACTCCCTCGATTCATCCAATCTCTTCCTCAGTTCCCTCAGCCTTCCCCTCCTCCTACATCTCACAAGCTTTTAAAACCCAAGCTTAATATCCCCTAACTTCCCCCCTGCCGCTACTGTTTTATAACCTTGGTGGCGTCCTCCAATCTGACCCTTGACCCTCTTAACTTGGTCTCAATTTTTGCATTAAAAAGGGTGGCCGGATGAAAATGAATCTTGGGGGGAAATATGCATTAAAAAAATGACAAAACTAAGCATTTAGCATTATGCTGGACAAGGTGTGCAAAGGATAATCCCTTTGTCTAATCCATCATATTGAACCTGTAACTGGGTAGTATCCTGTCTTGTAAATACTTCCTGAGTCATCGGAGAGGGGCTGATTATTCAGAGGTCTCACTGTGGAAGAAATTCCAATGTGTGTGAAGTCAAAAGTCCATCAGATGCTAAAAGGAGCACATTCTGCACAGTAAACACACTAACCTTACACAATTAGAAACTATTATTTGCTCCCCTTCCCGCCCCTGGATATATTTGTGCATTTTAAATTGCACGCAGATATTTAATATGACCACCCCACCACTGCCCCCTCAAAAAAGAAAAGAAAAATCAAGTATGTAACAGTGATCACTGTGGCCAGAACCTCCACTGATCCTAGCGCAGGTGGAAATCCGTGGGTGCTCGCTGTTGTATTCGCTCCACGTAGTGCGGCAGTGGGTTCTCTTTGATATACTTCTGGAGGTACCAGCAGGTCAGGTGAGCTCGGAGATCCTCCTCAACCACAAAGTCCAGGGCGGCCTAGGTAGAAAGAGCACAGCTGGTGAAACGGGCTGGGAACACGGCGCAAAAGAAACAGAGAGAGTAAACGGAAGAAGAGGAAAGAAAAAAATTAATGAACAAACTTGTCATAAATATTTGAATAAAAGAAAGCCTTGCATTTATATAGTGTCTTTCACAAACTTGCAGATGTCCCAAAGCAATTTACAGCCAATGAAGTACTTTGGAAGTATAGTCACTGTTGTAATGTAGGAAACAGAGCAGCCAATTTGAGCACAGGAAGCTCCCACAGACTTGATCATTTTTTTAAAGTGATGTTGATTAAGGGATAAATTTTGCCCGGACACCAGGGAAAACTCCCCTGCTGTTCTTCGGAATGGTGCTGTGGAATCTTTTACCTCCACCCGAGAGGGCAGCAGGGCCTCGGTTTAATGTGTCATCTGTGTGACAGCACCTCCGACAGTACAGCATAATCATAATATCATCACAATCACCAGCCAACTGCATTTGTATGACAGAGACATCGTTGTTTCTAAAACAGCTGATCTATCAGCACTAACAGAGACAGAAAAGAGAAAATAAAAGATGGAAACTGTTATTGTGTAAAGGGATACATTGGATTATGGATCACAAGCTAATGTGTGGCATAAGATCACATAGCTCAATAAACACAAGTCGGACTTGTTAATAATTAAAGAGTGGGTCTGATTCGTAAGTAGCCAACGCACCAGCACGGACGGGGGTTTATTCCTCATGTGCTTATCTAGCTTCCCTTTAAATGTATCTATGCTATTCACCTCAACTACTCCCTGGAAGCAACTTCCACATTCTAACCACTCTCAGAGTAAAGAAGTACGTCTTGAATTCTTCATTGGATTTATTAGTGACTATCTTATATTTATGGCCTCTAGTTTTGGTCTCCCCCACAAGTGGAAAAATCTTCTCTATGTCTACTTTATCAAACCTCTTCATAATCTTAAAGGCCGCTATCAGATCACCTCTCAGCCTTCCCTTTTCTAGAGAAAAGGGCCTCAGACTGTTCAGCCTTTCCCGATAATTATTACCTCTCACTCCGGTATCATTCATGTAAATCTTTTTTGCATCTCCTCCAGAGTCTGTACATCCTTTTTGTAATATGGAGACCAGAACAGTGCGCTGTTCTTCAAGTGTGGCCTAACCAAGGATCTATACAAGTTTAACATAATTTTCCTGTCTTTCAATTCTGGGCTTGATTTTCAATGTGCGTCGGGAACACAACACCCAGATCATTTCTGGGTCCCGATCTCACTCGCTATCTGCAAATGTAGATTACCTAATTGGGCTGTAGGTGAGCTCGGTGCCCAGTTAGTGGCACAAGCACTGCCAGGAGATGGGAACTGACTGCTGAGTGCAATCCTCAAAGGCAGACTGGGCTTGCCACTGCCTTGCAAAATACAGGAGGCAAGAGATCAGAGGGCCAGCAGCCTCAGGGTATACAGAAGTGACCAAATGGCCAACGAGAAGGTTCTACATCCGCTCTGACACAAGAACCCTTTTTGCCAACGCATTTTCTTCACCATTAACATGACTTGATGGCTTCCCACATTGCACCCGAGCTGTGCACCAGATTGTTCAGGTTCGCCGATCTGCGATTTCAAATTGCCTTCTGGGCCCCCCCGGCCCATTAACAAGCTCCTCAAGGAGCTTAACAGGCAGTTAATTGGAGGTGAGGGGGTTCCCGGCTCCCCCCACCACCCCCTTGCTTTGAAAATAGCAGCGTATCCATGAGGCATTGGAACCCTGACAGGCTATCCAGGAGCCCTATTTTCAAAGTGTGCTTGCATCAATGTCGTCTTGAAGGGTGTTTGAAAATCCTGGCCTCTTTTTCTCTAGAAGTGAACCCCAGAGCTTTGTTTACACTTTTTTAAGGCTTTGTTAACCTGCATTGCTACTTTTAGTGAGCTGTGAAGGGGTAACTCTAGATCCAGTCACTTTTAGGTTGTGCAGGAAATCCATCAATATTCTTGTGTTCTTTCACTTTCCCCAATTCTACTGCATAATATCCATCACTAGAAAATTAACAAGGATGCTCCTTAATGGAATTCAGATTCTGAAGGACTATACAGTCCTTAAATACTCAATGAATTCAAATAACTCAATTTTTGAATATTAATGAAGGGTCCAAGTTAATCCATAAGAAACTGGTTAAGTTACTGGAATTTTCCTACAGGACAAATGCGACCTAGTTTTACCCATCAGCTCTTGTGGTTTCATGTCCCCGGAAAAGATATCAAATGACAGGGATCAGCTGTCCGATTGGAACAATTTCAGCACTACTGGGTTCATTAATTACAAGCCTATCTACACCAGAAAGGATTGACATCAATATCCCACTCTTTGAGCTTCTGGGGATAGTCAGATTTTATTCATTCCTGCCTCTTCCATTTGCTCCCTCCTGATCTTTAAAAGGTGCTGATCTGGCTGCACAGACATCGGTTGAGAATCTCATTAAGTGCCTCTCGGCCTATACCCAGCCCTAGCGGACCTGTTTCACAATCTAGTGAAGCTGTGGCTCAGTGCGGAACACTCACCTCTGAGTACCAAGGTTGTGTGTTCAAACCCCATTCCAGAGACCTGAGCACAATAGCCAGGCTGACAGTCCAGTGCAGTACTGAGGGAGTGCTACATTGCCAGAGGCATTTCTTTCAGGTGAGACATTAAAGCAGGGCACCTTATGTTGACCTATAAGATCCTGTGACACTATTTCGAAGAAGAGCAGGGGAGTTTTGTCCACTGTTCTGGGAACTCCCTCAACCTACATTACTGAAAACAGACTATCTGATTATTACCTCATCGCCATTTGGAGGAGCTTGCTGTGAACAATTTGGCTGCTGTTTCTCCTGTATTAAAGCAATAACTACACTTCAAGAAGTACTTCATTGGCTGTAAAGTGCTTTGGAACGTCCTGAGGTCGTGAAAAGCTCTATATAAATGCAATTCTTTCATTCATCCTTGAAGAAAAATAAATGAAACCTTCCCCATATCACTATTTTGCAGTGAATTATGATGATCTGGGATGCAGTGCCTGAAAAGGCAGTGGAAGCAGGTTCAATAACTTTCGAAAGAGAACTGGACAATACTCGCAGAGGAGAAAATGTGCTGGGCTATGGGAAAGTGCAGGGGGGCTGGACTAATTGGATTAATTGCACAGATAAGCTGAATGGCATCCTCCTGTATGATTCTATGAAATAATAAATGTAAAAGAAACAATTGGTAGGATCGTAACCATTCTTCACACCTCACTCTACACAGCAATACCCCTTTAAGGAGTGAGTCTTAAATACTGAGTAGACAACATGTCAGTCTATTAATGAGAGCTGTAGATCATCTTCCTCAACCTCCTCTGTCTCTCTTTCTCCCACACACACACACACCAGTTGATTGTTGTTAATAAAGGGCATTTATTTCATAGACCAGGTTTCTGGACCACTGCCATTACATAAATCCATGTGTTTTACGTCTGCCTGCTGAATACAGCCCAGGCCTGAATACCAGCACAACATTGGCATGGGTTTTGCAAAACTTCCAAGGAATTCCACAAATGTGCAACAAACAAGCTCCCAATTTCAGCTATCCATCCCAAGCCAAGTTTAACCATTTGAGAGCTTCACAGTCATTGGTAGGGCTTATTTTGTTTTGGCTTTTTCCCCACTCTTTCCAAATCATTGCTAAATGTTTTCCTTTGTCCACTGTTGCCAAGAATTACTTTTTCTTTTTCTTACCGATTCACCTTGTTTTAACTCAAGATGTATTACACTAGCTGGGAGTGGGTGATCTTCATATTCCAATGCTCTGGACTAGACAGGTAGGAAGTGGGTTACTGATGACAGCAACAACAACAACTTGCATTTATATAGTGCCTTTACTGTGGTAAACATCCCAAGGCACTTCACAGGAGCATTACGTAGGGAGATATTAGGACAGGCGATCAAAAGCTTGGTCTAAGAGGTAGGTTTTAAGGAGTGCCTTAAAGGAGGTAGAGAAGCGGAACGGTTTGGGAAGGGATTTCTACAGCTTAGGGCCTAGATGGTTGAAGGCAAAGCTGCTAATAGTGGGGCAAAGGAGGTGGTTGGGGGTGGG
Organism: Heterodontus francisci; assembly: GCF_036365525.1. Taxonomy (NCBI): domain Eukaryota; kingdom Metazoa; phylum Chordata; class Chondrichthyes; order Heterodontiformes; family Heterodontidae; genus Heterodontus; species Heterodontus francisci. The sequence continues at coordinate 34,168,218 of NC_090394.1, read as the reverse complement.
GGGGTGGTGTTGATGTATAAGACAACAGGAGGTATTCAGTGCAGTACTGTTGGAGTGATTCACTGTGGAAGGTGCCATCTTTTAGGTAGCATGTTAAACCGAGCCCCTGTTTGCTTGCACAGGTGAATGTAAAGGATCTTGTGGCACTGTTCACTGTCAGGTGGGGCAATTCCCCTACTGTGCTGACTAACATTCCTCCCTCAGTCATTGCCATTAACAAGATTAACTGGGCACTGATCTCAGTTGCTGTTTGTGGAAACTTGCTGTGTACAGTTGGCTGCTGTGTTTGCCTACTTAGCTTTCACACTTCCAAAGTAATTTATTGCTTGTGAAGCATTGTGAAATGTGATGATAAGGTGCTACATACAGACAAATTCTTTCTTTCTAAATAAAGAACTGGCAAAGGGGCAGAAGGCAAATAATCCTGCAACAGAGTCTTTCCTAAGATAGTTGAAGCCCCTTTGAACATCAGGATCACACTATAGCTGAAATAATTTTGCCTCGATACTATTTCCAAAGTAACCACCCCCCTTACCTTTGAGAGATTCAGTTTAACATCTCAGCTGAAAGATGGCATCGCCAACAGTGGAGCACTGCATCTTGTACTGCGCTGGACTGTCAGCCTAGATATTATGCTCAAGTCTCTGGAGTGGAGCTTGAACCCACAACCTTCTGTCTCAGAGGCGAGAGTGCTGCCCACAGATCCACAGCTGGAGTAGGAGATGCATTCTGTGCCCATTTCCCAGTCCTGATGCATAGTGTTCAATGGCATCTCAGTAAATATTTCTCCTCCCCCAATAATTAATTCAAGGTTAATTGACTTTCCCCAGCATGACTTCCATGCGAGTGGCTACCCTTGCTAATAATGGAACCTTCATGGCTTAGTGTAAATGGTCACATTGATTGAAACTTACTTGTCAATCCCAAAACATGAGCATTAATATGTGCAATTATTCAATAGAATGTGGCAACAGGAACACTACTGGTCCCACACACTGGAATGATTTTAATTGGGTTGGAATGAATCTTATTAACATTACGAACAGGATGAAGCAAAGCAATTCTTCTTGGTAAAGTGGCACTCAAGGTGACAAAAGAACATGCATTTACACAGTGCCTTTCCTGACCTCAATACATCCCAAAATGCTTTACAGCCAATGAAGTGCTTTTGAAGTGTAGTCCCTGTTGTAATGTAGGGAATTTTTCCAGCCAATTTTCGCACAGCAAGCTCCCACAAGCAGCGATGTGATAATGACCAGGTAATCTGTTTTAGTGATGTTGGTTAAGGGATATATTATGGCCAAGCCTGAGTAAATCAGGAGTTTAAAAAAAAGACAGCTGAGCTGCCCCTTCCCAGTTAACTTCGGCTTAATGATGTGTCGATAAACTTCCTGGTTTGAGGAAAACTGCCTTTAAGAAAAAACAGGATGACTACGTGATTCCAACAGAACAAAATTTATGCCTTAGGCTGACTGCTCAGGCAGTGAGATACAATTTTCATGGAACTATTTCAGATCCTCAGACAGCCAATTCACAACACCCTCCAACAGATGTTTTGCTTTAAGCCATGTGCTACAGAAAATCCTACAGAACAACAAGGGTTACCTTAGCAACCATGCTGCCACCAATCAACAGGAGGCCTCAACTAGCCAATTACAATGATCACTACAGTCATGACAACAAGAACAGAACCAATGTTTTTTATCTTAATACTTCGAGAATAGGTCACCTTTACTCAGAGATCTGTAGAAGCTGCCTTCAGTTCACCTCACTTCTCCTGCTATTTCCCATGATCTAACTGCGAGACGGATGCTTTCCCCTTTTTTTGGATGGGATCCAGTTACCTTAAAAATTAGCATTGAGGAGAAACCAGGTGTCATAGAATTGTACAGCACAGAAAGAGTTTATTCGTCCCATCATGACTGTGTTGGCTCTCTGAGTTATCCAATCAGTCCCATTACCCTGCTCGTTACCCATAGCCCTGCAAATTTTTGCTTTTGAAGTATCGATCCAATTCCCATTTCAAAGTTACTACTGAATTTGTTCCCACCACCCCATTCAGACAGTGCATTCCACATCATAACAATTTGCTGCATACCATTCATTTCCCCTCTTTTGCCAATTATCTGAAATCTGTGTCCAATGGTTACTGACCCCCTGCCAGTAGAAAAGGTTTCTTACCATCTACTCTGATCAAAACCTTTTATAATTCTGAAAAACTTTATTAATTCTCCCTTTAATTTTCTCTGCTCCAAGGAGAACAATCCCAGTGTCTCCAGTCTCTCCACAAAACTGAAGTTCCTATTCCCTGGTACCATCCTAGTAAATCTTCTCCCCACCCTCTCCAAGGCTTTGACATCCTTCCTAAAGTGTGGTACCCAGAAGTGGACAGAATACTCCAGCTGAGGTCATAACCAGTGATTTGTAAAATTCTACCATAACTTCCTTGCTTTTGTCTCAATTTATAAACTCCAAGGATCCCGTATGCCTTTTCAACAGTATAATCAGCGTCCCGCCACCTTCAGAGATTTACATAGGTGTTCATATTGAGCCAATCTCTGCAACAAGTGTGTAAAGTCGCAAAACAAGCCTCGGGCACGATGCTGCCAGTTCACCAACATACGTGTACCTTCGCCATAAGTTTTGCTATTCCTCTTCCTCTATAGGCATCGGGAACCTCTGTGTGCTGCAGATCAATTGTTTTCTTTCCCACGTACTCGTATAAAAGCACTGCCCGTTCGTGTGAACCTAGAAAACAGGAAACAAGGTGGATTGGAAAATGATCAGCAATACTAATGTGTTGATGCCACTTGCACTATTGGATGAAATATGCACTTTGCATAGTTCAATTAATTTTGCAAGAAGATGCTTCTCCTGTTTCATTCTTAAACCACCAACGGATACCACTCCCAACACCAGTGTCAGAGCTGGAACTACCAGTTCTCTAGTGTTACACAGACACAGCCCAGGTTTCGAAGAACAATAATCTACAAATGTACCTCTGGGTGTTTTTCAAAGTTCAGGTGGACACAGTATGATCATTTTATTAACATGCATTCTCAGGATGTTGGCATTGCTAGGAAGGACAGCACTGCCCATCCCTTGCTGCCCTTGGGAAGATGGTGGTGGTGGGCCTTCTTCATGAACTGCTGCAGCCTGTGTGGTTAAAGAGCTTTCACAGTGCTGTTAGGCTAAGAGTTCCAGGATTTTGACCCAGCGAGAAAAAGACAGACTTGCATTTACATAGTACCTTTCACGACCTCAGGATATCCCAAAGCACTTTGCAGCTGATGACAAACTATTGAAATGTAGTCACTGTTGTAAGACCATAAGAACACAGGAACATAAAAAATAGGAGCAGGAGTAGGTCATTTGACCTTTTGAGCCTGTTCCAACATTCAATAAGATCATGGCTAATCTTCTACCTCAATGTCATCTTCCCATACTGTCCCAGTATCCCTTGATTCCCTTAGTATCCAAAAATCTATCGATCTCAGTCTTGAATATACTCAGCAGCTGAGCATCCACAGTTTTCTGAGTTAGAGAATTCTAATCCTTTGAGTGAAGAAACTTCTGCTTATTTCAGTCCTAAATGGCCGACCCCATATTCTGAGACTGCGACCCCTAGTTCTATACTCCTCAGTCAGGGGAAATCTCCTCCCAGCATCAATCCTACCAAGCACCTTAAGAATTTTATCATGTAATGAGATCACCTCTCATTCATCTAAATTCTAGGGAATCTCTCTTTGTAGGACAATCCCCTCACCCCAGGAATCAGTTTAGTGAACCATCACTGCAAGCCCTCTAAGACAAGTATATCCTTCTTAGGTAAGGAGACCAAAATTATACACAGTACTCCAGGTGTGGTTTCAACATGAAAGAACAGTGAACAATGTCTAGGTTGGGATGATGTGTGACTTGGAGGGGAACTTGCAGGTGGTGGTGTTCCCATGTACCTGTTGCTCTTGTCCTTCTAGGTGGTGGAGGTCACAGGTCTGGGAATAGCTTTGGAAGAGCATATTTTTGCTGAAATTCTACTTAAAACAGTGACTACACTTAAAGATTAAACTTTTGGGATGTCTCGAGGTCCTGAAAGGTGCTGTATAAATGCAAGTTATTCATTTTTTTTCTCTCAGTTCTTCCCTGCCACATCCACATTGGCATTTAATCCAGCAATATTCCCTGATGATATCAATGAGCTCACTGCAGAAACTAAAACATTGGAGATGACAAGTTCTAGTTGGTTGTTAATGCTGGTCGCTCAGAGACTTTTTTAAAAAATAAATGATGAGGTTATTATTACATACACGGGGATGGAATGGTCAGCACTATATCTCTGATGTAAAAGTGGGTGGTTTCAGTGAGAGAGTGCAGAGAACTGGCAACCCTCTATAGATGCTGGGGACAGGGAAGGGGAAGGGGCAACGAAGATCCAGCTGCCATCTGTAGGTGTGCTAATGGTACAGATTCTCTTTACTTTCTGGCCAGTAGCTCTCTAGCTCCATAGCCAGCTGTTTAACAATCTATTCTTTAGTACTGTGGAAGAAATCCAAATATGTGGTGAACCTCAGATTTCACTTGTGTGTAAAACTTCTGGCAGTCTCAATTGGAAAACAATCTTTCCGTTCAATATATTCAAGCTGGGCACAAAAACCTGCCAATTTTTAGGCACACTTTGGACTGAAGCTGCTGCAGGTCATTTTATATGTTTTATATATGCACACACACAGGATAGAAAGTCAGAAAAATCTAACCATTAAAACAGTCTGTGGAAGGCTTCCCTGGTGCGGAAATAAACTCAGGATCAGTTACTAAACTGCACATTAGCAAGGTCCTAGCTTTGGTCTCCAATTTGTGTTGATTTAGTTGGCTGGTGGTTAATAGTGGAGATGCTACAATCTGCCTCAGTGCCCCAAGAGTTGGAGGGGGAGTGGGAGAAATCAGCCAGAGTTCCCACCCACAATCAATACCCAATGACCCTGCATTAGCAATGCACTTGCGTGCCAACTGTGGCTCTGTTGGTAGTTCTCTGGCCTCTCGTGTTACTAGGTTGTGGGTTCAAGTCTCACTCCAGATACTTGGGCACATAATCCAGGCTGACACTGCCAGTGCAGTGCCAGGTGCTGTCTTTCAGATGCGATATTAAACCGAGGCCCCATTTGCTCTCTCAGGTGGACGTATAAGATCCCATTGCACTATTTTGAAGAATAGCAGAAGAATTCTCCCTAGGGAACTAGCATCCCTTAACCAAAAAAATAATTATTTGGTTATCATATTCTTGTATGTGGGATCTTGCTGCTGGCAAATTGGCTGTTGCTTTTTCTACATCACAACAGTGTCTACACTTCAATAAGTATTTCATTGGCTGTAAAGTGCTTAGAAACGTCCTGAGGTTATGAAATGCACTGTAGAAATGCAAGTCTTTTTCTTTCTTTCAATCAGAATTCAATGTTTTGATAACCTCTGTTGCGGGGCTTGAACAGCTGCACTCTGTTCCCTATCAGGAAGGTGCACACTGATGCAGCAAAGTGACTTCTTTCATTTTGAAAGTCAGGCTAAAATGCAATTGCTAACTTTAGCGTCACAGAACCACTTGCACCATTTTTTAATGATTTTCTCAATGCACCATTGCCACCACTATGAGGATGAGAAGGCAATCTGCAGCTCTGCATCTGACCAATTGGAACCCTTAATGATTTACTCACTCATTATTAATAGAATCTTTGTAAACCACCTAACGATTAAAACCTCAAAACAGAGAAATTCCTCACCTCCTTCTGTCTGCCCTTCTTCCTGCAAGCTGAAAGCTCATGCCTACCATCACCCCACTGCTAGTTTGTTCATTTCTAATCTCTCCTAATGCTTTCAATACTGCTGCTGTTATTTTGCATTGTGGGTTTTGGCCTTTCAAAGAATGAAAGAAAAAAACTTGCATGTATATAACATCTTTCATGAAATCAGGACATCGCAAAGTGCTTTACAGCCAATAAAGTACATTTTGAAGTGTACTCACTATAGTAATGTAGGAAACACGGCAGCCAGTTTTCACACAGCAAGGCCCCAATAACCGCAATGAGTTAAATGACCAGATAATCTGTTTTTGGTGATATGGTTGAAGGATAAATATTGGCCAAGACAACAGGAGAACTCCCCTGCTTTTCTGCAAAATAGTGATGTGGGTTCATCTACACTTACCTAAGAGAGCGGGGGTCAGTTAGCTTAGATGGCTAGAGTGTGCTGTAGAATGACGCTAACGGCACGGGTTCAATTCCTGTGCCAGCTGTGTTAGTTCATGGAGGCCTGCCTCCTCGCCTTGCCCCTTGCTTGAGGAGTGGTGACCCTTAAGCGATACATCACCAACTGTCCCTCTCTCATGGGGAAAGATGCCTATGGTCCTTTGGGAGTACAGCTAGAACAACAACCTTAGACAGCAGACACTCAGTTTAACACCTCATACAAAGTTCAGCACCTCTAAGTGCAACACTCCCTCAATACTGCATTGGAGCATCAGCCTGGATTACATGCTGAAGTTCTGGGAGTGGGACTTGAACTCTTGACCTTCTGACTCAGAAGTGAGAATGCTTCAGCCGAGGTTTCTCAATCTAAAATATCTCGCTGGTAAAATCTTCCTCATTATTGACAGCAGGTCTTATTGCTGCTCTTGTTTTTCAGTTTTTGTGCTTGCTGTAATTAACATTGATTAGAGAGCAGTCCATTTGACTGTCTCTGAAATAGCAAACATCGAGACAGATATTTTGAACTAATTCGAAAACGAGGCCTTTAGGTAAGGCTTGAACATTTTTCCATACAAAACACCACGGATGGGAATGGCAAAAGTTTTTAAATGTCATTTTCTGACCATGGCAAGACAAGATTTGAAGAGGGTTTTCTGCAATGTTTTGACTTTAGAGAGACATGTAAGAAAGTCACATCTGTTAAATTCCTAAGATACTTTGACCAGCATTGCCAACTCAGGTCGAATGTATTCCAGGAAATGTTATCACATGATCTTCTGCTTCCTTCTGCCCTACCCCCATTCTCCCACCATTGGTTGCTGAACATGACCATCCCTGCAGTACCCTGCCTTCCCATGGCCAACTAGAAAGTGAATAGAGTCTTTATTATCTGATTGGGTGATTCTTGACCATCAGTCAAATATCTCCAATATGTCTATAACTGATAAACAGAAGTATTCAAAGAAAATGAAATGTACTTTTTTAAAGTCCCTATGGTTTTTTCCCCCTGGTGTTGGCTTGCAGCAGTGTCCTGGACAGGAGATTAAACTTCAATACCTGGAGACTCTCGGCCAATTCTGCAGGGTTGGCAACCCAAATCCAGACGGTGAGTGTTGTGCAAGAGCAAGTTGGCCTTCATTGCGGTCAGGAATTGGTGTCTGCAATTACCTCTCCCCTCCCCCCAACATGATGCATGTTCCTGGTCCTGTACAGCCTACTGGAGAGGCATTGAGAGGAGCCTGGTCTTGCAGTGCAGGCTGAGGCCTGCGGACTGATCCTCACAGTTCACTCTCTGATGCAAGGGATGGCCTGGAGAGCACTAGCCGCACCGGACATCTGTTGCATTCTTAACCCCCTTCTCCCAAGTATGGATATGTAGACGTGAGGCAAGGACAGGATTGGGTCAGCTGCCATGTTCAAACTCCACCCTCACCGCCCTTGTGATCAAATATTCTTTCAACTGCGTCTGTCCAAGCCCCTTCACAGAGAGAAGGGCACTTGGGTGTGGGGTTGCCAACTCTGGTTGGATGTATCCCTGGAGATTTTATCACTTCACCTCCCACCTCCAACAGCCCCGCTCCAATCAAACAGCTTTCCCTCCATCTCCAATATTTTTATAACTAATAAAACAAAATGTTTAAAGAAAATGAAAAAAAAAACACACTTCTTTCTCTTTTCCCCCAACATCCCTTGATTTTTCTCTGGGGGGTGGAAGCAGCAGCATCCAGGAGATTAATCTTTATTTCTGGGCAGTTCTGGAGCATTGGCAATCTTGCTCAGTTGAGGTATCAACCAGGGGTGCCTTTACCCCTGGAACCATAGCCTATCAGGTCAAAATGAGGTGATTCGACCAAGGTATGGACACCTTACAGGTAAACCAGATCCTCTCCAGATAATGGTTCACATGTTGCTACTCCACCAGGGTCAGCCTTGGCTCGCACTCTCATAGGTACAGCCCCTCGAGTCTGTTCCGCTATTCAGTTAGATCGTGTTGATTTTTTACTTTAACTCCATTTATCTGTTTTGGTTCTGAATTCTTTACTATCATTGTCTTGCAAAAATCTATCAATCGCAGTTTTGAAATTTTCAATTGACCTCCAGCCTCAACAGCTTTTTGGGGAGATTTTGGGTTCAAGATGCTTTCCAGAGACTTTAGCAACAAAACCTAGGTTGACAATCCAGTGGAGTACTGCATTATTGGAGATGCTATCCTTTGGTTGAGACATTAAACTGAGACTGCGTGAGCCCTCTCTTGTGTGCAAAGAAGAGCAGGGGAGTTCTCCTTGTTGTTCAAGTTAACATTTATTCCTCAACCAACATCACTAAAGTACAGATTATTTGGTCACTGTCACATTGCTTACTGTTTGTGGTAGCTTGCTGTGTGCAAATTGGCTGCCACATTTCCCTACATTACAACAGTGATCATATTTCAAAGTACTTCATTGGTTATAAAGCACTTTGGGACATCCTGAGGTTGTGAAAGGTGCTACAGAGATGCAAGTCTTCCTTTTTCTTTCTATTCCCAGTCAGAATCAAGGATGGTGAGCAGGACCAGGAACCCTGGCTGACTATTTTGTCCCGCAGTAGTTCAGTTCCACACGAATTCTATGCTATACCAATGGGCAGCTGAACAATGATTTAATTTTGACAGAGGGGGATCATATCCTGACCGAGTGGGTTGCCAGGCTCCTCCTGTAATGACCACCAGAAGTGAATCAGCATGGATCCCTTTTCTCACCCTGTGGTAAAGCATCTCTGGACATTTGTTGGCAGGATGGAGATTGGGATCTTGCTATGCTGAGTAATGCAGGTGTGAATTCCACACCTAATCACTCTGAATGCTTACCCCCAGAACCTCCAGTAGCCGCAGTCAGTAATCCTTACAATGGATATCACCATGCAACAATTACATGGAGTTTGCTGCCCATGTGCATCCAACATGGAGGAGCTGTTGACTCCGTGGTCAAATGTGCTGCCAATTGTATTTTCAAAGGAATAACTTGCACTTATATAAAGACTCATCATGTCTCTCAGAAATGGCTCAAAAACACCTCAAACATCATGAAATGCTTTCAAGTGCAGTGACTTTTGTTTGTGATACTGAGCTATTTAAAACAGAACCAGCCTGATACAAACCTTTGCATCCTATTTTAGCTCAGCACTATATCCTCTCCATCACAAAGGCTGCTTATGTCCGCCTCTGTATCATCACCCATCTCCCCCACTGCCTCCAGCCCATCATCTGCTGAAACCCTCATCCATGACTTCCAGACTCAACTACTCCAATGTTCTTCTGATCAGTTTCTCATCTTCCACCCTCCATAAACTTCAGCTGAACCAAAACGCTGCCCATAATATCTTCACCTGCCCAAATCCAGCTCATCCACCACCCCTGTGCTCACTGACCTGCATTGGTTCACATTCCTCCAAAACTTGAATTTTAGAGTTTTCATCCTCATGTTCAAATCCCCTCCAAGGCCTCACTCCTCCTTATCTCAGTAACCTCCACCAGCCCTACAACATTTCAAGAACTCTGCATTCCTCTAATTCTGGTGCATTCCCTCAATCCCTTTGCAGCACCATTGGCAGCTGTGCCTTCAGCCGTCTTGTTCCTAAACTCTGGAATTCCCTCCTTAAAGCTGTCTGCCTCTCTCACTTCCTTTAAAACTCTTTAAATCAAGCTTTTAGTCACCTATGCTAATATCTCCTTTCGCTCAGTGTCAATTTTTGCCTCATTAGGCTCCCATGCAGCGCCTTGGGGCAGAAGCTGATGAACGAGCTGCTGCTGATCAGAGTTGTGGCAGGGGAGGTGTTAAGAATGGCCTCAGCACTCCAAGGACTGGGGCAGGACTGGCCGATGAGGTGCAAAATCATCCAAGGTCCCTGTATCCGACGACTATCCAATGAGCCCCTTGCTGGAAGGGTACCAATTGGATGAGGGCAGCAGCAATGAAGCTCCCCACCCCCACCCCACAATCTGCCCAGCTTCTACAGATGCAGTGCTTCCAACTGGCCACTTGATTGAGGTACTGGAGAGCAGGCATCCTCCTTGTAGTTGTACCCCAATAGGAGTCCCCTGGGATGAGGACTGTCTGCATATCCACAATGCCCTACATAATTCAGCTTCCTCCTAAGCAAGTTCCCCTCACATCCCCCACTACTACCCCAGAAGATCACGTTCAGTTCAGAGCCAGGCTCTCAGCAGGGCGTGCAGCTTAAACTTTATATAACTTGACAATGCAGTTCGCACAGGCCAAGAGGGAAGTCCATTTAAAAGGCACGGTGTACAGATCACATTTTTGCACCGAATTGTAGGATAAACCAAATTAAATTTGGGAACGACTCCCTTTCTGCGGGAAATATAATTATGACGAGTTGCAGGCAGGAGTCAAAATAGGAAACAACAGGAGCAAATAAAGGGTTAACATATCGGCCCGTGGGGTTATAAATAGCTTGGTAAAAACAAATAAGGTGTATAACATTTTTTAAGTACAAAATGACTTTATGTTTCCTACGCTGGATTTTTTTTTTGTTGCCTTGCGGAGATTGGGGGTGGAAAGAAGGATGTTTGTCGGAGAAGGCGTTTGCCCTTTTAAGGAGCATAATCTCCCTTTGGTTGAAAACAAAGGTGAGAGACACTGAGAGGATCTTTGCTGCTTACCGTTCAACCGGACTTGGAACTGTCTCCTTCTGCGGTCGTGGTCCACTTTAATGGGACAGTTGTTCTCATCTTGCACTGGGATTGCGTTGGACTCGGCCATCTCCGCTTGGAGCCAGTGTTTTCCTCTCTCCTTTAGGGTTTCATGTTCACCGATCGCTTCGGGAAACTGACATAAACATTGCCACAGGAAATCAGCTGTGAAACCACGTGCGGCACCGGGAGCCAATCCCCCGCTGCAAACTGTTTCTGAGACATTCCACGCCTACCTTTTACATAGCTGGGGTTTGCTGGCTTCACAATCACAAACACTCACACTTAGGTACAAACACATTCTCTCTACCTCGCTTTCTCTCACACATAGTTACACTTTCACTCATTCTTACACTTATGTACATGCACACACTCATCTACACACACATACACATACGTGTACTCACATTCTCACACGCACTCAGCTATACACACACGTACACACTTTTGCAGACACACACATACATACACATACACTCACTCCGGCATACTCATGCACAAATTTATAGATTATACATACACAATCCTTCTTGCACACATGCTTTCTCATACATGCCTCACATACACAAAAAATACACGCACAGATGGAAACTTTTAATTTACCATGGAGGGGTTCAGCTTTCTTATTGCAGGTATTTTAGTCCATGAGGCTTCTCAGAAGCTGAAGTTTTATAAGGAAAATGAAAGGGGGTCTTTATTATTTTTGCTTGCTCAAAAAAAACGAATCAAAAAAAGAATGAAAAGCAAGAAATAGAGGAAAAGACAGGGTGTTTTGTAACATACCCGCGTGTTACTGCTGGCATCACCCCAGAGAAAATAATGGATAGCTATATCTGATTGACTGTTTCTTCCTATCCCCTCTACAAAAGAAGAAATAACTTGCATTTATAGAGCACCTTTCACAACCTCAGGATGCCCCAAAGCATATTGAAGTCAATGCAGTACCTTTTGAAATGTAATCACTATTGTAATATAGAGAAGGTGGCAGCCAATTTGTGCATAGAAGCTCACACAAACAGTCTCAAGCATGTCAGGAAATCTATGGCCTCTGACAATGTGTTGGATTATCTGCAACTGAGATAAATGTTCCGTGTGCATGTATATAAAATTCAGCAGGGTATGCTTTGTTCTCGATTTTCACCAATCATCCCTAAAGCAATGGGCGAGGTGCAGTTTCACGAGCACAGGCACCCTTATGCATCTCGTATAAGTGACAGTTAATGTTATTAGGCTATTCAACTGAGGGCAGCATCAAACCCCAGTCTGATCCAGTCCTCACCCAGTGTTCATGTACACACACACAAGTTTTACACTTTGCATTACTGGCACAGAAATACTAGTTGATTTTTCTACTCTGTCCATACTGTGGAACTTATCATCCACAGTCATATGTAGGGAGTTCCCCAGACATTTCTTTTGTGTGACTGACTGCGGCATGCAATTTACATGAAAGATCTGATCTGTGAGTGGCACAGCCTTAGATATTTCACTCAGCGGAGGAATGCAGGGGGTGGGGCCCTTCTGCAAGGATGTGCCCTCATCGCGTTTAATAATACTTGTATATGCACTTGAAGTGCCGTAACCTACAGGGTTGTGGACCAAGATGTTCTAGTCCAGGAAGCCAGTTGTGAAGGATAGAACTGGAGCTGAGCTTTACACACTTTTATAAGCATTTATTTACTGAAGTACACATTACAAGCATACATCTCCTAACCCAAAAACCATTGTTTCAGTCTGTGTCTATTTATAGGGGCTTAAATTAATGCCCACCACCGGCATACAATTAAACACAATTAATATACAATTAACGGATTCCCTCTCTTTAAATAAAAATTAAAGTTTATACGTACAATCAAAATTTCAAAACAAATTAAATCAAAAACCTCCATATTCTGTACAAAGCATTACATTGTGAGACACCCCTCCTCTAGGAGCCCTAACAATTTCTTTGTACTTACATTTCTTTTTGTGAAACAATCAAACAGATGAGCAAGACAATTTTATGGTTTTACACCATGTGAATTTGCACTGAAAAGAGTGATTCTTGCTGCTATTGGTCGGCTACTTATGTTCTGTGATAGGTTCAAGACAATGGCCTACTCATCAGTGATATCTGGCCACTCCTATTCAAGAAACACCTGCTTTGCAGCCAATATTCCCTGATAAGAACAAATAATATGCATTGACTCACCACGAGACACAAGTAGCTGACCAATAGCAGCAAGAACAAGAACATGCAATGACCTATCAGCAGTAAGATCCTGCACATATTCCCATTCTCCACCACATATAAACCCACTGTTTACACCCATTCCCGTTATTTCTACAGACGATGGGCAGAGTATGCTGCCTGAAATGTTGAAGCTTGCCAGTTCTTCTAACAACTCATTTTTCAAGGAAACAACTGCTCTTTTCAGAGCAAATTATCATGATATAAAACTGTAAAATCGTCTTACTCAATGTTACCACTCTCGCCATGAAAATCTTTAAACAACTTTTAATCAGACAGTTGATGACATGCATCCACCCATCTAATTTCAGAGATTTCCTTTCTCTCCAGCAAGGTCAAAAAGTAACCTTTTCTCAGTCACATTTTTCATAAAGTGTACATTATCCTACAATGAACAATAATCTACATAATTTTCAATGGTATACAATCTTCAGTATGTCCATTGTAAGAATCTTACTTAAAATATTTGACAAATAGAATCCCATATCCACTGCCTCTACAAGAGCTAGTGTTTCAGCAGCCAAAGTACTTATAACAACCCTTTTTCCCTTTTTATTTTCTTAGCTTCACAAGCTAAAGACAACTTCTCCTGTTTTGACCCATAAGAAATGTTATGAAATAGCTGCACTCGAATACCCATCAGCAAAATTAGCATGTGAAGCATCACATTTATCCAGATTTAATATTTTTAATGTTTTATTTCCCTTTAAAACATTCTTGACCTTAGGGTGTTTCATTATAGTGCTTTAATCCAACAAGTCAAACTTGCATCTGGTCTAGTCTGAGTGCCCAACCATTCAACAGACCAATCAAGCTTCAAAATTGATCTGTCTCTTCTTTACATATAACATCATCTTTCTGTGAGGACCTAGCACAATTAACCAAGATTGGAGTAACACTTTCTAAATAGGATTGTTGAATTAAAGTTATTCCAGACCTACGCTGATTGATATCTAAACTAATATATTTAAAAGCGCCACAAGCCTGACTCCCAATTTTAAATTCTACACTAATCTTATTAATAACACATTTCGTAAATTCTGCAGTACCGTCCCATAAGAAATCATCAACTTGGATCATGAAGATGCGTAAATGTTTTCCTTTGTTGTACCAATAAAACTCGCCACTGGTATCAGACCCACCGGCCGTCCATGTCTCCGCTTTAAAGACGTCTGCAAACGTGACATGAAGTCCTGTGACATTGATCACAAGTCGTGGGAGTCAGTTGCCAGCGTTCGCCAGAGCTGGCGGGCAGCCATAAAGGCGGGGCTAAAGTGTGGCGAGTCGAAGAGACTTAGCAGTTGGCAGGAAAAAAGACAGAGGCGTAAGGGGAGAGCCAACTGTCTAACAGCCCCGACAAATAAATTTTTCTGCAACACCAGTGGAAGAGCCTGTCACTCTAGAATTGGCCTTTATAGCCACTCCAGGCGCTGCTCCACAAACCACTGACCACCTCCAGGCGCTTCCCCATTGTCTTTCGAGATAAGGAGGCCAAAGAAACCAATAAAACATTGCGAGATCTGCTTTTAGTTGAACATAACCTATTTTCAGCAAAACAGATCTCACCGAAAAATACCATACCCTGGAAGCATCATTCAGGCCATAGACACATTTGTTTAGTCTCCATAGTTTTCCTTCTGCATCTGTTTCCTTTTTGGGTGGTTTCAGAAACACTTCTCTTTGAAAAGTATCGCTCTGCAGAAATGCGACTTTTATGTTGATTGATCTACACTCCCATGAATATGTGGCCAAAAGAGTTTCAAAAAAATTTCAAGATTACTTTTCCAACTGTGGGAGAGTCCACTCTAACATTTGTATCACTCCGTCACTCTTCAAAACTCTTAGCAACTAGCCTCGCTTTAATCTTATAAGTCCCATCTGCAAGGACATTTTCAGTATAAATCCACCTATGTGGCAAAGCTGGTTTCCCCTTATCTGATACCTCAGAATAAACTCCAAACTCTTTCCAGCTATTTAACTCCCATTGTTTTGCATCTCTTGTTAGTTTATCCTCAAGTTTATTGACAGCCACCAAAACTTCACAATGATGAGGACTTCTGCTTCTTGTTCTTTTCCAAGATTGTTCTGTCGCCTTTATTTTATTGTGTAATCTATTCAAGCTACGGCTTCTACTTGCACTTTTATGTCTGTGAGGACTACTACTGCGAGATTGCCCTCTTGCACTATTGAAGTGCCTTCTTTGGTATATGACTGTTTTCTGAAGCAAGGGTCACTTCCGGATGCACTATCAGTGCTTACAATATGCTTTCTTACTCTCCACTCTTTCACCCCAATCCGACCTCACTTCTTGGCCATCATCCTGAACATTCAACCAATATTTAAACTTGCCAGTCACTTTTCCTATATGTTCCACAATTGTTGCATCCTTTCATTCACTAGACCCCTCTGGAATACATGTCATCCGAGAACCTGCACTGGGAAATTGACCTTTGAATGTGATAGCTCTGTCCTGTGTGTCCTGATCACCCACATTACCACGCTCCTGCCCTTGATCTACCATATTCTGTTCCTTAAGACCTTCATCACAAAAGTGCCTCTTTTACTTCTAACAGCTGCTCAGAGTCTGAGATTTTGTAATTAATTGAGATTAATCATGAGGAATGAACCTTAACAGTTTGATTGCCATATCCGATAATTACTGTCTTACCATCACAACCTATACCTTACCAGGGCTTTTATTTCCCTATGACTCTTTCTTTTATAAGACACCAAATCTCCTGAATTCAATTCTGTCTTGGATGGTCTTATATTATACCTCAGAGCTCTCTGAATTTTGTCTGAGGCCTCAGCCTTGATGAAAGCCCATCTTCCTTCAAGTAAAGCATTCACAAGTGCAGAAAAAATTGAACTAATTGTCGTACCTTCTACAGCATAAGGACTATTGCACAGCACAGAAGGCAATTTGGGACTAATAGACTAATCAATAGGGACTATGCCCTCCAATTATCTGGACTGAATTCTTTGCATGAACCACCCATGTCAGGGCGGTTGCCAACTTGCAGTCTGGTTGATCAGCTAAATTTTTATGCAGTATTTCATCAATCATCGCATGATTCCTTTCACAGAGTCCATTGCTGAAAGGACTTTCGGCTCTGGTATTCATGACCATGATGTTGTCACATATGTCTGAACATGTCATTAGCAAATTCCCCTCCATTATCAGTCACAAACTTCACTGGTGTCCCTAGTCCAGTCCCTATCCATTTCTCCATGATTTTGTCTATAATAACCCTTTCGTCCTTACTAAGTATTATTGTAGAAAGACTAAATCTGGTCACCAGGTCTACAAAATGTAGAAAGAAAATATTTCAGTCTTTGTTCCATACCTTTAGATCCATGGCAACTACATTGTTAAAGTCACATGCCAATAGAAGGCTTACAATTGGGCATGGCTGCGACCTCCAATACCTTTTGCAGATTTCACACTTCTCACTAATCTCTTCTATTAGTCTCATATACTCTTCATCAATCACAACTGCATCTTTTAGCAGGATTTTTAACCTTTGACAAGTAGGTTTAGAAAATTTTCTATGTAACTTTCAGACAATTTGCTTTGTTTCTCTGATTCTTATCACCGAGAATCATAGAGTGGCTACAGCACAGAAGGAGGCCATTTGGCCCATTATGTCTGTGCTGGCTCTCTGTAAGAGCAACTCAGCTAGTCCCTCTCCCCCACCTTTTCCCTGTAGCCCTGCAATTTTTTTTCTCTTCAGATAATTATCCAATTCCCTTTTGAAAGACATGATTGAATTTGAAACCACCACACTCCCAGACATTACGTTCCAGATCCTAACCACTCACTGTTAAAAAAGTTTTTTCCTCATGCTATTAATACTTGTCTAACACTCTGATGAGAAACAACAGATTTTATAAGGCAATACAATAATGTACTAACTGCGTAAACTGCAGTTCCACTGACTTTCCAAAAATAATTGCCTTATCCTGTTCCATGTCAAGTTTCATTTATGTCTTTTTCATAGAAGGTTTACTCAATAGCATAGGTATCTCACTGGAGACTGCGTCAGTACTTATTACCAATGGAACTTAATGACAAATACGCTCTCCCAGTCCCAATACCAATGAGGTATTTGTCCAGACCTTTTATAAAGCTTTCAATCAATGTAGTATTGAGTGCTTTATGTGGGTGTCTATTGCTCCCAGCAGAAAATAAAGGTCACGTTTGCATCTAGAAGAATTTGCTAAAATTAACTTTAAGCCAATAATGCTGCACTAAGTGTTATACAAATCTAGCTTTCAATGGACCGAATTAGTCAACTGTCATTCAAACCCAGTCCTACCTGTCCCTTCTTTATGTGTCAGTAGGTTTAGGTGCTAGCTGGGAGCAATTGAGTACTTTCTCTCCCAGGAACGACATATTAACAGGATAGTAACTTAGCCCAGTTCATCCTCTCAGCTGAACTGACTGGTGAGTGTTTGTCTGAGAGTATGGAAACTGGATTTCACATTTCATGGAGGATTAGAGAGTCAAAATGAGTCAGTTTGAAATCCAAGTTCCATAGGATCATAGAAATGTGCAATAAAGAAGGAGGCCATTTGTCCCATCATGACTGTGCTGGCTATTTAAAAACGCAGTATTGCTCAGTTGCACATCCTCCCTTTTTGTCCGTAACCCTGTAAGTTCCTCATCCTCAAGTCCCTGTTCAGCTCCTTTTTCAAGATATTTATGAAATAAATTTCTGCCACCTTTTTAGGCAAAGTGTTCCAGATTCCGGCAACTCTCTGAGTAAAAGAAAATGCAACTGCTCTCTAGATCTTTTACCAATGATTTTGAATCCATGATCCCTAGTTATTGACCCACTCGCCAGAGGGAATTTCTTTCCCTATTTACTCTATCAAAATCTCTCATCAAGGAGAACAGTTTTAACTTTTCTAACCTCTCCTCATAACTGAAATACCCCATCCCAGATAAAATCCTGGTAAACCTCCCCTGCACCCTTTCTAAGGTCTTTCCATTTTTTCTGTAGTGTCGTGCCCAGAATTGTTCACAATACATCAGCTTAGGCCTAACCAATGATTTATAAAGTTTGATAGGAAATATCAGAGAGTCAGATATTTTGTATTATGCTTTATATGATAGTGACTGAGATTGGACGGCAGGGGTTAATAGACTGCAAGTGAACCGCAGAATGCCAGCAATCTTGTCGTCAGTAATGAAATTCTGATAGCTCCATTCTAATGTTGCACTGCTGCCAACACCAAATGAAATGTTAAACCAAGGTCTCATCAGATAGTTCAGAAAGATCACTAGCATTTTTCACTTTGTCAGAGGTATTGTCCTCTGAACACTAAACCAAGGTCCCGTCTGCCTGTTCCAATGGTTATGGGCTGTTAAAGATCCGCATGACACTATTCCAAGATGATCAGGGAGTTTATTTGGTTTTTGTCAACCAAAAGAAAAATAGGCAGATTAACTTGTCGTGCATCTCTTTACTGCTTGTGGGATGTTGATAGGAGAAAGAAACAGATGGAGGTCAGCCGATTGAGGGCTGGATCCCGGGAGAGGAAATGTGGAAAAAGAAAGAAAAAAATAGGGACTGTATGACATTACTCAGGGTTGGAGTGACCTCCTGAACTTGTTTTGATTACCTAAGAGTGCTGGAGAACTCTCCTGCTCTTCTCTGAAATAGTGCCATGGGATCTTTTACATCCACTGGAGCAGGCAGAAGAGGCCTCGGTTTAACATCCAAAAGACAACACCTCCAACAGTGCATCACTCTCTCATTACTGCACTGGGATAATGCACTTGAGTCTCTGGAATGGTGATTGAACACATGACCTTCTGACTCAGAGGCAAGGGAATGTTACCCACTGAGCTGCAGCTAAGAGTAAAACTAAATAATAAGATAATTCTGAAAAATGTGTTGGGTGTTTGTATGTCACAGCAATAAAGCAATTCTTGATTTCAGAGCAGCTATATTACAGTAAAATACATGTTCTACTCAGTGGCAGGATGTGTGAACTGAAAACAATCAAAACCGGTTAGCCCAGGAAAAATTGAGTTTCGCTGGTCAAGCCAGCAATCTATGGATTAATACAATGTGGATTTCATGTTATGCTGTTCTGTGGGTGAAAGAGTGAATTATGGAGCATACCTGCACAGTAATTAGCGCAGACAGACTTTGGAAAGGGAGCTGACTGTAGTCTCGGCCCTTCCCACATCAAGACAGTGTGAAGAACCAACTGATAACAGCAAATGTACTGTTGATATACATAACCGGAGTTTGATTAAACTGCATGGAGTTCTGGGAAAGATGGGCAAGGATTTGTGTTACGGTCACGTGGTGAGATTTGGGTGGTTCCCACTGTTCAACTCCCCATCTGACCGCTTTAGTGTTCTACTTGTCAAATAAACAGACAGCGAAAGGTTTTCTTGTAGGTTTGAAAACAGAAAATCAATTGTTTATTGATCAATGCCCCCATCCCGATATTGTCACAACTGCATCCACTCACGCATGCGCACACACACACAAAGAGACAGATAGAAAGGGAAATAGGGGAAAGTGCTTTTTAGTAGGGGGAGGTCATGATATCCTGTTGAATTCTCTTGGAGATCCAGTTCTCATTGGGTGCAGGCCTGAGATGATTGTAGATTTCTCTCTTGATTGAAAACTCAGTTGAAGACAGTGGATCACTTCTTGTTCACTGCTATCTAGTGTAGATGTAGGATTCTATAGCAGGGCACGTGCCTTCTGGTTTGTTGGAAAACAAGCTGCTGGATGATATCTTTCTTCTCTCTCTTTCCCTGGAGTCTCTCTCTCTAGGCTTCTTTTTTTGAAGGTCAAGCTGTGTCCCTTCTCACCTCCTGGTAGGAGATGCTCTGATCTCTCCCTGTGATGATTGCACAATGGCCCAGGATGTGGCTACATCACACATTCTTTGTTTCAGAAGAAGATATTCAATTCTGGAATGTTTCAGGATGGGTGTAGGATGGGTTCAATTGACACCTCTTAGCTTTGAAGATTTGTCCTTTGTCCCTGTCAGACAGTTTGAATACACAAAGGACAAGCCTTTTTTCTTCAGTGGCCATTTTTGAATACATTGTTCACTTTTTAAACGAAAGGTTCATTTTTTAAAAGACAATGTCATTTTTTATAACTTTTCAGACTTAGTGCATAATTTGTATCATTGCACTTCTTGTGTGCGTGACAAGTGCAAAATAGAAAAATGTTTTAATTTAGATAGTGACTCTTTTCTGAATATTGAAGTGATGCAGAATTGGGAAAAATTAAAATGATCCCAACTTAGGCTTATATAGAATGTAGCCTTAAGTAGTCAGTTGTCATATTCCATAAGTATTCCTATGAATATGTAATTGCAAAAACTTTAGAATAAAAATATCACAGATAAATTCCTTGATAGGATTTTACTTACAAAATACGATACTAAAGCATTGTCCACAATTTTCTGATATATTGGCAGTTGCCAAGGTTCCTTGCCATCAGTGCATACTTGGAAAATTATTTTCTGTGTAGCAGCTTCTGCCTTCAGTTCTCTCTGTATATGTCTGCTCAGGCTGCTAACCTAATCAATTTTCACAAAGCATAGAATTTACAACACAGAAACAGGCCATTTGACCCAACCGGTCTATAGTAGTGTTTATGCCCCACATGAGTCTACTTCCACCCAACTTCATTGAACCCAAACCGTGTATCCTTCTATTCCTTTTACCCTCATGTGTTTATTCAGAACAACAACCAACACATTGACAACATGTATGCTAAACAAAAACAGCCAAGGGTCAAATCCACATCCCAAGAAGGTTATACCATAACAAGATCTGGAAGGGATGTCAAACCATTCAAACCACCAAAATGATACATGGACTCTTAAGCTTACGCCCTTGTCAATTTCACCATCTCTATCTTGTAAATTTTATAATCTCTATCCCTGTATAGCTAATTTTGATATTATCCAATTTTATGTATTTTTAATTGTAGTGTACGAGACATCTTTGGAAAGAAAGGGGATGTTGTATGATCGCTTTAAGAGTGATAT
This sequence comes from Heterodontus francisci, assembly GCF_036365525.1. Taxonomy (NCBI): domain Eukaryota; kingdom Metazoa; phylum Chordata; class Chondrichthyes; order Heterodontiformes; family Heterodontidae; genus Heterodontus; species Heterodontus francisci. The sequence goes on along the minus strand of NC_090394.1, from coordinate 34,147,025 downwards.
CCATTTAAGAACTCAGTATGCTAATGAGTTAAGTAGCAGGATGTAGTTATGTGACTAGAAGCCATAGTCTCTCTGCACTGTAACAGCCTAGACAAAAGTTCTGTACATAGTTTGTTCTGTATTATGTGTATTCATTTAGCTGTAAATAAACCTTCTCGAGATCCTCAAGGAACTGGAATCCACGTACTTCATTGTGTTGCTTAAGGTAACACAAATAAACTCATGACAGCAGCAAGTTCCATATTTTCACCACTCTCTGGGTAAAGGATTTTCTTCTGAAATCCGTATTTGATTTCTTGGTGACTACCTTATATTAATGGTCTCTAGTTTTGCTCTTCCCCGCAAGTGGAAACATTCTGTCTGTACCTATTCAATCAAAACCTTTCATGATTTTAAAGACATATATTAGGTCACCCAATAGCCTTCTCTCTAAAAGGAGACCCAGCCTTTTCATCCTTCCCTGATAAGTATAGCCTGTATATTTCAGAAAGCCAGATGGTGAAGGATAGAACTGAAGCCATCTTTACACACTTTTATAAGCATTTACTTACTGACATATACATTACAAACAGAGGAAACCCAACAAACAGTTTTAGTCTGTTCCTATTTGTAGGAGCAGAAGTGAATCCCCAGGTCAAGCTCAGCCCCTGCATACAATTAAATACAATTCATATACAAGCAACATAGCCTCACGTTTCTGGTATCATCTTGTAAATCTTTTTTGCACTCTCTTCAGTAGCTATATATTGCTTTTATAATATGGCGACCAGAACTGTATACAGTACTTCAAGTGTGATCTAACCAAGGTTCGATACAAGTTTAGCAATAACTTCTCTTCTTTTCAATGCTATCCCTCTAGAAATAAACCCTAGTGCTTGGTTTGATTTCCTTAATTCCCTTATTAACCTACATAGCAACATCTGGTGATTTTTTTGTATTTATACAATCAGATCCTTCTACCCCTTTTAGATTCTTATTTTCCAAGTAATATGTAGCCTCCTTGTTTTTCTTACCAAAATGTAATACCTCACATTTTTCTGTGTTGAATTCATTTTCCAATTATATGCCTATTCTGTAAGTTTATTAATATCTTGTAATTTGTTTTAGTCCTCTCAGAATTGACTATCGATCCCAAATTGGTGTCATCTGCAAATTTAAACATTGCGTTTTTGCATTAGAAGCAGTTCAAAGAAGGTTCACTCGACTGATTCCTGGGATGAGAGGGTTATCTTACGAGGAAAGGTTGGACAGGTTGGGTCTGTATTCATTGGAGTTTAGAAGGATGAGATGTTATCTTATTGAAACATTTGAATCCAGAGGGGACTTGACAGGTGGATGCTGAAAGGATGTTTCCCCTGATGGGAGAGACTAAAACTAAGGGACACAGTTTAAAAATAAGGGATCTCCCATTTAGGACAGAGATGAAGAGAATTTTTTTATCTCAGGGTCATGAGTCTGTGGAACTCTCTTTCCCGGAGAGTGGTGAAGGCAGGGTCATTGAATGTTTTTAAGGCAGAGGTAGACAGATTCTTGACAAACAAGGGGTATTGGGGGTAGGCAACAAAGTGGAGTTCTGTCCACAAGCAGATCAGCCATGATCTTATTGAATGTCGGAGCAGGCTCAAGGAGCCGAATAGCCTACTCCTGCTCCTAGCTCGTATGTATGTTCAGATACCTTTGGGAGTTCTGATGAAAGGTCATCAATTTGAATCATTAACATTGTTTCTCCCTCCACAGATGCTGTTAGACTTGCTGAGTATTTCTAGCATTGACATATTGCCAGTACCTGCAGAATTTTGCTTTTGTATTAAAATTAGGACTTATTAAAGTGTGCTACAAGTTTTGCTACAACTGAGTAGAAGTGCTTGGATACTGTGTTGGATAAAATAGAGTGTTCCATTTTCCCAGCAGTGAAATAATCCGTCAGAGCATCATATCTCGATTAGTATAAAAACAGAAAATAAAGAGCTGCCCTCATGGCTAGGAATGATTAAATCATTTTGTACAGCTCTGTGTTTCAGTGGGTTTGTGCAGCTCTGTGTTTCAGTGGGTTTGTACAGCTCTGTGTTTCAGTGGGTTTGTGCAGCTCTGTGTTTCAGTAAGTTTGTACAGCTCTGTGTGTTTCAGTGGGTTTGTGCAGCTCTGTGTTTCAGTAAGTTTGTACAGCTCTGTGTTTCAGTGGGTTTGTACAGCTCTGTGTGTTTCAGTAAGTTTGTACAGCTCTGTGTGTTTCAGTGGGTTTGTACAGCTCTGTGTTTCAGTGGGTTTGTGCAGCTCTGTGTTTCAGTAAGTTTGTACAGCTCTGTGTTTCAGTGGGTTTGTACAGCTCTGTGTTTCAGTGGGTTTGTGCAGCTCTGTGTTTCAGTAAGTTTGTACAGCTCTGTGTTTCAGTGGGTTTGTACAGCTCTGTGTGTTTCAGTAAGTTTGTACAGCTCTGTGTGTTTCAGTGGGTTTGTACAGCTCTGTGTTTCAGTGGGTTTGTACAGCTCTGTGTTTCAGTGGGTTTGTACAGCTCTGTGTGTTTCAGTAAGTTTGTACAGCTCTCTGTGTTTCAGTGGGTTTGTACAGCTCTCTGTGTTTCAGTAAGTTTGTACAGCTCTGTGTGTTTCAGTAAGTTTGTACAGCTCTCTGTGTTTCAGTAAGTTTGTACAGCTCTGTGTGTTTCAGTGGGTTCGTACAGCTCTGTGTTTCAGTGGGTTTGTACAGCTCTGTGTTTCAGTGGGTTTGTACAGCTCTGTGTTTCAGTGGGTTTGTACAGCTCTCTGTGTTTCAGTGGGTTTGTACAGCTCTCTGTGTTTCAGTAAGTTTGTACAGCTCTGTGTGTTTCAGTGGGTTCGTACAGCTCTGTGTGTTTCAGTAAGTTTGTACAGCTCTGTGTGTTTCAGTGGGTTCGTACAGCTCTGTGTTTCAGTGGGTTTGTACAGCTCTCTGTGTTTCAGTGGGTTTGTACAGCTCTCTGTGTTTCAGTAAGTTTGTACAGCTCTCTGTGTTTCAGTGGGTTTGTGCAGCTCTGTGTGTTTCAGTAAGTTTGTACAGCTCAGTGTGTCTGTACAGCTCCATCTGTTTCAGTGGATTTGTACAGCTCTGTGTTCCAGTTGGTTTGTACAGCTCTGTTTCATTGGAATTGTACATCTCTATGTGTTTCAGTGGGTAAATAGAGCACTGTGTTTCACTGCTTTGTATATCTGTGTGTTTGTATATCTCTGGATGTTTCAGTGGGTTTGTACAACTGTGCAGCTTTCAGTAGGTTTGTACAGCTCTGTGTGTTTGAGTGGGTTTGTACAGCTCATAGAGTCATACAGCACTGAAACAGGCTCTTTGGCCCACCAAGTCTGTGCCGACCATCAACACCTATTTATACTAATCCTACATTAATCCCATATCCCTACCACATCCCCACCTTCTCTCAATTCTCCGACCACCTACCTACACTAGGGGCAATTTACAATGGCTAATTTACCTATCAACCTGCAAGTCTTTGGCTGTGGGAGGAAACTGGAGCACCCGGCAGAAACCCACACGATCACAGGGAGAACTTGCAAACTCCACACAGGCAGTACCCAGAACTGAACCCGGATCGCTGGAGCTGTGAGGCTGCAGTGCTAACCACTGCGCCACTGTGCCGCCCCCAACTCTGTGTGTTTGAGTGGGTTTGTACAGCTCTGTATGTTTGAGTGGGTTTGTACAGCTCTGTGTGTTTCAGTGGGTTTGTGCAGCTCTGTGTGTTTGAGTGGGTTTGTGCAGCTTATATGTAAGGTAAAGGTCTGCAAAGGAAACCCGATCGAGCCCGAATGCCTGACCCAGAAGTGCAACCCGACACATGTCGTCGGGGGTCGGGTCGGGTAACAGGCCTTCACCCTGTACTGATGTACAGGCCTGCTACCCAACCTGACCCTACAACATGTGTCGGGTTCCGGTCGGGTCGCACTTCCAGGTCCAGCATTCGGGCTCGGTCGGGTTTCCTTTGCAGACCTTTACCCCCACCAACCTCTGGGTGAATAATTTTTTTCCTCATCTCCCCTCTAATATTTATACCAATCACTTTAAATATATGCCCCCTATGCCCACTGACCTCTCTGCTCAGGTAAATAGGCCCTTGACATCCACTCTATCCAGGCCCTCACAATTTTGTACATTTCAATCAAATCTTCCCTCAGCCTTCTCTGTTCCAAGGAGAAAAACCCCAGCCTAACCAATCTTTCCTCATAGCTGCATTTTTCCAGTCCCCACAACATCCTTGTAAATCTTCTCTGTACGCACTCTAGTGCAAGTACATCCTTTCTGTTATGAGGTGACCGGAACCACACACAGTACTCAAGTTGTGGACTAACCAATGATCTATGCAGTTCCAGCATATCCTCCCTGCTCTTATATTCTACACCTTGGCTAATAAAGGAAAGGATTCTATATGCCTTCTTAATCACCTTATCAACCTGTCCTGCTACCTTCAGGGATCTGTGGACATACGCTCCAAGGTCCCTCATTTCCTCTACACTTCTCAGTATTCTCCCACTAATGGTGTATTCCTTTGCCTTGTTTGACCTCCCCAAATACATCACCTCACACTTCTCTGGGTTGAATTCCATTTGCCATTTTTCTGCCCACCTGACCAGTCCATCAATGTCTTCCTGCAGGCTACAGCTATCCTCCTCGCTATCTACCACACTGCCAATCGTTGTGTCATCTGCAAACTTCTTGATCATGCCCCCTACATTTACATACAAATTGTTAATATATACCACAAAAAGGAGGGGACCCAATACTGAGCCCTGTGGAATGCCACTGGAAACAGCTCTCCAGTCACTAAAACACCCGTCAACAATTACCCTTTGTTTCCTGCCACTGAGCCAATTTTATATCCAGCTTGCTACATTTCCCTGGATCCCATGGGCTTTTATTTTTTTAACCAATCTGCAATGTGGGACCTTGTCAAAAACCTTGCTAAAATCCATGTAGACTGTATCAACTGCACTACCCTCATCTATCATGTGGGTTTGTGTAGCTCTAGGTGTTTCAATAGGTTTGTGCAGCTCTGTGTGTTTCAGTGCATTTGTACAGCTCCGTCTGTTTCAGTGGGTTTGAATAGCTCTGTGTGTTTCAGTGCATTTGTACAGCTCCGTCTGTTTCAGTGGGTTTGAATAGCTCTGTGTGTTTCAGTGGGCTTCAATAGCTCTGTGTTTCAGAGGGTTTGTACAGCTTTGTGTGTTTCAATGGGTTTGTACAGCTCCATGTGTCTCAATGGGTTTGTACAGCTCCGTGTGTCTCAATGCGTTTGTACAGCTCCATGTGTCTGTGTGTTTGTGCAGCTCTGTGTATTTTAGTGGGGTTGTACAGCTCTGTGTGTCATGGTAGGTTTGTGCAGCTCTGTGTGTCTCGGTAGTTTTGTACTGCTCTGTGTGTTTGTGGATTTGTACAACTCTGTATTTTAGTAAGTTTGTACAGCTAGGTGTGTTGCAGTAGGTTTTTATAGCTCAGTGGTTCAGTGGTTTGCACAGCTCTGGGTGTTTCAGTAGGTTTGTACAACGCTGTGTGTTTCAGTGGGTTTGTGCGTTTCAGTGGGTTTGTACAGCTCTGTATTTCACAGGTTTGTACATCTCTGTTTTTCATTAGGTTTGTACATCTCTGTTTTTCATTGGGTTTGTACATCTCTGTTTTTCATTAGGTTTGTACATCTCTGTTTTTCATTGGGTTTGTACAGCTCTGTGTATCTCAGTTGGGTTGTATAGCTCTTTGTCTCAGTTGGTTTGTACAACTCTGTGTGTCTCAGTGGATGTGGACAGCTCTAGGTGTTTCAGTAGGATTGTACAGCTCTGGGTGTTTCAATGGGTTTGTACAGATCTGTGTTTCACAGGTTTGTACATCTGTGTTTTTTATTGGGTTTGTAAATCTGTGTTTTTCAGTGGGTTTGTACAGCTCTGTGTATCTCAGTTGGGTTGTATAGCTCTGGGTCTCAGTTGGTTTGTACAGCTCTGTCTGTTTCAGTGGGTTTGAACAGCTCTGTGTATCTCAGTTGGGTTGTATAGCTCTGGGTCTCAGTTGGTTTGTACAGCTCTGTCTGTTTCAGTGGGTTTGAACAGCTCTATGTGTTTCAGTGGGCTTCAATATCTCTGTGTTTCACTGGGTTTGTACAGCTTTGTGTGTTTCATCGGTTTGTGCAGCTCTGTGTGTTTCAGTAGGTTTGTACAGCGCTGTATGTTTCAGTAGGTTTGTACATCTCTGTGTTTTTCATTGGGTTTGCACAGCTCTGTATTTCATTGGGTTTGTGAAGCTCTGTGTATCTCAGTTGGGTTGTATAGCTCTTTGTCTCAGTTGGTTTGTACAACTCTGTGTGTCTCAGTGGATGTGGACAGCTCTGGGTATTTCAGTAGGATTGTACAGCTCTGTGTGTTTCAGTGGGCTTCAACAGCTCTGTGTGTTTCAGTGGGTTTGTACAGCTCTGTGTTTCAGTGGGTTTGTACAGCTCTCTGTGTTTCAGTGGGTTTGTACAGCTCTCTGTGTTTCAGTAAGTTTATACAGCTCTGTGTGTTTCAGTGGGTTTGTACAACTCTGTGTGTCTCAGTGGATGTGGACAGCTCTGGGTATTTCAGTAGGATTGTACAGCTCTGTGTGTTTCAGTGGGCTTCAACAGCTCTGTGTGTTTCAGTGGGTTTGTACAGCTCTGGGCGTTTCAGTGGGTCTGTACAGCTCTGTCTGTTTCAGTGAGTTCAGCTGTGCTTCAGTTGGTTTGTACATCTCTGTGCTTCAGTTGGTTTGTACATCTGTGTTTTTCAGTGGGTTTGTACAGCTCTGTGTATCTCAGTTGGGTCGTACAGCTCTGTGTGTTTCAGTGGCTTCAACAGCTCTGTCTGTTTCAGTGGGTTTGAACAGCTCTATGTGTTTCAGTGGGCTTCAACAGCTCTGTGCTTCACTGGGTTTGTACAGCTTTGTGTGTTTCAGTAGGTTTGTGCAGCTCTGTGTGTTTCAGTGGAATTGTACAGCTTTGTGTTTTTCCACAGGTTTGTAGAGCTCTGTCTGTTTCAGTGGGTTTGTAGAGCTTTGTGTGTTTTAATGGGTTTGTGGAGTTCTATGTATTTCAGTGGGTTTGTAGAGCACTTTTTCAGTTGTCATGATCCTGTACTTTTTTTTTCAGAATATGCAGTTTGCCTTTAAGGCTTGCAAGGCATCAGTATTGCTTTAAGAACCAGCAAGCATCAGGAGTTATAGGAAGGTGCATTTTCGTTGCCTTAGAAACAGCCATTTGGAGACTGCGATTCAAAGGGTGCATTCTCGTAATCATAGATATAGCCACTGGGAGTGAGCCTGATGCGATACATTTGTTACAATTTACTTTGAATTGGCCATTGAACAAAGAACAGTTCAGCACAGGAACAGGCCATTCGGCCCTCCAAGCCTGCGCCGATCTTGATGCCTGCCTAAACTAAAACCTTCTGCACTTCCGGGGTCCGTATCCCTCTATTCCCATACTATTCATGTATTTGTCAAGATGTCTCTTAAACGTCTCTATGGTACCTGCTTCCATCACCTCCCCCGGCAACAAGTTCCAGGCACTCACCACCCTCTGTGTAAAGAATTTGCATTGCACATCCCCTCTAAACTTTGCCCCTCTCACCTTAATCCTATGTCCCCTAGTAACTGACTCTTCCACCCTGGGAAAAAGCTTCTGACTATCCACTCTGTCCATGCCACTTATAACTTTGTAAACCTCTATCATGTCGCCCCTCCACCTCCGTCGTTCCAGTGAAAACAATCCGAGTTTATCAAACCTCTCCTCATAGCTAATGCCCTCCAGACCAGGCAACATCCTGGTAAACCTCTTCTGTTCTTTCTTTTCTTTTGGGCCTCCTTATCTCGAGAGACAATGGATACGCGCCTGGAGGTGGTCAGTGGTTTGTGAAGCAGCGCCTGGAGTGGCTATAAAGGTCAATTCTGGAGTGACAGGCTCTTCCACAGGTGCTGCAGAGAAATTTGTTTGACGGGGCTGTTGCACAGTTGGCTCTCCCCTTGCGCCTCTGTCTTTTTTCCTGCCAACTACTAAGTCTCTTCGACTTGCCACAATTTAGCCCTGTCTTTATGGCTGCCCGCCAGCTCTGGCGAATGCTGGCAACTGACTCCCACGACTTGTGATCAATGTCACACGATTTCATGTCGCGTTTGCAGACGTCTTTATAGCGGAGACATGGACGGCCGGTGGGTCTGATACCAGTGACGAGCTCGCTGTACAATGTGTCTTTGGGGATCCTGCCATCTTCCATGCGGCACACATGGCCAAGCCATCTCAAGCGCCACTGACTCAGTAGTGTGTATAAGCTGGGGGTGTTGGCCGCTTCAAGGACTTCTGTGTTGGAGATATAGTCCTGCCACCTGATGCCAAGTATTATCCGAAGGCAGCGAAGATGGAATGAATTGAGACGTCGCTCTTGGCTGACATACGTTGTCCAGGCCTCGCTGCCATAGAGCAAGGTACTGAGGACACAGGCCTGATACACTCGGACTTTTGTGTTCCGTGTCAGTGCGCCATTTTCCCACACTCTCTTGGCCAGTCTGGACATAGCAGTGGAAGCCTTACCCATGCGCTTGTTGATTTCTGCATCTAGAGACAGGTTACTGGTGATAGTTGAGCCTAGGTAGGTGAACTCTTGAACCACTTCCAGAGCGTGGTCGCCAATATTGATGGATGGAGCATTTCTGACGTCCTGCCCCATGATGTTCGTTTTCTTGAGGCTGATGGTTAGGCCAAATTCATTGCAGGCAGACGCAAACCTGTCGATGAGACTCTGCAGGCACTCTTCAGTGTGAGATGTTAAAGCAGCATCGTCAGCAAAGAGGAGTTCTCTGATGAGGACGTTCCGTACTTTGGACTTCGCTCTTAGACGGGCAAGGTTGAACAACCTGCCCCCTGATCTTGTGTGGAGGAAAATTCCTTCTTCAGAGGATTTGAACGCATGTGAAAGCAGCAGGGAGAAGAAAATCCCAAAAAGTGTGGGTGCGAGAACACAGCCCTGTTTCACACCACTCAGGATAGGAAAGGGCTCTGATGAGGAGCCACCATGTTGAATTGTGCCTTTCATATTGTCATGGAATGAGGTGATGATACTTAGTAGCTTTGGTGGACATCCGATCTTTTCTAGTAGTCTGAAGAGACCACGTCTGCTGACGAGGTCAAAGGCTTTGGTGAGATCAATGAAAGCAATGTAGAGGGGCATCTGTTGTTCACGGCATTTCTCCTGTATCTGATGAAGGGAGAACAGCATGTCTATGGTCGATCTCTCTGCACGAAAGCCACACTGTGCCTCAGGGTAGACGCGCTCGGCCAGCTTCTGGAGCCTGTTCAGAGCGACTCGAGCAAAGACTTTCCCCACTATGCTGAGCAGGGAGATTCCACGGTAGTTGTTGCAGTCACCGCGGTCACCTTTGTTTTTACAGAGGGTGATGATGTTGGCATCGCGCATGTCCTGGGGTACTGCTCCCTCGTCCCAGCACAGGCATAGCAGTTCATGTAGTGCTGAGAGTATAGCAGGCTTGGCACTCTTGATGATTTCAGGGGTAATGTCGTCCTTCCCAGGGGCTTTTCCGCTGGCTAGAGAATCAATGGCATCACTGAGTTCCGATTTGGTTGGCTGTATGTCCAGCTCATCCATGACTGGTAGAGGCTGGGCTGCATTGAGGGCAGTCTCAGTGACAGCATTCTCCCTGGAGTACAGTTCTAGGTAGTGCTCAACCCAGCGGTCCATCTGTTTGCGTTGGTCAGTGATTATGTCCCCCGATTTAGATTTGAGGGGGGCGATCTTCTTGATGGTACGCTCTCCAAAGCCTCCACATCCTTCTGGTAGTGTGGCGACCAGAATTGCACGCAATATTCTAAATGTGGCCTAACTAAAGTTCTGTACAGCTGCAGCATGACTTGCCTATTTATATACTCTATGCCCCGACCGATGAAGGCAAGCATGCCGTATGCCTTCTTGACTACCTTATCCACCTGCATTCCCACTTTCAGTGACCTGTGGACCTGTACGCCCAGATCTCTCTGCCTGTCAATACTCCTAAGGGTTCTGCCATTTACTGTATACTTCCCACCTGCATTAGACCTTCCAAAATGCATTACCTCACATTTGTCCGAATTAAACTCCATCTGCCATTTCTCTGCCTAAGTCTCCAACCGATCTATATCCTGCTGTATCCTCTGACAATCCTCATCACTGTCCGCAACTCCACCAACCTTTGTGTCGTCCGCAAACTTACTAATCAGACCAGCTACATTTTCCTCCAAATCATTTATATATACTACAAACAGCAAAGGTCCCAGCACTGATCCCTGCGGAACACCACTAGTCACATCCCTCCATTCAGAAAAGCACCCTTCCACTGCTACCCTCTGTCTTCTATGACCGAGCCAGTTCTGTATCCATCTTGCCAGCTCCCCTCTGATCCCATGTGACTTCACCTTTTGTATCAGTCTGCCATGAGGGACCTTGTCAAAGGCTTTACTGAAGTCCATATAGATAACATCCACTGCCCTTCCTTCATCAATCATCTTTGTCACTTCCTCAAAAAACTCAATCAAATTAGTGAGACACGACCTCCCCTTCACAAAACCATGCTGTCTCTCGCTAATAAGTCCATTTGTTTGCAAATGGGAGTAAATCCTGTCCCGAAGAATCCTCTCTAATAATTTCCCTACCACTGATGTAAGGCTCACCGGCCTATAATTGCCTGGATTATCCTTGCTACCCTTCTTAAACAAAGGAACAACATTGGCTATTCTCCAGTCCTCTGGGACCTCACCTGTAGCCAATGAGGATGCAAAGATTTCTGTTAAGGCCCCAGCAATTTCTTCCCTTGCCTCCTTCAGTATTCTGGGGTAGATCCCATCAGGCCCTGGGGACTTATCTACCTTAATACTTTGCAAGACACCCAACACCTCCTCCTTTTCGATAATTGGTAAGACAGTTCGTCCTAATTGAACACACTGACAGAATACACAGACAGCTGTAGTGTCAGCACTGAAAAAGAGCTCTTAACCATTTAAACTGAAGGAAATAGGATTTTTTTTCTGTTTAATTATTATCTCTCGAAATTTTAAAAATTCAAGCCAAGACAGAGATCTCTGGTAATTTAAATGGAAGAAAGGGAAGTTAGACTGTGACAATCTTTTATCCCTCAAAAACTCTAAAGTCAGATTGATTCTGTTGAAAGTGTTTGTAAGTCGTTAATTGTTGAAATTCGCTGGACTTCGAACAACATCCTGCGGGGGACTTTGAACAACATTCTGCGAGGACTTCGAACAACATTGGACTGTAAATTTGCAAGGACTCTCATTTTTCTATTTTTAAATCTTCATCGTGTTTAAGAATTTAGTTCTTTTAATTTAAGAGTTAATTTGTTGATTTAAAAACACCTGGTTTGGTTAGCCTCATTCAGGGGTTAATGGATGGTACAATTTGGTGGGTTTTTAATTTGGAAAGTTTTAAATGATGCGTTAGCCGATCTGTGGAATGACGGGATTGAATTAACAGTGCGTTGGTCCCACCACAATCAGAATCGTATATTTTGATTGCGGGCTTTGACAGGAGCGGTCGGTCATAACATATTTATTGGGGGCTCATCCGCAACTTGAATAACACATAAAGTGGGCGCTCACTCAAGATTTGAATCACATAATAATTGAGTTTCTGGATTTAAATCATATCTTAATTACGGGCTCACACGCAGTTGTCTCATATTTAATTCGGTAGCTCGCGGCTGGGATCAGAATAAGACTAATCTGGAGGGCTCACATTTGGAATCATAGTAATTACTCGTCTCGGGGATAACATATTTAAATTGGGGTCTTGCATTTGAACAAAGAACAAAGAACAGTTCAGCACAGGAACAGGCCATTCGGCCCTCCAAGCCCGCACCGATCTTGATGCCTGCCTAAACTAACACCTTCTGCACTTCCGGGGCCCATATCCCTCTATTCCCTTCCTATTCATGTATTTGTCAAGATGTCTCTTAAACGTCGCTATCGTATCTGCTTCCACCACCTCCCCTGGCAGCAAGTTCCAGGCACTCACCACCCGCCGTGTAAAAAAACTTGCCTCGCACATCCCCTCTAAACTTTGCCCCTCGCACCTTAAACCTATGTCCCTATTTGGCATCAGATTAATTGCTCTCAAGTCTGGGATCTTATCAATTGGAAACTTGATTGTTGGGATCTAAATCTGACACTAATTACAAAGAAATTAAAAGAACCAGGTCTCTTGTATAATAAGGTACAATCCATACCATTGTTGTGGCATTAGTGGTTGTAGCAGAGTTTTTGGGAAAGCAGAATGTTTCCCTGAGTGACTTGATAACTTTAACTAAGAATAAATTAAAAGAATTGGCAGCGAAATTGGGGTTGGAATTGAAATCAGTTGCCAAAAAAGCAGGGATAATTGGATTAATAGCTGAACATCTGGAATTAGTAGAAGATGATGATGATGAGGGTAATACAGATGAAGGGCAATACAAGGAACAAGAAAGGGAATTTGAGAGACATGAAGGTAATAGGTCCGAGAGTGATGCAGCGGAATTGGCTAGGATTCAGTTAGAAATGAAAAAAACTGGAGTTTCAGCAGGAAAAAGAAATAAAAAAACTTGAGGCAGAAAAAGAATTAAGAAAACTTGAATTGGAAAAGGAGGAAAGAGAGAGAGAGAGCATTTCAGAGAGAAAGAGAAGAGAGGGAATTTAAGTTAAAAGAGATGGAAATAAGACAAAGGGTTAGTCTTAAATCCAGGGAAAATTCAGGTCAGGAAGAATCTGAATTTAGATCAGGATCCAACGAGAAGTTGTTTAAATTTATACAGGCTCTTCCTAAGTTCGAGGAAAGGGACGTCGAGGCATTTTACATATCTTTTGAAAAAATAGCCAAACAGATGAAATGGCCGAAAGAAAGCTGGACATTGCTTATTCATGGCAGGCTGGTAGGCAGAGCTCATGAAGCTTATGACATGCTTTCTGAAGAGACTTCTGCAGATTATGAGATGGCAAAAAAGGCTATTCTCACTGCGTATGAGTTAGTCCCTGAAGTTTACCATCGGAAGTTTAGGAATTTACGGAGATTGAATGGGCAGACATATTTAGAATTTGAAAGGGTGAAGAAAATGAATTTTGACCGTTGGATACAGGCCTTAAAGATAGAAACCATGTATGAGAACCTTCGAGAATTGATTCTCTTAGAGGTTGAAAACTCCATTCCTTCAGTAGTGAGAACTCATATAGATAACCTGAAAGTTTTGAAAGCTAGGCAAGCAGCAGAGATTGCTGATGATTTTGAGCTTGTGAATAAGCCAACCTATTTTGTCCGTCACCCCCATAAACCCGAGAAGGATAGAAAGTGGGAGAGTGAAAAGAAGGCAAGTAGCCGGTGACAAGAAGGAACAGCTGGGAATGCCCCAGGATCACCCCCTCAGGTCAGAAAGGAAGGTGCTGAGGGTAGAGATGAGGTTCGCAAGCCAAAGTGTTATCATTGCAACAAAACAGGTCATCTTCGTTCAGAGTGCTGGAAATTGCGAGGTAAACCCATTGGACTTGTTGGGGTATGCAAAGTTAGTACAGAGGAAAAGACTCTGACTGAGAGTATAGCAGACCAGGCTATAGCTTTAACGACAGCAATGAATGTGAAACCAGATGCTAAAACTAAGAGGAGTGTAGAGGTTAAAAATAAAATATGTGAGAGTTATAATGATTTTTTTGTCAAAGGGGAGAGTAACTCCGTATCCTGTAAGTGAGGCAGGAAAGCCTATCATTATACTCAGGGACACAGGAGCAACCCAAACACACTTGCTGGGGAAAGATATGCGGTTTCCGCCAGAGAGCGCCTTAAACACTAAAGTTTTAGTAAATGGAATTGGTGGGGTATGTAAACCCGTATCTTTGTATAAAGTATGTCTAGAAAGTGACTTAATAACTGGGGTAGTAACTGTAGGTGTTGTCCACAGTTTACCAGTAAAGGGAATTGATCTACTCCTAGGAAATGATTTGGCTGGATCAAAAATATCATTTTCTCCTATGGTTACAGAGGAACCATGTGAAATTAAGGAAACGGAGCAATTACAGGAACAAGTTCCAAGAATATTTCCTGCGTGTGTAGTTACCCGAGCAATGGCTAAATAGAATCCATAGTCAGAGGTAAAAGGGGCACCACAAATAGATAATCAGCCATCTGAAACCTTATTTGGGGATTTAGATAACCCAAATGAGATATTTACCAGATCGTCTATCATTGCAGCACAGCAAGCAGATCCAGAAATCTACCAAATAGCACAGATGGCTCTCTCAGAAGCTGAGGTGAAAGGAGTTCTGGAAGGCTATTATATGGCACAAGGGGTTTTGAGGAGGAAATGGAGACCACCTCATAGACCTGCCGACGAAGACTGGACAGTTGTTGAACAGATAGTGGTACGACCTAAATATTGCCAAGGATTATTAAGGTTAGCACATGACATTCCCTTTTCAGGACATAGGGGAATTCAGAAGACCAAATCACACATAAGCATTATTACTGGCCAGGTCTTACAAAGGATGTGAGACAATTTTGTAAGGCATGCCACACCGGTCAAATGGTGGGAAAACCACAAACTTCCATAAAACCAGACGATGAGGTATTAGTGTTGTTACCATCACAGGGAGAACCAGTGAAAGCACGGTTCAGTGGCCCATATAGAGTGATCAAAAGAGTGGGTAAGGTAGATTACTTGGTTGACACTCCTGATCGCCAGATGAAGAACCGGTTGTGTCACATTAATTTGCTCAAACCATATTACTGCAGGGAGGAGGATAAGCCAGTGCAGGTATGTCAGGTAATTGGGACTGTGGAGAAGGAGAAGGATAGTGAGAATGAGACAGAAGTAGGCCTAGGAAATTCTCAGATTGAACCTCCAACTATCCAACCAGCGAATGCAGAATGGCTAGAAAAATTAAACAATAGGCTTTTACACTTAGAGGCAAAATAGCGTGAAGTCCTAACTAGGGTTTTCACAACGTTTCAAAAAGTTTGTAGGGATAAGCCAGGATGTACAGCCTTAGCCATACATGATGTGGGTATAGGGGGAACCATTCCTTTAAAACAACATCCTTGTCGCTTAGGTCCAGACAGACAGGTCCAAGTGGAAGCAGAGATACAATGCATGCTGAAGGGCAGCTTAGATGAACCTAGGCAGTACAGCTGGAATTCGCAGATGGTCTTGATGACTAAACCTGGTGGGAAGGCTCAAATTTGCATAGACTCGAGAAAAGTCACAATGGTAAAGAGGGCAGACTCCTACCCAAATTCTTATTTAAAGGACTGTAAGGACAGAGTGGACAACACAATGTGTCTTAAAGAGACAGATGTGTTGGAAGGATACTGTCAAATTCTTTTACCACCCCAGGGTAAGAAAAAATCAGCTTCTGTTACACCGGACAGGGTTTTCCAGTGTCAACTGATGCCACATAGGTTAAGGGGTACTCAAGAAACTTCTCAGAGAATAGTGAACCCAGTAGTGATCAGTGCTCCCAGCTGTGCAACTCATCTGGCTGAGGTGATGGACAACAGGGACACTTGGAAGGAAAACACAAAACAATTGGAAGACTATGCTTGTACATTTGAAATGGGTTAATTGGAACAACCTTTTTGAAAATTTAAAGCTGAAATGCTCTGGTGGAACTTGTTGCTGTAGTGTAAATATTTTTTTTTTAGAAATGTGTATATCTGTAAATGCATGAAAAAAAATGTTAGCGTTTTTCAATTTGTATTTTTTCTTTACCAATTGTAATGAAACGCATTTCAGGAATGGTGTTTCATTCTGCTACGGGCGGAGGAGTCATGATCCTGTACTTTCTTTTCAGAATATGCAGTTTGCCTGTAAGGCTTGCAAGGTATCAGTATTGCTTTAAGAGCCAGCAAGCCCTAGGAGTTATAGGAAGTTGCATTTTCATTGCATTAGAAACAGCATTTGGAGACTGTGATTCCAAAGGGTGCATTCTCAATACCATGGAAACAGCCACTGGGAGTGAGCCTGATGCGATACATTTGTTACAATTCACTTTGAATTGGCAGTTGGTAAGACAGCTCATCCTAACTGAACACATTGACAGAATACACAGACAGCTGTAGTGTCAGCACTGAAAAAGAGCTCTCAACCATTGAAACTGAAGGAAATAGGATTTTTGTCTGTTTAATTATTATCTCTCGCAATTCTAAAAAGTCAAGCCAAGACAGAGATCTCTGGTAATTTAAATGGAAGAGAGGGAAGTTAGACTGTGACAATCTTTTATCCCTCAAAAAATCTGAAGTCAGATTGATTCTGTTGAAAGTGTTTGCAAGTCGTTAATTGTTGAAATTCGCTGGACTTCGAACAACATCCTGCGGGGGACTTTGAACAACATTCTGCAAGGACTTCGAACAACATTGGACTGTAAATTTGCAAGGACTCTCATTTTTCTATTTTTAAATCTTCATCGTGTTTAAGAATTTAGTTCTTTTAATTTAAGAGTTAATTTGTTGATTTAAAAACACCTGGTTTGGTTAGCCTCATTCAGGGGTTAATGGATGGTACAATTTGGTGGGTTTTTAATTTGGAAAGTTTTAAATGATGCGTTAGCCGATCTGTGGAATGACGGGATTGAATTAACAGTGCGTTGGTCCCACCACAATCAGAATCGTATATTTTGATTGCGGGCTTTGACAGGAGCGGTCGGTCATAACATATTTATTGGGGGCTCATCCGCAACTTGAATAACACATAAAGTGGGCGCTCACTCAAGATTTGAATCACATAATAATTGAGTTTCTGGATTTAAATCATATCTTAATTACGGGCTCACACGCAGTTGTCTCATATTTAATTCGGTAGCTCGCGGCTGGGATCAGAATAAGACTAATCTGGAGGGCTCACATTTGGAATCATAGTAATTACTCGTCTCGGGGATAACATATTTAAATTGGGGTCTTGCATTTGAACAAAGAACAAAGAACAGTTCAGCACAGGAACAGGCCATTCGGCCCTCCAAGCCCGCACCGATCTTGATGCCTGCCTAAACTAACACCTTCTGCACTTCCGGGGCCCATATCCCTCTATTCCCTTCCTATTCATGTATTTGTCAAGATGTCTCTTAAACGTCGCTATCGTATCTGCTTCCACCACCTCCCCTGGCAGCAAGTTCCAGGCACTCACCACCCGCCGTGTAAAAAAACTTGCCTCGCACATCCCCTCTAAACTTTGCCCCTCGCACCTTAAACCTATGTCCCTATTTGGCATCAGATTAATTGCTCTCAAGTCTGGGATCTTATCAATTGGAAACTTGATTGTTGGGATCTAAATCTGACACTAATTACAAAGAAATTAAAAGAACCAGGTCTCTTGTATAATAAGGTACAATCCATACCATTGTTGTGGCATTAGTGGTTGTAGCAGAGTTTTTGGGAAAGCAGAATGTTTCCCTGAGTGACTTGATAACTTTAACTAAGAATAAATTAAAAGAATTGGCAGCGAAATTGGGGTTGGAATTGAAATCAGTTGCCAAAAAAGCAGGGATAATTGGATTAATAGCTGAACATCTGGAATTAGTAGAAGATGATGATGATGAGGGTAATACAGATGAAGGGCAATACAAGGAACAAGAAAGGGAATTTGAGAGACATGAAGGTAATAGGTCCGAGAGTGATGCAGCGGAATTGGCTAGGATTCAGTTAGAAATGAAAAAAACTGGAGTTTCAGCAGGAAAAAGAAATAAAAAAACTTGAGGCAGAAAAAGAATTAAGAAAACTTGAATTGGAAAAGGAGGAAAGAGAGAGAGAGCATTTCAGAGAGAAAGAGAAGAGAGGGAATTTAAGTTAAAAGAGATGGAAATAAGACAAAGGGTTAGTCTTAAATCCAGGGAAAATTCAGGTCAGGAAGAATCTGAATTTAGATCAGGATCCAACGAGAAGTTGTTTAAATTTATACAGGCTCTTCCTAAGTTCGAGGAAAGGGACGTCGAGGCATTTTACATATCTTTTGAAAAAATAGCCAAACAGATGAAATGGCCGAAAGAAAGCTGGACATTGCTTATTCATGGCAGGCTGGTAGGCAGAGCTCATGAAGCTTATGACATGCTTTCTGAAGAGACTTCTGCAGATTATGAGATGGCAAAAAAGGCTATTCTCACTGCGTATGAGTTAGTCCCTGAAGTTTACCATCGGAAGTTTAGGAATTTACGGAGATTGAATGGGCAGACATATTTAGAATTTGAAAGGGTGAAGAAAATGAATTTTGACCGTTGGATACAGGCCTTAAAGATAGAAACCATGTATGAGAACCTTCGAGAATTGATTCTCTTAGAGGTTGAAAACTCCATTCCTTCAGTAGTGAGAACTCATATAGATAACCTGAAAGTTTTGAAAGCTAGGCAAGCAGCAGAGATTGCTGATGATTTTGAGCTTGTGAATAAGCCAACCTATTTTGTCCGTCACCCCCATAAACCCGAGAAGGATAGAAAGTGGGAGAGTGAAAAGAAGGCAAGTAGCCGGTGACAAGAAGGAACAGCTGGGAATGCCCCAGGATCACCCCCTCAGGTCAGAAAGGAAGGTGCTGAGGGTAGAGATGAGGTTCGCAAGCCAAAGTGTTATCATTGCAACAAAACAGGTCATCTTCGTTCAGAGTGCTGGAAATTGCGAGGTAAACCCATTGGACTTGTTGGGGTATGCAAAGTTAGTACAGAGGAAAAGACTCTGACTGAGAGTATAGCAGACCAGGCTATAGCTTTAACGACAGCAATGAATGTGAAACCAGATGCTAAAACTAAGAGGAGTGTAGAGGTTAAAAATAAAATATGTGAGAGTTATAATGATTTTTTTGTCAAAGGGGAGAGTAACTCCGTATCCTGTAAGTGAGGCAGGAAAGCCTATCATTATACTCAGGGACACAGGAGCAACCCAAACACATTTGCTGGGGAAAGATATGCGGTTTCCGCCAGAGAGCGCCTTAAACACTAAAGTTTTAGTAAATGGAATTGGTGGGGTATGTAAACCCGTATCTTTGTATAAAGTATGTCTAGAAAGTGACTTAATAACTGGGGTAGTAACTGTAGGTGTTGTCCACAGTTTACCAGTAAAGGGAATTGATCTACTCCTAGGAAATGATTTGGCTGGATCAAAAGTATCATTTTCTCCTATGGTTACAGAGGAACCATGTGAAATTAAGGAAACGGAGCAATTACAGGAACAAGTTCCAAGAATATTTCCTGCGTGTGTAGTTACCCGAGCAATGGCTAAATAGAATCCATAGTCAGAGGTAAAAGGGGCACCACAAATAGATAATCAGCCATCTGAAACCTTATTTGGGGATTTAGATAACCCAAATGAGATATTTACCAGATCGTCTATCATTGCAGCACAGCAAGCAGATCCAGAAATCTACCAAATAGCACAGATGGCTCTCTCAGAAGCTGAGGTGAAAGGAGTTCTGGAAGGCTATTATATGGCACAAGGGGTTTTGAGGAGGAAATGGAGACCACCTCATAGACCTGCCGACGAAGACTGGACAGTTGTTGAACAGATAGTGGTACGACCTAAATATCGCCAAGGATTATTAAGGTTAGCACATGACATTCCCTTTTCAGGACATAGGGGAATTCAGAAGACCAAATCACACATAAGCATTATTACTGGCCAGGTCTTACAAAGGATGTGAGACAATTTTGTAAGGCATGCCACACCGGTCAAATGGTGGGAAAACCACAAACTTCCATAAAACCAGACGATGAGGTATTAGTGTTGTTACCATCACAGGGAGAACCAGTGAAAGCACGGTTCAGTGGCCCATATAGAGTGATCAAAAGAGTGGGTAAGGTAGATTACTTGGTTGACACTCCTGATCGCCAGATGAAGAACCGGTTGTGTCACATTAATTTGCTCAAACCATATTACTGCAGGGAGGAGGATAAGCCAGTGCAGGTATGTCAGGTAATTGGGACTGTGGAGAAGGAGAAGGATAGTGAGAATGAGACAGAAGTAGGCCTAGGAAATTCTCAGATTGAACCTCCAACTATCCAACCAGCGAATGCAGAATGGCTAGAAAAATTAAACAATAGGCTTTTACACTTAGAGGCAAAATAGCGTGAAGTCCTAACTAGGGTTTTCACAACGTTTCAAAAAGTTTGTAGGGATAAGCCAGGATGTACAGCCTTAGCCATACATGATGTGGGTATAGGGGGAACCATTCCTTTAAAACAACATCCTTGTCGCTTAGGTCCAGACAGACAGGTCCAAGTGGAAGCAGAGATACAATGCATGCTGAAGGGCAGCTTAGATGAACCTAGGCAGTACAGCTGGAATTCGCAGATGGTCTTGATGACTAAACCTGGTGGGAAGGCTCAAATTTGCATAGACTCGAGAAAAGTCACAATGGTAAAGAGGGCAGACTCCTACCCAAATTCTTATTTAAAGGACTGTAAGGACAGAGTGGACAACACAATGTGTCTTAAAGAGACAGATGTGTTGGAAGGATACTGTCAAATTCTTTTACCACCCCAGGGTAAGAAAAAATCAGCTTCTGTTACACCGGACAGGGTTTTCCAGTGTCAACTGATGCCACATAGGTTAAGGGGTACTCAAGAAACTTCTCAGAGAATAGTGAACCCAGTAGTGATCAGTGCTCCCAGCTGTGCAACTCATCTGGCTGAGGTGATGGACAACAGGGACACTTGGAAGGAAAACACAAAACAATTGGAAGACTATGCTTGTACATTTGAAATGGGTTAATTGGAACAACCTTTTTGAAAATTTAAAGCTGAAATGCTCTGGTGGAACTTGTTGCTGTAGTGTAAATATTTTTTTTTTAGAAATGTGTATATCTGTAAATGCATGAAAAAAAATGTTAGCGTTTTTCAATTTGTATTTTTTCTTTACCAATTGTAATGAAACGCATTTCAGGAATGGTGTTTCATTCTGCTACGGGCGGAGGAGTCATGATCCTGTACTTTCTTTTCAGAATATGCAGTTTGCCTGTAAGGCTTGCAAGGTATCAGTATTGCTTTAAGAGCCAGCAAGCCCTAGGAGTTATAGGAAGTTGCATTTTCATTGCATTAGAAACAGCATTTGGAGACTGTGATTCCAAAGGGTGCATTCTCAATACCATGGAAACAGCCACTGGGAGTGAGCCTGATGCGATACATTTGTTACAATTCACTTTGAATTGGCAGTTGGTAAGACAACTCATCCTAACTGAACACATTGACAGAATACACAGACAGCTGTAGTGTCAGCACTGAAAAAGAGCTCTCAACCATTTAAACTGAAGGAAATAGGATTTTTGTCTGTTTAATTATTATCTCTCGCAATTCTAAAAAGTCAAGCCAAGACAGAGATCTCTGGTAATTTAAATGGAAGAGAGGGAGGTTAGACTGTGACAATCTTTTATCCCTCAAAAACTCTGAAGTCAGATTGATTCTGTTGAAAGTGTTTGCAAGTCGTTAATTGTTGAAATTCGCTGGACTTCGAACAACATTCTGTGAGGACTTCGAACAACATTGGACTGTAAATTTGCAAGGACTCTCATTTTTCTATTTTTAAATCTTCATAGCGTTTGAGAATTTAGTTCTTTTAATTAAAGAGTTAATTTGTTGATTTAAAGACACCTGGTTTGGTTAGCCTCATTCAGGGGTTAATAGATGGTACAATTTGGTGGGTCTTTAATTTGGAAAGATTTAAATGATATGTTAGTGGATCTGTGGAATGACGGGATTGAATTAACAGTGCGTTGGTTCCACCAAAGTCAGAATCATATATTTTGATTGGGGGTTTGACAGGAGCGGTCGGTCGTTTCACAGTGGGTTAGTACATCTCCGTGTTTCAGTGGGTTTGTACAGCTCCGTGTGTTTAACCATCTAAACAGTGCATCTTACCAGCACAAAGCACTGGTAAGCTTCCTGGAGCTTGTCCAACTAGTGCTACCCTTCTAATTGGGGCGTTGCTTTGTCCAGTTACCTGGAGATTAGAGGGAGCAATCCCAGTCCCAGGCCTACCCTGTTATGTTACATTACTCAATCAGGCTGGCTTGTCAATCATTAACAATGCCCTGGACTATTGTGGTCCTGCCTCATGCAGGTGTTGGGTTGCAGAGTGGTGGCGCAGTGGTTAGCACCGCAGCCTCACAGCTCCAGAGACCCAGGTTCAATTCTGCGTACTGCCTGTGTGGAGTTTGCAATTTCTCCCTGTGCCTGCGTGGGTTTTCGCCGGGTGCTCCGGTTTCCTCCCACAGCCAAAGACTTGCAGGTTGATAGGTAAATTGGCCATTATAAATTGCCCCTAGTATAGGTAGGTGGTAAGGGAATATAGGGACAGGTGGGGATGTGGTAGAAATATGGGATTAGTGTAGGATTAGTATAAATGGGTGGTTGATGGTCGGCACAGACTCGGTGGGCCGAAGGGCCTGTTTCAGTGCTGTATCTCTAAAAGAAAAAAAAGAGTTGACCACAAGCCAGCAGTCAGTTCCAATTTCCCATTGCCAGGTATGTCAGCTTCGCTCCCTGCTAAATTGTGAACCATTACCACGAGTAAACTACCCTCAAGATTTTAGGATCTTTTACACTATACTGTCTTGTGGTGACATGTGTTGGACTCAGTTCTGTCACTGTGAGATTTTTGTAGCTGTTTGCATGATCTCCTTATTTATTTCCTGCCTGGAAGGGACCCAATCTCTCTTTGTGATGGAAGTGGTCCATCTGGTGGCTGATGAGAAAACAACGGTCAGGCTGGCTTGTCAATCACCAATGGTACTCTGGTATACTGTTCAACATCATTGCAATGATGATCTTTCCCCTCCTCAATCCTCCTCTACTGACAATACTTTCACACTAGGTGGAATATTTGCCATTTCTAGCTCTCATGTTGTCCGTGGATAATTAGCCAAATTTATATTCCCAGCCATTCCTGACAGATGTACATAATGAGAATTCATCAGCGAGGCTTCCAATTGGCAGTGTTGAACTTAGAAGTGCGAGCCTGGATTATGGGCACAAAAGGAGCATATGCAGCCCATCGAGTGCACTGGCTCTTTTGAAGAGCAATCCAGTTCGTCCCACTCTCCTGCTCTTTCCCCATATCCCTACAATTATTTCTTTTCAGGTATTTATCCAATTTCCCTTTGAAAGTTAGTATTGAATCTATTTTCACCTCCCTATCAGGCAGTGCATTCCAGATCCTAACCACACCTTGCATAAAGTATTTTCTCATGTTGCCTCTGGATCTTTCAATCACCTTAAATCTGTGCCCTCTTGTTATCAACCTTTTAGCCACTGGAAACAGTTTCTACTTATTTTATCTATCTAAACCCTTCATGATGTTAAACACCTCGATCAAATCTCCTCTTAGCCTTCTCTGTTCTATGGAGAACAACCCCAGCTTCTCCAGTCTATCCACGTAACTGTAATCCCTTATTTCTGGAACTATTCTAGTAATTATCCTGAGTACTCTCTCCAAAGCCTTCACACACTTGCTAAAGTGTGGTGCCCAGGATTGAACACAATACTCTCGCTGAGGGCGAACTATTGTTTTATATAGGTTTAGCATAACTTCATGGCTTTTGTACTCTATGCCTCTATTTATAAAACTCAGGATCTCATATGCTTTATTAACCGCTTTTTTTAACCTGTCTTGCCACCTTCAAAGATTTGTGCACAGTCTCTCTGTTCTTGCACCCCCTTCAAAATTCTACCATTTATCTGTATAGTCTCACCTTATTCTTCCAATCTAAATGAGAACAAGAAGCAGAAGTAGGCCATATGGCCCCTCGAGCCTGCTCCACCATTCAATAAGATCATGGCTGATCTGATCTTGGCCTCAACTTTACTTTCCTGCCTGCTTCCCATAACCCCAGACTCCCCTAAAATCTATCTATCTCAGCCTTGAATATATACAAAGACTTATCCTCCACAGTTCTCTGGGGTAGAGAATTCCAAAGATTCATGACACTCAGAGAAGGAATTCCGCCTTGTCTCCGTTTTAAATGGGAGACCCCTTATTCTGAAATTATGCCCCGTAGTTCTAGACTCCCCCAAAGAAGGAACATCCCCTCAGCATCTACTCTGACAAGCCCCCTCAGAACCATATATGTTTCAATGAGATCACCTCTCATTCTTCTAAACTCCAATGAGTATAGGCCCAACCTTCTCAACCTTTCCTCTTAAGACATCCCCTTCAACCTAGGAATCAGCCGAGTGAATTTTCTCTGAACTACCCCAATGCAAGTATATTGCTCCTTAAGTAAGGAGACCAAAACTGTACACAGGACTCTAGTTGTGGTCTCATCAATGCCCTGTTCATCTGTAGCAACACTTCCCGACTTTAATACCCCATCCCCCTTGCAATAAAGGCCAACATTCCATTTGCCTTCCTAATTACTTGCTGTACCTGCATGCTAACTTTTGCATTTCATGTGTGAGGACACCAAGATCCCTCTGTATCGCAGCATTCCTTAGTCTCAGTCCATTTAAATAATATTTTTGAAAAGCCTGCCGAAAACCCCAACTTGTCCTGAGTTTTGGAAGCACTGTGTCTGCTCTAAACCCCTGTCAGCTGTGAAACTGACAGCTGTGAAATAAAAAAAAAAGGAACAAAGCTGTTTTGGGGACAGTTCCCACTAGCTGCAACTGTCAGAGAGAGATGGGGACAGAGGGAGAGAGAAAAGGGGATTAACACAGAGGAAGGAACATGGGGAGGGAGGGAGAGAGAGAGACAAACACAAAGAGACAGAGGTGGGAGAGAGAGCGATAAAGATCACTCATGACAGATGGACATCTATCCAAATACTCCGCATAGCTACAAAAAGTGTGCAGGGAAACATTGCCTATTTTTGCAAGCAAAATAATGCCAGGTATCTCACTAAATCAGTGTCCAAAATAGTGACAAGAAAGTAAGTCAATAAATTAGTCTTCTCATTTAAAACTTCACAAAAATGCACCTTTGTTGTTACTTTGATAGTAAGATACATTTTAATGCCTTTATTTTTCCGAAATTGTCTCACCAGCCCTCTGTTAAGACAAAAAATGTAATGTGGCCCTCCGTGCAAAAAAGTTGGACACCCCTGCTTCAAGCCTTTAACCTTGTGTTTTAAAATAACCGAGCAGCCAGGTTATTTTAAAACACAGGTTTAAAGGTTTGTGTTCTGTAAACTCATTTAAAAATGGCAGAAGTCACTCGGAGAATGTCTCAATTTCTATGCTCTGGCACACATTACTTTCACTTGGGACACAAGCTCTGTGACGTTGGAAGTTGTTGGACTTTTACTTCTATATAAGTGTCACAATTCCGCTGCTATCCATTTGGAATCACATTGTTCCAGAACTTGTACTGAGGGGAAAACAGGCAAAAAAATCCAAGGAATCTCCAGATGTCAGCACTGTAAGGTCCTCATGAATACAAGAGTACGGTGTAATGGGGCTGAGTGATATCAGCAAAAACAGGATGCTGCTGACCCATATATAATAGTTAGTAAATACAATGTAATAGATAGCTTTAATAAATCTTAATCTATGATGAACTGTCTATGGGTCCTTAACAAAATCTATGCTGCATTTTTAATTTTAAAAACTGTTGGGAAGACATAGTAAAAAGTTATGATGTTTCAATGACCATGTTAGAAATAGTCATGAACTGATTTGTTTTTGCTGTGGATTGTATTAAAGGACAAGTTTTACAAATATGTCAAAGATCAGTAACTGCAATGTACATCATTTACTATCCAGGTTGAGGGCAGATAACTTGAGTGGCCAAAGTCATTTGAATGTTGTCTGTATCATATAATTATATTATGTTAAAAGTGCACCTTTGCTAACAGGTAATAGATTTGGCTTGGACATAAATTAGTTAGTCTGGAGTACGATCTTACAGATAGTAACTAAACATTTTGTAACTGAATAATACATGCAGTAACAACCACTTAACTTTTGCAGAAAAGATTTTTATTAATTATCCTGTCAGGACGGAATCAACAATGATAGACTGAGATAGAGACATAAGAGAATTTAAGAGAATTGCCTTATTGGCGGAACTGAAGGGCACTCTTTATTTGTAATTGTGTTTCCCTAATTTTGTGAGTAGCTTTGGTGAGTAAATGACATTCTGTCCATGAGAGATTCTGTTTCTGTATTTTAGTATCTAGGAACTAGTTTAACAGCCTGGCAAGATGAATAGACTAATCTAGGCTATCGACCATTAATCTCTCTGTCCCTTCCTGTCCCACTCTGCTTTTCTGTTTTACATGACTCTTCTGAAGTCCTATCTGCTCCATCTTATAAAATTCTCCTGATTTGGAGATCACTACCCTTTTGTTGGCTGCCCTGTCTTCAGACACGTTTTACAAGCAGGTGGAGAAGTTGCACAAACATTGACCATCACTGGTTAAATTGTCTTGTGACAACAGCAGTGTAAGAAATGGTCCATCTTCCAATTGCTGATTTCTCTACTGCCTCACCTCAATAACCACAATAACAATCCTCTCCTTGAGTTTAATGGTTTATTGGATGAATTTGCACTCCTGATACAGTGTGAATCCACAGAGGTCATCAAATAAGGTCCATCTATAACCCCGTGACATGATGTAGCTAGCTCTAGTCTGTCAACAAAAAAAATTTGCATTGGCATTACATACTATTTTGCTTGCTAGAAGCTAGTACAGTTCTGCTGCTCTCCATTGATGTTTGTATGCTTAGCTACTTTATTTATAGGGATAAATGTGTTTTAAATCATCCTGTGTTTTGATGGCATTAGATTGGCTATATACTTTACATAGAGATTAATTGCTTCCATGTCCGTGGCTGAGTCAATGATTTTTTCAAATGCCCGTGGTGCAACATGTTGGTGCCTATCCCTGCTTATAATCACACTACTCAGCCTTTCCTCTCTCCCCTTTTGGTTTGCTTGGAAACCCCTGATTTCCCATAAAGCTCCTCACGGCAATCAATTTCAAGCTTTTATATTGCAACCTTGGTGTCACCTAAACATTAATTCCTTCTAGTCTTCTTTCCTATACTTTCCAACCCTGTTGTTGTCCTGCTCTATATGCACCTACATTTCTCAACTTAAAAACAATACATAGTTGATGACTTCCAGTTTTGAAGAAAGTATTTGATTTGTTTGTGGTCTTTAGGTTAAGTCTCAAAGCTCCAACTCTATTGTTGAAGCATGTTCTGTGCCAATATAACCATATCTGGCTGAATCCTCTTTATTTACAGGATTGTAACTATTTTGCAATAATGTGTGTTTGAACGTTGCTGCATGTGTCTATTAAGAAGGCTGAAGAAGTTCTGGCATGAATGTTTAGAGGCAGCGTCTAGTAGTGTTGTTTCATGTAAATGGATCAAATGCCACACACAAGACAACAACATATATTACTTCCTTATTTTTACTGCTCACCTGGATTATATAAATGCCTGTATTTTACAATATTTACAATACAGCCAACTGTTAGTCTGCTTACAAATCTTGGGTTGGAGGAGGGCTTGGAACTGAGCGTTCCAAACAATTTTTGGGGGTCATTTTCAACTTTATCAGCCAGGCAGTAACCTGGCAAAGTGGATCATCTGTCATTTATAAAATCCAGCTGATCAGTGCTCCATTGATTTTCAGAATGCAGCGCTGTGATTTTATCCCTTCACTGTCCTTGTAACAAACAATTTTACCTGGAGAATTCAGGGAGACTAAGGTAGGAGTGTCCAAAATCTTTCTGTGCTGCTTAGTGCATACCATAGCCACTCGAAGGCCTAGAAATTTGATTGTGCCATGGCCATTTTATGGGTGCATCAGCCTCCATTGTGCTGAGCAGGACATATGTGACCTGGAAGGGTGCTGCCCATCATATTATATTGGGCTTCTCTGTAGATGACCAAAGCACATGCCAGAACTATGGAAAACACTAAATAATTTATTCAAAATGCAATGCAGTAAAAAAATGACAAAAGTTTTTTAAAAAACACTCTGGGTGTACATCTTAAACACTGCAGGGATAAGACAGTTAGAATTCAGGTTGGAAATAAGAAATTATATTATTTAAATCAAGAAATACAACCCATTAATGTGAGACAACATAGCATATTCATTGTTTTGTATTACTAAGTTAAGACAAGTTGCACTGATTGAATTAACTGAGCCTGATCATAAGTATTTTACTGCACACTTGTGCTGAAGCAAAGCATTTCAATAATCCACATCAGACTTAATCTTACAAATGTTTTCAGTCTACCTTGGAAAATATTTCAGAGGAGCACATGTAGACATTTGCAAAAGACACATATATCTAGTTCAAATCACAAGGGGATACCATTGTTACACCCTTGGGTTATGCTATTGTAGAGTTAGATATTGGACAGTACAGGTACATCCTTAAACATAACAGACTTCTTATGGGTGTGACTAGCACTGCTGTACCTCAGAATATCTAAAGCAAGAGCCAAACGTGACACTATCTTATGTCTGTGCACATATATAATGGAAAATGTCTATGTAAACTTAGTATGCTGTAATTACACCTACTCCAGTGGTGGTGCTATCATGCCTCAGTGTTGTGTTTCCCAGCTCCTCAGTCTGTACTGCTTGAATCAACTCGATCTCTTTGCTTCCCAAATTGATGTACATTTTGTTATTTAACTATAAATAATGATACAAAATCAAAGTAATATACAAGGACAACATGTATGAATTTAAAATTGTGTTCTGAATTAGGTTAGAATATACTGGTTCAATTATTGCCCCTTCTCTAACCCTGCTTCACCTGAAGACTACATTTGGTCTCAATGTGGGAAAGCCATGGGTGACCAAATAATAATCATTAATCCTATAGTGTGAATGTCATGATATATCAATGATACACAGCATACTGAATCCTGACGCCAGCACCAGGAACTGCAGTCTGTCATTAGAGAAACCCAAAACTAGATTAGACTGCTCTACAAAGTTCACAGTGCGCATCATTAAAAAGATAAATATTCTGGAGTAATTAAAGGGCTATAATTACTGGCTCTTGGGAATTTGTATTGTGGGAATAGCAGTGGATTCAGTTCCTCCTTTTGATGTGCTTAAATGTTTAAACGCACGGCTAATTAACTTGATATCCATTCAAAATGTACACATCCTGGCTACACTGGAGACTTTCATGTTTCAGCAATACCATTTCATGCATGACTGATATGCACAGGTGGACTGAATATCATTGATTTATTTGCAGTGGATTAATTCTGAAACTGGCATTGAAATAGCACTATGTATCATGATACATAGGTATGCACATGCAACCACACGTAGTCCAGAGCAGTTTATATGTATTGCTCAGAACAACCCTGGCAGCATAGCCTGTTCCAACTAGTTCCTTCTTTCCAACCTGCACTGTGCTAGTATCAGATAGAAAACATGGGAGGTAACTTTAATTTTTGGTGATAGTATCAAGCAGATGATAGCGAATCCGTTGCTCATTATGCTTTGCTCCTCATTTTCTTTTCAGTGGAAAGGAAATTTGAGAGAAGTGGCTGGTTTGATCTCACCCATCTTATACTATCATCCAAAGTTACAATTCCCACCGTGAAGTGGATCAATGCACTGTAGTCACTTTTTAAATGACTCTAACTTGTACCTACAAATTAATCTTTAATGACTTGTTCAATCCTTGCTCCAATATTAACTTCTTGAAGATCCCTACAAGAGACACACCAGTTTGACTTGGCCATATATTGCCATTCCTTCATCATCACAAGGTCAGAATCTTGGGATTCCCTACCAATCACCATTGTGGGAGCACCATCACCACATCAACTGCAGTGGATAAGGAGAAGACTCACCACCACTTTTTCAAGGGCAAATAGGGATGGGCAATAAATACCGTAAATACCGGCCTGGAACCAGGACAAATAAAAAAAAAGATAAAGAATAGAAAGCTCTGTTCAGGTTAACAATTAACTTGCTAAGTTTCACTTAAAGACCCTGCAATGCAGCATTTTGTAGTCCTGTATGACGGAAGTGGCCACAGGATAATTCTCTCATGCTGCTGTTGCTGGCTTGTACAGCTAATCTCTGATTCTGTGCATCATGACATTTTAAACTGAATTACATAGTACTACATAAAATCTAAAGCACAGAAGTAGGCTATTTAGTCCAACTTGTCTATGCCAATGCTTTTACTCCACGCCAGCCTCCTCCTTGTCTAATTGCCTCTTCCCTCCCAGCCCCGTGTCCCTCCATTTTCATTTCTCTCGTGTATGCATCAAGCCTCCACTTAAATGTATTGATACTATCTCCACGGGGCAGTGAATTCCACATTCCCACGGCTCTCCATGCAAAAAAATTCTCTCTCTTTTTTGATCTGTTAATGACTATCTTATGTTTATGTTCCTTTGACTTGGGCTCAATCTCAATTGGAAACAGTTTCTGAAATAGTACTGGCTGCTCATGGTCTCAAGCACAGAGACTACCCCTGGCCAGAATTCCCATGATGATATCATTAGTGCTTATTAAATGTGCCTCAATTGCATTAAAAAAAAACACAAAGGGAAAGAAAACTTTTATTGATTCAGAAGACGTGGGTGTCAATGGCAAGGCCAGTATTTGCTGCTCAAACTTAATTGCCCTTGAGAAGTTAGTGGTGAGCCACCTTTTTAATACAACTGAGTAGCTTGCTAGACTATTTCAGGGCGCAGTGAAGAGTTAAGTACATATAGGCCAGTTCAGGTAAAGACAGCGGATTTCATTCCCTAAAGGACATCAGTGAACCACATGGTTTTTTGCCACAATCTGGTAGTTTCATGGTCACCTGATACTAACTTTTTATTCCAGATTTATTTAACTAATTAAATTTAAATTCATTAGTCCAGGCCTCTTGATTTCAAGTCCAGTAACATAACCACTATGCTACCGTACTCCTTAAAAAAAAAAGCAAAGCAAAAGGATGTTAAAAAGAACAGTAGGTTGTTTATAATGTTTCTGTAACAAGATGTGCAACATCCCTGTTTATCTGTTAGTAATATATAAAAATCTTGGCCAGCTATTTCCATGGGAGTTTTCCTGACTGGCCATCATGACCTCAGCAAGAGATAGTCAGAAACTCTGGAGACATAGCGTAAATGGGGTTTCCACAGAAGTTACGATGGCTGATTGGGCGAATTGCCGAGAAATTCCTGACACTTATGTTTGTGTACACTTGCTGTCAACTTCTTTGGAAGAAAAAAGAAAAGCCACAAAATCTGGCTCCATATCACTCGTAGTTTCAGTGCTATGGGTTTCTGCCTTGGCTCCAAAATGTAATCCACACCATGTGCACATTATTCCAGCATGATCAGTGCTGGATGTCATTTTGGTGAGGGCGTTAGAGCGGGAAGTATGCACAATAAGCAGGTTGTGACATCAGTCAGCGTCTCATGCTGATTTGATGCCAGCACTGCCATTTTGGACCTCGCTGCTCCAGCTAATGCGTCACACAGCTGAACATACACTCAGCAGCCACAAGGACCCTCCCACCAGTGCTGTTTAAAGGGATCATTAATCACTCTCAGGTTAGTTGCTGATTAATTTCTACAGACATTCTGAGTTTGAGGAAGTGCTTTGCAGAGTTGTTTAAAGTTGGTGAAGTCAACAGGGAGTGCTGCAACACGTAGAGAGGGCCTTGGTTTTGACTTCAAGGGTCCTGGTCAGATACCGTCCCCCTTGGCCGGCAGCATGAGAGGGAGATGGAGCAGAGGCAGCACAACAAAGGACAAGCCGTTCGCAAAAGGAAGAGGAGGAGAGGGAGAAGTGCTCTCAGCAGGTTACCTTATTCATCCAGGGTCTTCTGGGAGCATTTCTCTTACTCTCAACCTAAGCCAGGAGCAGGGTGTCTGTCA
This sequence comes from Heterodontus francisci, assembly GCF_036365525.1. NCBI lineage: Eukaryota > Metazoa > Chordata > Chondrichthyes > Heterodontiformes > Heterodontidae > Heterodontus > Heterodontus francisci. Next base: position 34,115,182 of record NC_090394.1, on the reverse strand, counting down.
ACACTGCTTCACAGAGGAGGTGCTCACGGAAAACTGCCCCCTCTTGCAGGCAGACCTGCAGCCTCACAGCAGGACCAGGATGGCACTGCCAGTGGTTGTGAAGGTGACCATTGCCTGAATTTCTTTGTGTAGGGATCCTTCCAGGCTGGAACAGGTGACGTCTGTAACATCTCCCAGTTTGCCATCCACTGTTAGATAAGGCTGACTGATGCTCTTCATGCCAAAAGATGCGAGTTTGTTGTCTTCTCTCTGTGGAGCGTGCATGTGGTCTTGCCAGGATAACAGGCTTCCCAATAGTGCAGGGTGACATCAACTGCGGACATGTGGCTTTGCGGGCGCCACATCTAAATGCAGAGATGTAGGCAACTGCAAACGACTCCACTCCCTGAATGGCAGTTGATGTGTGACCATGCAGAGCACATCATGCAGGTGAATGCCTGTTATCCTGGCATCAGTCATGATGCATTTATTTTGCACCAGTCCACTGCTCCCTCAGTATTTGAGCCACCATGTCAAAACAGAGGAGTGCTGCTGGGCAACAAGGGCAAGCTGCTTAACACCTGACTCATGACTACAGTGCACAATGTGTATAATGAAAGCCATGCTGCCACATGAAACATCATAGAGCAGACCATCAGGGTGCTGCAGCATTGGTTCCGCTGCCGGGACACACCCTCTGGAGGAGCCCTACCAGAGCGTGTGTCCCTGATTCGCGGTGATCTATTGTATCCTGCACAACCTGGCCATCATGAGGGCATAATGCTTGCCACCAGCAATATGGTGAGCAGGAGAAGGAGGAGGAGCAGGAAGAAGGGAGGATGCAAACAACACATTCAGTTTACAGACGGGCTATCTGTGATCGCCTCATTCGATCACAGTTCCACTGAGTACAACCCCAAATCTCTATGCCAGAACAGTCACACACCTTACATAACCTTTCTTACAGACCATCACAGAATCCTCTTAGCCACAAGCTGAAATAAAAGCCACTATAAAACAACCATTTTAAACTAACATTATCAATAAAAAATTCCAATATTCTGTACAAAAGTCAACTCTAGTGCATTCCTTTAGTACCTGTCTTGCTGGTGCCTTTGCCTGTCCGAGTGCTGCTACACAGTGTTACACCAGTGGCTGCAACATGTGATGGAAGGCTGCTGACTTTCAGTGGGGGAGACTGCAGGTGGCCTTGCAGGTCGCCCTTGAGCAGTTCTGGGCCTGGAAGGCCTAGCTTCAGACCACACCACCTCAGCATGGGGTGGCAGCAATCTGGGGTGGCTGGCTAACAGGCAACAGCAAGCGCACTGGCGGAGAGGCAGTGGTGGGAGGATAAATGCTGTCATCCTGAGAGAGGACAACAGGTTTGTGCTCTACGGAGTCACTGCCCCAGGAACGATGCCTCAGCAATCCAAGTAATCTGCTGGAGCACAGATTGCTGTGAGACCCTGCAAGCCCCTTTGAACACTGGTATGCACAGCCATGATGGCAGCAGCCTGAACCTTCGTGGAAGCAAGCTATGCTTGCATGGTAACAAGATGAGAGTCCATGATCTTAGTCTGAGCTTCCATTGCAGCACAGATGTTGGAAGGCTTCTGCTTGTGCTGCAATGGAAGCTGAGACATTGGCCATCAGATGCTGCATCATGGTTGGGACAGCAAGTGTCATGGAGTTAGCTACCATTTCCACGCTGGAAGAATAGGCTGCAAGTTGACTCAGAGCTCTGTGCCAAGTTGATGCTGGAGTCCTCCATGCTCCTTTACAGTGACAACAGGCTTCCAGCCACCCCTTCCAATGTACTAAGCATTTCATTGTGCATAAGCCCATGTTTTCTCTCCGTTGCCCCTTCAAAGTGCTCATCTGAATCCCTTGAGCAGAACTTGTGTGCGACCTCACCCTCCAGGGAGCTGACAACTGTGCTATCCTTTCCCCCAGCCTGTTTTTTTTATTCATTTGTAGGATCTGGGGATCGCTGGCAAAGCCAGCATTTTTTGCCCATCCCTAATTGTCCTTGAGAAGGTGGAGGTGAGGGGCCTTATTGAACTGCAGCAGTCCATGTGATGTAGGCATGCCCACAGTGCTGTTCGGGAAGGGGTTCCAGGATTTTGACCAAGGCACAGTGAAGAAACAATGATGTATTTCGAAGTCAGGATATAAAGACGAGCCAGCCAGCACTGGCTGCTGGTGTTTGGAGAGCAGAAGTAAGCTCTGTGACAAGTAATAAACAATCTACACCAAAGCATCCTAATCTCAGTGCCTTCTTCACAAACAGGCTTGGAGATTTCTCTAACACTGGAGGGGGTTAAAGAGATGGGGAGGGATTTGAAAACAAAGATGAGAATTTCAGAATTAAGGCATTGCCAGACCCGGAGCCAATGTGGATAAGCAACCACAGGGGTGAATGCGACTTGGTGCAAGTTAAGATACTGCTAACAGACCTGCAACCAGTAATACGTTACCTAGCAATATCTCGACTTTAAGATTCTCATGCTCATGATCAAATCTCTCCACGGCCTCTCCCCTCCCTACCTCTGTAACCGCCTCAGTCCCACAACCCATAAGCTCTGGGTTCCCCAAACTCTGCCCTCTTGTCCATCCTCCACTTCCTTCATCCAACCATTGGCAGCCATGCCTTCAGCCATCTCGATCCTAAGCTCTGGAATTTACTCTGTAAACCTCTCCTCTCTCTCCTCCTTTTAAGGCACACCGAGTGGCACAGTGGTTAGCATCGCAGCCTCACAGCTCCAGTAACCCGGGTTCAGTTCTGGGTACTGCCTGTGCGGAGTTTGCAAGTTCTCCCTGTGACCGCGTGGGTTTCTACTGGGTGCTCCGGTTTCCTCCGACAGCCAAAGACTTGCAGGTTGATGGGTAAATTGGCCATTGTAAATTACCCCTAGTGTAGGCAGGTGGTAGGACAAATGTGGGGTTGTGGTAGGGAATATGGGATTAATGTAGGATTTGTATAAATGGGTGGTTGATGGTCAGCACAGACTTGGTGGGCTAAAGAGCCTGTTTCAGTGCTGTATCGCTCTTTGACCTTAAAACCTACCTCTTTGACCAAACTTTTGGTCATCTGTTGTAATGTTTACTTCTTTAGCTCAGTGTCAACGTTTATCTGATTACACTCCTGTGAAGCACTTTGGAATATTTTATTATGTTAAAGGTGCTGTAAGAGTGTAAATTGTAATCTCAAAATGCTCTTTCCAGAAGTAATCCAAATTTGTTTAGAATCATATTGCTGACTGTTCCCAAGTTGACACTGAACTTTTTTAAACATGCATGCTGTCAGATTTCACTGAACAACAGTCTGATACCAGGAAAGTACTTTAAAAGATATTTAGGGAGGAATATCATCACAGCATCAAATTTCATCTCCAGCTTGTACTTAATGAAAGCTAGGAAATTGGGAGTTTTCAAAATACATGATGTATTGCTCATGAGAAGTTATATCCAATCAATGCACTGATGTCAGCCCCACCTCCCCGCAAGGCCCGAGGAGTAAAATTACCATTCAGTGAAATACTAAATCACACAGTCCGGAAGATCCCAGTTTTGATTCCCGGTCTAGCTCAAGTTCACAACTGCCATTGGCTCCCTTGAGCTGGAGAGGGCAAATAAAAAGCGATTAAACAGGATTTTTGCTCTTGATTACTGTCTAGTTCTCTCCTGTTGGGAAGTGCGATGCCTTCCATGGTCAAATAGTATGTTGCCATTCACTATGGAGCCTTACACATTTGGAATGGCACTGGAAGGATGGCCCTGCCCATAGACCCATCAGTATCTTGAGAGAAATCTGGATTGGGGTAGGGTGAAATTGCATTAATATCCTTTGTTATCATATTGTTATTCCTGTGACATTCATGAATCACACCCAGCCACAGCCTTTATGTGGCAGCCAAGCTACTATTTATTTGACGGAAAAACACTTAAAAAAGTAACAAATTATTGCACTCCATTTGTAGTAACTTGGCCAAAAAATGTTTGGCTTGGATCGGGATAAACTCAGATCAGTATGGCTGTTCATCTGAGATAAAAATAAAAGTCATTGTGCTAATCTCTGTACTATACCCCATTGGATCATTCATTCAGAAAAATAATCTAAGCAGAAACAATAGAAAATATGTTTTAAAAAAAAATAATCTTGATCTGGGTAGTGACTTCACAGTGTGAACTATTGAAATCTGGATAAAGAAGAAGCATATGCTTATATTGCTGAATGTATGCCTAGATCCATAAATCTATACAATGGAAGCGGATGGGAGGTGATGTAGGGTATGTTGACATTCTGGAGCAGATTAGCTAATGCATTTACTTGGGGCAGACTGTAGTGTTTAATAAACTCTCCTTAATGAACTTTCACCCAACCTAATTGATGTCAATGGGCTGTGTTCACGGACTGTTTACCAATAAGTCTCTGTTGTTTCTGTCTCTGCTGAATTTGTATTCAAACAGTAAATTGTACTGCAGAGTTATTTCCCAGTGTTTTGAGAATCACCTACATACACACACAAGCATGCACATATAGGTACAAAGGAAGAGAAATCTAGTATTTATATAGTGCCTGATCACTTCTTTCTGAAAATTCTCAGTAATTCACATAGAGTGTGCAATTATTGTGGTTATGTGGGTAAAAGCAGCTGCCATTTAAGGACAGCAAGGTCCTACAAACAATAATATAGGTGACCAGTTAATCCTATTTAGGTGATGTTGAATGAGGGAAGATTGTTGGCTAGGTCATTTCCCTGCTCTTCTATGAAGAGTACTATTCAACGAAGAGTGTACTCCACTTTGTGTGAACCCAGATTGTGTGCTCAATTGGGGCATGAACACTCAACCTTCTGACATGTAGGTGAGGAGGTTAACAACTAAGCCAATCTGACACAAAGATAAGCAAACACATACAAGCACACACATGTAAACAAACACGAAGATAAGCGTATTCAGACACATGAAACACACCTATGTAATATACATAAATATCCTGAAAGATAAAAGTCTTTACATGCAAACAGCACGCACAAATTAAGCTAAACAGAAACTCAAACACATGTGAAGCAAGCATACACAAGAAGAAACACAAAAGCACACACATCAAAGACAAACACCACAAAGATGTTGGCATTTCATCATAAGCACATTTCCTAAAACACCTGCTTCTCTGCCCTCTGCACCAAACTGTCCACTGTGGGTGCAGGAGAGCTGGCATATGATTCTCTCTGACAGAACTATACACTGGAGCATCAATGCATAGTGCCAGACTCTGGTAGAATTTGACTTTGTGCCCACAAGCCACTTCAGTTGAGTTGTTTATAGACGGAGACCAGCAGAGGGAAGTTATACATTTTGTAGTGTTGTTTACAACTTGAATAAGCAACATTGCATATGTGAAGCAATACTGGAAGTCTTGGTTTACAGAAGCTATATTACGTTATGCATGTGGTGCAATCTAGGAACTCTAAGCTGTTGCCAATGAAACATTAGATATGTGTGAAGTAATACTGGAAACTTACCTTTGAGAAAAAAATGCTTACTAAACCTTTATTTACAAACAATGACAAATGATTTGAACAACTCCAAGTGAGTATTGGAAAGCAAGGAGCAATTTCATAATGATGCAATGACATAATCATGTAAATTAGGTTATTGTGTCTAGTTATCTATTGTGTTAGCTGTGACTCAGTTGACAACACTCTGAGTCAGAAAATTGTGGGTCCAAGTGCCACCACAGGATTTGAGCACAAAAGTCAAAGCTGACACTCCAGTGCATGACTGAGGGAGTGCTGCACTATTGGAGGTGCTGTTTTTCGGATGAGACATTAAACTGCTCTTGAGCAGTTTATGCTCTTGAACTGCTCTTGAGTTTGGAAGCAAGTCATCCACTAACCTGGTGCCAAGACAAGGGGAAAAAAGAAAAAGTAACATGAAATGAAGGGATTAGTATGCTCATCAACAACAACTTGCATTTATATAGCACCTTTAACATAGAGTAATGTCCCAAGGTGCTTCAAAGGAGCATTGTCAAACAAAATTGGACAATAAGCCACATAAGATATTAGGACATGTGACTAAACGCTTGGTCAAAGAGGTAGGTTTTAGGAACGTCTTAAGGGAGGGGAGAGAGTGTGGTAGAGAGGCTTAGGGAGGGAATAACAGAGCCTAGGGCCCAGACAGCTGAAGGGACGGCCATCAATGGTGGAGCAATTAAAATCAGGGATCCTCATGAGGTCAGAATTGGAGGAGTGCAGGGATCTTCACAAAAAATGTTATTAGTCGCCATTTGGGCTATCTACTTACCAAATTCAGTTGCCTCCAAAAATATCTGAACCATTAAAATGCTAAGACCATAAAAATGGAAGTTACCAGTTTACTCCCCATTCTGTGCTGAGCAAGTTGGCCTCAGTTGTAGTAGAGGATGTGCTTCCTTTTGGTTTCAACATTCTTGGCCTCGGAAGAAGCAAAACAAAACGAGTCATGGTTCTTGCTCTTGATTGCTATCCAGTGAATTTTGCTGGTAATTGTGTGTGGGTGTTGGGAAGAGTGCCAGAACCATAGCTTGTTGACACTTGCTGTCTAAGCTAGCAGATGAAGACTGAGACAGACCATGGGAGGCACAACATGCCCATGGAACCATATTTCAGTATGAGTCAGTGTCTTCAGGAGTGGAAATTGGAGGCAGAAAAACAATGATTTGCATTCTGGACATATCCTATGCCAATCTCGTGTTTTTGGGATGGGACACAATGCTGGTATTCACTGGGAGAAGGAATGTAGTTATTGAACATCTATAGTAACATTTTCAGGCAGGATATAAACTTTGGTCCATCTAGCCCACCTTTCCACACCATTTCCTTGGTACATTTCCAATAACCCTGAATCCTCTGTTTTAAATTAGATATACTAAATAGAAAAAGAAATCAACAAAAATAATAATCACCTCAGTTATTAGAGTTTTAAATTTTTATTCACTTTCCATTAAATTTTATGTTTTTCAAAAATATAAATTTAGCCTTAGAGCCTCAGGAAATATTCTTCAATCAAGTGGACTGCTTTTTCTTTCAATTATAGTATGTGAATCACTCTGCTGAAATATAAATATTTTGTTGCAATAAGTAAGAATTGTGCAAATGAATAACTCAAAGATTGACTACAGAATCACAACAGGACCTGCCCCTTACTCAAATTCCTAGTTATGTATTGCCCTCTTAACACTGACCTCTTCTCCCTCTAACTCTTATGGTCATCCATCTACCATGACATTATTGCTACCTTCAGCCAGGGCCGCGTTTCAGTGTTGATTCCATTGTCACAGACTGGTTGGAGGTTTGTCCCAAATATCATCCCTTATAGTGGAGACTAATTCCCCTTGTTTTGATTGGGAGAGGATCAGTTCAGTGACACAGTTCTACTCCTTAGACAAACTTGGCCATCAATGAGCTCCAGATTAAAACGTTTCAACAGTCCCCCTGGCAGAAGACTCCTCATGACCATGGCACAATCATCTCTAAAACTAGACAGTAAATTCAATGATCTCATACTCCCACCATGGTACTGTTGCGGTGTTACAGTCCTACTGGGGAACATTGAATTTACCCTTAAGAGTACACTTAGACTTGTACATCCAATGACTTCAGTGATGATACTTTGCTCCAACTGTCTCCAGTGCTGCCAGTTTACAGTGAATCAACAGGCAAAAGATAATCCTGTAAATCATAAGGGAATTGACATTTCCACAACAAACATTTAACACTAAAATATTAAAATGTACATAGATAAATACAGGATGAGGAATGGTGGAATGAGTGGTTTGACTTGATGATTCATGATGAGATGGACACATAACAGCTTCTGCACATGCCATTTTATTTATACCAAATGTTGGTAAGTAATTAAAATGGTGAACATTAGACATGAACTATAGTTATGTGCTGATTGAGGACTGGCTCCAGCTTTTAGTCATGATGCTATTTTTTTCATGATCCTGATATAGTTTCCACAAGACATGAAATATGAGATGCTGAGCATGTGTATAAACCTGTTACACATCTTCACTATTCTATTTATCTATGCTAAAAATCATTACGGTAACAACACGGCAGGGCCTGCTACCTTTTAATGATTCCTTATTGCATTCCTTTGTCAGTTCGTGTCAGGTAATGTAACTATTTTTTCCATCACTAACTTCTGTTTTTTTAATTCATGTGGGGCTGTACTGCCACCTACAGGAGGTCAGGCAGCAGGCCATCCTCCACTTTTGGAGAAAAGGGCTGGAATTTTATGCCCCCCTTCCCCCTAGGAAGTGCAATCACTGTTGCTCTGTTGGAAAATCTAGCAGCCAATGTGTACATAACAAGGTCAGGCAAACAATGCTATATGTAATGAACTTGCATTAATATAGTGTCTTTCACAACCTCAATGTCCCAAAGTGCTTCAAAGCCAATGAAGTACTTTTAAGTATAGTCACTGTTGTACTGTAGGGAAACATGGCAGCTAATTTGGGCACAGTAAGGTCCAACAAACACGGGTGGTTTAATCGACATGTCATTGGCAAAATCTGAGAATAAGTTGACAAATTAGTCTATTAAATTTGTCAACAGAAAAAAACACTGGTTGGATTTTCAACTTTCCGCCCAGCTGTTTGCATAGAACGTATAGTGCAAAAACAGGCCATTTGGCCCAACTGGTTCACACTAGTGTTTATGTTCCACTGGAGCCTCCTCCCACCCTACTTCATCTAACCCCACCAACAAATCCCTCTATTCCTTTCTCCCTCATGTGTTTATCTAGCTTCCCCTTAAATGCATCTATGCTATTTGCTGCAATTACTCCATGTGGCAAAAACTCTAGATTCTAACCACTCTCTGGGTAAAGAAGTTTCTTCTGAATTCCTTATTGGCTTGATTTCTGGCTATCTTCTATTTATGGCCCCTAGATTTGGATTTTTCCACAAGTGGAAACATCTTCTCTAAGTCTACCCTGCCAAAACCCTTCATAATTGTAAAGACCTCGATCAGGTCACCCCACAGCCTTTTCTTTTCTAGAGGAAAAAGCCCCAGCCCGTTAAATTCCAGAAAGCTTGTTCTGGAAGGGTGCTGCTGAGCCTGTCTTTACACAGTTTCACATTTATTGTACAGAGTAAGAGTCTCCTTATCAATGCTCAAGACCCCCATTAACACCCTCCACCTGCATATAATTAAACAACTGACACACAATTAACACAGCCTGTTCACGCTTTCCTGATACTTTTATCCTCACTGTTCTGGTATTATCCTAGTGAACTGGTACTGAAATCAATGGAAACTAAAAGCCAGTGGTTTCCATAACAGGTGGAAGATCTGCAATACCAGTTTTACATCTGGGTGGTAAATTGTAAATCTACCTCAATAGATCTTTACAACAAATCATGGACATTCATTAATAAATTGGTCAGGCTTTGCTGATGATCTAGTGGGTAAAGGCATTGCTGACAGATTGTCTCAGTTGTACAGATCAGGTTTAATGTCCAGTCTGTGGTCTCAGCACCCTAGACAAGGAACAGAAAAAAAACTGCAATGGTTCCTGCTCCTGATCCCTATGCAATGAGTATTTGCATGCATGGGTGCCAAATGAGATCAGGTTCAGGCTTGCTAGTTGAATAGCCTGTTGGCACTTACTATCTCAACTGAGATATGAAGAATGAGAGAGAGAGAGAGAACAGCGGGAGCAGAGCATTTCTCGTGTATAGGCAGAGCGCACGCGGGACTGCTGGGTAAATGAGGTTACATATTTGGGCGGTTGCTTTACCCGAAACACTACTCGGGTAGTGTCTCCCACCCATCCTCCTCCTCTAACCAAAAAAAAAAGTTCTGTCCGTCGGATTGCTAAGCTAACAAGTTTTGACTTTTTTTTTTTGGTTTTCAGTAGATTTGTTGGGAATTTAGAATAGTGGGAATGGAGGTTAAGGCAGTTGAATGTTCCTCCTGCAGAATGTGGGAGGTAAGTGTCACCAAGAGTGTCCCTGCTGGCTGCATCTGCGGGAAGTGCACCCAACTCCAGCTCCTCGAGAACCGCGTTAGAGAACTGGAGCTGGAGCTGGATGAACTTCGGATCATTCGGGAGGCGGAGGGGGTTATTGAGAGGAGTTATAGGGAGGTAGTCACACCTCAGGTAAAAGTAGTAGGTAGATGGGTTACCGTCAGGGGAAGGAGAGGGAACCAGCAGGCAGTGCAGGGATCCCCTGTGACCGTTTCCCTCAACAACAGGTATAACGTTTTGGATACTGTTGGGGGGGGGGGATTTACCAGGGGTAAGCAATGGGGTACAGGTCTCTGGCGCAGAGTCTGTCCCTGTTGCTCAGAAGGGAAGGGGGAAGAGGAGCAGAGCATTAGTCATTGGGGACTCCATAGTTAGGGGAACAGATAGGAGGTTCTGTGGGAATGAGAGAGACTCACGGTTGGTGTGTTGCCTCCCAGGTGCCAGGGTTCGTGATGTCTCGGATAGTGTTTTTGGGATCCTTAAGGGGGAGGGGGAGCAGCCCCAAGTCGTGGTCCACATAGGCACCAACGACATAGGTAGGAAGAGAGATGGGGATTTAAGGCAGAAATTCAGGGAGCTAGGGTGGAAGCTTAGAGCGAGAACAAACAGAGTTGTTATCTCTGGGTTGTTGCCCGTGCCACGTGCTAGCGAAGCGAGGAATAGGAAGAGAGAGGAGTTGAACACGTGGCTGCAGGGATGGTGTAGGAGGGAGGGTTTTGGTTTCCTGGATAATTGGGGCTCTTTCTGGGGTAGGTGGGACCTCTACAAACAGGATGGTCTTCACCTGAACCAGAGGGGTACCAATATCCTGGGGGGGAGATTTGCTAGTGCTCTTCGGGGGGGGTTTAAACTAATTCAGCAGGGGGATGGGAACCTAAATTGTAGTTCCAGTGTACAGGATGTTGAGAGTAGTGAGGTCAGGGATAAGATTACAAGGACGCAAGAGGGCACTGGCAAGCAAGAACTTGGTGTCTACTTCAACGCCAGGAGCATCCGGAATAAGGTGGGTGAGCTTGCAGAATGAGTTGGTACCTGGGATCTCGATGTTGTGGCCATTTCGGAGACATGGGTAGAGCAGGGACAGGAATGGATGTTGCAGGTTCCGGGATTTAGATGTTTCAGTAAGAACAGAGAAGATGGTAAAAGAGGGGGGGGTGTGGCATTGTTAATCAAGGAGAGTATTACGGCGGCAGAAAGGACGTTTGAGGACTCGTCTACTGAGGTAGTATGGGCCGAGGTTAGAAACAGGAGAGGAGAGGTCACCCTGTTGGGAGTTTTCTATAGACCTCCGAATAGTTCCAGAGATGTAGAGGAAAGGATAGCGAAGATGATTCTCGACAGGAGCGAGAGTAACAGGGTAGTTGTTATGGGGGACTTTAACTTTCCAAATATTGACTGGAAATACTATAGTTCGAGTACTTTAGATGGGTCAGTTTTTGTCCAGTGTGTGCAGGAGGGTTTTCTGACACAGTATGTAGACAGGCCAACCAGGGGCGATGCCACATTGGATTTAGTACTGGGTAATGAACCCGGCCAGGTGTTAGATTTAGATGTAGGTGAGCACTTTGGTGATAGTGATCACAATTCGGTTAGGTTTACCTTAGCGATGGGCAGAGACAGGTATATACCGCAGGGCAAGAATTATAGCTGGGGGAAAGGAAATTATGATGCGATTAGGCAAGATTTAGGATGCGTAGGATGGGGAAGGAAACTGCAGGGGATGGGCACAATCGAGATGTGGAGCTTATTCAAGGAGCAGCTACTGCGTGTCCTTGATAAGTATGTACCTGTCAGGCAGGGAGGAAGTTGTCGAGCGAGGGAGCCGTGGTTTACTAAAGAAGTTGAAGCGCTTGTCAAGAGGAAGAAGAAGGCTTATGTTAGGATGAGACGTGAAGGCTCAGTTAGGGCGCTTGAGAGTTACAAGCTAGCCAGGAAGGATCTAAAGGGAGAGCTAAGAAGAGCGAGGAGAGGACACGAGAAGTCATTGGCGGATAGGATCAAGGAAAACCCTAAGGCTTTCTATAGGTATATCAGGAATAAAAGAATGACTAGAGTTAGATTAGGGCCAATCAAGGATAGTAGTGGGAAGTTGTGTGTGGAATCAGAGGAGATAGGGGAAGCGTTAAATGAATATTTTTCGTCAATATTTACAGTAGAGAAAGAAAATGTTGTCGAGAAGAATACTGAGATACAGACTACTAGGCTAGATGGGATTGAGGTTCACAAGGAGGAGGTGTTAGCAATTTTGGAAAGTGTGAAAATAGATAAGTCCCCTGGGCCAGATGGGATTTATCCTAGGATTCTCTGGGAAGCCAGGGAGGAGATTGCAGAGCCTTTGTCCTTGATCTTTATGTCGTCATTGTCGACAGGAATAGTGCCGGAAGACTGGAGGATAGCAAATGTTGTCCCCTTGTTCAAGAAGAGGAGTAGAGACAGCCCTGGTAATTATAGACCTGTGAGCCTTACTTCGGTTGTGGGTAAAATGTTGGAAAAGGTTATGAGAGATAGGATTTATAATCATCTTGAAAAGAATAAGTTCATTAGCGATAGTCAGTACGGTTTTGTGAAGGGTAGGTCGTGCCTCACAAATCTTATTGAGTTTTTTGAGAAGGTGACCAAACAGGTGGATGAGGGTAAAGCCGTGGATGTGGTGTATATGGATTTCAGTAAGGCGTTTGATAAGGTTCCCCACGGTAGGCTATTGCAGAAAATACGGAAGTATGGGATTGAAGGTGATTTAGTGCTTTGGATCAGAAATTGGCTAGCTGAAAGAAGACAGAGGGTGGTGGTTGATGGCAAATTTTCATCCTGGAGTTTAGTTACTAGTGGTGTACCACAAGGATCTGTTTTGGGGCCACTGCTGTTTGTCATTTTTATAAATGACCTGGATGAGGGTGTAGAAGGGTGGGTTAGTAAATTTGCGGATGACACGAAGGTCGGTGGAGTTGTGGATAGTGCCGAAGGATGTTGTAGGTTACAGAGGGACATAGATAGGCTGCAGAGCTGGGCTGAGAGATGGCAAATGGAGTTTAATACGGAAAAGTGTGAGGTGATTCACTTTGGAAGGAGTAACAGGAATGCAGAGTACTGGGCTAATGGGAAGATTCTTGGTAGTGTAGATGAGCAGAGAGATCTTGGTGTCCAGGTACATAAATCCCTGAAAGTTGCCACCCAGGTTAATAGGGCTGTTAAGAAGGCATATGGTGTGTTAGCTTTTATTAGTAGGGGGATCGAGTTTTGGAGCCACGAGGTCATGCTGCAGCTGTACAAAACTCTGGTGCGGCCGCACCTGGAGTATTGCGTGCAGTTCTGGTCACCGCATTATAGGAAGGATGTGGAAGCTTTGGAAAGGGTGCAGAGGAGATTTACTAGGATGTTGCCTGGTATGGAGGGAAGGTCTTACGAGGAAAGGCTGAGGGACTTGAGGTTGTTTTCGTTAGAGAGAAGGAGGAGGAGAGGTGACTTAATAGAGACATATAAGATAATCAGAGGGTTAGATAGGGTGGATAGTGAGAGTCTTTTTCCTCGGATGGTGATGGCAAACACAAGGGGACATAGCTTTAAGTTGAGGGGTGATAGATATAGGACAGATGTCAGAGGTAGTTTCTTTACTCAGAGAGTAGTAGGGGTGTGGAACGCCCTGCCTGCAACAGTAGTAGACTCGCCAACTTTAAGGGCATTTAAGTGGTCATTGGATAGACATATGGATGAAAATGGAATAGTGTAGGTCAGATGGTTTCACAGGTCGGCGCAACATCGAGCGCCGAAGGGCCTGTACTGCGCTGTAATGTTCTAATGGTAACTTGACCAAGAAATGGAAAGCTGAGGCTCAACAGAAGTCAGTGTCCTTAGCAAGTGGGGAAAAATGGGCCAGCGGGCCATTCGGTTTTCTGAATTCAAGAGAGGAAAGATAGATTGACAGCAAACAGGAATATTTTTGTGGGGCTAGGAAGAGCATTCAGTTTATCCCAGTAGCCTGTAGTGGTCCCTTTAAGGGCCACTGGGTCAGCCGCAAAATATTCAGTTGCACTGGCTGCTCATCCCGGTGAAAGCCCAAAATTACATCGGGGTCCTAAATACAATTTAAATATGACGAGGCTCCTGTCTGTTTCAGATGGGAGCACTAATCACCTGTTTCGAGGCTCACTCTACAATTGCATCGGGGTGTCCTCCTGTGTGGAGTCGCCACTAAGTCTCTCTTCTGAAATTTCCATTGTCCTGTTCACAACAGAAAACAGACACAGAATAAAAGATACAAAATACTAGTACTTCCCCTCCTGGTCCCCGTGTTAGTCAATATGGTTAACAGCGTTCTCTCTTCAGGTGTTGTCCCTCTCGCCTTTAAATCTGCCAGCATCACCCCTCTCCTTAAAAAACCAACCCATGACCCCACTGTCCTTGCAAACTATTGTCCCATCTCTAACCTCCCTTTCCTCTCCAACTTCCTTGAATATGTTGTCGCCTCCCAAATCCGTTCCCATCTTTCCTGGAACTCCATGTTTGAATCCCTCCAATCAGGTTTCCTGCCACAGTACCAAAACAGCTCTTATCAAAGTCACAAATGGCATCCTATGTGACTATGACCATGGTAAACTAACTATCGTCGTCCTTCTTGACCTGACTGCAGCCTTTGACACGGTTGACCACACCATACTCGTCCAACCTCTCTCCACTGTCATCCAGCTGGATGGGACTCTCATTTGGTTCCATTCTTATCTATCTAATCGTAGTCAGAGAATCACTTGCAATGGCTTCTCTTCTTGCTTTCACAGTTCCCTCTGGTGTCCCCCAAGGATTTATCCTTGTCCCCCTCCTATTTCTCATCGACATGCTGCCCCTTGGTGACATCATCCGAAAGCAGTGTTAGCTTTCACATGTATGCTGATGACGCCCAGCTCTACCTCACCACCACCTCTCTTAACTTCTCCACTGTTGCTAAACTATCAGACTGCTTATTTGACATCCAGTACTAAATGAGCAGAAATATCCTCCAATTAAATATTGGGAAGACTGAAGCCATTATTTTTGGTCCCCGCTCCAAACTCCATTCCTTAGCAACTGACTCCATTCCTCTTCCTGGCAATGTCCAAGATTAAGCCAGTCTGTTCGCAACCTTGGTGTCACATCTGACCCTGCGATGGGATTCCAACCTCATATTTACGCCATCACTAAGACTGCCTATTTCCACTTGCATAACATCGTACGTCTTCTGAAACCCTCAATCAAGCCTTCATTCCCTCTTGACTTGACTATTCCAATGCACTCCTGGCTTGTCTCCCACCTGAGGTATAAAACTTGAGGTCATCTAAAACTCTGCTAACCACGTCAGAACTCGCACCAAGTCCTGTTCCCCTATCAGCCCTGTGCTCGCTGACCTACATTGGCTCCCGGTTAAGCTCCATATTGATTTCAAAATTCTAATCCTTGTTTTCAAATCTCTCTATGACCTCCCCATCTCTGTAACCTCTTCCAGCCCCACAACCCTCCAAGATATCTGTGGTCCTCTAATTCTGGTCTCTTGAGCAACCCGATTTTAATCACTCCACCATTGGTGGCCGCACCTTCACTTGCCTAGGCCCTGAGCTCTGGAATGCCCTCCCTATACCTCTTCACCTTGCTTTCCTTCTTTGAGACACTCCTTAAAACCTACCACTTTGACCAAACTTTTGGTCATCTGACCTAATAGCTCATTCTGTGGCTCAAAGTCATATTTTGTTTTATAATGCTCCTGTGAAGTGCCTTGGGCCATTAAAGTCACTATATAAATATAAGTTGTTGTTGTAGTAAGGAAAGGAACCTTATTCAACAGGAACAGGAGATTAGACACAAATAAAAGAGGCCATGCAATGAGGTGGTGTCTCATACAAGGATTTAACCTGCAGAAATTCTGTTGGATTATTGGGTTGGTACATTAACAGGAGTACAGCTAATGGAGGATTCAATGTTCTATTGTTACCAACATCAAAATAGTTATTGAAAGTATATATCTAAGTCACTGCTCTCTGCCAAGCCCACTAATTTGAGGTGATAGTAACCGAGGAAAGCCTTTGGCTTGTCTTCAGTTTGAGCCCACTTCCGGAAAGCAATGCCTATATGGATAGATAATTGTTGCCGAATTAGCCCACCACCATACTTGCCTATACAACCTTCAGGATGTGGGACTGCTGAGGTGATGAAGCCATTTTAAGTTTTAAAAAAATTGAAGAGGAAACAGTGTGGGATGGTGGATTGTGCAGTGCATTGAGTTTGATTGGATTAAAGTTTCACCTCTGCCAGCTGCAAGGGTTACAAAATGCAATGAATCTAACCACAGTTCTTAGCAAAGAAATGTCTAAATTTGGCACAAATTTGGAACCACAGTGAGAAAGCTCATAAGATGTCTGGTATCATAGAATGGTTACAACACAGAAGGAAGCCATTCACCCCATCATGTCTGTGCTGGCTCTCTGGAAGAGCAACTCAGCTTGTCCCACTCACCCGCCCTTTCTCTATTGTCATTGAAACAGCAACGGCACAGAAGGAGGCCATTTGGTCCATTAAGTCCTTGCCAGCTCTCCACGGAGCAATCCAGTCAGTCCCACTCTCCTGTTCAATCCCCATAGCCTTGCAAGTTTATTTTCTTCAAGTGCCCATCCAATTTCCTTTTGAAATCATTGATTGTCTCCACCTGCACCATACCCTTGTGAGCAGCGAGTTCCGGGTCATTACCACTCGCTGCGTTAAAAAATTTCTTCCTCACATTCCCCTTGCATCTCTTGCCCAAAATCTTCAATCTGTGTTCCCTAGTCCTTGTTAATGGGAACAGTTTTTCCTTGGCTAACTTATCTAAACCTGTCATAATATTTTACACCTCTATTAAATCTCCCCTCAATCATCTTTGCTCCAGGGAGAACAGCCCCAGCTTTTCCAACCTAACCTTGTAGCTAAAATCCCCCATTTTATTGGAACCATTCCGGTAAATCTCCTCTGCACCCTCTCTAGGACCCTCACATCTTTCCTAAAGTGTGGTGACTAGAACTGGATGCAATACTCCAGTTTGAGCCTAACCAGAGCTTTATAAAGGTTCAGCATAACTTTCTTGCTTTTGTACTCAATGCCTCTATTTATGAAGCTCAAGATCCCATAAGCATTGATAATTAATATGTCCTGCCACCTTCAAAGATCAATGCACATGCACCCCCAGATCGCTCTGTCCCTGCACACTCTTTAGAACTGTGCGATTAAGTATACGAACATATGAATTAGGAGCTGAAGTAGGCCATTCGGCCCCTCGAGCTGTGCACCGCTATTCAATAAGATCATGGCTGATCTGTTTGTGTTTCGCATTCCACATTCCCATCTCCCTCCAATAACCTGTGATTCCCTTGCCTAACAAGAATCTATCTACCTCTACCTTAAAAATATTCAATGACCCCGCCTCCAGCACCTTCTGAGGCAGAGAGTTCCAAAGTCACACAACCCTCTGAGAGAAAAAAATTTCTCCTCATCTCTGTCCTAAAAGGGCGACTCCTAATTTTAAAACAGTGCCCCCAGTTCTGGACTTGCCCACAAGAGGAAACATCTTGTCCACACCCACCTTGTCTAGACCATTCAGGATCTTATAAACTTCAATCAAGTCTCCCCTCACTCTTCTAAATTCCAGTGAAAACAAGCCTAGTCTGTCCAACCTTTCCTCCTAAGACAACCCGCTCATTCCAGGTATCAATCAAGTAAACCGCCGCCAACGCATTTACATCCTTCCTTAAATAAGGAGACCAAAACTGCACACAGTATTCGAGATGTGGTCTCACCAATGCCCTGTATAACTGAAGCATAACATCCTTACTTTTATTTTCAATTCCCGTCGTAATAAAGGATAGCATTCCATTAGCCGCCTTAATTACCTGCTGTACCTGCGTACTAACTTTTTGTGACTCCTGCACGAGAACCCCTAGATCCCTCTGCACTTCGGAACTCTGCAGTCGCTCTCCCTTTAAGTAATACTCTGCTTTTTTAATTCTTCCTGCTAAAGTGAGCAACTTCACATTTTCCCACATTATACTCCATCTGCCAGATTTTTGCCCACTCTCTCAATCTATTTATATTGGTCTGCAACCTCCTTATGTCCTCTTCACGACATACTTTCCGACATATCTTTGTGTCATCTGCAAATTTAGTTACCATGCCCTCGCTCCCCTCATCTAAGTCATTGATATAAATTGTAAAAAGTTGAGGGCCCAGCACAGACCCCTGCAGGACTCCACTCATCACATCCTGCCAATCAGAAAAGGACCCATTTATGCGTACTCTCTGTTTTCTGCCCGCCAGCCAATCTTCTATTCATGCTAATATGTTACCCCCCATACTGTGAGCTCCTACTTTGCGCAATAACCTTTTATGTGGCACCTTGTCAAATGCCTTCTGGAAATCTAAGTACAGTACGTCAACGGGCTCCCCTTTAACCACAGCACGTCATTCCTTCAAAGAGCTCCAACAAATTGGTTCAACTTGATTTCCCTTTCACAAAACCATGCTGACTGTTCCTGATTACCTTGCGTTTTTTGAAGTGCCCAGCTACAACCTCCTTAATCAATTTTAACACCTTACCCATGACAGACGTCAAGCTAACTGGCCTATAGCTACCTGTTTTCTGCCTCCCACCGCCCCCCCCACCCCACTTCTTGAATAGAGGTGTTATATTTGCTCCTTTCCAGAATCTAGCGAATTTTGAAAAATTAACACCAACACATCTACTACCTCATTAGCCACCTCTTTTAAGGCCCTCGGATGAAGTCCATCAGGACCCAGGGACTTGTCAGCCCGCAGCTCCATCAGTTTGGTCAGTACCGCTTCCCTGGTGATTGTGATTTCACCAAGTTATAGAGTCATAGAGAGATACAGCACTGAAGCAGGCCCTTCGGCCCACCAAATCTGTGCCGACCAACACCCACCCATTTATAGTAATCCTACATTAATCCCATATTCCCTACCACACCCCCACAATTCTCCTACCACCTACCTACACTAGGGGCAATTTACCATGGTCAATTTACCTATCAACCTGCAAGTCTTTGGCTGTGGGAGGAAACCGGAGCACCCGGCGGAAACCCACGTGGTCACAGGGAGAACTTGCAAACTGCGCACAGGCAGTACCCAGAACTGAACCCGGTTCTCTGGAGCTGTGAGGCTGCGGTGCTAACCACTGCGCCGCCTTCTCTTCTTTTCACCTCCTGATTTACAGCTATTGCTGGAATGTTTTTTGTATCCTCTATAGTGAAGACAGAAGCAAAATATTTGTTTGTTACATCTGCCATTTCCTGATTATCTATTATTAGCTCCCCATTCTCACTCTCTAGAGGACCAACACTCACTTTACTTACTCTTTTCCTTTTTAAATACCTGTAGAAACTCTTGCTATCCGTTTTTACATTTCTAGCTAGCTTCCTCTCATACTCTAATTTCTTTCTCCTAATTAACCTTTTAGTCATTCTCTGCTGTTCTTTATATTCTGACCATTCATCTGAACTATATATTGCCTCTCCCTATTCCTTCTGCCAAAATGCATCACCTCACACTTGTCAGTATTAAATTCCATCTGCCACCTGTCTGTCCATTTTGCTAGCCTACCTATGTCTTGTTGCAGGCGGGTCATATCATCCTCCCCCTTTGCCACATCTCCAAGTTTGGTGTCATCGGCAAATTTTGAAATTCTACTCTGTATTCTGGTTTTATTTTCTCTTCAGGTGCTTATCCAATTCCCTTCAGAAAGCTACAACTGAATCTGCCTCCCCCACACTCTCAGGCAATGCATTCCAGATTCTAACCACTCTCAGCGTAAAAAAGTTTTTCCTCATGTTGCCTTTGGTTCTTTTGCCGTTCACCTTATATTGGTGCCCTATGGTTCTCCACCCTTCCACCAATAGGAACAGCTTCTCCCTATTTACTCTGTGTAGACCCCTCTTGATTTTGAACACCTCTGTCAAATCTGTTCTCCACTTTCTCTTCTCCAATCTATCCATGTAACTGAAGTCCCTCATCCCTGGCACCATTCTCATAAATCTCTTCTGCACCCTCTCTAAAGCCTTCACATCCTTCCTAAAGTGTGGTGCCCAGAATTGGACACAATACTCCAGTTGAGGCCAAAACAATAAAGGTTCATCATGATTTGTACTCTATGCCTCTATTTAGAAATCCTATATAGTTCTTTAACCACTTTCTCAATCTGCCCTGGCACCTTCAATGATCTAAGGTAAGATTCAGATTGGTGTTGTAGGGAGTGCTCTTCTGAAAGAAATCTCATGATGTCCCAAAATACTTTATAACCAGTGAAACTACTGAAGTGTAGTCACTGTTGTAATGTGGGAAGTTGGGTTAAGGTTCCTTGGGTTATGAACGCCTTTGGACGAACAGAAAGACTTGTCCAAAATGTCAATAATACTGAGATTTTGCGATTTTTCTTTGATAAACCAAAGCCACATTCATATGGAGCAGAGGATATTCTATCAATTTACTGTACACTTAAGTTTCAGTTTGGGTCAGTTGGTAGCATTTTGCCTTGACGTTGAAAGTTGGTTTCAATTCACCTCCAGAACTTGAGCACATAGTCTAAACTGATAATTCACTGCAGTGCTGAGGGAATGCTGTATTGCCAGATCAAATATTAAACTGTAAACAGTTCCAGGTGGATATTAAATAACCAATGGCACTATTTAAAGAACAGCATAAGGGTGCCCAAGATCAAAATGTAGTCCTCAGGTAACACATTAACTGGTCATTCATTCGATTCTATTTCTAGCACTCTACTACTTGTTTTAGATCTTTCTCAGAGATGTAATAAGGAGCTCTGTAAGTATACATTTGGAGTGAGAAAAATTACATGTGTAGGAGGTAAATCTTTCTAGATACAACTTTACCTTTAGAAGAACTTAGCAACTTAAGAAATAAAAACAAGAAATGCTGGAAATACTCAGCAGGTCTGGCAGCATCTGTGGAGAGAGCAGCAGAGTTAACGTTTCAGGTCAGTGACCCTTCATTAGAACTGGCAAAGGCTAGAAATGTAATAGGTTTTCAGCAAATAAAGCGGGGGTGGGGCAAGAGTTAACCAAAGAGGTGTTGAAAGGACAGAGGGTCACAGAGAATGACTGACCAGAAGGTCATGGAGCAAAGACAAACGGTATGTTAATGGTGTGCTAAAAGACAAAGCGTTAGTGCAGAGAGGGTGTTAATTAACAGAAAAATAGAACAGCATGGCCCAAAGCACAAACATGAAAAAAAAGCATTGTGTAGGTACATGGTAAAAAAAATGAATGATGAAACAAAATAAAATAAACAACTAAAGAAAAAATAACTAAAAATAAATGGGGGTGGGGCTGTCATGCTCTGAAATTATTGCACTCAGTGTTCAGTCTGGCAGGCTGTAGCGTGCCTAATCAGTAAACGAGATGATGTTCCTCGAGCTTGCATTGACGTTCACTGGAACATTGCTTCAATTCCAGGACAGGTCTTTGGGCATGAGAGCGGGGTGCGGAGGGGGTGTTGAAATGGCCAGCAACCGGAAGCTCAGGTTCACGCTTTCGGACTGAGTGGAGGTGTTTCGGAAAGGGGTCACCCAATCTGTGTTTGGTCTCCCCAATGTAGAGACCATCACATTGTCAGCAGCGAATACGGTATACTAATGTTAAGATTTTGTTTCTTGTTTAGAACCCATAGTTTTGAAATCTGATCCTTATTTTCCTCTCCTTCAAAGAAACCATCTATCCATCAACTTTTCCCAAATCTCATTTCTCACTGATACATATTTTTCCCCATTGATTTATTCCCACAATTTGACAGCAGTAAATCTGTTCATGTTCAATTAGGGTAACATATGCGCTGCCTTCCTTCACTCATGTCTCAAATATCAATTTCTCCATGCAAGGTACTGTCAGAGGACTGTTTGCACTAAGGGTATTTGGTTGCCAATTGCCGCTGGTACTTAAAGTTGCAGAGATGAAACTTATTTTTGTTTCTGGAAGAGATGCAAGTTTGTATTTCCTGAGGCTCAGGACAGATGCCCAGCTTCCACAAAAAGCGAGTTTGGTTGACAAGCTTTAGAATCTCAGAAAAGTGCTCTCCAGTGTCTGTCGGTAATAACATAATTCTGTAAGTTGTCCTGCATGCCGGACGAGTTCAGTTTTGCCCGAGAACGATGCATACCAACAATGAAAGTAGAAGCGGGTTTGAGGTACACACGCACTAATTATTTCCCTTCCGCTCAAATATTCGCAATTAAGCGGTGGAAATAATGTCAGCGTTGAGGGCAGTGGTGGAACTGATTTTATTTTGAAGTAGGGTAGGGCAAGCAAGATAAACTTAGACCAAATACCGACAATGTGGACAGAGGTGTTCCCTGGAATGGGGTTTGGAAACTTGGTATGTCTGCATGTGGTTCTGAGAAAAGTACACACCGGTCTAAATTTTAGGAACACTCTGTTTACCCTAATATTATCTAAGGGTGTATTATTTTTAAGTTAAGATTTGGTTTATATCACTTCCATCCCTACTGTCAGTACCTCATCATCTCAAGCTGCGGAAATAAAAACTGGAGAAAGGGAAAAACAAGTATGAACGCTAGGTATATGGACGAAAGGGAAAATACACTCACTGGGGGTGGAGGCAGTCTTCAATGGTGAGAATTAATTCTATTATGGTGAAGATCCCCACCAAATTTGGGTGTTTCTGCTAAAATGACTCAACTTTTCATAGCTACGCCGAACACTGGGTGCCGAGACCTGGAGGCGCACTGACCTCTATCATGAAACTATATTTAGGTGAAAAGAAAATACACCAAACTATATATAGGCACAATAAAAAAAAATCCACTGCATCAGATACATATCAATAATGTACTTCTATCAGTTTGCAAAACAGCTCACATTACTTGAAAGGTATTAAGAAATGCAACAAATGCTCCATAACCTTCCAATAACATAGTTTTGGCAAAGGATTTTTAAAAAGCTTTTCCCCTCCTATCAACGGGCCCTGATCCAACCTGCCCGCAATAGGCAGCTGCAACTCCCGCCTCCCCTTGCATTGATTCGTCCAGTGCAGAGAATGACGGCACCAGCCCACCTTCTGATTGGAGCATAGGGCTGTCAAGCAGGCAGCGAGAAAACACTCTTGAAAGGCGCCAAATGCATTTTTCATCGAAGGGGTGTGGTCAAATATTTAAACTCTGCTACTATATACTTGCCTCTAATTAATACTTGAAATCACATGTTTAAAATAAAACCCTGCAGAACACAACTGACAGACGGTGCAAGCTGCAGCACCAACCACCTCCCTGGATACGGCGACTCGAATGGTGACGCGGTCGTCACGCAACCGTAACAAAGCCGTCTTCCTATAGGTCCAATGCGCCGTCAATCGCGCTGGAGGGGCGGGCACCACCCGTCGCCCCGCAAGGGTTGGCGAATAGGCTGGGAGGGTAGGAGGTGATTGGTACCGGGAGCTGTCAGTCAGCGGGAGGTGGGCCCGGCGCCGTGCGCTCTCCTGTTAGGGACGGCGAAGATGAGAGGAATTTAAAACTTGTTTCCAGCGGAAAGTTGGAGTGGGAGCGCGTGTCTGCGCCTCAGTCACTTAATTTCCCGAGGTAACACGGGGACTTTTTTCTATATGAAGGCAGCCCGGCGGCTGTCTTGAGGCTGGTGCTTTACCCCCTCCCTTACCGTGTCTGGGCATCCCTGACTGGCAGAGACAAGTCGAATCTGCAGTTTCGTCACTGCAATCAGATCCCCTCTCCCTGTCTCTTGTCTGTGGGAGAAAACACGCATTTATGAACTTTTACATTATTTGGATTTTTGAATAATTTCCAGAATCCATTATGTCTCTTTCCAAAGGTAAGTGCAATAATGTGATGTTGGCTGGGCTTTATGTTTTTGACATCAATTACATGATAATTAATTATTATTTACAGTGTTTTCACGTTTCTGTTTGTCATTGCATGCTTTTTAGATATTTTACACTTCAGCATTATTATTAAATTCCGTCCTCTCCTTGTCTTTCATCCTTGTCTTCTAAACTGCTGGGTTTTTTTCACCAGTGCGGGATTTAAAAACATATATGTGTATCTATATATAGTAAGTGTGTGTACTTTAATCTGGCATCGATTTTCTTTTAATTTTCAGGCTTATGTTACACATGTAATTGCATTTTAATTTTTAGGCAGTGACACAGAAGTGGTTTTGATTCTTTGTATGGTGTTGCATAAGATCTGTAGGAGGTAATAGCATTCAATGTACACACGCACAAAATGGGTTATTCTTAAAATAAATACTTGAAAGGTCTCATTATAGAGGAACAGTAAATGTGCTCTTTTAAATTTAGCTAGAGAATTATAGTCTGTATGATACAATGGTATAATACAAAGAATCAAGCCTGAATAGAGAAAAACAAATCACAACTTTATATATAAATACATAAAATGTTGTTTGTTGCTCTAGCAACTAGAACATTGCTGGCACTGCCTCTACGATCACTTGCTCCTGTGTTTTGTGTGTGAAAAATGGGGAAAAAGGTGATGGCTTTCAATGGGATCATCCTGTAGTCAAGTTATTTCCTGTTGCTGCTTGCTGTTTTGTGTGGATGTACTGTAGTCATGGCTGTGAGTCAGCAGTGGGCCGAGACAGTGTAATATTCCTGAATGGAGGGGGTGACTCATGGCCAATGCATGGTTACAGTCACAGATAGGTACCCAGTGGCTTGAAAACTGACAGAAAACATGATTGTAGGTTCAGAAGGTTTCCTGTTGACTCGCTGTCTGATACATTTTTATGCCCACTGACACTAATCCAAAGATATAGTACAGTACAATTTTTTAAAAATCAGACTTCTTTGTAAGACCTGTTAAGTGTGGATGTGATTCATACAGCAGCTTTTTTCACTTGCAGTGCAGTGCGTAGATAAACAGCCTGACCTTTTCAACATTAAGCATACATTTTTTAAAAACCACAAATAAAATGTGCTTGTGTTTGGTTTCTGCTGGAAATTTTTTTTTCTCTCACATTTCTATGAATGAAATAAAGTGGTTAGTAAGAGGCCATTTACAATTCTTGTTTTCATGAGAACAGAATGAGATCTTGCTGGAAGGAGGACATGTAAGGACACCAAAGGGGTTAGTGTTTCACCCACATGTTTCGTTATATTGATTCCCTTTCAAATGCAGTTTTGGAAGCCGGTAAGCAAAAGTACAGACGGCTGGTAAAATCTCATTAAGGTGAAGGACTTGTGCTGCAGGACTAGCCGCGGCCCTAGCCAATCTATTTCAGTACACCTACAACACTGGCATCTTCTACCCAACAATGTGGAAAATTGCCCAGGTATGTCCTGTCCACAAAAAGTAGGACAAATCCAATCTGGCCAATTACTGCTCCATTAGTTTGCTCTCGATCATCAGCATAGTGATGGAAGGTGTCATTGACAGTGCTAGCGAATGCCACTTAAACAGTAACAACCTGCTCACTGATGCTCAGTTTGGGTTCTGCCAGGGCAACTTGGCTGCTGACCTCATTACAGCCTTGGTCCAAACAGGGACTGAAGTGAAAGTGATATCAAGGCAGCATTTGACCGAATGTGGCATTAAGGAACCAAATTGAAGTCAGTGAGAATCAGGGGGAAAACTCTCCACTGGTTGGAGTCATACCTAACACAAAGGAAGGTGGTTGTGCTTTTGGAGGCCAATCATCTCAGCCCCAGGACATTGATGCAGGAGTTCCTCAGGGGAACCTCAGGCCAACCATCTTCAGCTGCTTCATCAATGACCTTCCCTCCATCATAAGGTCAGAAGGGGGGACGTTTGCTGATGATTGTACAGTGTTCAGTACCATTTGCAACTCCTCAGATTCTGAAGCAGTCTGCGTCCATATGCAGCAAGACCTGGACAACATTCAGGCTTGGGCAAGTAACACTCATGCCAGGCAATAACCATCTCCAACAAGAGAGAATCTAACCATCTCCCTATGACATTCAATAGATTTAGCATCGCTGACTCCCCCACTATCAACATCCTGAGGGTTACCATTGACCAGAAACTGAACTGGAGCAGCCACATAAATACTGTGGCGACAAGAGCCAGTCAGAGGCTGGGAATTCTGCATTGAGTAATGCAGCTCTTGACTCCCCAGTGCCTGTCCACCATCTACAAGATGGAATACTCTCCACTTGCCTGGATGAGTGCAGTTCCAACAACAAACAGGAACTCGACAACATCCAGGACAAAGCAGCCTGCATTATCAGTACCCCATCCACCACCTTAAACATTCACTTCCTCCACCACCTACCACGCCTCCTTCGCCAGCACCTTCCAAACCCACCTAGAAGGGCAAGGGCAGCAGATTCATGGGAACACCACCACCTGCAAGTTCCCCTCCAAGCCAAGCACCAACCTGACTTGGAAATATATTGCCATTCCTTCACTGTCACCAGGTCAAAATCCTGGAACTTCCTCCCAGACAGCACTGTGGGTGCACCTGCACCAGATGGATTGCAGTGGTTCAAGAAGGCAGCTCACCACCACCTTCTCAAGGGGCAGCTCACCACCACCTTCTCAAGGGCAATCAGAGATGGGCAACAAATGTTGGCCTTACCAGCAACATCCACGTCCCATGAAACGAAAAAAAAAAGAATGCTGGGGATAACACTTCCTGGTCCATTGTCAGGATCAAGCACCAACCTCCTGACCCCTGGTTGGGTATAGCAGAGCCAGATGCAGAATAAAGCTCCCTCTGGCGGATGATGTGCTGCTACCCTTATGGGACTTTGCTGTGCACAAGTTGTCTCCCACCCTTCCTACATTACAACAATGACTATGCATTGTACTGCATTGGCTGTGAAGCAATTTGGAATGTCCTGAGGCCATGAAAGGTGCTATATAAACACAAGTTATTTCTTCCTTTTTAACTCCAACTTCAGAAGAGCATGGCCTATTGCACCATTTGTATGCCATTTATGCCCACTTCCCACTTGGGCCACCTGAAGCAAACCCGCCACTTAGCGCTGTATTAGGGACTGAAAGGTGCTTCAGCCCATAACCGCTAGGACCTAGATTAAGACTGCCCAAAACTAATTTTGCATTGAACCCTTATGGCCAACGTACAGTGGAGCCTTTAACCTATAACTGGGTTATGAACTTAGTTCCCAAGGGTCAAAAAAGCAGTGTCTAGCATCCAGAGAGCTATGGGAAAATGACAGGGAATAATACAGCCTCTCTGGTTTGGGACTGTTTGATGTGCCCGGATCGCATACCCTGGTTGGTTTAGATGAAATATTACCATATCGATGGATTAGCGACTGGAAAATCTATGTCTTTGCATACTCAGTACCCACATTTAATCAATGGAAATTATTAGGGTTGAGTTGCTTTTACCTTTTTAAAAAATAGCTGACAAAATGATCAATAAATATAGTTTGGTTAAAGTCGTGCTGGGATTTGTGATGAAAATCCAAATCCTGTGATGCCACATGCTGCTTCTTGTGTGAGGTCAAGTGTCTGTTTTTACAACCCTACACTGTAAAAACAGTCTGTGCTTGTCAAAGTGCTGACTTAAGCATTTTGAACTCCCGACCGTGCTGGAACTATTCTGTGATAGCACAGTGCCACTATGTGGTAATATGCTGCAGTGTACCTGCAATTTCACACACCACCACCCTCCTTACATACTCACCTCTTGGTCTCAGGTGACTTCTCAATTTCAGTTGGGTCATCCCAGGAAGATGCTGGAGTAGAGGCAACAAACATCTTTGGCAGGGAGGATATTATCAAAATGACTGGTAAATGCCTGATCTACATGCCATCCTCCCTGATGGAACTGTTGTGTGGCATGAGGGGGAGGGAATTGAGGACAAAATAAAGGAGAAAAATCAGTCCTGTTTGGTAATTCTCAGACTGCATTGAATTCCTTTGACAGCCTTTGTTCCTGAGCTTGGTGTAATGCATCTGTACATGAAGGGACACAACTTTTCCTTTGTAACTGCAAACAGAATGTATTTTCGACCCTCAAAAGGTGACTGTATTTAAAGCCCATTCTCTCATGTTAAAATGAATCTTCTTGCCACAATTTTGTCTCATTCCTTTCCTCCTGTCTCCCTGATTCTATGGATGCTGTCAATCCTTTAATATCTCATCGCAAGCGCCATTCTTGATGTTTTAGCCCATGGAGTGAGTTATCAAGCTGTTCCACTGTGATAACACCAGAGCTAATCGTAAACTTGTCATCCAATATCCAGACACTTGCAATTTTCAGTAGCACTGATCAGGAGCTGGAGCCTTGGATTATTTTTATACCCTTGCTCCTTGTATCAGAAAATTTGCTCGAGTGTCTGGAATAAATTTGTTGGAGAGGTATGAGAAGTACCGTGATCTATGATACATACTAGATGCTGGGATCACCCAGATGCTCAGCAATTATCTTTTCTAGTCTTTGACATTCATGTTATCACCTGTGACTCAGTAGTACCACTCTCACCTCCAGACTCAGAAGGTTGTAGGTTCAAGCCACACTCCAGAAACTTGAGCACACAATCTAGGCTGACACTCCAGTACAGTACTGAGGAAGTGCTGCAGTATCAGAGGTGCTGTCTTTTGGATGAGACATTCAACAGAGGCCCCATCTGCCCTCAGGTGGATGTAAAAGACCCCAAGGAACTAATTCGAAGAAGAACTAGGGAGTTTTCACTGGTGTACTGGCAAATATTTATCCCTCAACCAATATCACTTTAAAATAAATTATCTGGTAATTTTCACATTGCTGTTTTTGGGCGCTTGCTATTGGGAAAATTTGGCTGCAGCATTTCCTGCATTATAACAGTGACCACACTTTAGAAATAGTCAGGTTAGCTGCAAAAGAGCATTGGGATATCCTGAGATCACCAAAGGTGCAATATAAATCCTAATTAATTAATTCTTTCTTTCCTCTGTATCTCAGCAGTGTCGAGGGAATTAAAGTGCCCTGAGTAGGATCGGCTATCTCAGCACAGATGAGGGATAGAACCTCGCTGCATCCTATTCTATATGGCTGAATACCACACTGAAGCATGGAATAGAGCTTTAATTTTAAAGACACGCACTGTAGGCAACCTGTGAAACGGCTGTCTGCTCAGCCTTCCTGTATTTAAAATTGTGGCTGCACAAAAGGGATGTATGTGTGCTTCACTTTCTTTAAGGGAAAAACATTTAAATTTTCATTGCTGACAGAATTTTATTTTTGGTGTTCTAGCACTTATGTTGCCAGGTAACAGAACACAGCTCACATGGCCACACTTTCTGTTGACTGTAGGTTCCATGCAGGTCTTGGCAATTTGCGACTTGCATCTTGCTCCTCTCAAAGTTGGTTTGTAATTAATTAGGAATGATTTAACACTTCCTGGTTGTAGATAGTGAGAATGAGAGTCATGCCAATAAAAGTTCAGATCAGCAACCTTTCATGATGTTTACAGTATCCAGTACTTGCTGTATAGCCTATGAGCCAGATTATAATTTGTGAAGCTGAACATTTTAAAGTAATGGGCTGAATTTAAATGTGCAGGAGTGTGGGGGTTTGGGAGCAGTTGGGGGTTAAAACCAGGGAAATTGACAGTTCGTCAGGAAGTCGGCTCCATCCCGCTGACATCCACAATTTTACTGACGCGCAATCCCCTCCGGAGAGGTAGTTTGTCAATTTCAATATGTTAATTGTCAATTACAGCAATATTAACACGGCTTTTGCAATTTAACTGGGTCTGCAGGTTTCCCAGGCTTCCCGGAACTTGCAGTGAAAGTAAGGAGAGAACACAGCGGCAATTGAGGGGGCTGAAGACATGACAGGGAAATATGCAAATAAGCACTGAAGCATCACAGCTGTTTTCTTGCCTGCTTGTGTCAAAGGCTTTGTTCACAGTACTTGCGCGGAGAGGTAATTTTGACAACGTTGGAGGTTTGTAAATCTGATTTGCACTTTGAAGCTCTGATCTATCAGATCAGCACGGGTGTCACTTATGCTGTGTTAGTTTGGACCTCAGATGAGCACCAAGATGACCAGCAGCTGGACCAGCATAAAGCAAGAGCCGCAGGAGCAGCGACTGCCTGCTCCTCACAGACCTGCAGCTCCACAGGGGAGAGGGGATTAGCAGAGAGATGCAGTTCACAGAAAGCTATACTTGGCATACAGGGTCTACAGGCAGAGGATAAGCTTCCTTGACTTGCCTGAACACCAGTGTCTTAGGAGGCTCAGGGTCTTACTTCAGGTGGTATCAGATATTTGCAGCCTCAGGAACAAGACCCAGTTGTCAAGTGGAACTGGTGGCCGCGCTTTGCCAGTGGCTGTCAAAGTCACTACCATCTCAACTTTTTTGCCTCTGGCTCATTCCAGGCCTCTGCTGGAGACACCGTGCAGGATCTCAATGTTGGCGGCATACAAATGCATTAGACAGATGACAGATGGCTTGTTTGCCAGGGCAGGCAATTATGTCAAGTCAGAACAAGCAGATGCTTGGGTTAGTGGCTCTGGCTGGCTTCCCACAGGTGCAGGGCGTCTTTGACTGCATGCATGTGGAAATTAAGGCATCCCCAAATCAGCCAGGAGTATTTATCAACTGCAAGGGTTTCCACCCCATCAATGTGCAGCTGGTATGCGACCACAAAAACTATGTTAATGCAAGGGTGTGCAAGATTCCTGGCAGCTGCCATGATGCTTCCTGCGGCGGCCCACCTTCCCTAATCTCTTTGTATCTCAAAGCAGATTTACCGGCTGGCTGCTCTGAGACAAGGGTACCCACTTAAAACGTGGCTGATGACGCCCAGGAGGAACCCAAACATTGAGGCTCAGGAGCAAAACATTGAGAGCCGTATGACAGTCAGATGTGTCATTCAACAAGATATTGGCATGCTTCAGGTCAGATTTGGAGGTGCCCTTCAGTATGCACCAGCCAGGGTCTCCAGAATGGTTGTGATTTACTGCACTCTGCACAACATTGCAGCAAGGTTTAGGCCTGCAGGAGAAAGTTGCAGAACACAGGGGCTCTTCAGACAATTCCGAGGAGGAGGAAATGGAACATGATGAGGTCAATCTACCAGCAGCAACACACATTGCTCCCTCATTATTGCAAGATTCACTTACCATCTGGCAACCACGTCCAAAAGCCATTTCGCCCCCTTATCCCCTACCCCATTATTACCCCAACACAAAGAAGTCCTGCAACCAACCAAGCATCCCTTTCACAGCCCCCCACCCCCTCCATTTCTTGGCATCAATTCATGTCGTACCATTCATCACGAGTGAAAAGGCGACTTACTAGCCAGCAACCAAAAATGGGTAGGACGTGAAAGTGGTGGAAAGAAATATTTATGTGGCTCAAAAATAAAACAAACCTATCAATCTAACATTGTGTCACACCCCCATGCGCATACCCTAGTGCAGCTATGAATCTTTACTCTTCCTCTTAGCAGTTCTACAGGGTAGAACCCCTGTCGCTTTAGTAGAGGTAGGCTGCTCAGTTTCCAGCTCTGAATGCTGAGATGCAGTTGGCTGATATTCCCTGGGATTTAGAGCCGGTGAGGACCCTGGTAAAGATTGTTCCAACTTTACCCAAGCAGGAGAAGACTTGGTCATTGGGACACGAGGCAGCATGAGGGTACTTACTGGGGCGATGGGGGTGAGGGTAATGGGTGAAAAGTGGAAGCGCTTTGAGCCAAGTCCCCACTTCTATGCCCCCTTTCACCATCATCCCTCTCGTGGCCCACACTGAGTTCCCTGCTAACGATAAGCTGGAGAACACTTTGCTGTAGATCAGTGGGACGATGAAGGACCAATGCTAGGATATCATGCATCTTATAGAAGATGACATTCATAGTGTGCAAATGATTAGTGAAAGACTACATACACTTGTTTGTTTACTGTATTTGATGCTTCATGCAGGTGGCCACTCTTTCCATGGACGAAGATATCATTGCAAAGGTCTACGACATCATAACACTCATATTTGAGATGGACTCCTCCAATCACTTTGCAAATGTGGCTGGAACACCGGCCAGTATATAAACATTCTTTGCTGCTGCTGCTCCAGCAGAATCTTATTTGTTGGCAGCCCCCGAAGTATAGCACCTGCATCCAGCTGAGCAGAGCTTGGAGAATCCTGGGCTTCCAAAGCAGACTCTTCACTGCTGTCCCTATCTCCACCATCTGCTCTTGCTCACCTGTGATGTGTGAGACACTAAATGAAAATCCAACTATCTTAGCGGTCCCAGCGAAGTGTGAGTATCCGAGCTGCATGTGTCCTGTGACGTGCATCCTCGGAGTGCGTGACCTTTTGGGCCACCTCCTGCGGGACATTTGAAGGCCGTACAGGATATTAAAGACATGAATTAGAACTGTCAAGGTAAGCATGTTTTAAGTGATCTTTATGCACATAATCATCTTTTATTCGCTGTTGACATCAAATCAATGTGAGGATTGTATGCCTTGTGGCTGTCTGATATTTAATTCTGTCACCCAGTAACTGGGAGGCTCTCATCTCCCCATCACCCACGGCCAAACACGCCGAGACTCCACTGATGTCCAGCGCCGCTTCCTCTGCAGCTGTCAGTTGAGATATGTCAGGGGGCCACCTCTGGTTCTCTGCCTCTCCTTTGTGTTTGGTGCTCTCTTCTGCAAAGTGGGAAAGAAGAGACCTGTGAATGAGAGTAATGGCATGAGTTGAACAGATGATGGTGAGCATTTGTTGAGGGTGATTTATGAGGCAGAAGAATGACATTGCATAAAGATGAGGCTGAGTGGATGGACAGATGTGAGGATGTGCATAAAGAGAGAGAGAGATGGTATACATGCAAGGTAAGTTTGTGTGAGGAGTAAAGTGTTGGAGTAGGCTTCAGAAGGTGGAGTGAGGGGGTTGTTTTGATACATCAGGATGTAGTTGAATGTTCCACTGTACTCACCATTCCTGTCCTGCTTAAGTTATTAAACTGCTTTTGATATTGAATCACAAGCATGGCTCCACACTCCCAGTACTGATCTCCTCTGTTACCTCTAGCCACATCTTCTTTGTTTCATCGGCAGGCTTCTTCCTCTTATCGGTAGGAAAGAGTTTCTCCCTGCGGGTCCTTATAACCCCCAATATCACATCCAGGGAGGCATCACCAAAAGGAAACACAGCCTTTGAACATCTGGACTGCATTCTGCCAGTTCCTTCTCTTGTGTTCCCAACTGCACAATCCATCAAGTTGCTTATTTGGAATGTCCTTTTAAAAACTTGAGTTGAAATCAACTCGTGCGTGTCGTCCTCAAGCCTGCTTGTGCTAATCGGTCGGGATACCCGGAAATGATATGATAATGCAGTGGCTGGGTTAAAAAGCCGCTGACAGACAAGCTGCACTTACATCCAGGTTTCCTGTGTGCTACCTCGCTCGCCCTTGCCCCCTCACTCGCAGCATGCCAGGAACTTAAAATCCATCCTATATATCAAAGCCTTTTCACTTGCTCTGGAAGTAGCTGGCACAGCTCTGCCTCCTAACATCACCTTGCCCTTTTTTTGTTGGAGAGCAAGAAGACAAGACGGAACAGCAATGAATCCTAACATCCTGTAGTCAGGCAGGGTCAGAGACACAGAGAGCAAGCAGCAAATCTGTCAAGTGATGGGGAGCTGAATTCTGAATACCTTGGACTGTACAACTGATTTAAGGCCTAATGCAGTCTAACTGCCCAACAGACTTCAGATGAAGGTCCAAGGCCCCTTGCACTTACTGTTATAATGTTGCAACTTTAGTCAAATCACTTTATGCTTATGTTTCCAGGAAGCACCTTGGGCTCTTTTGTACATTAAGAGATGTAATTATAAATGCAGGTTATTATTTGCAGAGTGATGTTGAACAGTATGGAATTCAGTCCAGGTTAATTAGAGGAGTTTCTTACATCATAGAAATTGAAGGAAGGCAACAGGATGTAATCAACTCTGCTTGTCTGATACTTGGGTGTGAGACCACTTTGCAGTTATATTGGATTATTCCGCAGCTGAAATCGGCTTGTTTTTGGATAACATGTATGGAAACTTTTGGTAGATAAGGTGAGTTACAGTTAATGACATGTACTAACTGACGATTGCTGGAGATGAGTTTTAGGTGACAGCTGTTATGCTCCAGCCTTGTACTGTTGACACCTCTTTTATTTTGGTGTGTGTGGTATAGCCAAAGCACTGTATGTTTTCCGTCTCTTTCAAAGACTGTCCCTTTGCTGGTAAAATGGTATGCCTTGTGTTTGAGGATAAGTATGGTAACATATATTAATTATCAAAGGGTAGATGATACATAGCAAGGTTGGCTTGTTTCATTGAGTCACATGGCCCAGCATTTAAGATTAAGGCTACCGAAGAAATATCTGATTGAAGCTATTGATTCGCCAACACAAAATAAGTTTACTTATTGAAAAGTTACTTTTATTTTGAGAGAGCTGTGTTTGTGTGTGTCTCCCACATTTACATTAGGTGGCAGTCTCTGTAGGATAGCCTGGGCTGCAGCCTGCAAGAGAAAGATCTAAAAGCAATGCCAACAATTAAATGGTTCAAACAATTAAATGGTTCAAACACTTGAGGGATGGGAGGTTATAGTTAAGACTCTTAAGTTGCTCCTTAAAACCTGACCCTTTGACCAAGCTTTTGGTTATCTCTACTAATTATGTGGCTCTATACCAAATTTTCTCTGATTACATTCCTGTGAAATATCTTGGGACGTTTTACTATGTTAAGGCACTATATAAATGCAAGTTGTTGATGAAGGGAAACTTGAGAAGTTAGGACTTTGCTTTGTTACTGGATCTGAGAAGGTTAAGGGAAGACCTGCGAGGATAGAGGTCTTGAGGGTTATTAGTGATGGCTTATTCCCACTGGTTGTTGGTGAGACGGTAACAAATTGGCATAAATTTAAGATAATGATGAAAAGAATTAAAGGGGGTGGCTAGAAAAAACTTGTTTAGCCAGAAGTTGGTTAGAATGTGGAATTGTGGAAGCAGAGCCCATAATTTTTTTAAAAAGGGAATTAGAAATTTACTTGAAAAAGAGTATGGGGAGTGAGCAGGTCAGTAAATTAAACTGAGCCATGGCTGACACCAGCAATTTTCATCCTATTAGTTCTAATATTATGAGTCAAAGTGTGCACATTAGGCATTGCTTGCGCATGTGTATATTTGGTATGAGGAAGTTTTGAGCATTTGAAACCAGCAGTTTGCTATATTGGAGCACCACAGGATAGACAGTGAAGTGAAGCCTGTACTGTAGGTGGGTCTCATGTTTAGATGAATGCTGATGTAGAACTGATAATTTATATTGCAAAGGAAATATAATTTTGCAACATTTTGCTTCAGTAAACTGGACATGATACAGCTGATGCTTGGAGTTAGTTTGCATCATGGGTGTGGAGAGTACAGCATTGCTAAACATATATCGCCATGGCATTGCTGGCACATACATGATGGGTCAAATGGCCTCCTTCTGTGCTGTAGACATTCTATGATTCTATGAAAATTCCCAAGTTGTGTGATGCTGCTGGAGTCCATCGCACGTACAATGTGGGGCAATACTGTGGAATCTGCTGGCAAATACTGCGCACGGAAATTGCAAACTGCAACTTTCGTTTCTGGCTGAAGCTTTTTCCCAAAAGGCTGGGCAAAGTCAACACAAACCACAGCGATTGAGAATGCCTTCTTGGTCCATGTGTGTTTACTCAGGACTCAGCCTGCGCACACCGCCTCTTGAGGAGACGAGTAACATTTGTGCCACACAAATGCCATGCAATGACCATCTTCCACA
This sequence comes from Heterodontus francisci, assembly GCF_036365525.1. NCBI lineage: Eukaryota > Metazoa > Chordata > Chondrichthyes > Heterodontiformes > Heterodontidae > Heterodontus > Heterodontus francisci. Next base: position 34,079,392 of record NC_090394.1, on the reverse strand, counting down.
AAAAAGAATTAATCATCTATCTTTGCTGTTCAATGGCATTACCATCGTTGAAACCCCACTATCAACATCTTGGGGTTACCATTGACCTGAAACTTAATGGGACCAGCCATATAAATACTGTGACCACAAGAGCAGGTCAGAGACTGGAAATTCTGTAACGAGTAACTCACTTCCTGACTCCCCAAAGCCTGTCCACTATCTACAAGGTACAAGTCAGGAGTGTGATGGAATAATCTCCACTTTCCTGAAATGATTGCAGCCCCAACAACACTCAAGAAACTCAACAACATCCAGGACAAGGCAGCCCATTTGATTGGCACCCCATCCACCACCTTAAGCATTCACTCCCTCCACTATCAGTGCATAATGGCAACAGTGTGTACCATCTACATGATGCACTGCAGCAACTCACCAAGGCTCCTTCAACAGCACTTTAAAACTGGTGACCTCCTACCACCCAGAAGGATCAAGACAGCATGGGAACACCATCACTTGTAAGTTCCCCTCCAAGTCCCACACCATCCTGACTTGGAACTATATTGCTTTTCCTTCACTGTCACTGGGTCAAAATTTTTTATTTATTTTTATTTCGAGATACAGCACTGAAACAGGCCCTTTGGCCCACCAAGTCTGTGCTGACCAACCACCACCCATTTATACTAATCCTACATTAATCCCACATACCCTACCACCTACCTACACTAGGGGCAATTTACAATGGCCAATTTACTTATCAACCTGCAAGTCTTTGGCTGTGGGTGGAAACCGGAGCACCCGGCGGAAACCCACGCGGGCACAGGAAGAACTTGCAAACTCTGCACAGGCAGTACCCAGAACTGAACCCAGGTCGCTGGAGCTGTGAAGCTGCGGTGCTAACCACTGTGCTGCCTTGAACTCCATTCCTAACAGCACTGTGGGTGTACCTATGCCTGCGTTAACTGCAATGGTGCAAGAAGGCGACTCACCACCACCTTTTCAAGGGCACTTGGGGATGGACAATAAATGCTGGCCTTGCCAGCGATGCTTACATCCCATGAACAAATATAAAAGGAGATTTGAATAATATGCCCTTCTGGAGGGAATGCTGCCTCAATTCATTGCCATTGCTGCTATTGCCAGCGATATTGTAAAACGTCATCTATGTTCCAGCTTGATATTCATTTGAATTCTGCATCCATGCATTAGAGTGCAATAATTCTTGCAAAAATATAAAATATTTACCTCTGTAGGGTTAGGTGTAGAGTTTGTAGCAACAAGATATTCTGTGCCTCCATGATTTTTTTTCAAAATTATATACATAGGGAGGAGGAGTTCAAGACTGATGCGAACAAGAACCTGCCTTTATGTAGCGTTTTTAACATATTAAAACATTCCAAGGCACTTCACAGGAGCATTATCAAACAAAATTTGATACCGAGCCACATAAGGAGATATTGGGGCATATGACCAAAAGCTTGGTCAAGGAGGTAGGTTTAAGGAGCATCTTGAAGGAGGAGAGAGATATAGAGCAGCAGAGAGGTTTAGGGAGGAAATGTCAGAGCTCAGACCCTTGGCAGCTGAAGGCACAGCCAAACTACAGCAATGTAATAATGTTGGAATTTGTTCAGTACAGAATTGCTGCAAGATCAGTGGTGTACAGTTGGGAGGGAGTGCCCTGGGAGTCCTCTACATTGATTCCAGACCCCATGAAGTCTGATGGCATCAGGTCAAACATGGGCAACGAAGCTGATTACCACCTACTGCCCTCCCTGAGCTGATGCATCAATACTCCTCCATGTTGAACACTACTTGGAAGAAGCACTGAGGGTGACAAGGGCATAGAATGTACTCTGGGTGGGGGACTTCATTGTCCATCACCAAGAGTGGCTTGGTCGCACCTCTACTGACCGAGCCGGCCAAGTCCTGAAGGACATATCTGCCAGACTGGGCCTGTAGCAGGTGGGACAAGAGGGAAAAACTTACTAGACCTTGTCCTCACCAATCTACCTGTTGCAGATGCATCTGTTCATGACAGTATAGATAGGAGTGACCACTGCACAATTCTTGTGAAAATGAAGTCCTGTCTTCACACTGAGGATACCCTCCACCTTGTTTTGTTGCACTAACACCATGCTAAATGGGATAGATTCAGAACAGATCTGGCAGCTTAAAACTGGGCATCCGTGAGGTGCTGTGGACCAACAGCGGCAGCAGAATTATATTCAACCACAACCTGTAACCTCATTACCCAGCATATCCCCCACTCTACTATTACCATCAAGCCAAAGGATCAACCCTGGTTCAATAAAGAGTGCAGGAGAGCATACCAGGAGCAGCACCAGGCATATCTTAAAAAGTGAGGTGTCAACCTGGTGAAGCTATAATACAGGAGGACTACTTGCATGTCAAACAGCGGAAGCAGCATGCAATAGACAGTGCTAAGCGATCCCACAACCGATGGATCAGATCAAAGCTCTGCCAAACTCTCGATCAAAGTCCTGCCACATCCAGTCGTGAATGGTGGTGGACAATTAAACAACTAACCGGAGGAGCAGGCTCTAGAAACATACCCATCCTCAATGATGGAGGAGCCCAGCAGTCCAGTGCAAAAGAAAAGGCTGAAGCATATGTGACCATCTTCAGCCACAAGTGCTGGGTGAATGATCCATCTCGGCCTCCTCCTGAGGCCTCCAGTATCACAGATGCCAGTCTTCAGCCAATTCGATTCACTCCTCATGATATCGAGAAACGGTTAAAGGCTCTGCATACTGCAAAGACTATGGGTCCTGACAACATCCCGGTTGTAGTACTGAAGACTTGTGCTGCAGAACTAGCTGTGCCCCAAGCTGAGCTATTCCAGTACACCTAGAACACTGGCATCTGCCCAACAATGTGGGGAATTGCCCAGCTATGTCCTGTCCTCAAAAAGCAGGACAAATCCAAATTGGCCACTTACTACCCGATTTAGACTGCTCTCAATTATCAGAAAAGTGATGGAAGGTGTCGTTGACAGTGCTATCGAGTGCCACTTAAACAGCAACAACCTGCTCACCGATGCTCAGTTTGGGCTCTGACAGGGTCACTTGGCTCTTGACCTCATTACAGCCTAGGTCCAAACATAGTGTTATGACCAGGTGAGAAAGAAGTCTAGGGTTCCCTTTCAGCCTTCACCTGGTCTTGCCATAACCGGTTTTATCTTTAAACAGGGTTTTTAGCTCCCCCTTGGTGAATCCTTGTTCACCGCTTTCCAATTATAAGGCAAAGAAACAAGCACAAACAAGCTTTTGTAGGTTTCAAGAAGAAAAGTTGAAATTTATTAAACTTAAATTCTAATTCGATTAACGCCTACGGATACACGACGCGCTCCACGCTAGCATGCATACGCGATACACACATGCAAATAGAGACAGAAAAGAGCAGAAGAAAAATAAAGTGGAAATGTTTGCGGCAATATCTGAAGATTTGTTGTTACGGTTCTTCAAGCTCACTGTAGAGTCCTTGATTGTAGGTAGATCTTGCTTTTTGTTGGGGCTCAGTATTCTTCTTAAACCTTGTTTGCTGTAGGAGACTTTTCGCTCTTGGGGTTCATGTGTTTTCAGTGGATTCAGAGGCTTGCGAGAAAGAGATGGGAGCAGACAGGAGAGAGATCTGAGTCCAGGAGCAAACAGACACTCTTGAATTCCAACTGTCTGTGGCCAGTTCAAAAGAAATCCCTGGAACAGCCAGGTAGGCATGTGACCAGCTGGTCTAACCAGCCCTGGCCCTTATGGATTGTATCCTCCTTAGCAAGCCCTAGAATGCGCTTCCTCACCTTTTGATGTCTGTTAGTATGTAAATGTTTTTTTCCCAGCCACAGCTGATCTGTTTAACAAGTCATTTCCTCGCTCCAACAACAGTTAAAAATCAATGTTCATGACAAAATTGATGTGCCTTCTTGGCAGGTGGGGGCCGAGCATGGCACCTCCATACACAGCTGAATGAAATGCGATTTGAGAAAATGCACATTTCATTAAAAGGGTCGAGAGAAAATGTAAGATACAGAAAAAAACATGCATTTCTCTCATTCATTCCCATTCTTTCATAAATCCTAAAACTTATTACAGCCTGTCTTCTCTTGGTGCCAGTGCTGCTTTTAATTGCCCTCTTTTTGGCATCCCAATAAACATGTAGTTTTTTTTGGGGAAGTTTCTCTTCTGTTTGCCCATTTCCATGGCTGCCTAGGATTTGTTCATGTTGAGATCTGAAAAGGGGGATGGGTGGTTTCTTTTTGGTTCTGACTGTGGGAGATGATTCTTTGCTAATCTTCCCTTTGTCCCAGAGGACACTCCTGCCTGCAGGTATTTGTGCAGACTTTGCTGCACTCCTCTGTGGCACTTTGACTATGTGACGCATCACCCTCATGGTTTCTCTGCCCCCTAGAGGTCTTTCTTTGTCTCTGCAGGTTCCTGTAAATGCTGTTAGCAACTCTGGTGGGATGCTTCTAGTGTCTGCATTTATGGAGGAGGACATGGGGTCTAACGTTTCTCATTTTTTGGGGTTGGCTGACCGGACAGTAGGGGTTTTCATCCGGGTTTCCTCCCGGACTTCCTTTAACCTGTCCTCGGTCACTTTTCCCCCATCCCTTTCTAAACCTTTGCCAGCCTTGTGCCTGCCTATCCCTTTTTGTTCTTGGCGGGGGTCCCTTACAGTTCACCAGCCTTCTGCTGGAGGGTATAGGAGTTAGGGGGTTTCACTGTAGGTTGGGGTTTCCCCTCAACCTGGCACACGTGGCAACTCCTGCAGTACTCCACTACATCTTTGTGGAGTTTTGGCCAGTCAAACTGTCCTATGCGGACTTTGGTCTTTCGTATACCGGCATGTACAGCCACTGTAGTCTTGTGGGCCCTTTTTAATATTTCTCTCCGGTACCTCTGTGGCACCACTAACTGGTGAACTACTGTCCACTCCTTGCTCTCAGGTCTGTGAGGAGAACTCCATTTCCTCATCAATTCATCATTCTTTAAATAGTAGCAATTAGGGACTCCCTCTGCTTCACTTTCAGCCTGTGCTAACTCTCGCAATACTGGGTCAGCTTGCTGAGCCTCACCGAGGGAAAATCCATTTAATTCATTCCCTAGGTCTCCTAACTTTCCAAAGAAAGTCTCTCGGAAAGGCAGACCTCATGGTCATCTGCTTGCAGTGCCAATGCAGTCTTCTCCGGGAAGCTGGTGTGATCATGGCCTGATCTGCTACACATTTAGGGAAACTGCAGGGGTCCGTCTCTTTGACCTCCTTTCACTACCAGGGGGCTTTACTCCTGCCAGATCATTACTTAGGAGCAGGTCAACCCCGTCCACAGGCAAACTAGGGACAATCCCTATAGTCACTGGTCCTGAAACTAGGTTGCACTCTAGGTGCACCCGGTGTGCAGGTACAGGCATACACTTCCTCCCAGTACCATTCACCATCATTTTGGTGTTCACTGTACTCTCTCTGGGGGAAAAGGTCAGGCCTTTTTCCAGTAAAAAGGATCTTGTGGCTCCAGTGTTCCTGAGAATTACTATGGGTTTGCTTGCCCCACTCGAGGGGTATGGGGTTACTTTCCCTTCAAACACAAAACCCTGATAACCTTCAGGAATCCTATTAGCTTTTCCTGCACTTGCAGCCATAAGCTTCCTGGGTCTCACTCTTACTGCAGTTAAAGCCACAGCTTGTTCTGCTGTGCTTTCCATTAGGTTCTCTTCTTTGTTGAGCAGGTGTGCCCTGATTAATTCTACACGTTTTCCCGTTAGCTGGCTGCGGGAAACTTTTAAATGCCCTGCTTTATTACAGTGGAAGCACACAGGTCTCCAGTTCTCACTCTGCTCACAGCACCTTCCTTTTTGGCTAGAGGAAGGCCCGCTGCATCTCCTGCTTTTCTTTCTCTCCCAGGACTGCTTGGGCTCCTATCACCTTCCCACCCTTTGTCTTTTTCGGATTTGTGGGGGTGACTAGGAAAGGTTCTCCCCTATGAAACCAACTTATAAATTAAAGCAAAATCATCGGCCAGAACGGCCGCTTGCCGGGCTCTCTGGACCTGTTGCTCCTCTACATGGGTCTTTATGGAGAGTGGGAGAGTGTTTAACTTCCTCTAACAGAAGTACTTCTCTTGAGATTCTCATAGCTGAGCTGTAGTTTAAGAGCCATCAGCCACTGGTCAAAAGCCTACTTCTTTCAAGCTCCAGATAAGTTTGATTAGCTTGCTTCTTGAGGGCTCTAAACTTTTGGCGATAGGCTTTGGGTACTAATTCATATGCCCCGAGGATAGCACTCTTTGTCAGTTCATAATTTGATGAATTCTCATCTGGCAACAGAGAATAAACCTCAAGGGCTTTTCTAGGTCGCTTGCTTTGCAGTAAAAGAGGCCAGGTCTCAGCTAGCCATTTTAACTGCCTTGCCAGTTTCTCAAAGGACACAAAAAATTCTTCTGCATATTTCTCATTAAATTTTGGAATTAATTGAGCTAGTTTTAACAATTCTGTACCCAGTTCTGAATTACGCTGCTCCATATTGGCCATGCTTTCACTGGGGTTACTCTGTCACCCCCTAGTTAACTCAAGCCACCTCAGCTCTCTTTCTTCGCATTCTTTCTGCAATATTCTTTCTCTCTCCTCTCTTGCTTTCTGTCTCTCCTCTCTTTTTCTTCACGTTCCTTCTGGATGGGTTTTTCTTTCTCCGTCTCCTGCCTTTCTCTCTTTACTGTCTTCTAAGTCAGGTTTTCTTGTTCCAATTGTATCTTTGCTAGCAGTACCCAGTCTGGGTCTACTTCTAACACTGCTTCTGCTTCTTCAGATTCAAGGGAAAAATGGTTGGCCACTAGCCTTAGGAGTTCAGACTTCCTTGCCTTGCCACGTACAGTGATCCCACACTGCACAGCCATTTTCCTCAACTCCTCCATAGACAGTGCTTTTAACTTATCCCAAGCTACTTCACCCTGGCTTGGGGAGCTGCTAGCTTCAGTTGCAGACATGTTAGTATTCAATCACACACAAGAAAACCTGCATTGAAATCTTGCTCTATTTTTTTGATTGGGAACAATTTGGCTTCCCATTTCCAATTTCTCTTCTTTGTCTGGTGGGTAAAATTCCAGACGCTAACACCCAAATTTCTGTTACGACCAGGTGAGAAAGAGGCCTGGGGTTCCCTTTCAGTCTTCACCTGGTCTTATCATAATTTGGTTTTATTTTTAAACACACTATGTTTTTAGCTCCCCCTTGGTGAAGCCTTGTTCACCGCTTTCCATGTATAAGGCAAAGAAACCAGCACAAACAGGCTTTCTTAGCTTTAAAGAAGAAAAGTTGAAATTTATTAAACTTAAGCTTAAACTCTAATTCGGTTAACGTCTACGGATACATGAAGCGCCCCACTCTAGCATGTATACGCGATACATGCATGCAAATAGAGACAGAAAAGAGCAGAAGAAAAATAAAGTGGAAGAGTTTGCGGCAATATCTGAAGATTTGTTGTTACGGTTCTTCAAGCTCACTGTAGAGTCCTTGATTGTAGGTAGATCATGCTTTTTGTTGGGGCCCAGTATTCTTCTTAAACCTTGTTTGCTGTAGGAGTCTTTTCTCTCTTGGGGTTCATGTGTTTTCAGTGGATTCAGAGGCTTGTGAGAAAGAGATGGGAGCAGACAGGAGAGAGATCTTCTGAGCCAGGGAGCAAACAGACACTCGTTGAGTTCAAACTCTCTGTGGCTAATTCAAAAGAAAACCCTGGAACAGCCAGGTAGTCATGTGACCAGCTGGTCTAACCAGTCCTGACCCTTCTGGATTGATTCCTCCTTTTGCAGGCCTTAGAATGCACTTCCTCACCTTCGATGTCTGTTAGTTTGTAAATGTTTTTTTCCAGCCACGCCTGATCTCTCTAACAAGTCATTTCCTTGCTCCCACAGTTAAAAATCAGTGTTCATGACAAAATTGATGTGCCTCATTCTGGGCAGGTGGGGGCCGAGCATGGCAATGGACAAAAGAGTTGGAACTCAAGGTGAGGTGAAAGTGATTGTCCTTGACATTATGGCAGCATTTGACAGAATGTAATATCAAGGAGGCCTAGCCAAAGTGAAGTCGATGGGAAGGTGGTTGAGGTTGTTGGAGGCCAATCATCTCAGCCCCAGGATATTGCTGCAGGAGTTCTTCTGGTTAGTGTCCCAGATCCAACCATCTTCAGCTGCTTCATCAATGACCTTCCCTCCATGTTAAGGTCAGAAGTGGGGATGTTCATTGATGATTGTACAATGTTCAGTACCATTTGCAACTCTTCAGATACTGAAGCAGTCCATGTCCATAAGCAGCAAGACCTGGAAAACATTCAGGCTTGGAATGATAAGTGGCTAGTAACTTTCACGCCACATAAATGCCAGGCAGTGATGATCTCCAACAAGAGAGAATCTAACCATCCCCACTTGACATTCAACGGCATTACCATCGCTGAATCCCCCACTATCACGATCCTGGGGGCTACCATTGACCAGACACTGAACTGGAGTAGCCACAGACATACTGTGGCGACAAGAGCAGGTCAGAGGCTGGGAATTCTGTGGCGAGTAACGCACCTCCTGACTCCTCGAAGCCTTTCCACCATCTACAAGGCACAAGTCAGGAGTGTGATGGAATACTCTCCACTTGCCTGGATGAGTGTGGTTCCAGCAAAACTCAGGAAGCACGACACCACCAGGACAAAGCAGCCTGCTTGATTGGTACTCCTTCCACCACTGATGCACAGTGGCAGCAGTGTGCATCATCTACAAGATGCACTGTAGCAACTCACCGCAACTCTCCTTCGACAGCACTTTCCAAACCTGTGACCTCTTCCACTGAGGACAAGGGCAGCAGATGCATGGGAACACCACCATCTGCAAGTTCCCTCCAAGCCATACACCATCCTGACTTGGAAGTAAATCGCCGTTCCTTCACTGTCGCTGGATCAAAATCCTGAAACTCCCTCCCAAACAGCACTGTGGGTGTATCTACACCAGACTGCAGAAGTTCAAGAAGGCAGCTCACCACCACCTTCTCGAGGGCAATCGGGGATGAACAACAAATGCTGGCCTAGCCAGTGATGCCCACATTCCATGAAACAAATATAAAAAAAAAATTGACCAGTTATACAATGCAGTGATTTTTAGCTTGGAATCAATGCAAACTCTGTACGAGTGTAAGTGTCTCTTACCACTTCATCATTACACCTGCTACAGCATAACTGCAACTGGTATCAAACAAATTTTACAAAATTCCCTGGTAGTCTAGGGGCTTTTCAAACATAATTTTCCACCTTTTTGTTTGAAAACAAGTGGACTTTTCTCTAGCAGTGAACATGAACTGGCATTTGGATGACAACGAGCTCTGATTTCCCTGACTATCCGGCCGTTGTAATTTGGGTCTGTTTTGCTCTAAGCGGCCACCTGCCAAGTAATTGTCTTGTTTGAAGATGGACAGGTATTTGAAGGAAGGGCCGGTCCTCCTGATTTTGCCCAGTCCTTTCTTTCTGGGCATGTATTTATCCTTTGGTCCTTCCTGACACATGAGGGCGGCGCAGTGGTTAGCACCGCAGCCTCACAGCTCCAGCGACCCGGGTTCAATTCCGGGTGCTGCCTGTGTGGAGTTTGCAAGTTCTCCCTGTGTCTGCGTGGGTTTCCTCCGGGTGCTCCGGTTTCCTCCCACATGCCAAAGACTTGCAGGTTGATAGGTAAATTGGCCATTATAAATTACCCCTAGGATAGGTAGGTGGTAGGGAAATATAGGGACTGGTGGGGATGTGGTAGGAATATGGAATTAATATAGGATTAGTATAAATGGGTGGTTGATGGTCGGCACAGACTCGGTGGGCCGAAGGGCCTGTTTCACTGCTGTATCTCTGGGGAAAAAAAAAATTGAAACTTGGCTGTGTGGGAGATTGAAAACTCCACACCTTGCTATTTTGTAGCAAGTGTGCCAACCAGCTGGCTTCCCTGAAAACCTCCAGTACTTTGAATATTCTGCAGAGATGGTAATTTAAATTGGCCATTGCTTATGTTAATATGATTGAAGCTATGGAGTGCATAGGACAAATTGACCAGGAGTTTAGGTGCCCCTCTCCCTGCTATTCATTAACCAGCATTTCAGGACAGGCACGTCAAAACTGGAGATGGAAAGAAAAACTGCAAAATGAAATAAAGGCAAAAGTCCTGAAAATGCACAAAGGTAGCATATTGATGTTTTGATTGGGCCTTTCACCAGAACTGTCTGGTGCAGGATACTGCCTGAAACATTAACTCATCTTTTTCTTTGACTAACTTGTGCATGTCTGGTACTTTTTATTTCCTGTCAAAACTGGAACTGTTTTGGTTCATCCAAGGCATCTGGTCATAACAAAATGTGGGGATGCCTTCTTAAATAATGCTGCAAAGCTGTGTAATGATGGGCTAGATTTTCTGACCTTTGGCTATGAATTGTTAGTCCAATATTTATCTTGGATATATTTATTTATCAAGATAAAGGATCTTTACTGGGGTGCCCTAATGGCCGAGTTGGTAAAGACCGTATTTAACTGGACCTTCACAGACCAGAAAGTCCCCATTTAGATTCCCGCACAGTGCTACATGAGTTGTTTTTGGTTGGGTGGCAGAACGAATGCTGCAGTTAACCTCTGCACCTCCAACTGGGAAGAGGAAAGCCTTTTGGGGCTTCCAGTTCCAATTGTTTGCCAGCAACCTGTTCTAAACTGTGCTCCTGTGAGAATGTTAGACGAGGATAGGATTGATTTGGTCTTCTAGGTTTATGAATAACACGCAGAGGCTAGCATGAAGACTTACCACTCAAACAACTCACTGGGGAACGCGAGCTCTAGCAGAAGTGATGCCTTCAGCGGAGAAAGTTGAAAAAACCCTTCATTACACACTTAAGATTCACTTTAAGATCAGGTGTTTAACAGTCAGATTGATGGACATGAGAAAGATGAAGTATTGGATAAGTAGGATGTGGTCAACAGGATGTGTTGTATAATTTTAAAAAAACTATTCTATACACATGGGCTGTAGGCATCTGCTTCCTGTAAACTGGAGATGATCCATTTCCTTGAGATTTTTATAGGTTTATATAATCTGTTCTAAAAGTCGCCTGTTGAAATTCCTGTACCTCTTTTAATCTATTTTCATGCTTATTTGTGTGAAGAAGTCTAGAGTCCATGAGAGAGGGAGGGTGGGTGGACAGCAGATGGAATTTTTTGTTTCAGTGCTGTATATTTTTGGTTTGATGAAAATTTGAATAATTTACTGACGCCAGGGTTGTGATTTTCCTATATGTGGTAGCTAAGACTGGGACTATTGGAATATAAACTTATGTCTAAGTGTCAGTGGGAACTCTGATAATGACAAGCATTTATGTTTCTCCTGAAACTCCCTCATTCCCAACTCCCCACCCCCAGAACAGTCTTGCCCTTCCCCAAGTTCCAAATATATTCTTCTATACATTCTTCCTCATCCTCATTATGTTGAAATCAAAGAGGTAATTCTCTTGATTTCACCAAGGAGCCCGGATTTTCTGAATTGCACTCTTTGCAAGCAGGGTATCCTACCTGGAGTAGGATTTAATCCTCAAGAAAGAGTGCACCATAGAATCAAACACCACAGAAGAAAGCCATTTGACCCATTGTGCTACCAATTATCTCCTTCTAAAAGTCATTCTTTTGCATGTTCTATATAATGTGCCCCCCACCCTCCCTTTAGTGTGAAATGAAAAGAGTGGGGGAGAGAAATTCAGGTTGTCAAAAGAAGGGGGCAGGGGGTGGGGAAAGGTCATTTTGATATATAGTTGAGCTTCCCCTGAAGCCCATGACTCTTGGCATCTCTCAGTATCTTGGCCAAGCCACTGGTCATCTCATGGTAACTTTGATAGCGAGCCTTTTACCATGGGGAACATCACAACAGATCTTGTCCTCCGTCTTGCATTCACACACTTTCTAACAGCTGTCAGTGGCTAATGATCATGGGTGAGAACCCTGGCTGATGCTTGTTTTTCTTACCCCATTTTCCACCTCCCCTACCCCCACTTCTTAGCAGAACTCCATTACCATCAGAATGGCAGATCAGTGCCCTTTCACAGCTACTGTTCTGTTTCTTGGAGACTGAAATCCATGAATATGTCCTGGGAACAGTTGCTAAAATCATTGACCCTTTTTTTCATCCAAATTCTCCTGCCTGGTATTCTGCAATGTGTACTGTCATATTGGAAGGTTTGCGAGGACAGTGCATTACCTGGATCTAAGACATTTTCAATAATCTTTGCCAAATATGTTGATTACAGATGTTAGTCGTGAAATTGTGCATGATACAAAATACAAAAAAAAAAGTTCCCAAGTGCATCAAACTACAGTCGCATAGGTATACATATGCATTTTTCAGTTATTAAGAATTTATGAATTTTCTAAATTATTCATTCTTGAGTTTCGGCCTTGCTAGCAAGGCTATCATTTATTGTCCATACCTAATTGCTCTTGAGAAGCTGGTAGTGAGCCACCTATTTGAACTGTTGCAGTCCATGTGGTGAAGGTATACCCACAGTGCCACTGGGAAGTAGTTCAATATTTTGACCCAGCATTGACGAAGGAATGGCGATATCTAAGTCAGGATGGTTTGTGACTTGGAGAGGAAATTGGGAGTACACCTGCTGCCCTTGTCCTTCTAGTTGGTAGAGGTCACTGGTTTGGGAGATAATATCAAAAAAGCCTTGGTGTGTTCTTGCAGTGCACTCTGTAGATGGTACACACTAGTGGAGTGAGGGGATGTTATTCTTCCTGCCAAAGTGAACAACTTCACATTTTCCCACCTTATACTCCATCTGCCAGATTTTTACCCACTCGCTCAACCTATCTATGTCAGTCTGCAACCTCCTTATGTCCTCTTCACAGCATGCTTTCTATCTATCTTTGTGTCATCTGCAAATTTAGTGACCATCACAGAATCGTTACAGTGCAGAAGGAGGCCGTTTGGCCCATTGTCTCTGCGCTGGCTCTCTGAAAGAGCAATTCTCCCAGTTCCATTCCCGCGCCTTCTCCCCGTAACCCTGCACATTTTTCCTTTTCATATAACTGTCTAATTCCCTTTTGAATGCTTCAATTGAACCTGCCTCCACCACTTTCTCGGGCAACACATTCCAGACCTTAACCACTCGTTTTTCCTCATGTCACTTTTGCTTCTCTTAACAAATACTTTAAATCTTTGCTCTCTCGTTCTCAATCCTTTCAGAGTGGGAACAGTTTCTCTCCATCTACTCTGTTCAGGCTGCTCATGATTTTGAATACCTCTATCAGATCACCTCTGAGCCTTCTCTTCTCCAAGGAAAACAGTCCTAACTTCTCCAACCTATCTTCATAACTGAAATTCCTTATCCCTGGAACCATTCTCATGAATTTTTTCTGTACTCTGTCCAATGCTCTCATGTCTTTCCTAAAGTGCGGTGCCCAGAACTGGACGCAATACTCCAGCTGAGGCCAAACTAGTGTCTTATACAAGTTCAACATAACTTCCTTGCTGTTGTACTCTATGCCCCTATTAATAAAGCCCAGGATACTGTATGCTTTATTAGCTGCTCTCTCAACCTGTCCTGCCACCTTCAATGAATTATGCACATATACACTCAGGTCCCTCTGCTCCTGCACCCCATTTAGAATTGTACCCTTTATTTTATATTGTCTCTCCATGTTTTTCCTACCAAAATAAATCATTTCACATTTCTCTGCATTGAACTTCATCTGCCAGCTGTCTGCCATTCCACCAACTCGTCTATGTCCTTTGAAAGTTCTAAACTGTCCTCCTCACAGGTCACAATGCTTCCAAGTTTCGTATCATCTGCAAACTTTGAAATTGTGCCCTGTACACCAAGGTCTAGGCCATTAATATATATCAGGAAAAGCAAGAGTCTCAACACTGATCCCTGGGGAACTGCACTATAAACCTTCCTCCAGCCCGAAAAACATCCATTAACCACTACTCTTTGTTTCTTGTCACCCAGCCGATTTCATATCCAAGTTGCTACCATCCCTTTTATTTCATGAGCTACAAGTTTGCTCACATATCTGTTGTGTGACACTGTATCAAACACCTTTTGAAAGTCCATGTACACCACATCAACAGCATTGCCCTTATCAACACTCTCTGTTACCTCCTCAGAAAACACCAGCAAGTTAGTCAAACATGATTTTCCGTTAAGAAATCCATGCTCGTTTTCCTTAATAAACTCGCATTTGTCCATGTGACTGTTGACTTTGTCCCGAATTATTTTTTTCTATAAGTTTTAGCACCACCGAAATCGAACTGACTGGCCTGTAGTTGCTGGATTTATCTTTACACCCTTTTTTGAACTAGGGTGTAACTTTTGCAATTCTCCAGTCCACCAGCACCTCGGTCCTAGGACCCCAGCTATTCACAATATATATTAATGATTCAGATGAGGGAACTAAATGTAATATCTCCAGATTTGCAGATGACACAAAACTGGGTGGGAGGGTGAGTTGTGAGGACTTCAGGGTGATTTGGACAAGTGAGTGGGCAAATGCATGACAGATGCAGTATAATATGGATAAATGTGAGGTTATCCACTTTGGTAGTAAAAACAGGAAGGCAGATTATTATCTGAACGGCTACAAACAGAGAGGAGAATATGCAACGAGACCTGGGTGTTCTCGTACACCAGTCGCTGAAGGTAAGCATGCAGGTGCAACAGGTGGTAAAAAAGGCAAATGGTATGTTGGCCTTCATAGCGAGAGGATTCGAGTACAGGAGCAGGGATGTCTTGCTGCAATTATACAGGGAATTGGTGAGGAATTTTGTGGAATACCTGGAATATTGTGTGCACTTCTGGTCTCCTTATCTGAGGAAAGATGTTCTTGCTATAGAGGGAGTGCAGTGAAGGTTTACCAGACTGAATCCTGGGATGGCGGGACTGACGGTATGAGGAGAGATTGAGTCGGTTAGGGTTATATTCGTTGGAGTTCAGAAGAGTGAGGGGGGATCTCATAGAAACCTACAAAATTCTAACGGGACTTGACAGGGTAGATGCTGGAAGGATGTTCCCATTGGTGAGGGAGTACAGATCCAGGGGTCATAGTCTAAGGATACAGGGTAAACCTTTCAGGACTGAGATGAGGAGAAATTTCTTCACCCAGAAAGTGGTGAGCCTGTGGAATTCGCTACCAGAAAGCAGTTGAGGCCAAAACATTGTATGTTTGCAAGAAGGAGTTAGATATAGCTCTTGGGGCAAAAGGGATCAAAGGATATGGGGGGAAAGTGGGAACAGGTGACTCAGTTGGACGATCAGCCATGATCATCATGAATGGCGGAGCAAGCTGGAAGGGCCGAATGGCTTATCCCTGCTCCTATTTTCTATGTTTCTACCTCCGAGTCTAAGGAAGACTGAAAAATTATGGCCAGAACCGCTGCGATTTCCACCCTCACTTTCCTCCGTATCCTTGGATGCATCTCATCTGGTCCTGGTTCTTTGTCCACTTTAAGTACAGATAGCCTATCTAATATTTGCTCTTTACCAATTTTAAACCCCTGTAAGCCAGAGATCGTGGTACACACCGGTACCAACGACATAGGTAGAAAATTCTGGGTACTGCCTGTGCGGAGTTTGCAAGTTCTCCCTGTGACCGCGTGGGTTTTCGCCGGGTGCTCCGGTTTCCTCCCACAGCCAAAGACTTCCAGGTGATGGGTAAATTGGCTGTTGTAAATTGCCCCTAGTGTAGGTAGGTGGTAGGGAATATGGGATTACTGTAGGGTTAGTATAAATGGGTGGTTGTTGGTCAGCACAGACTTGGTGGGCCGAAGGGCCTGTTTCAGTGCTGTATCTCTAAATAAATAAAAAATAAATAAATAAAAGGGAATGAGGTCCTGCAACAAGAATTTAGGGAGCTAGGTAGCAGATTAAAAAGCAGGACCTCAAAGGTTGTAATCTCTGGATTACTCCCTGTGCCGCGTGTATAGGAATAGGAGGATACAGTAGATGAATGCGTGGCTGAGGAGATGGTGCAGGAGGGAGGGCTTTAGGTTCCTGGATCACTGGGTCTGTTTCTTG
Organism: Heterodontus francisci; assembly: GCF_036365525.1. Classification (NCBI taxonomy): domain Eukaryota; kingdom Metazoa; phylum Chordata; class Chondrichthyes; order Heterodontiformes; family Heterodontidae; genus Heterodontus; species Heterodontus francisci. The sequence continues at coordinate 34,063,343 of NC_090394.1, read as the reverse complement.
CAAAGGTGGGACCTGTACAAGTTGGTCAGGTTGCACCTGAACCAGAACGAGACCAACATCCTTGCTGGGAGGTTTGCTAGTGCTGTTGGGGGTGGGTTTAAACTAATTTGGCAGGGGGATGGGATACAGAGTGGAGGTGCAGTAGGGGGTGAGGCACAGCCAAATATAGAAGAGAAACTGAGTCAGTCTGGAAGGCAGAGAAAATATAGACCTGTTAAGGCACAAGTTAAAAGTGCAAGGCTGGATTGCATTTACTTTAATGCGAGAAGGCAGATGAATTGAGGGCATTGATTAGCACATGGGATTATGATATTATTGCTATCACAGAGACATGGCTGATGGAAGGGGAGGACTGGCAGCTCAATATTCCAGGGTATAGAATCTTCAGGTGGGATAGGGAAGGGGATAAAAGAGGAGGTGGTATTGCACTGTTGATCAAGGAGTCATTTACTGCAGTAAGGAGGGATGATATTTTAGAAGGTTCCTTAAATGAGGCCATATGGGTAAAACTTAAGAACAAAAGTGGGGCAATCAGTTGGCTGGGCATGTACTACAGGCCTCCAAACAGTCTGGGAGAGATAGAGTAACTGATATGTAGGCAAATCTCAGAGAGGTGTAAAAATAATAGGGTAATAATAGTATGGGATTTCACTTCCCCAATATCAACAGGGATAGTCTTAGTGCAAAAGGCTTAAAGGGGGAGGAATTCTTAAAATGCATACAGGAGAGCTTTTTGAGCCAGTACGTAGAAAGTCTTACAAGAGAAGGGGCAGTACTGGACCTAATCCTAGGGAATGAAGCTGGACAAGTGGTAGAAGTATCAGTGGGGAGCATTTTGGGGATAGTGACCATAACCATTAAGGTAGTTATGGAAAAGGACAAAGACGGGCTAGAAATAAAGGTACTGAATTGGGGAAAGGCCGATTTCAATTTGATAAAACAGGATCTGGCCAAAGTGGACTCGGAGCAGCTATTTGTAGGAAAGTCTATATCAGGCCAGTGGGAGTCATTCAAAGAGGAAATAGTGAGGGTTCAGAGCCAACATGTACCGGTTAAGGTGAAGGGTAGCACCATCAATTCCAGGAACCCTGGATGTCAAGGCATATAGAGTATTGGATCAGGAAAAAAAAGGAGGCTTATGGCAGATTGAGTGCTGAAAACAGCAGAGGCATGAGAGGAGTATAGAAAGTGTAGGGGGGTACTTAAAAAAGTAATTGGGAGAGCGAAAGGAGGACATGAAAAAACATTGGTGGGCAAGATAAAGGAAAATCCTAAGGCGTTTTATAAGTATATTCAGGGCAAGAGGATAACCAGGGAAAGAGTAGGGCCCATTAGGGACCAAAGTGCCAATCTGTGTGTGGAGCAGGAGGACATAGGTGAGGTTCTAAATGAATACTTTGCATCTGTTTTCACTGTGGAGAACGACGATGTAGGCGTAGAGATCAGGGAGGGGGACTGCGATATACTTGAACATATTAACATTGAAAGGGAGGAAGTATTAGATGTTTTAGCGGGCTTAAAAGTGGATAAATTCCCAGGCCCAGATGAGATGTATCCCAGGCTGTTATGTGAGGCAAGGGAGGTGATAGCAGGGGCTCTAACACAAATTTTCAGATCCTCTCTGGCCACGGGAGAGGTGCCAGAGGACTGGAGGACAGCGAATGTGGTACCATTATTCAAGAAGGGTAGCAGGGACAGACCAGATAATTACAGACCGGTAAGTCTAACATCAGTGGTTGGGAAACTATTGGAAAAAATTCTGAGGGATGGGATTAATCTCCACTTGGAGAGACAGGGAATAATCAGGGATAGTCTGCACAACTTTGTCAGGGGGAGATCGTGTCTAACTTGTTTGAATTTTTTGAGGAGGTGGCTAGATGTGTAGATGAGGGTAAAGCAGTTGATGTAGTCTACATGGACTTCAGTAAGGCTTTTGATGAGGTCCCGCATGGGAGATTGGTTAAGAAGGTAAGAGCCCATGGGATGCAGGGCAATTTGGCAAATTGGATCCAAAATTGGCTTAGTGGCAGGAAACAGAGGGTAATGGTCGAGGATTGTTTTTGCGAATGGAAGCCTGTGACCACAGGGATCAGTGCTGGGACCCTTGCCGTTTGTAGTGTACATTAATGATTTAGATGTGAATATAGGAGGTATGATCAGTATGTTCGCAGATGACACGAAAATTGGTGATGTTGTAAACAATGAGGAGGAAAGCCTTAGATTACAGGACGATATACATGGGCTGGTAAGAAGGGTGGAGCTGTGGCAAATGGAATTTAATCCTGAGAAGTGTGAGGTGATGCATTTTTGGAGGACTAACAAGGCAAAGGAATATACAATGGATGGTAGGACCCTAGGAAGTACAGAAGGTCAGAGGGACCTTGGTGTACTTGTCCATAGATCACTGAATGCAGCAGCACAGGTAGATAAGATGGTTAGGAAGGCATATGGGATACTTGCCTTTATTAGCTGAGACATAGAATATAAGAGCAGGGCGGTTATGATGGAGCTGTATAAAATGCTAGTTAGGCCACAGCTGGAGTACTGTGTACAGTTCTAGGCACCACACTATAGGAAGGAGGTGATTGCACTGGAGAGGGTGCAGAGGAGATTCACCAGGATGTTGCCTGGGCTGGAGCATTTCAGCTATGAAGTAAGACTGAAAAGGCTATGGTTGTTTTCCTTAGAACAGAGAAGGATGGGGGGGGACATGATTAAGGTATACAAAATTATGAGGGACATTGATAGGTTAGATAGGAAGTGACTTTTTCCCTTAGCGGAGGTGTCAATAACCAGGGGGCATAGATTTAAGGTAACGGGCAGGAGGTTTAGAGGGGATTTGAGGAGAGAATTTTCACCCAGAGGGTGGTTGGAATCTGGAATACACCTTCTGAAGGGGTGGTAGAGGCAGGAACCCTCACAACATTTAAGAAATATTTAGATGATCACTTGAAATGCCATAGCGTACAAGGCTACGGGACTAGAATAGTTAGGTGCTTGATGGCCAGCACAGACACGATGGGCCTGTTTCTGTGCTGTATAACTCTGACTCTCACATCTTCTTTCTTGATAAAGACAGATGCAAAGTATCCATTTAATACCTCAGCTATGCTCTCTGCCATGTGTAAATTCCCTTTCTGGTCCCTAATAAGCCCCATTCCTCCTTTTACCACCCTTTTATTATTTACATGTCTATGGAAAACTTTGGGATTTCCTTTAATGCTGGCTGCCAGTCTCTTTTCATGCTTTCTCTTTTTTCTTATTTGCTTTTTCACTTCCCCTCTGGACCTTCTATATTCAGCCTAGTTCTGAATAGTATTTTCTACCTGGCATCTGCCAAGCACACTTTTTTTCTTCTTTATCTTAATCTCTCCCTCTTTTGCCATCTAGGGAGCGCTGGATTTGTTTGCCCTACTTTTCCCCTTCAAGGGAACATAAGTTGACTGTGCCCGAACTCTCTCTTCTTTGAAGGAAGCCATCATCTACCGGTTTTCCTGCCAGCTTTTGACTCCAATTTATTTGCCTCAGCTCTATTCTTACCCCATTGAAGTTGGCCTTTCCCCAGTTAATTATTCTTACCCTGGATTGCTCTTTGTCCTTTTCCATAGTCAGCCTAAATCTTTATGATACAATGATCACTATCCCCTAAATGCTCTTCTACTGATACTTGATCCACTTGGCCCACTACATTCCCAAGAACCAGGTCTAGCAGTGCCTCCTTTCTTGTTGGACTAGCAATATACTGTTGTAGAAAATTTTCCTGAACACACTCTAGGAACTCTTGTCACTCACTGCCCTTTACACTACTATCATTCCACTCTGTGTTTGGATAACATACCATACCGTCGCTCCCCTCATCTAAGTCATTGATATAAATTTTAAAAAGTTGAGGCCCCAGCACAGACCCCTGCGGGACTCCACTCATCACATGTTCTAGGTATTCTAATGCATAAGTCACAAAAGGTTAGTATGCAGATACAGCAAGTAATAAAGAAGGTTAATGGAATGCTATCCTTTATTACGAGAGGAATTGAAAATAAAAGTAAGGATGTTATGCTTCAGTTATACAGGGCATCAGTGAGATCACATCTCGAATACGTGTGCAGTTTTGGTCTCCTTATTTAAAGGGTTCAGGGGAGGTTTACCAGATTGATACCTGGAAAGAGCGGGTTGTCTTATGAGGAAAGGTTGGATAGACTGGGCTTCTTTTCACTGGAGTTTAGAAGAGTGAGGGGAAACTTGATTGAAGTTTATAAGATCCTGAACAGTCTTGACAAGATGAATGTGGAGAGGATGTTTCTCTTGTGGGTGAGTCCAGAAGTAGAGGGCACTGTTTTAAAATTAGGGGTTGCTCTTTTAGGACAGAGATAAGGAGAAATTTTTTCTGAGGGTTGTGTGACTTTGGAACTCTCTGCCTCAGAAGGTGGAGGCGGGGTCATTGAATATTTTTAAGGCAGAGGTTGATCGATTCTTGTTAGACAAGGGAATCAAGAGTTAGATTAGATTCGAGATACAGCACTGAAACAGGCCCTTCGGCCCACCGAGTCCGTGCCGAACATCAACCACCCATTTATACTAATCCTACACCAATCCCACATTCCTACCAAACATCCCCACCTGTCCCTATATTTCCCCACCACCCACCCATACTAGTGACAATTTATAATGGCCAATTTACCTATCAACCTGCAAGTCTTTTGGCTTGTGGGAGGAAACCGGAGCACCCGGAGAAAACCCACGCAGACACAGGGAGAACTTGCAAACTCCACACAGGCAGTACCCGGAATCGAACCCGGGTCCCTGGAGCTGTGAGGCTGCGGTGCTAACCACTGCGCCACTGTGCAAGTAGGGGGCAGATGGGAGTGTGGAATTTGAAACACAAAACAGATCAGCCATGATCTTATTGAATGGTAGAGCAGGCTCAAGGGGCTGAATGGTCTACTTCTGCTCCTAATTCGTATGTTTAATTAGCACTGGTAGTCTTTTTAATTCTTCATGGGATTTGGGTGTTGCCGCCAAGGCCAGCATTTATTGACCATCCCTAATTGCTGTTGAGAAGGTGGTGGTGTGCTGCCAACTGAGTGGCTTGTTAGGTCATTTCAGAGGGCAGTTCAGAGTCACCCACATTACTGTAGGTCTGGAATCAAATACAGGTCAGACCAAGTAAGGAGAACAGATTTCCTTCCCTGAATGACATTAGTGAAACAGATGCATTTTAACAACAATCGAGTGGATTCATGGTCACCATTACTACTAGCTTTTTATTCCAGATTTTTATTTATTAACTGAATTTAAATTTCCTAGCTGCTGTAGTGGGATTTGAACTCATGATTCTGGATCATTAGTCTAGACCTTTGGATTACTAGTCTAGTAACATAACCATTGTGCTTAAGTATCCTCATCTTTTAATATATCGCATGTATGATTTACATTTGAATGGATTTTTGTAGGGTTCTTCCAGTCTTCACAATCTATCATTGCAGTATAATTAGTAATATGGAAACACAGGGGATTTTGTGTATGCGTGGAGCAGGAGTAATAGCAAAATTATTTGAGGCTGCATGCTGCTTTTTAATTGCACAATTTAAGAGTAGTCCAGTGTTACTAATGGGTGGTATAGAAGTCCTGAACCACATCCTGTTTCCTTCCTTTTATATGTCATCTTCTCTTGCCTGCTTGTGTTTCAACAGCACCATTCCCTATCTGAGAGGGCAGGCAGGCAGGCATTAATGGTCCAAGATATTACCGTTGTAGGTGATGGTAAGGAATGTATGGAATTATTTTTTATTCCTTCCCATTTCCCATACAGGAACTGGGTAGCATTTTGGCAGATCTTCAGCTTGGCATGGAGATCAAGAGCTTGTGCAGCGGAAATCCAGCCTTCGATCATGTTGTGAAACAAAGAAGGAACTTGCATTTATTGAGTGCCTTTTTGTGACTTTGGGATGTCTCAAAGGATGTCCAGATGTTAATGTGATGCATCACCTTGATGGTGTAAATTCTGTCTTGTTTTAATATACTTTTGGGAGGGAATTTTATACCATAATTACTGAAAAAATAATTGGTAATAAAATATTTTTTATATAGCACCTGATCATATAATTGAATCACCTTAAAATGCTTTATTTAATAAGTTACTTTAAAGTGCGGCCATGAAATGAATGATTAGCTCAATGTGTTTTTGTTTTGATGTTGCTGATTGATGGAAGAATATTGACCAGGACACCAGAACTCCCTCCTTTTCATATTGCATAACCAGGACTGCAAAATTCGATCAGGCCTGAAAATGGGCATGGAGATTGCAGTGCGATAACCTGCACATGTTGCTTCCAAAGCAGGCAGCACACTAATTTCGTGCTGACCCATGCTCCCAGTACTTAGTGCATTGTTGACTGGTTGCAATCCTTAACAGGGGGCATAAAACCATGAGAGGCTAGTATGAGTTCAAGCTACCTTGCACTACTTAACGCCATCCCGTATCTCTTAAAGGGGAAGTGCATTTTCACTGGAGCAGATGATGGAAGTGGCTGGGAAAGAGTGTCTGAAGTGCAAGAAGAATGACTGTGGTGCAACAGAGCAGGAGCAGGCTCCAAGGTTCTCTGATGCAGCACTTCGTGTAAGAGGCATTGGTGTAGGAGGATAGAGCTCCTCTGTCCAGAGGGGACCAGGAGGCTCTCGAGACAGACACTGCAAAGACAGTGGGAGCGGATAGTTGTCATGATCATTACCAGCTGTTTAGCCCCGAGGATCTGGATGTAGTGCCACAAGTAGTTCAAAGACCTTACATTAGTGTTCAGGGTCAGTGAATGCATTTGCAAATACCATATTCCACCAAATGTACCACTAGCCTCACACTGCTCTTAATGCACCACACCTCCATTACTCATCTGCCAACAATCTCCATCAATCATGGTAATTGGCAAAAGAGCCACAGGTAAGATGAGAATTTTTTAATGCAGTGAGTTATTATGAACTGCAATGCATTACCAGAAAGGGTAGTGAAATAGATTCAGTAGTAACATTCAAAAAGAAATCATCTAAATACTTGGAGTGAAATTTGCAGAGCTATGGGGGAAAGAGCAGGGGAGTGTGACTAATTGGATAACTCCTTCAAAGATCCAGCACCTGCACGATGGGCCAAATAGCCTCATTGTGTACTGCAATAGTCTATGATTAACAACATGCCGTTGGTCTCAGTTGCTGGGGTTTGGTTAGGGAAAAAGAGCAACCGCACATTTGTGCGGAGGTCGTTTGTTCATTAAAGCATTTCCTTCAGAACCCAGCTGTCCATAGCCGTGTTCTTTTTTACATGTAAGCGGGAGAGAAAGCTTCAAAAATTAATTAACTCCTATCTAAAGATTACAATCACTTTTAGACACAGGGTGTGTTTTTTTTAAAACTCATACCTCTGTAGCCTCCATGGCTGGCAGCTTTCCAACTTCCTGTGTGATGTCATGGTTCAGATTGGCTTATTGCTGCAGCTTCTACTCAGCTTGTGGCAGCTGAGTTGAAAGGAAGAATTGATGCCCGTGTAGTTGGTGAGAGAGAGAATTTTAAGCAAAAAGAAGCAAATTGCGATCAACTTCTGTCAAGCAGCAGAGAGAAGAAAACAGAAGGAGAAAGCATTGTAAAGGCAAAATAGCAGCAGAGCATTTTATAAGAACAGCGTGCATGCAGGTCTGCAGAGTGGGGCCCAAAGAGTGCAGCAAGGTCTTTGAGTTTGTTAATGAGACTTCCCCTAAGGCAACGTCACGCCTCAGCTGCACTTCTGGGAACTCATGGACAAGAGACAAGGTAAGTTTTGCAAATTTAATCGGCAAACTCCCTATCTAATTCATTGTGAGGTTTATGTTTAAATCTTTGTGTATTTTACAAACTGCATGGAGATAGAACTAGCTCAGTGCAGCAAGGATTTTGGGGCTAGCCTGTTTACTTCCATTCGTTGCACAATCAGCCTTCATTTACAGTAGCTTGTTTGCTGTAGAGACTTAAAGCAGGGAGTTTCCGTGAGCTGCAGTGCTAAATAGCAAATGGAGCCAGCTCTGGGAGCTGGAGGTTGCTAGCTCAGCATACAGTTTTGTCCTTTTAAAGTGACCCAGCATGGTGATTTGTATAAAATCTGCAGTGCATAGACTTTGCTATTCCAGTACTGTGCAGCACTTAATGTTCATTCTGCAACTGGGAGTGTTCATCTTAAAGGGAATATTGACTCAGCTACCAGTTCAGTATATTCCTTTAAATAGCATTTGGGTAGAGTTAACTATTTGCTTTGTCTGGAGCTGTCTATGTTGTGTGTTCTGCATCTGTTTCTACATTTGCATTGTTGCAGTGTACTTGGAACCCTACTTATGTGGAGATCGCAAGGTTCTGATTAAATATCCATTTTTTAATATGCAATATTTTCAGTTTGCTGTTGTGAATATGAAATCTTTTAAAACTTGGAACACGCACATATTTTCAATTAATAAAGCTGTGTAAAATAACTTGAAAAGGAGAGAGTGGATCACATTTTCTACATTGCAAAAATAACTTTTGACTTTTTGTTGTGGGTTTTGTACTTATTGAGGTGTTTGTTAGTTCTGGGGACTGGAACAGTGGGCACTCACTATCTGTCTCAAGCACTTTTGCTTTAGGTGTATGGCATTATTAGATGTAGAGCAAAGCTTTATTCTCTTTGTATTTGAATTTAATTTTGATCAAAGTTTTCAAACATTTAAGACATTGCAAAGTAAGTGGAGCAGAATGTTTATTTTGAAATATTTATACACAATCAGGAATAAGCCATTGGCTTAGTGGTAGCATTCCCTTCTCTGAGTCAGAGAGTTGGGTCTGAGCCCCGCTCCAGTGAGCAGAGGCTGGAGTGCCGGTTCTGATTACTGGATTGGCATTCAGCAGGGGTACTTGAGTCTTGTAAGTCTGGGTGCCCTCCCCAACATTTGTAGGTAGGGCTCTTTATCTTTGGTTGCAGTCCAGCTAGGAGAAGGCACTCCGAAGATTAAAAAAATGCGAGGATGACAATGGGTTCAAGATCTCGTGTGAAACTTGAGGTAGGACCTGCCCTAGGGCAGAACACAATGAAGGGACAGACGTGCATCACACTCGTCCAACCTTATATATGTAAAGTGGTGCATCTAGTATGTGTGTCACATTTAGGTCTCGCACTTTTCTACTTGCAAATTTTGTATCCCTTTCAAAAAAAAGTTTCGAATATACACAACAACCCCACCACAGTATTTTTAAAAAACGATCCAAGAGTTAGAATGTATCTAGTTTCTAATTGGCCTTGGTTATTGCACTTTTTAAAAAAAAAATGACCTCGAACTGACCCAATTATCTACTAACTAATTATCAACCAATTAATTTCATGAATGCTAAACAATTAAAGGGCTGCATAGTAAGACGTTGTCCCATGGTTTACAGTTTTGTCTTATCTGACATCACATCTTCTGACTTGCAGAGAGGAGCTCCATGGAGATTCAATAATACCGATATATTAACATATAATCCAGAATTCTAATATGTACAGCTGACTATTCAGATTTAGTTTTAATCATATTTTCTACATAACTCTCTCAAAAGCAGTGGCTTATGCAGAGTATGGTACTGGAGGTGCCGGTTACTGTCTAGTGCTTTGGCTATGGATCATCTTAGCCAGTTGTGACAAACTTTAACCTTTTTTTTGAGTTTTCACCTATGTCCACACATGTGCTTTTCAAGGAGCGAAAACCCCATCTTCAACTTTCTAGTCCAGGATTAACAGGTTAAATGTAGCTTCCCAAAGACTGCTCTGAGTGAGATAAGGCAACTTGACATGGACTATGATTTGAAGCTGGATCCTTCTGTTTGGCATAGTTTAGTATTACAGCAAGTCTGATGAGCTATCTGGGAGTTTTTTAATTTAATTTTTGCTTGGGGTTTTCAGGCATCGAATGCAATTCATATCTTAAATCATGTTGGTAATTTGCCAATTAACAAGACCCATCCGGTACGCCAGCATTTTCATCTTTTATATTCCATATTGAAAGGAGCTGGGAAAGCTGCATTGAAGATTGAAGACTGCTTTCTTTACGAATCTTGTGGATGGGTTCAGAGCTGTCCCAAGTACTGCCCAAGGGTAGGCACATGGCAGAGTGGTATACTTACCTGTTTGACCAAGCTCTTGGTCACCTGTCTTAATATCTCCTTATGTGGCTCGGTGGCAAATTTTGTCTTATCGGTCCAGTGAAGTGCCTTGTGATGTTTCGCTACGTTAATGGCAGTTAAAGTCATTAAATGCAAGTTTTTCTGATTTTTTTCCCCCCCCCCCCTTCCCCAGCCCAGGCATGATGGGCCAAATGGTCTCCTTCTGTGCTGCAAGTTTCTATGATTCAATGATTCTTTATTTTGATATTATTGTAGCAGAGGGTATAAATTTGATATTGCTTTTTCAAAGTTTGGTGAAATACCTGCATCACCTTTCTTGTTGCCTCAGTATTTATTCTATCATGCCAAAGTTCAGTTGAACGCCGAGTGGGAAATTCATGCTTCAACAGCTACATTGGGGCAATTGGTTTTTAAAAGGGGGCAACGCGATTACACTCTGCAGTAGTTGGAAATGATCAAAGTTGTGGTTGCATTTTTACTGTTGCATAATGACAGCAAGACAGTGGAGCTACTATTGGTAGAAGATGGCGCCCTCTCGTACTGGTATATCTCGATCTCTGCTGCTGGTGGGTATTGAAAGGCTAGACTAGGCTGATGCTATACGAATTTGACACTCTCAAAATCTTAGAATGTGCAGTTGTCTCATTTCTAGAACTCGCTCCTAAAAGCCCTCTGCCTTCCAACCTGTCTCCCTGCCTCCTTTTAAAACCTGCCCTTTCAACCATCTCTCCTAACATTAGGCCATGTCCCATCAGTTAGATATAACGATCTCTGTGATTCTGACTCTGGCCACAATGCTTGCCTGTTGGCCACTTGTGAATAAAGCTGTATGACTTAAATGTTTTCACTTAATCCTAAAGCACTTTCCAAGAGCAAATCTACACTTGGAATGAAAATAGAAAGTGCTGGAAATACACAGCAGGTTTATGAACGTCTGCAGTTTTTTTTTGAACAGTCCTATCATTGAGATGAAGGAAAGCAGAACAGCTTTCACTTCTCCCTGATGGCTGTGATTCCCAATAGCATAAAGCTATTTTATACGTCTGCTGTTTTGGTACTGACTGTTGGAGGCCAGTGTCCATGAGCTAACTTCCAGCATTTACACTGCTTAATCCAGCTTCTTTACGCTATCCAACCAGTTTTTTGTTGGTGTGACAGTGTGCCACCAAGATAAGGGAGCCTGGCTTAGTCCAGTAAATACTACGCGCTGGTTCACAGATGCCGGTCTCCCAAAACAGTGCAAATATTAAAAGCAGCTAGTTTCTTTTATCTGCTGCATTTCATTGTTGTCATTAAGCCATGCAGGTGTGACCAAGACTTGGATGGAATGGTTGTTGAGATTTAAATCTCCACTTTTGCTAACTTTTTTTTTGTGCTTTTTTTTTGATACTGCTGTCCTTAGCATGACTGGCTTGATAGCAGGGCTTCAGGCATTGTTTTCTGTAATGTGTGATGTCCAGATACTATATGTGATATGTGCATTAACTTCCCAACATGGACAGTTGGGACCACCAATACTTCCATTTCACGAGCTGCTTCGAAGCTCGTTCTCAGCTTGGATCACAACCTGCTTTGAAATTTGGGCCTTTCTTCTTAGTCACGCCCTTGTAGTTAGCAGATGATTCTAAATGTAAACAAACACAAGCCATGTATTACTATAGCTCAGTAATTAAACAAAATTGTAGGGTGATTTTTTTTTTTGTGGAAAATTTGTTTTCAAGTCAGATTATCTTGGGCAGTGCTTTCTAATTAAATGAAAAACATTGTGGCGTCATGCAATTTTCCATGCATGTGTCAGTATCTATCTTTTCCCCTTTACCCCCAATAATATATGCATGAATCTTAGTCCTGTAAGGATAGCAGACAGTGCCACTTCTGTTGGTAGTGGATCACTCCCTATTATTGGTATATTGCGACTGCTTGTCGATAATGAAAGGCTAGACTAAGCTTATGTCATACCATAAAATATTAGCATGTACAACTGTCTTGGCCCTACTCCCTGGCACTTCTCTTAAACCCCTTTGCTTTGCTACTTCTCTTACTGTCTTTAAAAGCCTCCTCAAAGTCTACCCTTTCCTTTGCTTTGTCGCCATGTTAGCCATGACTCAGTGGGCAGCACTCTCAGCTCCAAGTCATATGGTTATGAGTTCAAGTCCCACTCCAGAGAATTAAGCACATAGTCCAGGCTGACATTCCTGTGTGTCGTACTGAGGGAGTGCTGCACTGTCATAGGTACAGTCATTCAGATGAAACATTAAACCAAGGCCCTGTCTGCCCCGTCAGATGGCCATAAAAGACACCAAAGCATTATTTGGGCAGGGGAGTTCTCCTTGGTATTCTAGTCAATAACTATCCATCAACCAACATCACTAAAAGAGATTGTTTAGTGATCATCTGTTTGTGGGACCTTGCTGTGCACAAACTGTAATATGACGGATCATGTAAGGAAAATCTTTTGACTTCACGTGGCTAGTGTGTAGCAGGAATTTTCTCTTGCGATATTGAGTTTGTGCATGGAATCTACTGTGTAGATAGGCACAGTTCTGCTCTGAGCAATACTGTGGTTGCTGATGCAGCATGATTTTTCTTTTTAATCAAATCTGGTATTAGTATAATGGAAAACATAAGATTAAAATGTCTTTAAGCAGTTGTATACAGCACTCTGCTTTAAAGCTTTGTTAGCCAGCACAGAGTGATGCTGCTGCTTTGAAGCTGCTTGATCTATGTGTTCAAAATAGAAATGAAACCCATTGAACATCCCTTTCCTATATCTAGGGCAATTCAGCAATTGACCTGCTTAGCAAAGTGCTTAGCTGTTGAATGAATTCTGAAAATGACAGAAATTCTAATCAGGACTTGAGTATTTCCCCATCTCTTCTGATTACAACTCTGAGCTTGTTTTCAGGTAGTGATGTAGATATAGCACTGATCTTGTGATATCTCTGAATCACTGTACCAACAGTTTTATTCACAGCAGTGTTGCCACAGGGATTTTTTTGTGCAGGCAAATGACAAAGGTAAGACTTTCATATCTGGTCCACTTGAATTATGAAAAGCAATGATTTTGCTGTTCCAAATTTGGATTGTGTTGAACTGGACAACACTGATGAGAAACACTGGTGGTAACAGTTGGTGGTGGAAGCAGTTTGAGGTGGTAAATTGAGTATCTTACAAGAAACATATTGCCATAAAACTGAAGTACAATTTTTGGTATGGGGAAATGAGAGGCCCTTCGTTGTTGAGATAAATTACTTGGGAGTTATACAAGTTATAACAGCAAAACAAAAATAGTTAAAGAAAAAGCAACCTTTTTTTCCAATATAAATTTAATTGTTATCCTAAATTTAACAAATGATTTCTACTTTATGTTGATTGGGGGCCCAATTTTGTTTTTAAGTTAGCTTATCACAGCAAATGCCCTTCAAAAGGCAAATCCAACTTGAAGAGTTTGCTTAACCTGGAAAGAGCCAAATGGTTAGCTGTAATCCTACATTATTATAGGATTTGCTTTTGTATTTTATAAAGAAAATTGTTCTTGGCAAAAATTAAATGGTGGCCTCTCTGGTTATAGAGTATGCTGAAAATACTTTTCTTTTGAATATTGCAGGTTATGGCACAATCTAAAATACTGCTATCTTTAAAACACTTGGGAATATACATGATTTGACATGGTTTTAATGTCAGCTAATACCATGGAATTTACTTCACTCTTGCTTAGATGTTGAGAGGGCTGAAGGAAGCTCAACTTTATGAAAAATGTATGTAACTTAGGGGTGTGATAGATTGGTGAGCTGGTGGCCTTATTTACTTATTTGTTTTTATTTTGATGTGGGGTGCGGGGGAGAGAATGTCAATGTTTTGAAAAAACCCTCTACCATAACCCTCCTGCGGAATAATGAACTCAGAGTTTGGATGGTGGTGGACATAAATCAAGCACCTTTAAAAATGGGAACAGTGTTCATAATGAATGATGTTTGCTGCATGTTACTACAGTGTTTTTCTCTTGAATCATTAAGGAGTATTCTAACTGCATTGTCGGCGTGCTATAAGAATTGGAGAAGGTTTATGCAGTATACACCATTAGGCTGAGAAGAAATCCTAGCAGACTAATGGTTATATCAGTTTTGCTGCAGCAAGTGATGTTCCAAGCATTAGGATGAATGTTTGCAGCGTGCCTGTCTATCCTGAGGCCATCAGTTCTCAGTCGTTCATCTTTATTTGGACATGCAGGTCATCTCTCTTGCTCTCTAGGAGTGAAAATGTAGCTACAGACTGAGTCTGCAAGACCTGATGTGTAATGCTCTGTTTAGGGGATGGACAGGAAACCAGCCAAGAAAGGCTAGATAAGTAACTTAAATCAGTACTGCTAATCAGGAGCTCCTGTACAACTGTTCAGACTACTGAGTGTAGTGTTTACATCTAATTGGAACTCCGAGCTAGATTGTTGAAAGGCATGTTGAGTTAGAAGCACCTGTGGGAGTGAGGTACAGGGCTCAAGTCAAGCAGTTCAGATGATGTCTTCAACCACAAAAGCCAAACTTGAATGACCTTGAATGTCTTCTGATGGATACTGAGTAGCAGCCCTAAGTTCATTCCCAGATATTGGTTGATGTGCTTGTATCACTTTAACTCTGAGAATTGTTTTCATACCATGAGGAAAAGCTTTTTTACACAGCAAGTGGATCTGGAATGCACAAGCTAAGAGTGTGATAGAAGCAGATACAATTGGATTCAAAAGGGAATTGGATAAGTAACCGAAGATGATACAATTGCAGGGCCACGGGGAAAGGGCGGGGACTAGGATTAACTGAGTTTCTCTTGCAGTGAGCTGGCACGGACGAGACGGGCCAAATTGTGACCTGTGCTGTAACCATTCTATCATTCTAAAATTCATAGCTGGAGTCATTGATCTAGTGATTGAGGAGGACTTGTACAAGAGAACTGATGATTTGTGAATGTGAGACCTGAAGTAGAGGCCTGCTACCCTACCCAAACCCAACGGGACCAGACGACCTGTATCGGGTTCGGGTTGGGTCGGGTTAGGCCCATCTTCTGGGCTCGGGTCGGGTTGGGCCGAGTCCAGGTCGAGCCGCGCACACACGCTGGGTAAGTGCTCTTCTGGTAAGTATTGAAAATAAAAAAAACTTGCCTGAGCTGTGAGTCCGGGAGGAAACTGAGTCTGCGCAGTGAGCGAGAGACGTCACTGTGACATCATCGGGCATACGCTGCAGCTTCGGTGTCAGGAAGGTAAGTAAAGGGATGACTAGGTCGGGCTCGGGTCGGGCCGAGTAGTGGCGGACTCGGGCTGGGTCGGGCTCGGGTTCTTTTTCCCGACCTAAAGCAGGCCTCTAACCTGAAGGTATTGCATTGTGCTAGGTAGTTACATGAATAGCTAAGAGTTGTGAAATAACAACAATCTGTTAAAAGTGTGTTTTTCTGAGAGAGGATCAGAGAATTTAGTTTTATTCTATTGCACATGCAAGTTCTGCTTTCTGATATTTTTATGTTTCGTTGTATGAAGTGGAAATGAAAGTGTTGCAGCAGTAGTTAAAGAGCAATTGATTTGCTACTCCTGTGGGTTAATGGGTGAAAGCACTGCTGGATTGTCCACTGAACTATTTAAACCTGAACATTGTCATTCTCTGGCTTGTGCTGAGTTAGCTGATCTCGGCCACAGAAGTGTTAGGATCTCATTGCCCCGGACTAAAGAGAGTAATGTCAGTCCAGGTTCCTGCCACTGGATTGCTATCCAGGATACCCTGTCTGGAAAGTGCCAATGTGTGGACGTTAGTTGAGGGCAAGTTTGTATTTCACCCCCATCTCTCTGAAATACACTGGGCACTCTCTGGCCAGCCTCCTACTTTTGCATCCAACATTCTGTTGCCTGTATCCTAACTCGCACCAAGTCATCATCCCCTGCTCTCGCTGACTTACATTGACTCCTGGTCCAGCAGTACCTCTGTTTTTAAAATTTTCATCCTTGTTTTCAAATCCCTCCATGGCTTCACCCCTTACCTGTCTCTACAACCTCATCCAGTACTACACCCTCTGAGAACTCTGTGTTCCTACAATTCTGATCTCTTGCACATCCTCAGTTTTCATCACTCCGCTATTGGTGGCCACACCTTCAGTTGTCTAGGCCCAAAGCTCTCTAATTCTTTCCTTCCATAAACCTCTCCACCTCTCCTTTTAAAATGCTCTAATGTTAATTGTATATCAATTGTGTTTAATTATTTGCAGGTGGAGGGCGTTAATTGGGATTTCACCTGAGCAGGTATAAAGAGATAATGAAACACTGGCTCTAGTGGAGGGAATGAATATGGAAAATATTTTAAGTGAGATTCTATACAAGGGGCAGACTGAAGATAGCATACCATTTGAATGTTAGGTAGATAATTGTTCATTATGGGATAATGTACATTCTGCGAAAAGTGTTGAGAAATGGTTCGATTTACCAAATTGGCTTGAAATAAATGCTGAGAAAGGAAATCTCAAATTAAATCAGTGTACGCAAGCCATCAACTGTCTGTACATGCATTTCATTTTGTAAAACAAAGAAGGAAGTTGTTAGGGGGCCTCACAATATAATGCTTTGTACAGAATATTGAAGTTTTTTGATATTTTAAAATTTTGGTGAACATGTTAACTCTAATTTTTATTTAAAGAGAAGGAAGAGAATTTGTTAATTGTATATCAGTTGTGTTTAATTATATGCAGTTGGAGGGCATTAATTAGGGTTTCACTTGAGCACATATAAAGAGACACTCACTAGAACTGGTGTGGCAGTTGAGTTAGATGTTTGACTCTCTAAATAAATGTTGGACTGAGTATAGATTGGCTCCAGTACTAGCCTTCACTAACTGGCGTTCTGGAATTTAACATTTAAAAACTACCTCTTTGACCAGTGTTTCTCCTAATATTTTCTTATGTGACTTGCTGTTAAACTTTGTCTGATAATGCACTTGTGAAACTCCTTAGAATGCTTTGCTATGTTAATGATGCTATATAAATGCAAGTTGATGTTAGGCTCACAAATGAAGATTTAGGCAGGGTGCCTGACACTTGTGGAAATGTACAGACAGGAAAATGGGAGAGGAAATGAAAGTAAAAGACTGTTTAACATTCTTAAAGTCTGTAGTTGCATGCTTCCAACAAACGTACAAGATATCATGTTGATGGGAAGGTAAGCTTTTTTAGTTTAGTTTAGTTTAGAGATACAGCACTGAAACAGGCCCTTCGGCCCACCGAGTCTGTGCCGACCATCAACCACCCATTTATACTAATCCTACACTAATCCCATATCCCCACCTGTCCCTATATTTCCCTACCACCTACCTATACTAAGGTTAATTGGCCATTATAAATTGCCCCATCAACCTGCAAGTCTTTGGCATGTGGGAGGAAACTGGAGCACCCGGAGGAAACCCACGCAGACACGGGGAGAACTTGCAAACTCCACACAGGCAGTACCCAGAATTGAACCCGGGTCGCTGGAGCTGTGAGGCTGCGGTGCTAACCACTGTGCCGCAAGAGGATTGCTGGAATTGAGCTCCAGTTTGCACTGTAAATAAAATGTTAGGGAAACAACTGATTGTAGTCAGGGCTGGAACCAGGAAGTAAATTCTCTGTGCTGTGAACTGACTTCCTGTACAATGGAACACATTCCATTAACCATGTCACAAGAAAACTGAATCAATCATCTGTTTCTTCAGAGGAAGACCAAAGCAACCTGTTGAGGTGAGGGAGGAATAGATGTGAAGTTAAAAACTGTTCATGAATTGATTTATTAATCACCTTCTTTAACTTAACCAGTTTAGTAGAAAATGTTTTGTTATCCAGATATGTTCTCTGAACTAGTTAATGTATAGCATGCAGTAAATACAGAATAATAGTCACCTGGCAGTGAGTCACAGGGCAGTGTTCAAGTGGTTCTGTTGGTATGAACTGTGTGAGTGGTTGAACATCAGTAGAATTTGAATTGCTGCGCTAAATTCCCTGCCAGCTGTTGTTCGCTATAATAGCCTATAGTTTACTTTTGCTTCAAAACATTTGTTTTAACCACTCAGTGTCAACTTCACAAGTGATACAGGAGAAAGTATAACAAACACTCTGGATGTTTAAGGGCTATGGAAGTTTGACTTGTATATCCTGGTATATATGTATGTGTTTGCTGTAAAGTTTGCAATAAACAAAAATATAAAGGAGATGGTTAACTAGTATTTAACATAGCTTAAAATTGCAACTTTTCTTGGTAGTTCAATTGATGTACTGTCCAATATGGAACAGAGTCCTATTGAATAGAAAGTTCTTTTCTTTTCTGGTTCCTGGTCTGTGCAAGTCTCACCGAAGTGACCAGTCTTCAATTGTAAGCCTCAAGAGTGAGTGACAGCAAATTTTTCAGCCACAGGGAGCATCCAAGCTGAGCTCTATCTACTTAACTGGTATTTGCACCCATATAACAAAGATGTGCATTTATATAGCACCTTCCATGACCTCTGGATGTCCCAAAGCCAATGAAATATTTCTGAAATATAGTCACTGTTGTAAGAAATGTGGCAGCCAATTTGTTCACATCAAGGTTCTACAAACAACAATGTGATAATGACCAGATAATCTGTTTGACAGCTAAATATTGTTCAGGACATCAGGGAGTACTCCCCTGCTCTTCAAAGTAGTGCTTTAGGATCTTTTACATCCACCTGAGTGGCCAGACAGGGCCTTGGTTTACTATCTCTCAACTGAAAGACGACACCTACGACAGTGCAGCACTCCCTCAGTATTGCACTGAACCTTCAGCCTGGATTATGTGCCGAAGGCTCTGGCAGGGGCCTTTGAACCTACAACCCTCTGAGTTAGAGGCAAGTGTGCTGCCACTGAGTCACAGCTGACTCTATTGTCCAGCAAGTCTCACTGGCTAATTTCCCTTCCCTACTTTAGGCGTGCTCAGACCAGTTGTGGCCTCTCCATTTTCTGCCTTGGCTATAATAAGCTGTTGCAGCACTGAACAGGAATTGAACCTGGACCTCTTGGTCTGTATGGTTTAGTACTACACCAGGTGTTTTTATATGTGCTCATTCATTAAACATGCTTCAGTCATAGTCATCTCAAATATTCCTGGACCAATGAAACAAAACGACTGCAATATCTTTCTCCAAGGCCTGGTTGGTTATAAATCACCATCTTTGTCACTGTACTTCCTGAACAGACATGGTTTGTAGTGATTCCATCTGACCTCTGTATCTTTGAGTTGATTTGTGGTCATTTTTATGCCTACTTAATGCCAAACAGAAGATGGGAGTTATGAATTGGCAAACTGATAACAGCACTGTATGGGGCATTTGTTAAAAGCATTGCATTTCATGCGTACTAGACAGTTTGGACTGTGAGGAGGTGCTGCCTACCTTTCTGAAGTTTGAAATATTTTGCAGTTATAGTCTTGGGCCAAGTCTTGTGAACGTCTGGAATTGCATTTGTTATTGATAAAAATGTTTTGCGGTATTGTTTGATAAATTCAGTTGCTATAAATGTGGTCATGTTTGCAATGCAGTTACTGTTCCATAGAAAAACATGACAGCCAGTTTGCTCACAGCAAGATTGTGGAATCAATGAATACTGTTGGATTTGAGGGAAGAATGTTGGCCAGGACACAAAGCAAAAATCCCAGTCTTCAAATAATGCTTTGAGGCTATTGAGGTAGCAAAAACCACACAGGTTTACTGTATTATTCAATACATAGCACTTCTAACAATGCAGCACTCCCTCAGTACTGCACTGAAGTACCATCCTGGATTATATGCTCAGATCTGTAGTGGGACTTCAAAGCACAAGAGCTACCGGCTGAGCCAAACTGGTAGTTGAATTATTTTTAAGCATAGTCCAAGTACTGGGTGGAGGTGGGGGAAATTTTAATGTTCTTGAGCTGCTGGGAGCCAGTAAAGCACAGGGAGCCCAGAAGTTGTGGCTCCCTGCATGCTATGGAGTTTTAACTCCATAGCATGCATATTATGCTACTGACCAGTTCCCTGCCCAGAAGCCAGCCTGATTGATGGGCTTGGCTTTGTTAGGTTGGAGCAGCCCAGAGGAGGCCACTGCACCAGATGGGTCCACGCCTTGACCGCAGATGGCGTTGCCGATCCAGTGGTGACGCGGAGATCTGGAGGCCTTGGGATGGGAACAAAGGCCTGTGTTTGGAGGGGGTGATCGAAGATCAGAAAGGTCAATGGACATTGCCCAATTGAGGGGAGTGGGGGTTGGCTAGGCAGGCACGCATGCTGGATCTAGGAGGTAAGGGGAAAGGTACTTGCCTCCTGACCCAGCAGTTCCATGCCTTGGTTTAGCTGGCAGGTATCCTCAGGCCCAGGAAACTGAGCCGTCCAGGGTTAAAATTCAAATGGTGAATAAAAATGAGTTGCGACCCAATTGATTTGCCTGTTCTCCCACCACGGGACATAGTCTCAGAATAAGAGGTAGGCCACTTAGGACTGTGAGGAAGAATTTCTCCACTCAGAAGGTGGTGAATCTTTGGAATTCTCTACCCCAGAGGGCTGTGGAGTCTCAGTCATTCGGTATATTGACACACAGATTGATAGATTTCTAGATATTAAAAGGATAGTGCAGGAAAATGGCACTGAGGTAGATCAGTCATGATCTAGTTGAATGGCAAAGCAGACTCGAGGGGCTGAATGGCCTGCTCCTCCTATTTCCTATGTTGCTGCTCTGCCGTTCCAAAGAATTCAGAATGCACATTAATTGCTGCTGGGTGTCCTTTAAATCAGACCCACTGCGTCCACAGGCCCTAATTGGACTGCAAATGCGTCATCGGACCACTAATTGGCTGTATTTTTGAAAATTGCGTTGGATGTCAGGCGCCGAAGTGGAGCATGGTTGGGGCCCAGAAATGGTCCTGGCGTCAGGAGCCCGACCCTGAAATGAAAGTCCAGCCCATGGACTTTGTTATATTGATTCCTGCTTCTACCTTGTCGAGCCCGGCAAGAATTTTGTATGCCTCAATGAGGTCACCTTTCACTCTTCTAAACTCTGGAGAATATAGGCCCGGGCTCTTCAATCTCTCCTCATAGGACAAACCTGCCATCCCAAGGATCAGCCTGGTCAACGTTTGTTGCACTCCCTCTATGGCAAGTTTATCCTCCTTTCGGTAAGGAGACCAAAACTGTAAACAGTACTCCAGGTGCGGTCTCACTAAGGCTGTATACAATTGCAGCAAGACTTCTTTACTCCCTGGATTCGCATCCTTTTGCAATATAGCCCAACATATTATTTGCCTTCCTAATTGCTTGCTGCATCTGCATGTTAGCTTTCAGTGACTTATGAACAAGGACGCCCAGGTCCCTTTGGACATCAACACTTCCCAATCTCTCTCCATTTTAAAAAATACTCTGCATTTCTTTTTTCCTACCAAAGTGGATAACTTCACACTTTTCCACATCATATTCCATCTGCCATGTTCTTGCCCACTCACTAAGTCTTCTAAGTCCCCTTGAAGCCTCTTTGCATCCTCCTACAACCTATTACCACCTAGTTTTGTGTCGTTGGCAAACTTGGCAATATTACATTTGTTCCCCACATCCAAATCATTGATAGATTTGTGAATAGCTGGAGCCCAAGCACTGATCCTTGTGGTACCTCACTAGTAATTCATCTCCTGACTCCCCAAAGGCTGTCCACCATCTAAAAGGCACAAGTCAGGAGTGTGATGGAATACTCTCCGCTTTCCTGGATGAGTGCAGCTCCAACAACACTAAGAAGCTCGATACCATCCAGGACAAAGCAGCCAGCTTGGCTGTTTGTTTGTGGATGGAGTGCCGTTCACTCCCTCCACCACCGACGCACTGTGGCAGTAGTATGTACCATCTACAACATGCACTTCAGCAATGCACCAAGGCTGCTTAGACAGCACCTTCCAAACCCGTGACCTCTACCACCTAGAAGGCCATTCAGCCTGTCGAGCCTGCTCTGCTGTTAAAGACGATCATGCCTAATCTGTTTCTGTCTGGAATTCCACACTCCCATCAACTCCCGATAATCATAGATTCTGGTTAGGCAAGGGAATCAATCTACCTGCGCCTTAAAAGTATTAAATGACCCCGCCTCCACCACCACCTGAGGCAGAGAATTCCAAAGTCGCACAACCCTCAGAAAAACTTTCTCCTCGTTTCTGTCCTAAAAGGGCGACCCCTAATTTTCAGAGTGCCCCCTAGTTTTGGACACCCCCACAAGAGGAAACATCCCCTCCACATTCACCCTGTCAAGACCATTCAGGATCTTGTATACTTAGGGCAGCAGATGCATGGAAACATCAACTGCAGATTCCCCTCCAAGCCACACACCATCCTGACTTGGAACTATATTGCCGCTACTTCACTGTTGCTTTGTCAAAATCTTGGAACTCCCTCCCTAACAGCATTATGGCTGTACCTACCTCACATGGACTGCAGCAGTTCAAGAAGGCAGCTCCCCACCACCACCTCTAGCAATTAGCGATGGGCAATAAATGCTGGCCTAGCCAGCGACGCCCACATCCTATGAATGAATAATAAAAAATAGTGCTCGGTGGGCGGGACTTACTATTCCCAGCATCTTGATTCCAGGAAAGGCCCGCCAGTGACCCCTCAAGTGCCTGAGTGCTTCGTAATCCGGCGGTCCATTCCCAAAGGAAGAGTCGGGGGTCTTGCTGGCTCTCCAACCAGTGGTCGAGACCCCTGTTGCCTCCATAAAGTTCCTCTCATTGTGTTTTCATAAATCCATAGGTCCGAAGAGAAATTGATTAGATCATGCAATATATGTTCTGAAATTACTGTCTAATAATCTTCTTGAAATTCTTTTGCTATTTTAAGAAGTATAGACCTTTGGTGCCTTTTTTAGATCAGACAGGAAAGTCATACAAACATATTCATTATTATGGCACTGCAATTTCAACTGTCTTTTCCAACCACCTTCTGGTAAATGCAGTGAATACTGACACATGCAGGACATCCACAAGCAACATACCCTCTAAGCCTTTTTGTATTACGTGGGCAATTTGTTTGTGTGCTGCCCCTTTAATTTATTTTTGCGTAGCCGCGCATGCACGGTAACTTAAAGGGTCTAACGTGCACGGCCTATGCGTGAACTTTCGGTTGCTGTGTGGTCACGCAGCTAGAGGGAAGATTGACAACAATCCACTCATAACTAATCATCTGTTGCCAAACTTTCACATACCAATCATACATTGTAATAGCTGAACAATCCTATGTTATGCTTAACATTTATAAAAGAAGGCTTTAATAAAATGAGTATTTGGTTCACCTTCCACCAGCAGCAGCACCCCCCCCCCCCCCCCCCCCAAAAATAGCTATTGTAAGGATTAGAGAACCAGAAATTACTACTGTATTTGGGAATATTGAAAACAGTAATTTAATGGCCAGTGACTTTACAAAGTTTATTGCACTAGAGTGGTTCCAAAATTTATAATAAAAAAGGTGATGCAATACTTCCTTCTTTGTTTGAAGCATAATTTATTTGGACTTGTAAGGCTTGAATTTAGAAGTCATAGTTTAGTCAGTATGAGGTGAAATACTTCTGTGACTTTGATAGAGTTGATATAAATGTCAAATTGCATAATTTTTCCATCAACTTGCTCCCACCACACCCACACATATAGGCAGGATTTCAGTTAGGCATATGCCAGGTTACGTTTAGCTTTTTAAAAAAAAATTAAAAATTTGTGATCTGTTAAACTTTTCAACGTGGAATTGCCTTTGTGCGTGTGTCTGAAACTCTGAATGCTCCTCATCCATAATACCTGCAAAGTTAATGTATTAACTCCTATAAAATGGGAGAAATGTAGAGCAGAAGGGATTTTCCTTTTGCAGTGTTTTTGGGCAGACTCCTGATTGCAGCTCACAAATTTCAGCAGTTTGCAATGTGGCAAATAGCGAAGTGTTCTACTACAAACTAACGTCGTAGGTTTAACTGGGAACTTATGGACTTTGTGGATAGCTGTAGTATTCTTTGGCAAATCTGACTTTTATTATATCTGGTTATTTTTTTATATCTACCATCTACAAAAGATGTTGGGCATGCTGCAAACAATCCATTTAGGTGGGGTGTCTTCTTTGGTACCCCTTTGCTGATGGCTGTGAAGGCCAGTCCTTGAGAGGCAGGTTCTGTCATAAGTGCTGCACGTGAAGCTGCCAAGTGACAATGAGTTGTTGTTTTTGACAGTGGCATCTGTAGCCAAGCTACTGTAGCAACTGGTCCTTGTGGTAGTACACACCAGTCCACAGGATGTGTCGCCATTTCCCTCTTTAGCCAGCTAGTGATGCCTTGGTGTGATAGTCGACATTTAGGGCCTTCATGTCACGCTTGCAAGCATCCTTGAAGTGGAGCTTTGAGCACCCCACTGGTCGCCTGGTCCCAGTTTCCCTGCCATACAGAAGGTCCTTGGGTGTGCAACCATCTTCCATCCTGTGGACGTGTCCAATCCACCGAAGCTGCTTCTGTTTGATTTAGACCTTGATTTTTTGCTAATGGCCAAGATGAATTTCTACTCTAGTATCTCTGCTTTAGGAAACTACTGCCATATGGCATAAAGGTTTCTCAGCAGAGGTTTGCATATATAAAACTTAAAAACATATGATGGCAAATGCTGTAAAACTAGTTATTTTTGTGCTAATTTTTTATGGGACTACTGACTTTGCAAATACAGGAAGTTAAATATTTGCAACAGACATGTTGTCCTTGGGAGCTCTGCCTATGAGAGGACTACTGCATTTGTGATTTTTGTCCTGCCAGGATATATGTGGTTTAGTTTCACCAGAACAATCACACATCCTAATGTGTGCTGACATATCACTAAGACAGCTTCGGAAATTTTAGACTCTTTGGGCTAGTCATCTGTTTTCAAAAAACGTTTTTAATTCATAATGTTTTATAGAGCACATTTCACATTGAAGTATCTTGGTGCTTTGCACATGAATTGCACATTTGAAGTGTACTGTGATAGTGAAACAAATACCATCAGTAATAAAGCTGTTGAAATATCAGGCTTCTTGCTGTAACATTATATGACCAAAACACTAAAAGAGTAACAAGTTTTAATATTTCTGTTTGTCCTCTGTTCTCTTTCCTCCGTGCTCTCATTTTAACATTACTTTCACTTTATAACATACATATATATATATTTGGGTTTTTTAATAAATAAAAAAAATTAACTTATCAGCTCCGTTGTAGTGTGCATTTTTTAAAAAGTTTTTTTCTCCGTGGGGGTTAGAGGGAAAGGGGATCAATCTGCTTGCTAATGTGGTACTTGCCTTTCTTTCAATACCCCTGGATCAAAGACATGATGACCAATCTTTTTTGGCATTTTTATTATCAAACCGAGATTGTCACAAGACAAGTTCACACGATCATGAGTGAAGGCAGCAATTAGGTCCATCCTGGATCATCCATTCAGAATAAAGCAAAATTCGCATTACAGCAGCAATTGTTAAATAATTCAAGGTTTCTCACTTCCAGTACTCTTGTCCAGGTATCTTGTTCCATGTGTTGATCGTTCTTTGTGCGATGAACTCTCTCCTAAATTTGCCTTTTACTAATTTGGACTTGTGTTCCGTTGTCCTACTTGTGCAATTTGTGTTGCCTTGGCTGAGTGGAAGCATTATTGCCTCTGAGTCAGAAGATTGTAGGCTAATGCCCCACTGCAGATACTTGAGGCCATAATCTAAAGTGACACTTCACTGTAGTATTGAGGGAGTGCTACAGAAGGGATTAGCCTAGTGGCACTTCTGCATTGCTTTCAATGGTTGACCCTCTGGGTGAAATTGTTTTTCTTCAGCTCCCCTCTAAACCTCCTGCCTCATACCTTAAATCTATGCCCCCTGGTTATTGATATCTCTGCTAAGGGAAAAAGTTTCTTCCTATCTAATCTATCTATGCCCCTTAATTTTGTATACCTCAATCAGGTCCCCCCTTAGCCTTCTCTGCTCTAAGGAAAACAATCCTAACCTATCCAGTCTCCCTTCCTTCATAGCTGAAATGCTCCAGCCCAGGCAACATCCTGGTGAATCTCCTCTGCATCCTCTCCAGTGCAATCACATCTTTCCTATAGTGTGGTGCCCAGAACTGTACACAGTACTCCAGCTGTGGCCTAACTAGCGTTCTATACAGCTCCATCATAACCTCCCTGCTCTTATATTCTATGCCTTGGCTAATAAAGGCAAGTATCCTGTATGCCTTCTTAACCACCTTTTATCTACCTGTGCTGCTGCCTTCAGTGATCTAAGGACAAGTGCACCAAGGTCCCTCTGACCTTCTGTACTTCCTAGGGTCCAACCATCCATTGTATATTCACTTGCCTTGTTAGTCCTCCCATCTCACACTTCTCAGGATTAAATTCCATTTTCCACTGCGCTGCCTATCTTACCAGCCCATCTGTATCGTCCTGTAATCTAACGCTTTCCTCCTCACCTACGACACCACCAATTTTTGTGTGTTAGGTTGACCAACACTTCAAGGTTTTTCCAACTTCATTCTTCCTTATTTCAACACTGATCGCGGAGTATACATGCCTCCCATTTTCTTTCCATCTTGTTTGTTTTAAATTTTAGCTCCCATTTTTCATAATGGATTTTGTCCAATTATTGTATTTTTGAACTGACTCCTCTGATTCCACTGCCCCTCCTAGTTTGGTGTTATCTGTAAGTTTAAGCAATTTGCATTGAGTTTCTGAATCCAAGTCATTTCTATAAAATAGAAACAACCGATTCCTTGAGCACCCCAACATAACTTTTCTAACAAGTATCTGTTGCTTTCTACCTGTCAGCCAATTTCTTCTACATTCCTAGGAATTTCCCTCAATCCAGACAGCTCTGAACTTTTACTAACTGAGGCAACCATTAAGTCAGTAAACATTTGAAACCGTGGGAATCCAACTGCAGCCTGAGAGTAGCTATCCATGGCTCTGGTGGTGGTAATCTAGATGGACCCTTAGTTCTAGTTAGATTTAGGAACTGTTTGATGCTGAACAAAATTAGAGGGAGCCTTTGATTTTCAAACCAAATAGTGATGCAGAGCATGTTAAAGATATTTCCTTTTTTTAAAAAAAAATGCTATAAATAGGAAATGTTAGCATACACAATGGGTCTGTTGACATCTGGAAACAGATCTGGTGTAGATCTCTCTCTCTGTCTGAACTGGAAAATAAGACACCCTCCCAGTGAGTTGGAAAAAGAGGAGAAATGGGAGGGGGAGAAGTGGGGAAAGCCATTTCCAGTTACTTCAATTACAGAGAGGAAATAACTGAGTTGAATGGCCTGAAAACTGTTTAATAGAAAAGCAGGAAACTGTTAGGTGATGTAACAAGTTATCTCAGTCATGATGAAAAGGCATTAGAACACAAAAGATTGGTGCAGCTGGCTAAGTTGAAAGGCATGGGAAAGGCCCAGATGAAGAAAACCTACATGAAATGGGGCTATTTGGAAGTAAGAGCAAAATCCCGCTGCTGCAGGACATCTGCAACGAGAGCAAAGAATGCTGGAAGCACAAAAGTGGTTTGTCAGCCCTGATGAGAAAGAAAATAAATAGGCATTTTGGCTTTTTTTGCAGTTATCCAAGCCCCAGTTTGTTGTTTCTGTACAGTTCTTTCCAAAGGAAACTTATGAAAAGGTCATATTGAAAACAGTTTTGAGTAAAAACATTACAAAAAGGTAACTAAAATTTAGGAACCAAAGAAATGAGACTAAAACTACAAGTAAAATTTATACCAACCTGTAAATGAAGTGAAACTGAAACTCGGGGCCTGGAGATGAAACTAAAAGTAAAGTCCTGAGCCTAAAAATAAAATTCTAAGGCTAAAACCAAGTGAAGTCATTGAAAGTAACAGCAAAGAAGGAAACCTTCTGGCTTGAGTCTGTGCTGGCTGTTTGCCCAGTCAATCCAAAACTGATTGCACAGCCTTGCTCTCCCCCCAGTCTAGAATCTTACTCTGAACAGTAGGTGCAGATTGAGTGGATTTCACTAACTTGTCTTGTGAAGGAAGAAAGTCGGAGAAAAAAATGAAGCCATAAGTGGCTGTTGTGCCCCTCCTGCTGTCTTGTTTTTGCTCAATGTAATTGTCATTTAGTTATAGGTGAAGCATTGGGAGGAGAGGGAGAGGTGGAGCGCGGGAGGGTGCTCTGGCTGCTACATATCACAGCATTGTATAGGTTTATAAAGTTGATATTTCTAGCAAAATCATAAATACATTCAAAATGAACATATTCATCATTTTCACTAACATAGTAAATGGTGCAGTTCTTCTTCCTGGTCAGGAACATTTTATGGCACATCGCAGGTTCTAGAGTCAGAAGTAAATAATTTCTGAAAAATAAGAACATAACATTAGAAATAGGAGCAGGAGTAGGCCATTTGGCCCCTCAAGCCTGCCCCACCACTTAATAAGATCATGGCTGATCTGCTCCAGACCTCAACTCCTCTTTCGTGCCAGCTCCTCATAGCCCTCAACTCTCCGATATTTCAAAAATCTATCTACCTCCTCTTAAATACTTTCAGTGATCTAGCCTCCACAACTCTCTGGGGTAGAGAATTCCAGACATTCGCTACCCTCAGAAGAAATTCCTTCGCATCTCAGTTTTAAATGAGTGTCCCCTTTTTCTGTGTCTATGTTCCCCAGTTCGAGAGTCCCCCACTAGTGGATACATCTCAACATCCACCCTGTCAAGCCCCCTCAGAATTTTGTGCGTTTCAATAAGATCACCCCTCATTCTTCTGAACTTTAATGAATAAAGGCCTAACCTGTTTAGCCATTCTTGATAAGTCAACCCCTTCATCCCAGGAAGCAGCCCAGTGAATCTCTTTTGAACTGCCTCCAATGTCAATATATCCTTTTAAGTACGGAGACCAAAACTGTACACAGTACTCCAGGTGCGGCCTCACCAACACCCTATACAGTTGTAACAAGACTTCTCTATTTTTGAACTCCAACCCCCTAGCAATAAAGGCCAAAATTCCAATTGCCTTCTTAATTACTTGCTGCACCTGCATGCTTTAGTGTTTCATGCACAAGAACACCCAGATCCCTCTGTGCTACACTTTTTTGACATCTCTCTCCATTTAAATAATAGTCTGCCTTTTGATTCTTCCTATCAAAGTGCATGACCTCACACTTTCCTACATTTAAACTCGATCTGCCAAGTTTTTGCCCACGCACTCAATCTATTTATATCCCCTTGCAGATTCCTTATGTCCTCATTACAACATGCCCTCCCACCTATTTTTGTATCACCAGCAAATTTGGAAAGGTTACACTCTGCCTCTCCTCCAAGTCATTAATATAGATAGTAAATAATTGAGGCCCCAGGACTGATCCTTGTGGCACTCCACTAGTTACGTCTTTCCCGACTCTGTCTTCTGTGAGTTAACCAATCCTCAATCCATGCTAATACATTACCCCCATTATCGTGATCTCCTATCTTGTGCAATAATCTTTTATGTGGCACCTTATCGAATGCCTTCTGGAAATCCAAATACACTACATCTACCGGTTCCCCTTTATCAACTCTGCTTGTTATATCCTCAAAGAACTCTAGCAAATTTGTCAAACATGATTTCTCTTTCACAAAACCATGTTGACTCTGTTTGATTGCGTTAAACTTTTCTAAATGTCCTGCTAATTCTTCCTTAATAATCGACTCCAGCATTTTCCAATGACCGATGTTAGGCTGACTGGCCTATAGTTTCCTGCTTTTGTCTCCCTCCCTTCTTGAACAGGGGCGTCACATTAGCCGTTTTCCAATATGCTGGTTCCCTCCCGGAATCCAGTGAGTTATGGAATATTTTGACCAATGCCTCCACTACCTCTGCAGCCACTTCCTTTGAAACCCTTGGATGTAGGCCATCAGGTCCTGGCGACTTGTCTGCCTTTAGTCCCATTAGGTTGTCAAATACTTTGTCCCTTGTGATAGAGACTGTTAGAAGATCTTTCCTCCCATTAGCTTGTTTGATATCCGTGAGATGTTAATAGTGTCCTCTACCGTGAAAACCGATGCAAAATATTGGTTTAAGTTATCTGCCATTTCCATGTTCCCCATTATCAATTCTCCAGTAGCATCCTCCAAGGGTTCCATGCTCATCTTAGCTACTCTTTTTATATACCTGTAGAAGCTCTTGCTGTTTGTTTCTATATTTCTTGCCAATTTACTTTCATAATCAATTTTCTTCCTCTTTATTAGCTTTTTAGTCATCCTCTGCTGGTTCCTTTAAAAAAAAAAAAAAAAATTCCCAATTCTCTGGCCTACCACTAGTTTTTGATTGGATACTCTCATTGACCACCTTTGTTCATCCTTCTCATCGAGTCCTTTTTGACCGGGATAAATCTTTGCTGAGCGTTATGCAATATCTGCTTAAATGTCTGCCACTGCTCATCCACTGACCTTCCCCTTAGTCTATCTTCCCAGCCCACTTTAGACAACTCTTTCTTCATACCTCTGTAATTGCCCTTGTTTAAGTTGAGGACACTGGTTTGAGACCCGTGTCGCTCGTCCTCAAACTGAATTTGAAATTCTACCATGTTGTGATCGCTACCGCATAGAGGATCCTTAACCACGATATCTCTTAATCCTACTTCATTACACATTACTAGATCTAAGA
This sequence comes from Heterodontus francisci, assembly GCF_036365525.1. NCBI lineage: Eukaryota > Metazoa > Chordata > Chondrichthyes > Heterodontiformes > Heterodontidae > Heterodontus > Heterodontus francisci. Next base: position 34,032,554 of record NC_090394.1, on the reverse strand, counting down.
TAGCCTGTTCCCGGGTATGTTCTGCAATGTATTGCTGTAAGTAAAAATCCCTAATGCACCATACAAATTCGTCTTCCATGTTTCCGCTGCCAATCTGATTTGTCCAGTCAATACGCAGATTAAAATCACCCATGACAATTCTAGTGCCCTTTTTACACGCCTCCGTTATTGCCCGATTTTATACTTTTTTCCTACAATGAGCAACCCTTCAGGGGCCTATAGACGACTCCAACCCATGACTTCTTCCCCTTGCTATTTCTTGTTTCCACCCAAACTGATTCCACCTCATGATCTATTGCACCTATGTCACTACTCACCACCGCACTGATACCTTTCTTTATTAACAAAGCTACCCCACCTCCTTTTCCTTTTTGTCTATTTTTCCAGAACGTCGAATACCCTTGAATATTGTGTTCTCAGTCTTGGTCACCCTGCAACCACATCTCTAATAGCTGTCAAGTCATATTCATTTATTTCTATTTGTGCTGTCAACTCGTCTATCTTGTTACAAATGCTGTGTGCATTCAGATAAAGAGCCTTAAACTTTGACTTTTTACCATTATTACTCACTCTGGTTTGAATTTCTGCTGCAGTCTTCTGCTTATATATTCCGCCCCTTCCTGTCACACTTTGATTACCGTTTGCCTTTTCGCTACCCTCCACCTCTGCTCTCTCGTTCCTTTTTGCTTTTTTAAAATTCAATTGAATTTCCCCCCTCTCCCCCCCCCCCCCCCCCCACCCCTTGCCACTAATTAGTTTAAAGTCCTATCTATAAACCCTAGTTATATGATTTCGCCAGGACACTGGTCCCAGCATGGTTCAAATGAAGCCCGTCTCAACAAAACAGCTCTCTCCTTCCCCAGTACTGGTGCCAGTGCCCCACGAATTGGAACGCATTTCTCCCACGCCAGTCTTTGAGCCACGCATTTACCTCTCTAATCTTATTTACCCTATGCCAATTTGCACGGGGCTCAGGTTGCAATCTGGAAATTGTTACCTTTTGCGGTTCTGCTTCTTAATTTAGCCCCGAGCTGCTCATAATCCCTCAGCAGAACCTCTTTCCTAGTCCTATCTGTGTCGTTGGTACCTACGTGGACCATGACAACCGGATCCTTCCCCTCCCACTCCAAGTTCCTCTCCAGCCCAGAAGACATGTCCTTAACCTGGCACCAGGTAGGCAACACCACCTTAGGGACTCCCTGTCTTTGCTGCAGAGAACGGTATCTACTCCCCTAACTATGCTATCCCCTATTACTACTACATTTCTTTTTTCTCCCCCCACTTAAATGGCGCTCTGAAGCACGGTGCTGTGGTCAGTTCGCTCATCCTCCCTGTAGTCTGTGCCCTCGTCCACACCGGGAGCAGGAACCTCGTATCTATTAGATAAGGGCACTGGCTGAGGTTCCTCCAAAGCTAAATTCTGGATCCCTATACCTGCCTCTCTTGCAGTCACACCCTCCTGTCCCTGACCACGGTCCAAATTTGATGTAATTAATCAAAGGGGTGTGACTGTCTCCTGAAACACAGTGTCCAGGTAACTCTCCCTCTCCCTGATGTGTCGCAGTGTCTGCAGCTCAGACTCCAGCTCACCAATTGTGAGCCGAAGGTCATCGAGCAGCCAACACTGTTTTAATGCAGTAACTTCTCCAGAAGAGCTTTCTGGTAGCCAAGTACAACAGGAGGTCATTATTGTAATTCTGTTTCTGCAGGTGCAACATTTTTATTTTATATCATTTTATCTGGAAGAAAATCACACATTTCCTGTCAGGTGCAGATAGAAGCAGATGACTCATTGGGATGGGGCTATGAACCAATAGCAGTGGTACACAGTGAGCATTGAGTAATGCAGTACTCTGTTGAGAGGATGAGGAAGGAGTGCACTTTTGTTTGATTGTAATTGCATCATAGCTATGCAATAACTGAATAAAAAGGGTTTTGAAAAAAACTTCATATGCTGGAAACTTCAATGCTCATAATACAAAGCAGCAGTTATAGCAGCAAAGGAACATGTGTCAGCTATTTAGTCCCTTGAGCCTGTTCCACAATTCAGTTAGATCATGGCTAATTGTATTTTAATTCTTATCTTGTCTACCTTGCCTAACAAAAATCTATCAATCTCAATTTTTGAAATTTTCAATTGACTCCCAGCCTCAGCAGCTTTTTGTTTTGGTGGCGAGAGTTCCTGATTTCCACTACTGTTTGAAGAATTGCATCCTTACATCACTGTGAACGGCCTGGCTGTAATTTTAAGATTATGTTCCCTTGTTCTGCACCACCCGCGCCACCAACCACCCCCCCCCCCCCCCCCCCCCCAGCCCTCCGAGTGGAAATAGTTTTTCTCTATCTACCCTATCATCCTTTAATCACTTTAAACACCTCAAATAAATCACTCCTCAATATTTTATATTCAACGGAATGCAAGTCTAGTCAGTGCAACTTGTCTTCCTGATTTAACCCTTTTAGCCCTGGTATCATTCTAGTATGTGTTAGTATGTGAGATATCATTTGCTTTCTTTTGCAGATGCTGATGTGCTTTTTGACATTTTCCACTTTTCATTCTGCACACGCTTAATTTATCCACTGGAAGTTGTCTATAATATGCCTCTTGGTAGAAAAGTAACCTCAGAATGAGATTTAAGAACATCTTAACCAGAGCTCCTGGATGTGTTTATACAGATGCCCTGAGGCAGTATTGCAGGAACGCAAAACCAGATGCATTACCTTGATATGCTTACTTGCCAATTACCACAGCTTTTTGTGACGGTTAACCTGATTTCACCTTGCTCTTGAGGAGAGCTGAGAATGGTTTCAATTCGTTTTAAACATGTAGATGCACTGGGTTTGTAGTTCAATTTGCATACATTTTTATCTTTCTGTTTCGTCAACTCCCTCAGTTGCAACACCAAACCCTTCAGCTATGTCCTTCCTGTTCCAAATTTTGGGATGTTCAACTTGGGCAAGTAAAGGCATGTCAGTGACATATTGAAATATTAAATAAAAATGGTATAAATGCACAGCAAGTTGATCAGTGTTAGAAAGAGAGCACCAAAGGGCAACATTTCTGGCAATGTATTTCTCACCATTTAATCTTAACAGCTGTGCTTTCTATTTCCATTGTGTTCTGTTTTAATTTTGAATATTCGTTTGATTTTCTTTTCTTTTTGTCTCCATGTTACACATTAACCAATGTGACATTTGCAAAATTTGAAGAGGAGCAGGGCAGTTCTCCCTGGTGTCCTGGCTAACACTCTTTATCCCTCAACCAACATCATCTTAAAACAGATTATATGGTTATTAGCACATTGATGTTTGTGGGAGTTTTTTTTTTAGAGATACAGCACTGAAACATGCCCTTTGGCCCACCAAGTCTGTGCCGACCATCAACCACCCATTTATACTAATCCTACATTAATCCCATATTCCTTACCACATCCCCACTTGCCTACACTAGGGGCAATTTACAATGGCCAATTTACCTATCAACCTGCAAGTCTTTGGCTGTGGGGGGAAACCGGAGCACCTGGCAGAAACCCGCGGGGTTACAGGGAGAACTTGCAAACTTCACACAGGCAATACCCAGAACCGAACCCAGGTCTCTGGAGCTGTGAGGCTGCGGTGCTAACCACTGCGCCACTGTGCCGTTTGTTGTGTTCAAATTGGCTGCTGCATTTCCTGCAACAGACTACAACTTGAAAAATATTTAATCGGCTGTAAAGTGCTTTGGGATGCCCTGAGGTCATGAAAGGTGCTATATAAATGCAAGTCTATCTCCTTTTCTAATAGGAAATGGGAAAAATTCCCACTAATGAAGTCACCCCTCTTTGTTGCGGCCGATAAAGTGAAGGTGGTTTAACCTAAACAAAGTAGATCATATTAGCGCTGTTCACAACTGAACAAGAATTCTGAACAACATTTTTTGCTGCTGTATAGCACCAAGAAACATTAATGTTGCATATCAGAGGAAAAGCAGCCATAATTCTTTAGCATTTTGATAGCATGGTGAGGTGTTACAATTCATGTCAAGCTATTTTAGTGACAGTTTGAGGCACTGTTTATAATGGTGACTGCAAAGTTTTCCTCATTATTCAAAGTGTTGTGCTAAGAAAGGTATTATCCAATAACTTAAGCAACATAGATATCACAAATTAGGAATTTAGTGCTTAAAAATATAATTTGATTGAAGCGCCTTTCTACTAAAAGGAGTAGGCTACTCACCCAATGGTGTTTCCTGCAGGATCCAATGACAGTTGATAGATTTAATCTTTTGGCTGCACCCACTTCTGCCAGCACCCTCAGTTTATATGCCTTCTCATACAAATCAAAAGGTTCACATTCCTATCGGTGATTGGAATTATTAAATTAATTTTTAAATCATTGCAATTTTCTCTGAACCTCTCCTGAAGTTCCTGATTCTGGGCAACAGTTGTGCATGTGCCAGCAACTCCCAGACTTTTGGAGGTGGCTGTTCTTCATGGGTGAGCCCAGGCAGTGAGTGTCGACATGGTGTTTGTGGTCTTCATGCGTCAAGCCTAATCTAAACATGTGCATTTTTGAATCTCCGTCACTGGATGGTTTCAAGGCTAATTTCTTGCCCTTCCACACCCACTCTCCCCTTCCTAACCCAACGCATAGAGGTCAGTTGTAACACCCGAAGTATTATCCTGGCCGAGATCAGCTAACTTGGCACAGACTAGGGGTGAAATGAGACACTAGCGCATAATGTAGACTGATGTGGTACTCCTGACGATGCTGCACTATTTTGGATGAGATATGAAACTGCCATCTCACCTGCCTGTTCAGGTGATTTGGTTCAGCCTGAGCAACAGACCAGGGATGTGAAGGAACCAAACAAGGGAACAGTCTTTCCAGCATTGAGCTGGAGGAAGCTGTGAGTTATACACAAAATAATGTCTGATAAACTGACACCTTATGTGATCAAAATAAGTGCTGGAGAGGTAGCCGTGCTTGTCATCAGCATATGTGTAGAAACTGATCCCTTGCTAATTGATGCCAGCAAGGAACAGCAAGTAGATAAGGAAAGGGAAAGAACCAAGTTTATGGTGCAAAGGAAGCAGCAGAAACCATTACTGGCGATAGACTGGTTGTATTCCAGTAGGTTAGAATAGAAGCACTGAAGGACCGGCTCATTTTTTCCCCCCCAAAATATACTTTATTCATACTTTTTTAAAGTACATTACAAAACAATTCATAGTGGACATTTTATAATTCAAAAAAGATCACGTTCTTTTGATACTGAAGGTGAGGTGCTTCACAACTCTTGCCATTCCATTTTATATACAATATACATTTGCATTACGTAGCAAAAACAATTTCTGGTGCTTACAGCCTAGGGGGTTTTTACACTGGTTCCAGTATACTACAGGAGAGCTGCAGCAACTGCCCCAAACTTTACTGCATCCCTCAGCATGTAGTCCTGGACCTTGGAATGTGCCAGTCTGCAATACTTGGTTGTGGACAACTCTTTGCATTGGAAGACCAGTAAGTTTCGCACAAACCAAAGTGCGTCTTTCATCGAATTGATGGCCCTCCAGCAGCAGTTGATGTTTCTATGTGTGCATCCTTGGGTACAGCCCATAGAGCACAGAGTCCTGCATTACAGAGCTGCTCGGGATGAACCTCAACAAAAACCATTCCATCATTGAAGAGCTGGCTCATGTAGCTGGACAGTGCAGGCAAGACAATGGAAGGATGTCAAAGGCTCCAGGGAAGCTAAGGATGCAAAGAAGCATAACACACCATGGTTAAAGTTGTTGGTGACAAATAAACAAAATAATTTTAATAGTGCAAGTGCAAAGGGAGAATATCCAGTGTCAAACCCTGTTTGCTATGAAATTGTGAAAGTTGGCACTCATTTGATCTTTGATTTTTTTTTCTTTGTTTTACAGGAAAAGTGAAGAAAAAACCTAATTTAAAAATCTCTGATGATGTCTTCAAGCAGCCGGTTACCAGCCCGACGTAAGAGAACCCCTTACTAAACTGGAGCTGCATATTAGCACCTTTGTGTGTGCACGTGTGTTTAAAGAAAGTAGAAGAAGTTCCTCCTGGCTTTGCAGGGAAGGGCATTGCCCAGCATAGCAATAGGCCATACACGTCAGAAGTTGCAGGTTTAATACTGGTTGGTGTTGAGTTCCTGTTTCTAATTGCTATCCAGTGACCCTTGCTTAAAAAGGGCCTTTGTGGATGTCACAAGAACAGGATTGTTTAGATGTGATACCTGCTAGCGTTTGTTGCATAGGAGTAAAGGATGCTAGGTTAAGTACTAGAAGTACGAGAGGGCTGGCAGCATCTATTGCAAATGCTAACTGCGATAGTTAGCACCTATGCAAGAGGAGGAAAGAAAGACCAGACTAAGGAGGAGGAAGCTGATTGAATAAAAAGTATGAGGATTAGGATTAATCTGTTTATTCTGGGAATATTGTTAATAAGGTTTTGTTCTTTTGACAATTTATATAATATTACTTTGTACTCCATCAGAAATTGAATGAAAATTCCTTTTTGCTGAGGTCATTAAAAGCCATCGGTACATATTTTGAAAACTGCAAAAAACATTCAGTCTGAAAGAGAATAATATGTGTTCTGAACCACGAGACAGTGGTTTATAAAGTCATGCAAACCTTAGGAGTCTTTTGTACCTTGGAACACTTACACAGCCAAATTAGCATTTTTAGCTAGAATGTATATATGAATATGTGTCTTACTGTTGATCTAACTATTTGCCCAGGAATTTTTATAAATAATTTCCTGCCATCCAATTTTCTCCCCTATTCTAAAGCCTCAGGTTTGGGTACAGCTCTGCTGACATCAACTGCTGTCCAGCAACTTGTCCTGGTGGACATTCACGAACAAAGCTAGACGAGGTGTTTCTACCACTGGGGAGGAGTAGTATCAGAATTGAGTTTGATCCTGTACTTTTCTAACCCTAACGCCAATACACATGCACTTTCCAAGAATAATTGGATAGCAATCAAGTATTGGATGCCTCTTTAATTTCCCCTCTTGGGACAACCGAGGCTACTTTTAATTCCCTCACCATTGCCCCAGCTGAAATCATAACCTACCATAAATTGGGGATCAACAGAGTACATTCCCAGTATGTATGGTCTAGTTCTACACTGGAGAGTGCCTTTACCAACCTAGTCTTCGGAATAGCTGTACATATGTTCCCTTGTTTAAGCTTTGAAGTTAAAGGTTGTCACCTGCAATATGGCCACTGAATGTCACCATGTAGCTTTGCATCACATGCCTGGTGGTGGAATGTTTGACCAGATTTGAATAGTAGACCACAGATATTTCTTTAATTGTCCCTCATACTTGACAATGAGACTAATTTTATTGAAAGATAATCCTGTGTTGAGTTCTGATCCTGTATATATTAAAAAAGGCGAATACATAATGTTGAGGTGATGCAACTTGTGTTGCTGAGGGTTTTTTAAAATGAGGGGGAGTGTGGGTCATTTAACACCTCAGCGGCGAGAAAAATATTGAACCTATTTAGCTGTTAATCTTTTTTTCCAATGTGTGCGTAATCTTGTTTAAACCTGTTGTGTAATAAATTTGCTGTACATATTCCAAATATCTAAATGCCATTCTGTAAATAGGAAGCTTTTACTGGACAATTTCTCCTTCCCTTCTCCATAAGGGGTTGGCTGCTACTGAGCTAGGTTCAGTGGCACCTATATGCTGTGGTACCTTGTTCAGGTGATCATTGTTAATGTCTGATAAAATATAATGGTGATTGTTGCCATGCTGTTTGATTGTGGGGGTATCACAAGTCAAACCAGGTCCAGTCCTCACACAATGTCTGCACGTATAGCAATCAGCAGTGTTTGCTATAACTGAGGAGCCACCAGAGAAGTGGAGAAACCCCTCCGGAGCAGTGATCCCTCTAAATTTTCTTTGTTTTGAGCAGCCTGTTTATTTCAAATTTACGTGGCCACGCATACGTGATATCTTAAAAGGGGACAGCTTGTGAATGGCTTGCATGGCACTTTCTGGGTTGTTGTGTGGCTGTGCAGCTTAAAGGGGACATTGCTCAGGATATTGTCATTTTACTTCTAGCTGTAAGTGGTTTTTGAGCCATTGGCCTGCGTGAACCTTCCCATCCATCCAGAAGAGTGCAGTCATAAAAGAAAGTAGTGTACTGCAACATTTAAAACAACCATGCATAGGTGGCTTTCTCCGTTGCCAGTGGTGCTGTAGAATCTGTCTAAGTGTAAATTGGGCAGATACACAGGCTCTTTCCAACAAAGTTGTTCTGCAATACTAGGGAATATCAAATCTTTGTAGTGGTCTATATACAGCATTGGATTTTTCCTACATAAGAACATAAGAACTAGGAGCAGGAGTAGGCAATTCAGCCCCTCGAGCCTGCTCCGCCATTCAATACGATCATGGCTGATCTCTTCTCTGCCTCAGCTCCACTTTCCTGCCTGTTCTCCATAGCCCTTCAACCCATTACTGTCTATATATTTTTATATATATCTGTACTGAGAGAAGCACAAAAAATCCTTAATAAAAACAGAAAATGTTAGAAATACTCAGGTTAGCATCTGTGGAGTGAGAAACAAAGTTAATATTTAATGTTGATGAACTTTCATTAACCTGAGCTGTTGACTTTGTTTCTTTCGCCACAGATCCTGTCTGACCTGTTGAGTATTTCTAACATTTTCTGTTTTTTTTTTCAGATTTCCAGCATCTGTAGTATGTTATTATAAAAAGGCCGTTGTAGGATTTATTAGAATAATACAGCATGGAAGGAGGCCGTTCGGTCAGTTGTGCCTGTGCTGGCTCTTTGAAAGAGCTATCCAATTAGTCGCACTCCCCTGCACATTAACTCCTAGCCCTGCATAGTTTTGTCATTTTCAGTATATATTCAATTCCTTTTTGAAAGTTAGATTTGAATCTGCCTCCATCACCCTTTTGAGTACTGCATTCCATATCACAATGCTGCATAGAGTTCTCCTCATCTGCCACCTTTTTTGCCAGAATCTTCCCAAACTGCTATACACCTACCAGAAGACTAGTCTCCTGTGTAAGCATTTCCATATCTGCCTTTGAGAGGAACATGCTGCTCAGACTTGTCAGCATGCCTGTTCCCTACTAGAATGATAGTATTGTCTGATCTTTTGACTCAGGTGATTGTTTTTTAGGTGGGGTTTTCCAGAAACAGACTGAACCAAGGATTTAAGGAATGTTTGCAGGTTCCTTGGGTCATGTGTGATACATAGAAACTATTCGCAGTTCAGACCCCTTGGAATTTCCCAACCTGTCTGGATTATCAGTGGAATTTGGCTTTGAGGACATTGTTTTGGGTCTTGTTAAATGGAGACACTGTCTCTATTCAAGGGCATCCAGGAGGCAGTGAGATGTGGCTCAGGGTTTTCTGACTCTCCATTCAGGGCAACAGACAAGGAAGGAACACGTCTAGATGTGGCCAATTTTTTTTCTTGGCACTGCCAAAAGCCCTGTGTGCTTCTTTCTTTACCTCCCTTCCCATGACTTTTATGCCCTTGGACTCCACTGCGGTCCTCTATGATATATGTTTTAATTTGTATGCTATCATACTCTGAGAATACTCTAGATCTGGAAAATGGCATTTAAAAAAAATATATATATTTCGAGTCTCTACTATTTTGTACGTTTCTTTCTGTCTCTAGAAGTTTGCTCTTTATTTGTTTAGCAGTGGTGTCACAGTCTTTGTACAATTAATGCAGTTTATTGGGTACTTAAATATATTTCTGTTCAAATTTATTTTCTAGGCCACCCCGAGATCTGGATTCAAAAGCTTGTATTACAATTGGAGATCGAGTAAGGATTTTTTTTTCTTGCTATTTCAACTTTTAGCTAATTTAGATTATTCAAAAGTGATTCCTGTGCTTGGTCTAATGTCCTGTTGAAAAGGAATATTTGAGCTGTATCTGTATTTTAAACTGAGTTAGAATTTCTTTAAATCAGTACAGTTTTATAACTAAATTTATATATAATGTATCAAACCATGGTTACAAACAATTTGACCTTCTAACCAAAAATACTGCATACCAATCCATAGAGATTTGAAGCATCAACAAGTTGCTCTGTCTAATACAGAATGAACTTGATAGTTTTCACTATGAGCAAACCCCAAGGTTGGGTGCTGCTAATTTTTGGATGTGACATTAAACTGAGGTCTGTCTGCCATCTTGGATGGACGTAAAAGATCCTGTGGCACTATTTTGAAGAAGATAAGCGCTTATGATGATGGGGTAATATATTAGCATGGTTAGAGGATTGTCTAACAGGAAACAGAGTTGGGATAAATGGGACATTTTCAGGTTGACAAACTGTAACTAGTGGAGTGCCACAGGGATCAGTGCTGGGGCCTCAACTATTTATGATGTATATTAATGATTTGGATGAAGGGACCGGATGTTATTTAGCCAAATTTAGAAATGATACGAAGATGGGTAGGAAAGCAAGTCACTCCTCTCGGGTGGAAAATAAAGATCCTGTGTCACTGTTTTGCGAAAAGTCAGGCAAGTTCTTCCCAGTGATGTGAGAACAGAAAGTGCCAAAAGTCAGCAGGTCTGGCAGCAACTGTGAAGAGAGAAACAGAGTTGACATTTCAGATCTGTGACCCTTCATCAGAACTGGCAAAAGTTAGAAATGCAATAATCTTTTTGAGCAAGTGAAAGTGGGGGAGTGGATGGGGGGGAAAGAAGAACAAGATGGAGGGAGGAGATATTAAATGACAGATATCATGGAACAGAATGCAAATGGAGTGCGAAATAGTTGGAGCAAAAGACAAAGCATGAGTCCAGAGAGAATGCTAATGGCAGAATAATGAGCAGCTCTGTACAAAAGCAAAAACATGAAAAATAAGTTTGACTAACACATGGTTAAAAAATAAATAAATCATTAAAAAAGAAAAAATATATATTTAAGATTAAAAACTAACAAACAACAAAATGGGGGCTCATGGCCTGAAACTATTGAACTCAATATTGAGTCCAGAAGGCTGTAGAGTGCCGAATCGGAAGATGACGTGCTGTTTCTCGAGCTTACTTTGGTGTTCACTGGAATGCTGCAGTAGGCCGAGGACAGAAATGTGGGCATGGGAACAAGGAGCAGCACCAGGCATACCTCAAAATGAGATGTCAGCCTGGTGAAGCTACAACACAGGATTATCTGCATGCCAAACTGTGTAAGTCGCATGCGATAGACAGAGCTAAGTGATCCCATAACCAATGGATCAGATCTAAGCTCTGCAGTCCTGCCACATCCAGCCCTGAATGGTGGTGGACAATTAAACAACTAACTGGAGGAGGTGGCTCCACAAATATCCCCATCCTCAATGATGGGGGAGCCCAGCACATCTGTGCAAAAGATAAGGCTGAAGCATTTGCAACAATCTTCAGCCAGAAGTGCCAGTGGATGATCCATCTCGGCCTCCTCCTGAAGTCCCCAGCATCACAGATGCCAGACTTCAGCCGATTTGATTCACTCCGCGTGATACCAAGAAACGACTGAAGTAACTGGATACTGCAAAAGCTATGGGCCCTGACAATATTCCGGCAATAGTACTGAAGACCTGTGCTCCAGAACTTGCCACGCCCCTAGCCAAGCTGTTCCAGTACAGCTACAACACTGGCATCTACCCTGCAATGTGGAAAATTGCCCAGGTATGTCCTGTACACAAAAAGCAGGACAAGTTCAACCCGGCCAGTTACCGCCCCATCAGCCTACGCTCAATCATCAGTAAAGTGACGGAAGGTGTTATCGACAGTGCCATCAAGCAGCACTCACTTAGCAATAACCTGCTCAGTGATGCTAAGTTTGGGTTCTGCCAGGGCCACTCAGCTCCTGACCTCATTACAGCCTTGGTTCAAACATGGACAAAAGAACTGAACTCCAGAGGTGAGGTGAGAGTGACCTGTCCTTGACATGAAGGCAGCATTTGACCAAGTATGGCATCAAGGAGCCCTAGCAAAACTGAAGTCAGTGGGAATCGGGTGGGGGGGTGGGGAGCTCCACTGGTTGTGGTTGTTGGCAGTCAATCATCTCAGCTTCAGAACATCAGTGCAGGAGTTCCTCAGGGTAGTGTCCTAGGCCCAACCATCTTCAGCTGCTTCGTCAGTGACCTTCCTTCAATCACAAGGTCAGAAGTGGGGATCGTGGCTGATGATTGCACAATGTTCACCATTCGCAACTCCTCAGATATTGAAGCAGTCCGTGTAGAACTGCAGCAAGACCTGGACAATATCCAGGCTTGGGCTGATAAGTGGCAAGTAACATTCGCGCTACATAAGTGCCAGGCAATGACCATCACTAGCAAGAGAGAATCTAACCATCTCCCCTTGAAATTCAGTGGCATTACGATCGCTGAATCCCCCACTATCAACATCCTAGGGGTTACCATTGAAACTGAACTGGAGTAGCCATATAATTACCGTGGCTACAAGAACAGGTCAGAGGCTAGGAATCCTGAGGCGAGTAATTCACCACCTGACTCCCCAATGCCTGTCCACCATCTACAAAGCACAAGAAAGGAGGGTGATGGAATACTCTCCACTTGCCTGGATGGCTGCAGCTCCAACAACACTCAAGAAGCTCGACACCATCCAGGACAAAGCAGCCTGCTTGATTGGCACCCCATCTACAAAAAACATTCACTCCCTCCACCATTGACGCACAGTGGCAGCAGTGTGTACCATCTACAAGATGCCCTGCAGCAATGTACCAAGGCTCCTGAGACAGCACCTTCCAAACCTGCGACCTCTACCAACTAGATGGACAAGGACAGCAAATGCATGAGAACACCACCACCTGCAAGTTCCCCTCCAAGTCTCTCACCATCCTGACTTGGAACTATATCACCGTTCCTTCACTGTCGCTGGGTCAAAATCCTGGAACTCCCTTCCTAACAGCACTTGTGGGTATACCTACCTCACATGGACTGCAGCAGTTCAAGAAAGCAGCTCACCACCACCTTCTCAAGGGCAATTAGGGATGGGCAATAAATGCTGGCCTAGCCAGCGACACCCACATCCCATGAATTAACTTTAAAAAAGGCAAGCAACTGGAAGCTTGGGGTCATGTTTGTGGACCGAGCGGAGGTGTTCCGCAAAGCAGTCACCCAATCTGCGTTTAGTCTTCCTAGTGTAGAGGAGACTGTGCTGTGAGCAGCGAATACGGTGTACAAAATTGAAAGAAGTACAAGTAAATCACTGCTTTACCTGGAAGGAGTGTTTGGGGCTTTGGATTGCGACGTGAGAGGAGGTAAAAGGGCAGGTGTTACACCTCCTGCGATTGCATAGGAAGGTGCCATGGGAAAGGGAAGAGTGGACCAGGGTGTCACGGAGGGAAAGATCTCTTTGGAATGCTGAGGGGAGGGGAAGATGCTGGAGGTGGTAGAAATGCCAGAGGATAATCCTTTGGATGTGGAGGCTGGTGGGGTGGAAAGTGAGGACAAGGGGAACCCTGTCGCGGTTCTAGGAGGGAGGGGAAGGGGTGAGGACAGAAGTGCGGGAAATGGGTCCGACACCGTTGAGGGCCCTGTCGTCCACAGTGGGTGGGAATCCTCGATTGAGGAAAAAGGAGGGCATATCAGAGGCACTGTTGTGGAAGGTTGCATCATCAGAACAGATGCATCAGAGATGGAGAAACTGGGAGAATGAATTTGAATCCTTATAGGAGGGAGAGTGTGAGGAAGTGTAGTCAAGGTAGCCATGGGAGTTGGTGGGCTTATAATAAATATTTGTAGAAAGGCTATCCATAGAGTTGGAGACAGAGAATTCGAGGAAGCGAAGGGAAGTGTTGGAGATGGACCATGTAAAAATGAGAGAAGGGTGGAAATTGGAAGCAAAGTTGAAGTTTTCTAGTTCGGGGCGAGAGCAGAAGTGGCACTGCTACAATCATAAATGTACTGGAAAAAGATTGGGGAAGGGGGCCTGAGTAGGACAAGAAATGTGCAACATATCCCACAAAAAGACGGGCATAGCTAGGACCCGTGCAAGTACCCATAGCAACACCTTTTATTTGAAGGAAATGAGTGGGGTTGAAGGAGAAGTTGTTCAATGTGAGAACAAGTTCAGCCAGGTGGAGGAGGATGGTTGCGGGTGGGGACTAGTTGGGCCTCTGTTCAAGGAAGAAGCGGAGAGCCCTCAGACCATCTTGGGGATGGAGGTGTAGAGAGATTGGACATCCATAGTGAAGAGATTCCTGGTTAGGGCCAGGAATCTGGAAACTGTCGAAATAACGGAGGGCATCAGAAGAGTCATGGATGTAGATGGGAAGAGACTGGACGAAGGGAGAAAAAATAGTATCAAGATAGGATGAAGTAACTTCAGTGGGCAGGAACAGGCTGAAACAATGGGTCTACTGGGCAGTTCATGTTTGTGGATTTTGGGAAGGAGATAGAAGTGGGTTGTTTGGGGTTATGGGACTGAGGTGGGAAGCTGTAGAGGGAAGATCTCCAGAAGAGATGAGGTCACTGAGGTCCTGGAGACGGTGGCTTGACGTTCGGTGGTAGGGTCATGGTCTGGGGGAGGTAGAAAGAAGTGTCTGAGAGTTGGCGCTCAGCCTCTGCAAGGTAGAGGTTGGTGCACCAGACAACAACAGCACCATCCTTGTCAGTGAGTTTGATCACAATATCAGGGTTAGACTTGAGAGAACGGAGTGCAGCAAGTTCAGAGGGAGAGAGGTTAGAGTGAGTGAGGGGGGGGGGGGTGGTGCAGAGAAATTGAGATGGCCGATATCACGCCGACCGTTTACAATGAAAAGATCAAGGGCGGGTAAGAGGCCAGAGGGAGGGGTCCAGATGGAGGGAGAGTACTGGAGCTGGGTGAATGGGTCCGATGGTCGGGGGAGGACTCCTGGCCTAAGAAGTGAGCCCGGAGGCAATAGAAGAAAAGCTCAACATCATGTTGTGTTTGCTATTTGCGAGATCTTGGTGTGCAAATTGGTTGCCACGTTTCCTACATTACAACAGTACCCATGCTTCAAAAGTACTTCATTAGTTGTAAAGTACTTTGGGACATCCTGAGGTTGTTAAAAGTGCTATATAAATACAAGTTTGTCTTTGCTCCAGTTTGCCTGAAGATGTTGCACATTATCTAATATCTAGAAAAAGTTTGGAAAGTTCTTGAAGCAGGAAAGTGGTAGATGGGTAATGAATGGCAGATAGTATTTAGCTATCACTCCTTACTGAATTTATTGATGAGGGAACATATAGATTTGTGTTATGCTACTGCTTTTTAGGCTTTATTAAATTCGGCTTTAATCTGCTGCTTGATGCTTAATGTTGCATCATTGTCTGCATAGGTGGGAGTGAAGTGCAAGGAGCTCTACAGTCAGCAGTAATTGGACAGGTAGTGAACTTTATCCTTTGCCTTTTAAGTGTTGACTCTAAAATAACCAAGAGTTTTATTGGCCTCAGGTGCTCACATCTCATTTTACATCTGTGGTTTGCCTTGTAGTTCATCAACTTCTAAAATAGTGAAAATAATCATGAAAAGCAGTGGGAGCCACAGCACAAAATGCCTCTGAGGTGCATTACCCTGGCATCAGCTAACCACGTTAATTGATTTTGCTGCAATGGACATGAAATTCTTCAGCTAAATGTGTCATTTTTCACTAGAGGAAAAAATAAAGAGAAAAGAGAGATGGAAGTAGTGATAGAATTTAAGAAAACTTAGTGGGATATTGAAGGGCAAAAGCCAGAGTGAACACGGGGGTGGTGTGGGGGGGGGGGGGGGGGCTACTTCCGGTGGCGAGTAAATAAAAAGTGAGATTGTTAGTGACAGCATTTTGCAGACTCACATAGGCCAGATCATTTAAGAGGGTTCTGGAGGCACTTGGGATAAAAATCCTCTTACAGTACATTTTCTAGGCAATTGAAGTGTTTAGATTTTGTAACTGTGATGATGGTGACAATTGCAGACATCCCCAAACAATTCTAAATTCTGCAAGGTTCATATTATTGAGGTTGAACGCTACTTTCGATTGTCATAGGAACTTGGCAAGGACTGGCAGACTGAGACTTAAAGTGGCACTTGGTTATTTTCTGCTGAAATTTGATTAGTCTAAGAGCTGACCTTAAAACTTTTAATGTGTTTTTTTTAATGTTGCACAGCAGAATTTTGCACTCATCTGGTTAGTTAGTATGTTTGCAGTTGCCTCTGTAGTGTAAAATTCTTTTTGTCCCTGTAGATTGATGGAAATAAAATGGTTGAAAGTTGTAACCTGCTGGATATAAGGTGAACAAGTCAAACAGCAGATCAGCTATTTGATTCATAGAAGCTGTCACTTATATAATTTTTTTTCTTGTGACGCATTCACTTCACAAAACTATATTTTGAGTTATGTCATAAAGACCAGTTACCTGTTCTTTTAGTTCCTCCTCTACCAATTTTCTCCCATTTGAAAAGAGGAAGAGACAAAGTTGAGTGGATAGAGCAAGATTTGAATTGCTGTAGCAAAGAATCAGCATAAACTTTGGGCTGAGTGACCTCTTCCTGTGCTGTAAATGCTTGTTAATCCTTTTCTGAAGATGTTGACTCCAGTTGTGGCTTCAGCGGACATTCCTCGCATGTGAACCTGGACAGTGAGCGTTGATAAGCCATTAAAACATCACAGTCGAGCTTGTCTGATCTCGCCCATGGTGACACCTGTGTTGAATAGATACTGGTTAAGAGCCAAAAGCCTAGCTGATTTTTTTTTTTTCCCCCTTTCCTACACCAGGGCCAAGTGAGGCCAATTGTAGGCTTCTTGTTGTCACCCCCTGCTAACTCACCATAGACTGGGAACTGAACCTGGGATGATGTAGTCTGCCTGGCTGTGCCTTTTAACGAACTGCACCCCTCCTGCCAATGCCTTCCCAACACCGCTCCCCCCTCACCAGTACCAATTGAACTATTGTATTGTACTTTCCGTTTAGGGGTTCTGTTCAACTGTACAGTTGTATTAAATATATAAGGGACTGACCTAATATCAAGGGAGTGCCTAACTAATTAGATCTTGTAGTAAAGTGACATCATCTGTACTGCGGTAGCTTTTCCTGTCTGCCATTACATCACAGTGCTGGCATTTGGCTGGCCAGCTAGGTTATTTTAAGAAAGGACCAATTTTGGTTGGGATGACATGGAATATTTCTCTTCCTACTGGTTCAGCAGTGCATTGAGTAGTTCAAGCACTTATGGAGCTGTTCTATCTAGCTACTGATCCTTACTCTGGCAATGTTACAAGACTAGGCACAGCCCAAGTTTGTATCCAGACTAAAAACTATTCAATGTGCAGTTAGTCAGTATATAACAGCATTCTGGGAATATATTCAAAATTACATCAGCTGTGTCTGTTTTTCTTAAGTTCCTTTTTGCACAAACTCATGCATTCTAGCATTCATGGTAATAATGTACATTTTTGAAAGCATTTATGTTGTGTTTAAAAAGTTAATGGGTGAAGGAAAGAGAAATTTTTGTTCCCCACTTTATATTGAGCAGGAATATAGGTGAATCTTGTTGAAGTTGCTCGTGATGAGTTGGGGGAATAAACATTTTATGACGGCATACAAGAGGTTCTATCTAGTAACACATGGTTTTATTATCGGACTTTCTCTCCATGACATTACACGTGGACTTTTTAAAAAAAAAAAAAAAAAAAATTGTGTCCATACCCTTGTCTGTTTTGTCTTGCACTCCCTTATTCATTCTTTCTCCCTCTCTGTCTTCCCATCTGTCCCTACTCCTTGACATAGACGTTCCAATTGTATCACTAGTGAAATACCATTCAGAATGAATGGGTTCCCATAGGTGTTGCAATTTGGGAACTGAGGCCATTCCGTCTGTATATTTCACTGATCCTTTGTTGTCGGTTATACTCTGGTTGGTGTCTTTGCATCTCTACTTTCGTTTCCCTCTCTGTCTCATTCCTCCTCCTTCACTCGATCATCTTCTCTCCCTCACTCTTTGATTCGATCTTCTGTCCCTCCCTGTCACTGCGTCTCTCTTTTCCTCTGTTTGCTCTTTCACATCTAATTGCCAATGATATCATCACTAGTCACAGTTCACAGTAAAAATAGATCTGCACAAAAAATGCATGGGGAGATGGGAAAGGATGTAAAGGTTATGAAAACTTGCTGTGTTAGGGAATTGAAGCTGTGCAGATTCTTTGAGCCTGTTTCATCTGGTATCTGAGCTAAGTGAGCCTTGGCTCAGTGGTAGCACTGTCACCTCTGAGTCAGAAGGTCATGATTTCAAATCCCAATCCACAGATTTGAGTATGCAATCTGGGCTGACACATCAATGCAGTACATGGGGAATTCTGTACTAGTTTTTGGATGAAACTTTAAACTGAAGTCCCTCCTATCCTCTCAGGTAGTTGTAATGTTCACACTAATGGATTAATGTGGTGTGCTGCAGAGATTGGATTGGACACATTGTTGTGATAGTGGAGAGGGAGCCTATAATGATGCAGCTGGTGTTGGTAGCTTTTTCCATGTGAGATGCTATATCTATCCTGGGACTGCTTGATGCTGACAACAGGAAGCCAAAATTCCTTGCGATATTATCTGGCCATGCCCTGCAGCACTGACCCTGCAGAGTTTGGAGGAATAGAGAGATGAAATTTAATTAGCATAGGACAGCATACATAACATCTCCGGCACCAACCTGCCCCATGCAGCTGGAAACTGTGGCCTGGATGTAGATACTCAGGTCCCTGACCTGATCAGGGCCAGGTTTCCTTTGACCCCATGAACAAGGGGGCTGATCTTGAGTTACTCTTTAAAAATAAAACTTCGTATTCTTCAGGCTTGTAGGCCACTTCCCTACTCAGCTCACCATCTTCTCAAGGGCAATTAGGAATGGGCAAGTTCCCCTCCAAGCCACACACCATCCTGACTTGGAACTATATTGCCGTTCCTTCACTGTCGCTGGGTCAAAATCCTGGAACTCCCTTCCTAACAGCACTGTGGGTGTACCTACTTCACATAGACTGCAGCGGTTCAAGAAGGCAGCTCGCCACCACCTTCTCGAGGGCAATTAGTGATGGGCAATAAATGCTGGCCTAACCAGTAATGCCCATATCCCATGAACTAATTTAAAAAAGTATGTCTTCCCTCAGTGGGCATGCCAAACCCCATGAACAAGGGGGCTGATCTAGAGTTACTCTTTAAAAAGGCTAAATCAACATCTGACATGTGGGAGTCTTTCAAACGTCAGCTGATTAGAATCCAGGACCAGCATGTTCCTGTGAGGAAGAAAGACAAGTTTGGCAAGTTTCGGGAAGCTTGGATAACACGGGATATTGAGCCTAGTCAAAAAGAAAAAGGAAGCATTTGTAAGGGCTGGAAGGCTAGGAACAGATGAAGCACTTGAGGAATATAAAGACAGTAGGAAGGAACTTAAACAAGGAGTTAGGAGGGCTAAAAGGGGTCATGAAAAGTCATTGGCAAACAGGATTAAGGAAAATCCCAAGGCTCTTTATACATATATAAAGAGCAAGAGGGTAACCAGGGAAAGGGTTGGCCCACTCGAGGACAGAGATGGGAATCTGCGTGGAGCCAGAGGAAATGGGTGAGGTGCTAAATGAGTACTTTGCATCAGTATTCACCAAGGAGAAGGACTTGGTGGATGATGAGCTTGGGGAAGGGAGTGCAGATAGTCTCAGTCATCTCATTATCAAAAAGGAGGAGGTGTTGGGTGTCTTGCAAAGCATTAAGGTAGATAAGTACCCAGGGCCTGATGGGATCTAGCCTAGAATACTGAGGGAGGCAAGGGAAGAAATTGCTGGGGCCTTGACAGAAATCTTTGCATCCTCATTGGCTACAGGTGAGGTCCCAGAGGACTAGAGAATAGCCAATGTTGTTCCTTTGTTTAAGAAGGGTAGCAAGGATAATCCAGGAAATTATAGGCCGGTGAGCCTTATGTCAGTGGTAGGGAAATGATTTGAGAGGATTCTTGGGAAAGGATTTACTCCCATTTGGAAACAAACAAACTTGTTAGCGAGAGACAGCATGGTTTTGTGAAGGGGAGGTTGTGTCTTACTAATTTGATTGAGTTTTTTGAGGAAGTGACGAAGATGATTGATGAGGGAAGGGCGGTGGATGTTGTCTATATGGACTTTAGTGAAGCCTTTGACAAGGTCCCGCATGGCAGACTGGTGCAAAAGGTGAAGTCACACGGGATCAGAGGTGAGCTGGCAAGATGGATACAGAACTGGCTCAGTCACAGAAGACAGAGGGTAACAGTGGATGGGTGTTTTTCTGAATGGAGGGATGTGACTAGTGGTGTTCCGCAGGGATCAGTGCTGGGACCTTTGCTGTTTGTAGTATATATAAATGATTTGGAGGAAAATGTAGCTAGTCTGATTAGTAAGTTTGCGGACGACACAAAGGTTGGTGGAGTTGCGGACAGTGATGAGGATTGTCAGAGGATACAGCAGGATATAGATTGGTTGGAGACTTGGGCGGAGAAATGGCAGATGGAATTTAATCCGGACAAATGTGAGGTAATGCATTTTGGAAGGTCTAATGCAGGTGGGAGGTATACAGTAAATGGCAGAACCCTTAGGAGTATTGACAGGCAAAGATCTGGGCGTACAGGTCCACAGGTCACCGAAAGTGGCAATGCAGGTGGATAAGGTAGTCAAGGAGGCATATGGCATGCTTGTCTTCATCGGTCGGGGCATAGAGTATAAAAATTGGCAAGTCATGCTGCAGCTGTACAGAACCTTAGTTAGGCCACACTTAGAATATTGCGTGCAATTCTGGTCGCCACACTACCAGAAGGACGTGGAGGCTTTGGAGAGGGTACAGAGGAGGTTTACCAGGATGTTGCCTGGTCTGGAGGGCATTAGCTATGAGGAGAGGTTGGAAAAACTCGGATTGTTTTCACTGGAACGACAGAGGAGGAGGGGCAACACGATAGAGGTTTACAAAGTTATGAGCGGCATAGACAGAGTGGATAGTCAGAAGCTTTTTCCCAGGGTGGAAGAGTCAGTTACTAGGGGACATAGGTTTAAGGTGCGAGGGGCAAAGTTTAGAGGGGATGTGCGAGGCAAGTTTTTTTTTTTACAGAGGGTGGTGAGTGCTTGGAACTTGCTGCCAGGGGAGGTGGTGGAAGCAGATACGATAGTGACGTTTAAGAGACATCTTGACAAATATATGAATAGGAAGGGAATAGAGGGATAAGGGCCCCGGAAGTGCAGATGGTGTTAGTTTAGGCAGGCATCAAGATCGGCGCAGGCTTGGAGGGCCGAATGGCCTGTTCCTGTGCTGTACTGTTCTTTGTTCTTTTGATACAGCAGGTCCTGACTGTGCCAAAGGAATAGGAGAATCTGGTGTGTGGGACCCCACTCTTGGCTCCACCCACTTGCTGTTTTGTTGCATGTGCAGTTGTGGGTCTGTCCTTCACGAGGCAAAGGCGGCTCCTGAAAATGGAGATCCAGTGTGGCCAGCTCTTCACCGTTTTTTGAGGGATCCTGCCGGAGGAGTTTTGGCACCAGATGTCACAATTGGGCACAACTTCCTTTCCCCACTACTTGCAACATTCAGATTCGATGCAAATGTCAAGGGAGTAAGCAACCGCCTCTTCACCTCTCTCCTTTAAAACCCTTCTTAAAATCTACCTTTTTGAACAAGTTTCTGTTTGTATGTGGCACGGTGTCAATTTCTGTTTGATGCTCCTGTGAAGCAACTTGGGACATTTTACTATGTTACATGTGCTCTATAAATCCAAGTTGTTAGAAGATTAAAGCAAGTGAAATACAGACTACTGCTTTCTTCAATGGTTTTACAAGTGATGCTGCATTAATTATGCACTGCCAAAATGGTTAAGAGGTTGCCAGACTTAACTGCAATACCTTGGGAATCCTGAGTTAGTTTGCCAGCATATTGTTTTATGATTATGAGTTGCTGATATGCCACGTAAACATAATGACTTGCTTTCTATAGCATTTGTGTAGTTATAGCACATAGCACACAATGGGCTGGATTTTGTGCTGGAGGCGGGGCTTCTGATGCAGGTTTGAAAAGGCAGTGGGATCCCTGCCTCTGCCCCACCCCCCACCGGAGCAATCCTCTGGCCTTTTTTTGTGGTCAAAGTTTTAGCTGGCGGGGTCTCCGTCCACCCAGGGAGCAGGTGTGGCAGGGCTATCTGTCTTTAAAGGCCTATTGTCAGAGGCCAATTGGAATTTTCCAGTCCGCTTCTGGCCCCCGCAAAGGCATTGGGGAACGAGGCCAGCTGCCTGGAGGTGGCCTTCCGGTGGCAGACCAGGGTGGGGGTTCTAGCGCTCCAGGCAGGCTTTGAGACCCTCCCTGCCTGCAGCCACAATGATGGCCCGGCAGCTGAAGACACTTTTAGACTTAAAAGTTTAATAAGTTGGAGAGAGGGCACCACAAAATGGAGGTGCCCTCTCTCTCTTCTCTGAACTGCAAGCTGCAGCTACTTTCATGCTGGAGAGCCTCCTATTGCTCCCTTAGCTTAGAGAGCCCGCCTGCCATTCTTCATTGATTGGGAGCCCATCCTCTGGCCACTAATAGGCCAATTCGGGGAACATCGCTGCTGGGTGACTGTTCCCCACACAGTGTGGGGTTGTGACTCCCCACTTGACCCCGACATCAGGGTTCTGACCCAAAAGGTTCATTGAATAATGAACAGGACAGATGTGTATTTAGTTCTTAGTGTAATTATGTTTATTTTTGCCCTAATGTAAAGCTGATACTGGTGTGTCCAACCTTGAATTAATGCTCACTTTGAACTCATTGATCAACACATTATCGCGCTGAGTGGCTTTGCTAACATGGAGTGACTCAAAACGAGCAGGTTTCTTCATATTCTCGCTGGTTGAACAGAATCTCCTGCCCAAAACTTAAGAAAGAAGATGGGTAAAAAAGGGAATTTTTATTTATTCCAACTACTGGATATTCTCCACACCCAGTGGGTTGCATGTTTTCCCCCCACAGTCTGACAAGTTTGGATAGACCCTGGAGTCACAATTCTAAATGCTTTCAAAGAAGCACATGCATGGCTGCTTTTGTGTTGGTGTCATGAAGTGACCCAGGAGCTGGGAGATGACCTGGATGCGCTTTATTGCTATTCAGAGTTTTAATGTATTGAACAAAAGCCACTCGATAGTTTGACAACTATGTTAAATAAAAAATTATCTCCTCGGTCACCCTCCTTCCATTTGCCTTTTTGTGTCAGTAGCACGATCTGAGGTACAACTTCGAAAGAAAGAAATAATCAATAGCCATTTGCTTATGTGGATGGTGTTTCTGCCTCCTTCTCCAATTAGATCAGCTTCCTAGATGCTATAGTAGGCAGGTCGCAGCACTATGTTGAAGTGCCCTACTTTGTACACCCTTTCACCTCCCTGTGCAGTAGTCCTCAACAGTAGAGGGTAAGTGGCCTGTGAATTTTGATGGAAGTGTGTGATGAAATTTTGTAGACTTTGTCTTGCAGATGTTATTTCACTTGTTTTATTGCATGCAGTTTGATTGCTGACCTAAAGATTAGATGTCTCATTTAATGAGCTGTTGACTAGTGTGTACAACATTCCTCAGGCTTTGATAGTCCAAAGGGAAAAGAACAGTTCTGAGGATTGGGGGTGGGGGGGCAGTGTCTGGCAGTCCCCTTCAGGCTTGCCCACTGAGATCATAACACCTTCAGCAAAACTGGTGTCAGTAGTCTAGTAAAACCATTTAGTATTGTAAGATAAACTGCATGACATTGGAGCAGTAATTAGATGCAGAGCTGGCCTTTACTGATACTGAGTGAAGAATTAAAGGATGATGGGGATTTAACTGGTGTAGTAAAAATTAATCACGTGTGCGTCTGCATGTTTGCATTGAATTTCCACATTCTTAACTTCCAAATACCATTACTAGGATTGCAGTTACAATAAGGGGAAAAAAGTACTTGGCCTGGGTTTCTGCTTTGGGCGCAATTGACAATGCGTGCGCAAATTGGACCTAAAATTGCTGTAGTTTTGAGAAGTGTTTTCTCTCCGCTCAAACTCATTTCTATATCGCCAAATCCAAAGTCTGCCATGAACCACTGCAATCAGACAGTGTTATAGAATGTAATATTTTTTTTAAAAATTGCTTTAAAACGTATTCTGTGGTGTAATTGAGTGGTAACCTGGTGCAGTTTGGTTAATATAGCTGAAAATGGGTTTATCACAAAAATAAACATTTTAATTTGTGTCCATCCACCATCTGTGAGTGACCTGATTTTAAATGACTGAAAATTGCTTTCACCATCCATACAGAACCATTTGCTAGTCATATTAGTGTTCAGTGGTCAGTTTCTTGGCAAAGTATATATTCTAACTATTTTAAAAAGTGCCTGTTGGTGTTCTTGCAGTTAAAAAACCTCAATTTTAAGAGCTTTGTCAAAGGCCTACATATGGGCGCATTTAGCAGAAACTCTCAATGGTGATCAGTTCGAGCTGGGGTGTGGCTACTTTTGAACATGGGGTTGGTTTCCAGCATGATGCATTTTTAACCAGAGCAAAAGATCGCAGCTAAAATCATTTGTGCTTACAGTTACGCAATCTTTTGTGTTGGTTTGGCTGATTTCGGGCAAATTGCACTGAAAAATCCCAGGTGTAACTGAGCCGAAACTCCCGCGCATTAAGTCTAATACAACATAAATGCATGTTTTACTAAAAGAGATTCTACATGTTTTGTGTGGCTCCCTAGGGGCTCATCATATTGTCTTCTGTTCCTTCAACAGACAAAGAGTACTGTTCTGTTCGTCCCCTGCTCCCAAATGGGCACTGTGAAAAATGAAAAGTCATCTTTTTTATGTGTATTGAAGTATTCATGAAGCATGAGTCTGCTCTTTGCCCCTCTGCTCCCTCAAATGCTCCTTTTCCTTCTTTAAAATTCTTCTGAATGATTGATGGCAACTGCCTAAAAGTTTTTATTAGAAAAGTGTCATTTGCATGGCTCACCAGTAGTGATCCATATGGATCGAGGAAGGCCATAGGTCAGATTCCCAGTTTTTGAAGTCCAGTCTGCACTACAGTGCCGCCGCCCCCCCCCCCCCCCCCCCCCCAACTCCACCACCACCCCGGGCTATGAACTGAGTTGGGGGTGGAGGGGGGGATGGGAAACTCGTCAGGGTTCCTACTTTCGATTGCTATACAGTGACTCCTGCAACAAAGTGTGCGTGCTTGCGTGGTCATAGGTTGAGGACAGCATCAGGGCTTGGTTACAATGACCTCCAAGCTTGCTAACGATCACTAGCTAAAATTGCATGGGGCAAGGCTGCTGACATAATATCACTAGGAGAAGAGAAAACTGGCAAAAAACAATTTTACATATTATGTTTTAAATTTCAGAGTACATCCTTGTGAGAAGTCAGATTTGTGTGTCATAAAAAGTTAGAACATGAATAAATAAAGTAGACAGGGAGGACCTGTTTCCTTTAGCGGAGAGGTCAATTACAACGGGGCACAGAGTTAAGGTAATTGGTAGAAGGATTAGAGGGGACATGAGGAAAAACTTTTTAACCAGAGGGTGGTGGGTGTCTGGAATTCACTGCTCGGATCGGTGGTGGAGGCAGAAACCCTCAACTCTTTCTAAAAGGTACCTGGAAGTGCTGTAACCTGCAAGGCTACCGACCAGGTGCTGAAAGGTGGGATTAGATTGGGTGGCTAGTTTTTACAGCTAGCACAGACATGATCAGCTGAATGGCCTCCTTCTGTGCTGTAACTTTTCTCTGATTCTATGGAAATTCTGCCCTTCCTCATGCAGCCTTCACCAGCTAGAATTTAACTTTACTTCATATTAAAAAAGGAAGTTTGGTTCTAAGGGGTTTATATTTCTTGGATTATTGATGCATAAAGCAATGCAATGCAATACAGGGTAGGCGGTGGTGCAGTGGTATTATCACTGGACTAGTAACCCAGAGACCCAGGGTATTTCTCTGGGGACATGGGTTCAAATTCCACCACAGCAGAAGGTGGAATTTGAATTTAATAAATCTGGAATTAAAAGCTAGTCTAATGATGGCCATGAAACCATTGTCGATTGTTGGAAAAATCCATCTGGTTCACTAATGTCCTTTAGGGAAGGAAATGTGCTGTCCTTACCTGGTCTGGCTGACATGTGACTCCAGACCCACAGCAATGTGGTTAACTCTTACATGTCCTCTGAAATGGCCTAGCAAGCCACTCAGTTGTACCTAACCGCTACGAAGTTAATAAAAAGGAATGAAACCGGACGGACCACCCGGCATCGACCTAGGCACCGGAAATGACAACGGCAAACCCAGCCCTGTCGACCCCACAAGGTCCTCCTTGCTAACATAGAACATTATAGCGCAGTACAGGCCCTTCGGCCCTCGATGTTGCGCCGACCTGTGAAACCGTCTGACCTAAGCTATTCCATTTTCATCCATATGTCTATCCAATGACCACTTAAATGCCCTTAAAGTTGGCGAGTCTACTACTGTTGCAGGCAGGGCGTTCCACGCCCCTACTACTCTGAGTAAAGAAACTACCTCCGACATCTGTCCTATATCTATCACCCCTCAACTTAAAGCTATGTCCCCTCGTGTTTGCCATCACCATCCGAGGAAAAAGACTCTCACTATCCACCCTATCTAACCCTCTGATTATCTTATATGTCTCTATTAAGTCACCTCTCCTCCTCCTTCTCTCCAACGAAAATAACCTCAAGTCCCTCAGCCTTTCCTCGTAAGACCTTCCCTCCATACCAGGCAACATCCTAGTAAATCTCCTCTGCACCCTTTCCAAAGCTTCCACATCCTTCCTATAATGCGGTGACCAGAACTGCACGCAATACTCCAGGTGCGGCCGCACCAGAGTTTTGTACAGCTGCAGCATGACCTCGTGGTTCCGAAACTCGATTCCCCCTACTAATAAAAGCTAACACACCATATGCCTTCTTAACAGCCCTATTAACCTGGGTGGCAACTTTCAGGGATTTATGTACCTGGACACCAAGATCTCTCTGCTCATCTACACTACCAAGAATCTTCCCATTAGCCCAGTACTCTGCATTCCTGTTACTCCTTCCAAAGTGAATCACCTCACACTTTTCCGCATTAAACTCCATTTGCCATCTCTCAGTCCAGCTCTGCAGCCTATCTATGTCCCTCTGTAACCTACAACATCCTTCGGCACTATTCACAACTCCACCGACCTTCGTGTCATCCGCAAATTTACTAACCCACCCATCTACACCCTCATCCAGGTCATTTATAAAAATGACAAACAGCAGTGGCCCCAAAACAGATCCTTGCGGTACACCACTAGTAACTAAACTCCAGGATGAACACTTGCCATCAACCACCACCCTCTGTCTTCTTTCAGCTAGCCAATTTCTGATCCAAAGCACTAAATCACCTTCAATCCCATACTTCCGTATTTTCTGCAATAGCCTACCATGGGGAACCTTATCAAACGCCTTACTGAAATCCATATACGCCTCATCCACGGCTTTATCCTCATCCACCTGTTTGGTCACCTTCTCAAAAAAACTCAATAAGGTTTGTGAGGCACGACCTACCCTTCACAAAACCGTGCTGACTATCGCGAATGAACTTATTCTTTTCAAGATGATTATAAATCCTATCTCTTAGAACCTTTTCCAACATTTTACCCACAACCGAAGTAAGGCTCACAGGTCTATAATTACCAGGGCTGTCTCTACTCCCCTCCTTGAACAAGGGGACAACATTTGCAATCCTCCAGTCTTCCGGCACTATTCCTGTCGACAATGACGACATAAAGATCAAGGACAAAGGCTCTGCAATCTCCTCCCTGGCTTCCCAGAGGATCCTAGGATAAATCCCATCTGGCCCAGGGGACTTATCTATTTTCACACTTTCCAAAATTGCTAACACCTCCTCCTTGTGAACCTCAATCCCATCCAGCCGAGTAGTCTGTATCTCAGTATTCTCCTCGACAACATTTTCTTTCTCTACTGTAAATACTGACGAAAAATATTCATTTAACGCTTCCCCTATCCCCTCTGATTCCACACACAACTTCCCACTACTATCCTTGATTGGCCCTAATCTAACTCCAGTCATTCTTTTATTCCTGATATACCTATAGAAAGCCTTGGGGTTTTGCTTGATCCTATCCGCCAATGTCCTCTTCTCGCTCTTCTAAGCTTTCCCTTTAGATCCTTCCTGGCTAGCTTGTAACTCTCTAGCGCCCTAACTGAGCCTTCACGTCTCATCCTAACATAAGCCTTCTTCTTCCTCTTGACAAGCGCTTCAACTTCTTTAGTAAACCACGGCTCCCTTGCTCGACAACTTCCTCCCTGCCTGACAGGTACATACTTATCAAGGACACGCAGTAGCTGCTCCTTGAATAAGCTCCACATTTCGATTGTGCCCATCCCCTGCAGTTTCCTTCCCCATCCTACGCATCCTAAATCTTGCCTAATCGCATCATAATTTCCTTTCCCCCAGCTATAATTCTTGCCCTGCGGTATATACCTGTCCCTGCCCATCGCTAAGGTAAACCTAACCGAATTGTGATCACTATCACCAAAGTGCTCACCTACATCTAAATCAAACACCTGGCCGGGTTCATTACCCAGTACCAAATCCAATGTGGCATCGCCCCTGGTTGGCCTGTCTACATACTGTGTCAGAAAACCCTCCTGCACACACTGGACAAAAACTGACCCATCTAAAGTACTCGAACTATAGTATTTCCAATCAATATTTGGAAAGTTAAAGTCCCCCATAACAACTACCCTGTTACTCTCGCTCCTGTCGAGAATCATCTTCGCTATCCTTTCTGGGGGCTTGTGCCAAAGTTGGGAGAGCTGTCCCACAGACCAGTCAAGCAACAGCCTGACATAGTCATACTCTCGGAATCATACCTTACAGACAATGTCCCAGACACTGTAGTCACTATCCCTTGGGTATGTCCTGTCCCACCGGCAGGACAGACCCACCAGTGGTGGCAGGACAGTGGTATACAGTAGGGAGGGAGTTGCCCTGGGAGCCCTCAACATCGACTCCGGACCCCATGAAGTCTCATGGCATCAGGTCAGGATAACCTCCTACTGATTACCACCTACCACCCTCCCTCAGCTGATAACTCAGTACTCCACCATGTTGAACACCACTTGGAGGAAGCACTGAGGGTGGCAAGGGCACAAAATGTACTCTGGGTGGGGGACTTCAATGTACATCACCAAGAGTGGCTCGGTAGCACCACTACTGACCGAGCTGGCTGAGTCCTAAAGGACATAGCTGCTAGACTGGGTCTGCAGCAGGTGGTGGGGGAACCAACACGAGGGAAAAACATACTTGACCTCGTCCTCACAAATCTGCCTGCTGCAGATGCTTCTGTCCATGATTGTATTGGTAGGAGTGACCACCGCACAGTCCTTGTGGAGACAAAGTCCCGCCTTCACATTGAGGATTCCGTCCGTCGTGTTGTGTGGCACTATCACCGTGCTAAATGGGATAGATTTCGAACAGATCTAGCAATGCAAAAATGGGCATCCATGAGGTGCTGTGGGCCATCAGCAGCAGCAGAATTGTACTTAACCACAATCTGTAACCTCATGGCCAGGCATATCCCCCACTCTACCATTACCATCAAGCCAGGAGACCAACCCTGGTTCAATGAAGAGTGCAGGAGGGCATGCTAGGAGCAGCACCAGGCATACCTCAAAATGAGGTGTCAACCTGGTGAAGCTACAACACAGGACTATCTGCGTGCCAAACTGCGTAAGCAGCATGCGATAGAGCTAAGCAATCCCATAACCAACGGATCAGATCTAAGCTCTGCAGTCCTGCCATATTCAACCGTGAATGGTGGTGGACAATTAAACAACTAACTGGAGGAGGTAGCTCCACAAATATCCCCATCCTCAATGATGGGGGAGCCTAGCACATCTGTGCGAAAGATAAGGCTGAAGCATTTGCAACAATCTTCAGCCAGAAGTGCCGAGTTGATGATCCATCTCGGCCTCCTCCTGAAGTCCCCAGCATCACAGATGCCAGACTTCAGCCAATTCGATTCACTCCGCGTGATATCAAGAAATGACTGAAGGCACTGGATACTGCAAAAGCTATGGGCCCTGACAATATTCCAGCAATAGTACTGA
Source organism: Heterodontus francisci (assembly GCF_036365525.1). Classification (NCBI taxonomy): domain Eukaryota; kingdom Metazoa; phylum Chordata; class Chondrichthyes; order Heterodontiformes; family Heterodontidae; genus Heterodontus; species Heterodontus francisci. The sequence continues at coordinate 34,002,448 of NC_090394.1, read as the reverse complement.
AGATCTGTGCTCCAGAACTTGCCGGTTCCCTAGCCAAGCTGTTCCAGTACAGCTACAACACGGGCATCTACCCTGCAATGTGGAAAATTGCCCAGGTATGTCCTGTACACAAAAAGCAGGACAAGTCCAACCCAGCCAATTACCGCCCTATCAGTGTACTCTCAATCATCAGTAAAGTGATGGAAGGTGTCATCGACAGTGCCATCAAACAGCACTTGCTTCGCAATAACCTGCTCATTAATGCTCAGTTTGGGTTCCTCCAGGGCCACTCAGCTCCTGACCTCATTACAGCCTTGGTTCAAACATGGACAAAAGGGCTGAACTCAAGAGGTGAGGTGAGAGTGACTGCCCTTGACATGAAGACAGCATTTGACCGAGTATGGCATCAAGGAGCTCTAGCAAAACTAAGGTCAATGGGAATCGGGGAAAACCCTCCAGTGGCTGGAGTCATACCTAGCACAAAGGAAGATGGCTGTGGTTGTTGAAGGTCAATCATATGAGCTCCAGGACATCACTGCAGGAGTTCCTCAGGGTAGTGTCCTAGGCCCAACCATCTTCATCTGCTTCATCAATGACCTTCCTTCAATCATAAGGTCAGAAGTGGGGATGTTCACGGATGATTGCACAATGTTCAGCACCATTCGTGACTCCTCAGATACTGAAGCAGTCTGTGTAGAAATGCAGCAAGATCTGGACAATATCCAGGCTTGGGCTGATAAGTGGCAAGTAATATTCGCGCCACACAAGTGCCAGGCAATAACCATCTCCAACAAGAGCGAATCTAACCATCTCCCCTTGACATTCAACAGCATTACCATTACTGAATCCCCCACTGTCAACATCCTAGGGGTTACCATTGACCAGAAACTAAACTGGAGTAGCCATATAAATACCGTGGCTACAAGAGCAGGTCAGAGGCTAGGAATCCTGAGGCAAGTAACTCACCTCCTGACTCCCCAAAGCCTGTCCACCATCTACAAGGCACAAGTCAGGAGTGTGATGGAATACTCTCCACTTGTCTGGATGGGTGCAGCTCCAACAAAAGTCAAGAAGCTCGACACCATCGAGGACAAAGCAGCCTGCTTGATTGGCACCCCATCTACAAACATTCACTCCCTCCACCACCGACGTGCAGTGGCAGCAGTGTGTACCATCTACAAGATGCACTGCAGTAATGCGCCAAGGCTCCTTAGACAGCACCTTCCAAACCCGCGACCTCTACCAACTAGAAGGACAAGGACAGCAAATGCATGGGAACACCACCACCTGCAAGTTCCCCTCCAAGTCACACACCATCTTGACTTGGAACTATATTGCCTTTCCTTCACTGTCGCTGGGTCAAAATCCTGGAACTCCCTGCTGTGCACAAATTGGCTGCCATTTTTACTACATCACAACAATCACTACACTTCAAAAGTACTTCATTAGCTGTAAAGCACTTTGGGACGTCCTGAGAATGTGAAAGCTGCAATATAAATGCAAGTCTTTCCTCCTTTGAAATGATTCAAATGTATAGTGAATGAGTTTCAGTAGTTTTCTGCATGGTGTCTGAATAACAAAAGTTTGTAACCTCTTTACAGTTTGATGTGGGCTTTATTAAGTCTGAGACTGTTGGTCCATGAGAGATTTGTTTTTTAAAAAAAGGAGCAGGAGTGGGCCATATGGTCCCTTCAACCTGCTCTGCCAGTCAATAAGATCACGGCTGATCTTCGACCTCGACTCCACTTTCCCACCAGACACCCATATGCCTCGATTCTCTTGAGTCCAGATATCTTTCGATCTCGTCCTTGAATATGTTCAAAAACACTGTCTCGAGTTAGATGTGATTCCGCAATTGGACAGCACTTGGTGAGCAACCCCAACTGTGCTAAGAATTACACTGATAACCAATTTGAGATTCAGTCCGGCTTGCAATGTGGCTCACTTGCATTTGCTAGAAGCTACATATATTCATACACCGGTAAAAGGAACATGTCTCGGCGTTGAACGTTTTTTAATTGAGCAAAAGCATGGGAAATAATAGTTTCCTGGTGCATTCTCCATGGCAATGCCTCAAACAATCAGCACCTTTTTCTCATGCAGTATAAATTGTTGCTCCCTTTGAAAATTTGGCATTCTTGGGTCTGTCCTGATGAGTGCAAGACGAAAAGCTTCGACAGCATGTCTCTTTTTTTTTCAGCAATACTCGGGTTCTGTACTACCAAGCGATTAAATCTTTTTAGCTTCTCTTTTCATGCTTTTAGTATAAATCCTAAGTTTGTACTCCTTCTGGAGTTCACTGGCCAATAGATATCTGAATTCTGAGTGATTTAAAGCCTATTTACAAAGGAAATGTCCTACCAAAAAGGGGACAGAGGATTTCTTATGTCGGGATAAGTAATGGTTAAGAGTTTCCTAGCTCATCAATAACAATCTACACAAACCTGCCTGTACAGCAGCTGTGATATAAATGATCTGAGGACTGAAATGGATTTGGGTCATTCCTTTAGGCAAACTACTGACTTCCAATCTTATGCTGGTAATCATTGTAAATGTTTACTCTGCCTACAGAAAGCTGTCCATCATTTTGCATTATGCTGGGAGCCTGCATTTTAACATTACCAATAATCTACAAAGGGAGTAGATGTAACCGTATGGTGGAAGCATCATTTTTCATACCTCCCCAAAATAATTAATTGCACTGTCGAGCATATGGAGAACATTGTTCTTGAGCTCCAGCCAATTGGTTTGTGGTCACTCATATTGCCAATCCTCCAGATTGTCCTGGAATCTCCAGAAACTAATCTCCTGAAAGCAAGCAACCCCAGGAGAAAAATCATAGGGGTATTTAAAAAAAAAAGCGAGATGGGAATTAAAGGCTTTTTGACTAATGATCAAGAATGATCCAGTCAAGCAATGAAGAGTCTATTCACTTTCATTGATGTGGGAAGGTGGTGCACTATTAGGATGGACATGTTGGGTGACCAATGATGAGACTGTAGGGGTGGGATAGTTGGAGGCATGTGATGAAACCTCCTGAAATATGTCCAACTAGAGTTGGCAAACCCCAGCATTCACCAATCTCCACACTTGATTCAAGCCATGCTGTTGTGGAAAGGGCATGCATTTTGACACTGGAAGCGGGAAAAGCCCATTTGGATGGATTGTCACTTTGAACCACAGTTGCACTACTGGGATTTGGACAACATTCATCTCTGTACCTCTCAGCTGCTGTTTGACATTTGGGGAAGATCCATGAAGGAAATGGGGGGGAAAAATCCTTGTACTGCTACTGTTGTTATATCTTACCAAATAGTCATACCTCAAGAACAGTAGCAGTGGAATTTTTACTTATCCAGGTGTTATGGGGTAGAAATTCATCTTGGACAGTATTGCTAAATGGTTGGTAATGCACCAGCCACGTGTTATATGCCATGGTTGATATTCAGTTCTATTGAAGGTAATGGAGCTGCATATTGGGTGGAAAGTATATTCGGTGTCTGATACGATAATGCCCATTTAGTGCTTCATCCAAAGACTGATTTTGATGCCTGTAAAAGCTGGTTTATACTAATTAAGTCAAAATTGTTACTATTTGGCTCTATCAGTGTTTTGAAGATCACAATCTGTGCAGACATGTGATCTTGATTGTCTAACCACTCAACAGTAGCTTTACCTCTAGTCATTTGGTATTACAAAACTTGAGTATTGCTGAAAATAGAGACATGTTGCCGAAGCTTTTCATCTTGCACTCATCAGGATAATCTGCAAAAATACCAATGTAAGGGAAAACAACTTTATACTGTATGATAAGAGACTGCTGATTGGATGGCATGTGGACTCTGGTGGAGATGTTTCCATGGCGAATGCACCATTTTTACGGCGACTGACAATTAACTGCCAAGCCTTATTTGAAATTTAAACCAGGCAGCTTGACTCTGGTCCAGGCATTGCCCTGAGGAATAAACTAGCGAATGGCTGTCACTTATTTTTTCAGCTGAAACAGTCGCAATGTTTGTACATGTTCTTTCTGTCTGCAAAGAACAGGGCCCTGTATATTAATATATGTAGCTTCCAGTATGTGCAAATGCGCCACACTGCGAGCCCAACTGACAATCTTAAATTGGTTGTCAGTGTAATTATTAGCATTGTCCAATTGTAGAATCACGTCTAATGTTGAGTTTTGCAAGCACGGGCTGGTTGGGTACGGCCTGTACCTTGCCCGTTGCAAACAGCGGAAGGGACATGTTTGATACAATCTACCAGTCTTTGGGACATACGGCCTATATACCTAGCATCACACTGGCATTGAAATTCATATGTCACATTACTCATTTGTGTAATAGGCAGGATGTCTTTTTGCCTTGATGGCAGCATCCTGCTAGTGGCGAACACCACATGTGTTGCTATTGCATAGTAGCAGCATGAAACAGCTAGCTTCACCTATTGCTCAATTTTTTTTTAGGATACATTCCCCTTCCAGGGTAATTTGAGGTAGACTGGGCACTTTTCAGGGCTGAAAATGACAGTCTTAGGCCCGTTCAGAAGTTTGCGCGATATACAGCAAGAAATGATCTGATCAGGGTAGCCATTGTCACATTGGATGCCTTTTGATTTGCCCTATTTCAGCATCAAGCTTGCATGTTGAGCAAATGGCTTGGGCCCTATTTACGAGGTTGCTGATAAGGCTAATCTTGTAGCATGTGGAACTGTAAGAATCCCAACTCCTGTATTGACCAGTGAAGCAGGTTTGCGGTAGATGATGGTAGAGAACCCCTTATCAGATTCTAAACTGTACATCAAGGAAGGGGAGCTCATTTGACTGCTCCATTTCAAAGGTGAATTTGAGTGCAGAATGGAGCCTGTTATGATGTGTAAGGAAATTATTGCATGCAGTTGTGGATTCAAATATAGCAAACGTATCATCTACATATCGGAAATATATAAGAGGTAGGAGGATAGGTGTCATTCCCTCAAATGCATGTTTTTCATGGAACCTAACAAAGATGTTTGCAAGAGCTGGGTCCAGAGAGGATCCCATGGCAACACCATCTATTGGGCATACATGGTGTCATTAAAACTGAACTCAACTGCACGAGTTGCCGAGTTCGTAAGTTCAATGAATACTGATTAACGCAATGGTGGTGGGTCTAGTTCACCATGATATAGTGCTGTGGTACAAATATTTATGGCTTCCTTAAGTGGTACATTGGAGAATAGGCTAGTAATGTCAAATGAGCACATGGGCAAGGCATTGCTATCGATATGCAAGTCCTGTAAATGTGAAGGAATCCTTCACCGGGTGTGTGGAGAACTTGCTCAAAACTGTTCGTAACAATTCACCCAACCATTTGGCCAATTCATGTGCAGAACCGGTCATAGGGCGTAGAGGGACATCACTTTTGTGTGTCTTGGGCAGCACATACATACGTGGGTGCAACAAGCCGTGAGGACGAACCCTGTCATATACATCACCTGGCAACTCATTGCTTTTACACAAGTCCAGCAAGCGTTTTTTTAAGCTTACTTTCGAGCAAGGCTGTCCGGTCATGATGAGCGGTAGGTCCAAAGGATATGAATTTGCACCAGTCATTAAGAATGGCCTGCATTTTGTTGATATAGTCATCCTTAACAAGCGTGACTATTCCCGTCCCTTTGTCAGGTTTACTGATGTGTATGTCTGGGTTGGTCTTAAGGCCTCGCAGCGCTGTCAGACATTCACGTTGCATGTGGAAATCAGACATGTCGTTTGGAATCCCGCAATATGCGTGCGCTAGATCAGCTAGGCATGCTTTCAAGGATTCAGCGTCTTCAATGGACACTGGTTTGTGGCGGGAAATTTGAATTGAAGATCGTCAGTAGGACTTGCAGTGTGGTGCATTTGCGCGTACTGGAAGCTACGTATCTTAATACACAGGGCCCTGTACTTTGCAGACTGAATATGTACAAACTTTGTGCCTGTTTCAGCTAAACAAAATAAGTGACAGCCATTCGCTGGTTCGTTCCCGTGGTGAAGGCATTAACCAATCGGAGTCAAGCTGCCTGGTTTAAATTTCAAACAAAATTTGGCAATTAACTGTCGGTCACTGTAAACTGGTGCATTCTCCATGGCAACGCCTCTACCAAGCAGTGTTCACTTGCCAAACAATCAGCAGTCTCTTCTCATACAGTGTAAATTTGTTTTTCCTTACATTGGTATTCTTGCAGATTGTCCTGATGAGTGCAAGACGTAAAGCTTCAACATGTCTCTATTTTCAGCACTAACCATACTTCTGTTGTGTAGTTCTTCTGCATCATCACTTAGATGGCAAACAAAGCATTTGATTATTATGTGCCTAGATGTCTGTTTGAAGTTAAGTAGTTTGAGTTTTCTCTTGTTGTGCAAGTCATGTCTGGCTAAGAATGAGTTCCAATCCTGTCTAAATGGTGATGTGCTAAGAGTACATCATTTCCTGGAGTTAGTTCATTTGCAGCAGCATTCACAGATCCAGGTGTAGATCAGTTCAATTGTAAGAAGCAGACTGTTAGTGGGAGCAGAAAATTGCATGTAAGTGACTTTTAAGGATGGAGACAAAAGATATCTCCTCTCATGAGTAATTTTTGCCCAGACTGAGGGGTAGCAGATTAAAACATGACAAAAATGAAGAGAAAGGAAAGCCACTACTGGTTTGAGATCTGGGCAGAACAGTTCTGTCGCTAGCTGAGTTAGTTCCATGGTGTATGTTTAGCAACGAATGTACTCATAATACGGTCTTGCATCTGCCAGTGCAGGTTGGGTCTGACCTTTGCCAAAGGAAATTATGGCTGTTAGCATCCTGGCAGGTGCAGCCAATCAGATGCTGCAGTCTAATGGCCATCTTGACATGTCGTCTTTTATTCAGTACCACGTGGACAGAATCCTCGGGTTAACGTGTCTTCTGAAAGACAGCACCTCCAACAGTGCAGTACACTCTCTACTGCATTGGAGTGTTGCCCTAGTTTATGGGCTCAAGTGTCTAGAGTGGCACTTCAACCCACGACCTTCTGACTCAGACAAAAGCAATACCCACTGAGCCATAGTTGAAACCTTACTGTAAAGGTGGAATTTCTGAAGGACCATGTAGCATAACTGTTGGGTAGGCATGCACATACCTTTGTACCATCAAGCCTGCAGTTGGAGTTGGAGCTGGAGCTTCCCTTTGCAATAATTATCTGCCAAAGCAAAGTCTAGCTATCTCTGTCTGGGGGTGTGAATGGGCACAGAGTGTCTCTTGTGCATCTTTGCAGTCCTGGTGTGGCTTCAGGTGGTTCTGTTCTTCCTCCCAACACCTCACACAGGGGATTCCCATTGACAATTCCCAGTCTCAATCAGTAACTGTGCTGTAGACAAAAACATTGCATCTTGTGCTCATATTTGAGCCAAAGTGCCAGGAGGAAAAGCATGAAAATAGGCTAGAAATAACCTCAAAATTATAAAAAGTGTTGTCTTTTTGTCTATTTAAATTTACATAAGAACATAGGCCATTTAGCTGCTTGAGCATGTTCCACAGTAATTACCTTTGCTGCTTGGTGCCTAGCATCTACTGGCTGTTCCATTACAATGCATTAATTTCTGTTGCTGTAGACACTGTTCAAGGCGCAGAAAAAAATGACGCTCTTGCCAGTTTCAGTGGGAGCTTCCTTCACCTGACCCCTCCCTTAACCCATTCACACTGAAATGTAAGAACTGGTGGAGTGTCTAGAAGAGGCTTAGTCTGTTCAGAAACCACATCCAATCTTGGATGCATTTAGTTCTCTTGAGGGTTCTCATCCATTTAACAGTACTGCATATAAATAGAATTTGAAACTTGTGCATCTGAACCCACAGGATTATTTCCTTCCCTGTTGTTCAGGAAGTATTCATAGGTGGGCCTGTAGGCTAATTAAATACAGCACAATATCATATTCAGCACAAATGGCTTTTTATTACAGCACACATGAGGTATTTGAGGCAGTGTATGTAAATATAGCTCCATCTGGAGGCTCTATCCTGGATTTGGGGAGCTTCAGTCTTGAAACTGTTGAAGTCAGCACACAAAAAAGGGCTGTAGCAAACAGCAGACGATTTTTCACCGATTCAGTTTATATTTCCCATTGATTTGAAAAAATTGGCAAAATTTTTAATTTCAAACAATAAGACTAGGAAAACAAGTCTCCAAAAAAAGTTTGAGCTATTCTGTGTGGAGTTCAGTGGAAAAAAGATTAAGCGCGGTGCAAAGTCAGCTGTTGATTCTGTAAGTCTGTTTTATGCTGCAAACATAGATCAATTTCGCCCCCTTGGATTTTTTTCCTCCCAGTTTCTCTCTCTTATATTCAGTTATCCAGTGAGTTTCCACTTACACTGGACTATACTATAAATCGCCCATGGTAGTCAATCACAACAATCAAATCAACCATTAAATACATCTACAACGAATGCTCGTGAAGTAAGGGAGCAGGTTATTTAAAAATATGTTTGTGAACTGTAGTAAGATTGTCAAATGCTAAAGGAAGTATTCTGCACCTCCCAAAACCACTGCAAATGTTGGCATCTCCACAGCGGTAGGGTTGGGCACAGTGCACAGTCACACCACAGGAAGTCTCAAACACTTGCCAATAGGAAGTAATGGACCAAAATCTGGGGCATGTACACTTGACTGCTCCATGTTGCTGTGGTTTTTATGTCTGAGGCACTCTCTCAGGCTTGGTTAGCAAGCTGCGCAAGGAATGTAGCCAAAAGTTCCTTATGTACTATGGATTCTTCAGTTACGTTTTCCTTATCTTCATTCTTAAATGTGCAATTATGGCAAAATATTTAGGCAGATATTGCAACAGCTGAAGTTCTAAGGAAGCAGCCGAAGGGGAAAAGAGCTATAGACCTTTATTATGGAACTATATTAAAATTTCTATATAACATTAACGTTGGTGATTGAGAATTTAAAGGCACGATGAGGTGAGTTGAATTTTGTTAGGCAAGAGTATTAAGGGCTACAGAATGAAAGCAAGTGGATAGATGGATTTCAGATACAGATCAGCTACCATCTAATTGAATGCGGAACAGGCTCAAGGAGCTGAATAGCCAACTTCTGTTCCTATGCTTAGTTAGCATTTATGTTAGAGAAATGCATTGGATTTTTTTAAAAATCAGTCTTGGTATAGGGAGTCTGTGGATTGTTGTTTTAAGTGGTTTGTAGTCTGATCAATATGACTCTATTAATGAACTGTACCTTGGTCCCTTTGCTCCTTCTGCTTTCACTGGTGTCTGTTCTATCACTTCTGCTACCACCTTAGTAAACATTGCCTTTGAAGCCATTGTTTTCAGTCCCCACCATAAACTCTTCCTTAGCCATTGACTCCATCCCTCTCCCTGGCAACTGTGTGAGGCTGAACCAGACAGTTTACAATCTTGGACCCGTATTTGACCATGAGATGAGCTTCTGACCACATATCTGTGCCATCAGTAAGACTACCTATTTCCACCTCTGAAACATTGTCTGACCCTACCCTTTCCTCAGCCCATCTGCTGAAATTCTCATCCATGCCTTTGGTACCTCCTAGATTTCACCATTACAACGCACACCTGGCTGGCCTCCCATATTTTATCCTGTGTAAACTTGAGATCGTCCAAAACTTTGCTGCTCGTGTCCTAACTGCCAGCAAGTCATGTGCACTCATCGCCCCTATGCTCACTGACCTATATTTGGCTCCAGTTAATCAATTCCTTGATTTTTAAAATTCCCATCCTTATTTTCAAATCCCTCCATGGCCTTGCCCCTCCCTATTTCTAGAACCTCTTCTAGCCTTACACCCTTCAAGTATCTGTGCTCCTCCCCGGCCTCTTAAGCATTCCTGATTTTAATTGCTTTATCCTTGGCAGTGTACCTTGAGCTGCCGAGGTCCTAAGCCCTGGAATTCCCTCCAGAAACCTCTCCAGCCCTCTACCTCTCTTTCCTCCTTTTAAGAGGCTCCTTTAAAACCTACCTCTTTGAACAAGCTTTTAGTCATCTGTCCTAATATCTTATGGCTCGATGTCAAACTTTGATAACGCTCTTATGAAGCATATCAGGCCATTTTACCACATTAAAGGTGCTATGTAAATGCAAGTTGCTATTTTTTCTATGTCTTTGGATTACATTAATATTTATAGTCTGATAACCAGATGTTGTAATGGGTATCTGTAAATTCAAACAAACTGTTAAACGGGAGTTTTGTTAATAGGACTCGGACTGTGCAACATGATATACAACATCCATTTTTTTGAAACTCGGTGTACCTTGGTGAAATCAGTCACTGTACCATATTATAAATATTTTAGTCTATTTTATTTAGTGTCTTTTACCTTTAAAGTTACTCAAGCAGTGTTTCAAGTGAGTCTCATTTTATTGATCCAGCTGTTATATTTGTGTTTTTTTTTCTCACTGTGGTTTCACATCAGTAAATGGACCTTGTTGACTATACTTGGGAAGCTGTACCTCTTCAGAAATATGCCCTTGCAGAATGGTGTGACACAAAAGATTTGTAATAGTCATTAGTTGCAGTAACCTACTTACAGGATTAACTGTAATCTCATTCTACAATACCACTCTCCTCAGTGGAGTATCCAACACAGACCAGTGTGTTTTCCAGCTCATGCAACTAATATATTTTTTTTCATTTTTACATGGAAACAACAACTTGCGTTTATAGAGTGCCTTTAACATAGCAAACGTTCCAAAGCACTTCATAGGAGCAATTATCAAACAAAATTTGACAGTCACATGAGATATTACAACAGGTGACTCAAATCCTGGTCAGAGAAAAGGGAAAGACTCATTTATATAGGGTCTTTCACAATCTCGGGAGGTCTGGAAGTGCATTTAAAGTCAATAAAGTACTTCTTGAAATGTAGTCACTGTTGTAATGTAGCAAGCGCTAACAAACGGCTTTGTGATAATGACGAGACAATCTGTTTTTCGTGATGTTGATAGAGGGGTAATTATTGGCCAATACATCAGGGAGAAGACCTCTTCTCTTTGAAATCGTGTTATGGGATCTTTTGCATCCACGTGAGAGACTGGATGGCACCTCACTTTAACATCTCATCTGAAAGACAGTACCTTCGACAGTGCAGCACTCCCTCAGTATTGCACTGTACTGTCAGCCTAGATTTTTGTGTACAAATCTCTGGAGTGGAACTTGAACCCACAATCTTCTAATTCAGAGGCCAGAGTGCTACCCGCTGAGCCACAACTGACGGTGAAGGAGTGTCTTGAAGGAGGAGAGAGAGGTATAGAGACAGAGTTTTAGCAAAGGAATTCTAGAGCTTAGGGCCTAGGAAGCTGAAGGCACAACCAACGGTGAAACAATGAAAATGCATCAGAGCCAGAATGGGAGGTGCACAGGTATTTTGGAGCATTGTAGGGCTGGAGGAGTTTATAGAGATAGGGAGGGGTGAGGCTGTGGAACGATTTGAAAACAAGGCTGAGAATTTTAAAATCAAAGCACAAAAGAAAAGAAACCCTATTGAGTGAAAATGGAAGTAAACAAAGACCATAAAGGGTTTATTTTTAAGTTGTATCTTTGGATCACTGGATTGGAAAATTTTACCCATCTTGACCTCTAATTCCATTTTAGTATTGGTGTAGATTGGAACTGAATTGTGATGTGTACAATGTCAGTCTTGTATTATGGAGTCTTCCTGTCTCAGCAAAGTGTGTATTTCAGTATGGACTACTGGATTGAGAACCTTTATGGTTTTTAACCTGTTGACTGTCAGAGCCACCCTTCGTAAAAAAAACTTTTTTTGCAGCAAGTGAAAGTGGTAACGTACTGCTTTTGGATGCTTGTAGTTTGATTCCTGGGAAAGCAACCTTTCTTTAATAATCTTACAAAAAAATATTTTCTACAACGTTTAATAAAATGCAGTGTCCCACAGAAGGTGTGATACATTTCCATCTGCCATAGCCCTACACCATTTACATGTTAGCAGAAACCATGATAGATCCTTCACCATTCGCTGGTTCAGGGAATTTTTCTATTTAAAAACAGTGCCAACCATCTGCACTATATTTTAAACTGACAAGCAGATCCATGCCAACTAACATGACAAGGTACTGCACACATCATTTGATGTTGTACTTTAGATCAAGAAAAACTGCTGCGATAGTTTCTTAAGGAAGAAACATTACCTTTTTCCCAATAAAATCATATGCACTGTCTGAAATAAATCATCTAAATGAGTTGGAGGAGATTCAGTATCAGGTCAGTAGCTTATCATAATGGTGAAGACACGTAGCCGATCCAGTATTATTGCTGGGATGTTTTACTGCATTTGAATTGTTGGTTGACAGAATATTCAATTACAAAAGCTAACTGTTTGAAGGAAGCTTACATTTATCAGAATATAATTGGCATGTTGACAGCCCTCCTGTCACTGTCGCGCAACTGGAATGTGTTTAAGAAGACTGAGAACTAATAAAATGTATGGAAAACTCTAGCTTTTTTTTAATATATAGCTTGTCTCCCTCCCGAGCCAGGATTGCTGACTTGGAATCGAACCTGGTCTGTGTGGCTGGTCTAATGCATGCTAAGCCATCTTTAAGGGCATCTATTCTTAGCCGCATGTGATCCCTCCAAAAATAATCATGACAATATAAAGTTCTTGCTGCAATTGTAAATGACTAAATAGTGCACTAAAGAAAGAAAATCCATTTATGTAACACTTTTTCATGTTCCTGGTAATGCCCCAAAGGGCAAACGTACAGCATTATAACGTTTTAACATGCTGTGACTATGGTGTGTAAGCAGATGCAGCAGCCATCTTGCACCCAGTGAGCTCCTACAAACCATGTACAGTGAAAGTAAATAAAAGCAAATCCATTCCAACTAACATGACAAAGTACTGCAGGTGCTGGAAATCTGAAATGAAAACCAGAAATTCTGGAACTACACAGCAGGTCTGGCAGCATCTGTGAAGAGAGAAGCAGAGTTAACATTTCTGGTCAGTGACCGTTCATCAGAACTCCGTGTACAATGAAGGACCAGCTTTCCTACCTTTTTGATGTTTTGGTTGAGGGAGGAATATTAGATTAGAGATACAGCACTGAAACAGGCCCTTCGGCCCACCGAGTCTGTGCCGAACATCAACCACCCATTTATACTAATCCTACACTAATCCCATATTCCTACCAAACATCCCCACCTGTCCCTATATTTCCCTACCACCTACCTATACTAGTGACAATTTATAATGGCCAATTTACCTATCAACCTGCAAGTCTTTTGGCTTGTGGGCGGAAACCGGAGCACCCGGAGAAAACCCACGCAGACACAGGGAGAACTTACAAACTCCACACAGGCAGTACCCGGAATCGAACCCGGGTCCCTGGAGCTGTGAGGCTGCGGTGCTAGGTACTGAGGGAATTCCATGCTTTCTGAATAGTACCTTGGGATTTTTTTAACATTTGCCTGAGCCACTGGAATAGGCAGAAGGGGCCCAGATTTAATGTGTCATCCGAGAGATGCCATCTGTGAAATGTAGTACCTCCTCACTGCCAGTGTAATTTAAAGGAAGTGAAAAGGTGATTGGCAAGCGTTTTGTTCTTGCCATTTTCATATTTTGGCTAGAACCACCTTCCCCAGACAGGAATATAGTGGAATAAAAGCAAAATACTGCGGATGCTGGAAATCTGAAATAAAAACAAGAAATGCTGGAAATACTCAGCAGGTCTGGCAGCATCTGTGGAGCGAGAAGCAGAGTTAACGTTTCGGGTCAGTGACCTTTCTTCGGAACGTAATATAGTGGGGTCGATTTTCCCTCCCTTTCCCTAGTTTTAACAGGATGGTAGCAGGGTGCGATGGGGTAGATTGCCTTATCACCCCATTAACACCAGTAATGCAGCTGGCTTCATTTTGAAAGAGCACAAAATGCCTCCCCGTTTCAGGTGATGGACCCCTGTTTAGTATGGAAATCGGAGGTCTTTTTACAGCATATCACAGATTTCCATTTCTATTTGGAACTAGACTGTTCCATGGGTGATGGAACTGAAGAGGCGTCACTCTGGACCAAGTCTCCTGGGACCTGTATCGTGCCTGCCAAATTTAAAATGGCAGAGGGACAGTGGGCTGCTTTGCCGCCAGAATATTCGATGCAAAGCGTGTTGGTCTAATCAGTCGATCAAAAGTCAAAGTAGAGCCCCCAGTTCCTCTTTAAAGATGCATGTTGCCACGTATTTCAAAGAGTAGAACAAAGAGGTTTTCTTCCAATGTTCTCTGCATACAGTGGTATTCACTGTAATCGTTGGTTAAAGTTTGGTGTTGAGATGCAGCTACAGTCAGTTATTTAGTGCCAGCAGTATGTGATGCATTTGAGAAGCTTTTAAAAGTGGAATGATTGTAATTTGTATTACGGAGCTGCTTTCAGGTGCCTCCCTTCCTCCGTGTGTTTTGTGTGTGTGTGTCTCTCCTTTCTCTCCCCTTTTTGTCTCTCTCTTTGTCTCTCTCTCCTTTTTCTCTCCCTTTTTCTCTCCCTTTTTCTCTCTCTCTCTCTCTGTCTCTCTGTCTCCCGCTCTCTCCCGCTCTCTCTCTCTCCCGCTCTTGCAGTAAGTTGCTTGCGGGCTCACAGCGTACAAATGCTTCCTGCTTGGAAAAAAGTGGCATAGAACACAGTCTTTGATTTTCTCTTACAACCTTGACGTAGGGCACTAACAGCATTGCTGTTTTTGTTTGTATGGCAAAAGTAAGCGTTTTCACTGTGGCTGTCCGTCTTGCTGTATTGAACAGAACTTGATATTGCTCTAATTTTGACAGGACTGTTACAGATCAAGTCAGTTAAACTCGCCATGAATCTAGACTCCCAGCAGACCATCCTCACCATCTCAATGTCGATCTCCAAACCTCACACATGAAATGACATTCTCATTTTACCACATTGTCCTGTTGGATCCCAAAATGGCATGGGATCAAATTAAGGCTGTAAGCTTGTGTCATTACAGTTATGATTAAGGATTAGCTTTAACCATGGCAACCGTGGCATTTTGCCGTTATGTAAGTCAGAATGGTCTTAACAAAAATTCTGTCGAACTGATTTTGTTATAGCAAGCTGCACTACTTGAAGGTTACGAAGTATTTTTATATTCAAAAAGACCCAGTGATATTTTATTACTTGTTCTGTGCTGAAAATGTAGGAGCACTGGACAGTTGATGGATCAGTCATTTTGCAGTGTGTTTTATGGGGCGGAGGATGGGTTGAGTCTCTTGATGCCTGTGTTGACCTATTGCGTGAGAGATCACGTGTTCTGTGGTTAACTTTATCTCAACTTTAAAACTCATATAAAAATTTTCATGTGAAGAAATAAAAATAAATCTGGGGTCTGAAAATCAAATGAGGACCAGCAACAATGTAGGGAAAATGTCTGTCATTAGCAGCAGGGTCATGTTGGGAACCTCCAGTGTTTTAATAGAAAATTGCTGTGTTTGAATGGGTTTCTGCATAAAGCTTGTTTGATATTTACCCTTTTTATGGCCTTTCTGATGTGCTATTCAAATTTGATTAACTGATTACTGCTTGAGCATGTTGTGTAATTTCCTCAATTGAGCTATTAAAACCCTTCCCAGTATTGCAGACAAATACACAATTCTGAGGTTTTGCAACACAATTTTACTGCAAGTCTTCCAACTTTAGATACCAGGTACTTGAATGGTACATGGGACCTCCCAAAAGCAATGCAGTTTTAAAATCCTTACTTTACAGTGAAAGGAATTTGGGTTTAAAGCTGAGCAGCTTTTTTTGCACTCTTGGCATGGCCAATAGGTGGAAGCTCAGTAGGCGTCATGAGCTTGCAGAATGAAATGCGATGGAGGAAGATTTCCACCTTCCATCAGGAAACGAGCTGAAATATGACAACCCTGGCTACTATCAAGAAAATCAACTCCTGTTTATGGCTGGCTGCCAATTTTATTACATGAAGCAAATATCAGAAACACAAACGTTTAGCAATTCAAAACTAACTACCTCTTTGTACCATGAGAAAATGATCAAAAATTTATTTGGCTGATTCTTATTTGTAAAACAAATGCATTGTCTCTTCCCCCACCTCTTTTTATTAACTTCCAATTCTCTGATCTGATCGAGCTCCTGTTAGGAGGTCTGTGATAGCAGTCTAGGATGATCTGCTCTACAGATATTTTACTTCATTTGCACAATGCTGCGTCCTGAAGAAACGCGTCACGATTGGGCTCAAATCCTTTTGCTCCATCTATGTTGGAGCATTTATAAGTTGCATCACGCAGCAGATTGAGATTTATGTTTGAACTGTTTCTAATGCATTTTATGCAGAAACTAAAATGTTTTTAATCGTTATCCATGTGGTTTAATTGCAGAATTTTGTGGTGGAAGCTGATGATTTGGTGCCCATCAATGAACTAGGCCGAGGAGCATATGGAGTGGTGGAGAAAGTCCGGCACACACCCAGCGGAACCATAATGGCTGTGAAGGTACTGACCATGAGCCTTTTTGCTAAAGTTCGATATTTTTATGGAAGCTTTAGGGCATAATCTTAAAATTAGAGCCAGGCCATTCAGGAGTGAAATCAGGAAGCACTTTTTCTCAGAAATGTGAAACTCTCTCCCCAACATGCTGTTTGAAATTTTCAAGTCTGATATCGATACATTTTGTTTTGTAATGGTATCAATGATATGAAGCAAATGGCATTGAGGTACAGATCAACTGTGATCTAACTGGTTGAACAGACTTGAGGGGCTGAATGGTCTATTCCTGTTCTTGTGTTGAGGAAGTGGAGTAGAATTTTTTTGTTTAAATGTCCAGAGGATCAACTGAGAGGTTTATATTTCCCTTTCATAAACCCAATTTTTCATTCCTGTCCTGTGTTTGCATTCTTGTTTTGCTCAGAACATAAATAGCTTATTCTACATCTTACACAACCTATTTAAAGTGGTCCATAATATTGATTCTACAAGAATTTTGGTCAGTCTGGGTTTGTTTTGCATGTAACAGCTAAAAATGCAAATGAAGGCTTTTAATGTACTTTCACAGTCTCCAGTTTCTTGATTTGGCTTTTTTAAAACTGACATATGGCATGAATTAATCTAAATAGATTAATCAAAAGCTTAAAACCTCTGTCAGATTAAGTATAGGGGACTCTTGATTCTCATTGGTTGGGGGAGGGGCTTCTCCATTATGGTGGATAGTTGAGGTGCCACGATATCTACATTTTAGTCTTTCAGATCCAAGTTTTTGCATTTTCATTTTACTTTCCCTTTTCATGCTTTCTGTGGTCACCATTTGTTCCCATTTCAATTTTTTAATCTCACTTATACTTTTTGCTTTGCTTTGCCCTGTTTTCTATATGTTCTGAACTCTTTCCTGGTATAACAGAAATTCTGAATATGTTTTAAATTGTGCTGCTGTATTGTATGAAGTTCTGGTTTCATGTTTGTCTCTGCCAATTTATTAAATAACTCTGGATGCCATCTAGTGGTGTGGAAATAGAGTTCCTTGCAATGTGCTAGCAATCACGACAATCTCACTAAAGGCCTACTTGGGTACAAAATTGAAACCCTTCCCAGGCCTGACACGAATATTGCAATAAATTTAATGATATCAAACATGTTATTGTGCTCTACCTTGTCCAAATGGTAATATTTGTGATCCTGTTCATCTGTTCCGACAGCAGGCTATTCCTGCAGATTGAGTTGTGGGGAATCACGGGTAAGCCTGATCCCATGAGTTCCCAGAGGCAGCACTGTCCGACCCGACCCGAATACTGGACTCTGAATATAGACCTCGACCTGACCCGAATCCGACACATGTAGTTGGGTTTGGGTCGGGTAGCCAGGCTTTAAGTCTCAACAAAAATGCAATCATGAGATGTTCAGGACATAGGATGGGACCTATAGTTTCCAATTCATTACTGCTGTTTTGCATTATGTGAGCAATAATATATTTTTTAAAAATCAACAAATGCATCTAGTTAGCATTGAGCAGTTCTGATTAATAGTGCTCTTTCAGTCTGCAGAATGCTACACTACTGTGAAGTGCATGGTTCTTTTTTATTTATTTAGAGATACAACACTGAAACAGGCCCTTAGGCCCACCGAGTCTGTGCCAATCAACAACCAACCATTTATACTAATCCTACATTAATCCCATATTCCCTACCACATCCCCACCATTCTCCTACCACCTATCTACACTGGGGGCAATTTACGATAGCCAATTTACCTATCAACCTGCAAGTCATTGGCTGTGGGAGGAAACCGGAGCACCCGGCGGAAACCCACGCGGTCACAGGGAGAACTTGCAAACTCCGCACAGGCAGTACCCAGAACTGAACCTGGGTCGCTGGAGCTGTGAGGCTGCGGTGCTAACCACTGCGCCACTGTGCTGCCCCCACTAGGCTAATGTGTAATGTTTTAGTTACCAGAACACATTGCAGTTCAGGTATTGTTAACCAACCTCTATTTTAATTACACCACTCAAAAATATATTGAGTTTCCCAGGGAGGAGATGTGAAATTTATTTACATAGCAAGTTATGTTCTGGAATGCACTGTCTGAAAGGGTGGTGAAAGTAGATTCAATAGTAACTTTCAAAAGGGAAGTGTATAAATCACCACCCCCGCCCCCAACCCCCCTCTTCTGTTTAAGGGCACTGCAGAATCATGTAGAAAAAATAAATATTTGAATCAAATCTTTGAGGAAGGATCCCCTTTTATGGGCCCAACTAGGTGACTTGTACAATGCCGTTCTAGATTTTGTATTTTATTGTCTCATTTGAGTCATTGCATTCAACCAATTTCAGATGGTATTTGGTGTTTTGGTTATACTTGTATCAAAAGTTCTCTGTAGAAAATTAGCCTGCACCCTAATGTGCAATAGGTACCTACTTCCTGTGCCTCTGAATCTTTGCTAATAGTCCTTGATAGGGAAGGGTGGGTTAACCCTGATTTATGGTTTCTCTCATCGGCATTTCAGGGATAACCCCAGCATTTTGATCTCCAAACTCACAATGGCATCAACTCCTCACCAGTGAGTTTTGAATATGGTAAGCCTACTGACTTGGTTTTGTTGTGAGTTGGCAGTAAGCTGAACCTTTTTGCTGCTGATTTGTTTTTGAACTCTGTCACAAGAAGCTTCTTTTATAGGCACTGAAGTAACGCTGTGTGCAGTTATGGCCTTGTCAACTCTGACCCTTCTGTGCTGGAGGTTCTTGGGAATCAGGCACTAAACAACTTTCACGGTTTATTGTGTTTCTCTACACTGGGGAAATACTCCAAAACTGGCAAGTGCCATTGGAAGACAGCTTAATTTGGACACAGAGCCAAACGTGAGTCGTGCCTCTTTATTGAGCAAAAGTGCAGTGGCACTAAATCTGACTGCCATGTCAAGGCCTCATAGCCAGCTTGAATCTGTAATTGACCATTTGCAGGTTACACACTTGTGATGAGCCAGGCGCCATCTCGTGTAGAT
The DNA here is from genome assembly GCF_036365525.1 of Heterodontus francisci. Classification (NCBI taxonomy): domain Eukaryota; kingdom Metazoa; phylum Chordata; class Chondrichthyes; order Heterodontiformes; family Heterodontidae; genus Heterodontus; species Heterodontus francisci. The sequence continues at coordinate 33,983,005 of NC_090394.1, read as the reverse complement.
ATTTTGAATTTCCCAATTGGTGCATAAATGTTTGCCCGTTTATACTTTTGAGTGCTTTTCTGAGTTGCAGCTTGTACCTTGCAGACTCAATTTGCAAGGATTCATTGTTGGGGAGGGGAAAGGATCAGTATCCCCCACTGTGATTTGTCTATCTTCATTTTCAGCTGGAGAGACACGAGGGGAAAACCAGACTTTCATTTATATAGTGCCTTTCATAACCTCAAAGTGCTTTACTTTGACTGAACTACTTTTGAAGTGTATTCACTGTTGTAATGAAAGAAGCACGGCAGCCAATTTGCACACAGCAAGGTTCCATGAACAGCAATGTGATCATGACCAGATAATCTGTTTTAGTGATGTGAGTTGAGGGATACATTTTGACCAGGGCACTAGGGAGAGTGCCCCTGCTCTTCCTCTAAATTCTAGGGTTAGTTATTAGTGCACATTCTGAAGTTTTACTAAACAACTATTTTTTTCAACAATTTATTTGCAATAAAGAAGTAAGAAATCTACAAATGGATATGGATAGATTAGGTAAATGGGCCAAAATTTGGCAGATGGAGTTTAACGTGGATAAGGGTGAGGTTATCCATTTTGGTTGGAAGAATAGAAAGACAAATTATTATCTAAATAGAGAAACTTCAGAGTGCTTCGGTGCAGAGGGATCTGGGTGTCCTCATGCATGAATCACAGAAAGTTAGTTTGCAGGTACAGCAGGTGATAAGGAAGGCAAATGGAATTCAAATGGAATTTTGGCATTTATTGCTGAAGGAATAGAGTATAAAAGTAGGGAAGTGTTGCTACAACTGTACAAGGCGTTAATGAGACTGCACCTGGAGTATTGCGTACAGTTTTGGTCCCCTTACTTGAGAAAGGATGTCGTTGCATTGGAGGCAGTTCAGAGGAGGTTCACTAGATTGATTCCAGAGATGGCGGGGGTGGGGGGAGCTTGTCTTATGAAGAGAGATTGAGCAGTTTAGGCCTTTACTCTCGAGTTTAGAAGAGTGAGAGATGATCTAATTGAGGTATATAAGATGATTAAGGGGATTGACAAAGTAGACATAGAGAGGATGTTTCCTCTTGTGGGGCAATCTAGAACGAGAGGTCATGGTTTTAGGATAAGGAGTAGCAGATTTAAAACCGAGATGAGGAGAAATTACTTCTCTCAAAGGGTCGTGCATCTGTGGAATTCACTACCCTAGAATGCGGTGGATGCCGGGACATTGGGTAAATTTAAGGAGGAGATAGACAGATTTTTAATTAGAAATGTATTGAAGGGTTATGGAGAACGGGCAGGAAGGTGGTGTTGAGGCCGAGATGAGATCAGCCATGATCGTATTGAATGGCGGAGCAAGTTCGAGGGGCTGAATTGCCTACTCCTGCTCCTAGTTCTTATGTTCTTATATTCCTACTAACTTTGCTCCAATTTCTTTTGTAGAATATGCTCAATATAATGTTCAAAGCATATGACAAAGGAAATTTTTTTCTTTGTTCTTGAGATGTAAGCATCACTGGCCAGGCCAGCATTTATTGCCCATCCCTAATAGCCATTGAGAAGGTGGTGGTGAGTCACCTTTTTGAATTGCTGCAGTCCATATGGTGTAGGTACAGCCACAGTGCTGTTGGGGAGGAAGTTCCAGGATTTTGACCCAGTGAAGTGAACATATATAATATTTCCAAGTCGGGATGGTGTGTGACTTGGAGGGAACTTGCAGGTGGTGGTGTTCCCATGCGTCTGCTGCCCTTGTCTTTTTAGCTGGTAGAGGTTGTGGGTTTGGAAGGTGCCTTGGAAGGACCCTTGGCAAGTTGCTGCAATGCATCTTGTAGATGGTACACGCTGCTGCCACTGTGTGCCAGTGGTGGATGGGGTGCTGACCATGCGGGTTGCTTTGTCTTGGATGGTGTCAGGCTTCCTGAGTGGTGCTGGAGCTGCACTTATCGAGGCAAGTGGAGAGTATTGTATCATGCTCCTGACTTGTGCCTTGTAGGTGGTGGACAGGCTTTGGGGAATCAGGAGGTGAATTACTCATGCAGAATTCCCAGCCTCCGACCTGCTCTTGTAACCACAGTATTTATATAGATGGTCCAGTTAAGCTTCTGATAACCACCAGGCTGTTGATGCTGGAGTATTCAGTGATGGTAATGCCATTGAATGTCAAGGGGAGATGGTTAGATTTGCTCTTGTATTTCTTTCTCTAGCTGTAAAAACAGTGTTAGCGGTACTCAGTTGTAGCATTCTTGCCTCTGAGTCAAACAGTTGTGGGTTTGAGTCCCACCCCAGAGACTTGAGCACAAAATCTAGGCTGACACTCTAGTGTAGTGCTGAGGGAATGCTGCACTGTTGGAGGTACTGTCCTTTGGTTGAGACATTAAACCAAGACCCCAGCTGCGCTCAGATAGGCTAAAAAGAAAATTCCATAGTATTTTTGGAGAAGAGCAGAGGGGTTCTCCCGAGTGTCTGAACCAATATTTATCAGTCAACCATATCACCAAAACAGCTTATTTGATCGTTATCACATTGCTGTCCATGGGAGGTTACTGTGCGAAAAGTTGGCTGCCACGGTGTCTATATATTATAATGGCAAGATATCTATGCTGCTCTAATTATGGGCTCTTGTACATCCCCGATTTTAACCGCTCCACCATTGGTGGCCCCGCCTTCAGTTGCCTGAGTCCTAAACTCTGGCGTACTCTCCCTACACCTCTCCACCTGGCTTTACTCCTTTTAAGACACTCCTTGAAACCTAGCTCTTTGACCAAGCTTTTGGTCATCTGACCTAATATTTCCTTTTGTGGCTCAGTGTCCAACTTTGCTTTATAATGCTCCTCTCAAGCGCCTTGGGACGTTTTATTACTTTAAAGGTGCTATATAAATTTAAGGGTTTTTTTGCTGTTGCTTTTACTTCAGAAGTACTTAATTGTCTGTGCTTTGGGATATCTGGAGGTCATGAAAAGTTCTATATTAATGCAAGATTTTTTTTGTGCCATGTCCATGCCCATCAGTTCCAGCTCAGGGTCACTGGAGAACAATCAGGAGCAGGATTTGTAGAAAATTTTGTCTCTTCCCTAGCCCAGCAGTGTTGTGGCCACTTGTCCTCTTTCTGCCCTTGGCTAAGATTGAGTTGCTCACCAACTGACATACATGTCCACTAAATCCATCAGGGAGGACTGGAATAAAGCCGTTTAAACATGCATATTTTGTCTTTTTGTTTTTCAGAGAATCCGGGCAACTGTGAACAGCCAGGAACAGAAGCGATTGCTAATGGACCTCGATATCTCAATGAGAACTGTTGATTGTTTCTACACAGTAACATTCTATGGAGCTCTGTTTCGAGAGGTAGTGAGAAATGTTTCATGAAGATTTTGCGGGAGGAGAATGCGTTTTTTTAAAATTGCAACCTTTTAAGCTTGAAAATGGAGGTTGAGAATCTTATAGGTCACTCAAATCATCACCTTTCAAGAGGAGGAAAAATAGATCTCGATGAGTTTACTTTGACTTTAATGATTGATGTCTACTCTGACATGGGAATGAAGGGCAATCTTTGAATCAAAATAATGTTTTACTTCATACTTTATAATGAATGCATCAGGCAATCTGATATTTCATAGTTGACACCATCTCAGTACTCTTGAATGCCACATTGCTCACAGTGCTTTATTGAGCCTTCTCAAAACCCCAGCACCATTACATTTCTATTTTTCATTATTATTGCAAAATTAACTTTAGCACAAGTACTAATATGTTTGCCAATCTTTTCCTGATGGGGTTTTGATTCTCCAAAGTTGAATCCAGCCAGACTCTGGTTTAGTTGGAGCTGAGTTTTCACCTGCACTGTTTAGCCCTGGCTAGGCATGTTCTGTGGCTGGGAGCTGGTACAAAACTTCTCATTGTTCTAGAAGCTTTTTATTTGACTCTATTTCAAATTTCAGTCATTTTGTTTCAGGTTTTAAGAAATTTAGTTCCAATTTTAGTCAAGTTTTTTTGCAATTTTTCCCCACAATATATGATAAATGCTATTTTGAATTGATGCAATTAAATACCTCAATTTAAAAATTCTCACCCCTGTTTTAAATATTGGGTCAAAAATCTAAAATTTCCTTTCTGTATTTTATTTAACTTTTTTTTTTAGGAATATATTAACTTTTTGCCCTCCTAATCGCTCCTCCTTTGGCTTGGTGTTCCATTTCCGCAGTGCCTTGGGTGTTTTCTTCTCCCTTAAAGGTACTATATAAATCTAAGTTTTGCTTTTTGTAGACACAGCAGTTTTCCATGTCAAAAGAGTAGTTGGCATCAACTGTAATCTGTTGGACACATGGAGCTAAAAGTTTGAATGGAGGGAATAACAACTTATTTAAATAGCACCTTTTAACATAGTAAAGAGTTCCAAGGCGTTTCACAGGCTCATTATAAAACAAAATTTGGCACTAAGCCACATCAGGGGACATTAAGACAGGCAGGGACAAAGAGGTAGGTTTTAAGGAACATCTGAAAGGAGGAGAGGGAGGTAGAAGGGTGGAAGGGTTTCGGGAGGGAATTCCAGAGCTTGGGTTCTACGTAGCTGAAGGCATGGCTGCCAGTGGTGAAGGGATTAAAATTAGGAATGTTAAAGAACAAAGAAAATTACAACACAGGAATAGGCCCTTCGGCCCTCCAAGCCTACGCCGATCCAAATCCTCTATCTAAACCTGTCGCCTATTTTCTAAAGGTCTGTATCTCTTTACTTCCTGCCCATTCATGTATCTGTCTAGATACATCTTAAAAGACGCTATCGTGCCTGCGTCTACCACCTCCACTGGCAATGCGTTCCAGGCACCCACCACTCTCTGCGTAAAGAACTTTCCACGCATTTTTCCCCTCTCACTTTGAACTCGTGTCCCCTTGTAATTGAATCCCCCACTCTGGGGGGAAAAAGCTTCTTGCTATCCACCCTGTCTATACCTCTCATGATTTTGTACACCTCAATCAGGTCCCCCCCTCAACCACGGTCTTTCTAATGAAAATAATCCTAATCTACTCAACCTCTCTTCATAGCTAGCGCCCTCCATACCAGGCAACATCCTGGTGAACCTCGTCTGCACGCTCTCCAAAGCATCCACATCCTTTTGGTAATGTGGCAACCAGAACTGCACGCAGTATTCCAAATGTGGCCGAACCAAAGTCCTATACAACTGTAACATGACCTGCCAACTCTTGTACTCAATACCCCGTCCGATGAAGGAAAGCATGCCGTATGCCTTCTTGACCACTCTATTGACCTGCGTTGCCACCTTCAGGGAACAATGGACCTGAACACCCAAATCTCTCTGTACATCAATTTTCCCCAGGACTTTTCCATTTACTGTATAGTTCACTCTTGAATTGGATCTTCCAAAATGCATCACCTCGCATTTGCCCTGATTGAACTCCATCTGCCATTTCTCTGCCCAACTCTCCAATCTATCTATATTCTGCTGTATTCTCTGACAGTCCCCTTCACTATCTGCTACTCCACCAATCTTAGTGTCGTCTGCAAACTTGCTAATCAGACCACCTATACTTTCCTCCAAATCATTTATGTATATCACAAACAACAGTGGTCCCAGCACGGATCCCTGTGGAACACCACTGGTCACACGTCTCCATTTTGAGAAACTCCCTTCCACTGCTACTCTCTGTCTCCTGTTGCCCAGCCAGTTCTTTATCCATCTAGCTACTACATCTTGGACCCCATGCGCCTTCACTTTCTCCATCAGCCTACCATGGGGAACCTTATCAAACGCCTTACTGAAGTCCATGTATATGACATCGACAGCCCTTCCCTCATCAATCAACTTTGTCACTTCCTCAAAGAATTCTATTAAGTTGGTAAGACATGACCTTCCCTGCACAAAACCATGTTGCCTATCACTGATAAGCCCATTTTCTTCCAAATGGGAATAGATCTTATCCCTCAGTATCTTCTCCAGCAGCTTCCCGACCACTGACGTCAGGCTCACCGGTCTATAATTACCTGGATTATCCCTGTTACCCTTCTTAAACAAGGGGACAACATTAGCAATTCTCCAGTCCTCCGGGACCTCACCCGTGTTTAAGGATGTTGCAAAGATATCTGTTAAGGCCCCAGCTATTTCCTCTCTCGCTTCCCACAGTAACCTGGGATAGATCCCATGCGGACCTGGGGACTTGTCCACCTTAATGCCTTTTAAAATACCCAACACTTCCTCCCTCCTTATGCCGACTTGACCTAGAGTAATCAAACATCTGTCCCTAACCTCAACATCCGTCATGTCCCTCTCCTCGGTGAATACCGATGCAAAGTACTCGTTTAGAATCTCACCCATTTTCTCTGACTCCACGCATAACTTTCCTCCTTTGTCCTTGAGTGGGCCAATCCTTTCTCTAGTTACCCTCTTGCTCCTTATATATGAATAAAAGGCTTTGGGATTTTCCTTAACCCTGTTTGCTAAAGATATTTCATGACCCCTTTTAGCCCTCTTAATTCCTCGTTTCAGATTGCGCCGACAATCCCGATATTCTTTCAAAGCTTTGTCTTTCTTCAGTCGCCTAGACCTTATGTATGCTTCCTTTTTCCTCTTAGCTAGTCTCACAATTTCACCTGTCATCCATGGTTCCCTAATCTTGCCATTTCTACCCCTCATTTTCACAGGAACATGTCTCTCCTGCACGCTAATCAACCTCTCTTTAAAAGCCTCCCACATATCAAATGTGGATTTACCTTCAAACAGCTGCTCCCAATCTACATTCCCCAGCTCCTGCCGAATTTTGGTATAGTTGGCCTTCCCCCAATTTAGCACTCTTCCTTTAGGACCACTCTCGTCTTTGTCCATGAGTATTCTAAAACTTACGGAATTGTGATCACTATTCCCAAAGTAGTCCCCTACTGAAACGTCAACCACCTGGCCCGGCTCATTCTCCAACACCAGGTCCAGTATGGCCCCTTCCCGAGTTGGACTACTTACATACTGCTCGAGAAAACCCTCCTAGATGCTCCTTACAAATTCTGCTCCATCTAGACCTCTAACACTAAGTGAATCCCAGTCAATGTTGCGAAAATTAAAATCTCCTATCACCACCACCCTGTTGCTCCTACATCTTTCCATAATCTGTTTACATATTTGTACCTCTATCTCACGCTCGCTGTTGGGAGGCCTGTAGTACAGCCCCAACATTGTTACCGCACCCTTCCTATTTTTGAGTTCTGCCCATATTGCCTCACAGCTCGAGTCCTCCATAGTGCCTTCCTTCAGCACAGCTGTGATATCCTCTTTGACCAGTAATGCAACTCCTCCACCCCTTTTACCTTCCTCTCTATCCCGCCTGAAGCATCGGTATCCTGGGATATTTAGTTGCCAATCATGCCCTTCCCTTAACAAAGTCTCAGTGATAGCAATAACATCATACTCCCAGGTACTAATCCAAGCCCTAAGTTCATCTGCCTTACCTACTACACTTCTTGCATTAAAACAAATACACCTCAGACCAGAATTGGAGGAGCGCAGATATCTGAGGGATGTAGGGCTGGAGGAGATCAGAGATAGGGAGGGGCAAGGCCATGGAGGGCTTTAAAAACAGAGGTGAGAATTTTTAAATTGAGGTATTTAATTGCATCAATTCAAAATAGCATTTATCATATATTGTGGGGTTAGCAGATGATTAATCAGCAAGAGGATTTTTTTTCCTTTGTCTTCAGATGGATGCCTTTGGTTCATTACAGTACTAAGTGCACCCTTGCGCGTGCATTGGGATTGGTTTCAAGATTACTTTCTTGATAATGAGTTAACAGCTGGTCTAATGAGGATAAAGTGCTGTTTGATATTATCAACTGGCTATTCTCACAGCAATGTGCTGTAGTCAGGAGATGAATGAATGTGATAATAAAAGCAAAATAATGTGGAGAGAGAAGCAGAGTTAACTCTTCAGGTCAGTGACCCTTCAGCAGAACTGGCAAATGTTAGAAATATAATAGGTTTTAAGCAAATAAAGTGGGGTTGGGGCAAGAGATAACAAAAGGCAAGGTGCTGATGGGACAGAGGGTCACAGAGAATAACTGACCAGAAGGTCATGGAGCAAAGGCAAAAGGTATGTTAATGATGTGCTGGAAGACAAAGCGTTTGTGCAGATGAATGAATGTGGCCTGGCTGCACAAAGCTGTGTAACACTTGGCTAATTGTTTAGCTGATACTTAAGCTACATAAATTGTTATGATCGAGGTGGGAGGAGTGCACTGTTTGTTCTAGTTCCACTTCTCCACGGGTCACAACATATGTTTACATTTTTTCTCACTTCCGAGACGGTCAGTCATAGACTCAATTTTTATCCCAGAATAAAACACACCAACCTAATAAACAACAAAATTATCAGTTTATTATAAAACTAGTCTTAACCAGTATTGAAGTAAAGCATATAGACACAGGTTGAAATATCACAGTTCCCTTTTTACCTTAGCCCCCTCACTCTCTCTCTCACACACACACACACACACACACACTGTTAATTGGGGAAGGGGGGGAGGCGGGGAAGGGATTTTTGTTTTTAGCGCTTTATTACAGACAAAATAAAACACTTGGGCTGAATACTTGCTCATTCTTGAAGAAACAGCAGATGAGATATGTTGTGTTCCAAAACTGGCATACAGTCTGGCCTCGAGTACATGTTGACATGTCACTGAGATCTTTTAGAACAGTTCCTTTCTAGCGGCGTTGAGAATTAATTTAGCCGGCTTTTCTTTCAAAGTCAGGAGACCAGATGAGTTGACACAGTGGACTTCTCGGGGTATTTTAGAGAGGTGCTGGAAAGCTGAGTTGGGTTGTGGTTTTCTCTCCTTCCTTTACATAAACTTTGGGGTTTTCAAAGAGGGTTAACATTTCTTCAATCTTTCAAAAATGAATCCCCCCAAAAAATTAACAAAACAGAGACACTTTCGTAACAAAATTAACTGTGTAACCAGCATAGCTCTCCTGAAGCAACCTGTATTCATTTTAATGAAATGTTCTACATGAGCTTCTCATTAGCACTACACAAGTGTTTTTTTTTACTGCCATCTCTTAATCTTTGTCTTCAAAAGCCACATAAAGACTTTAGACAAGTTATTAATGAGGCTTCTCGCTCTAGTGCCATATTAATATCACAGAACATGGAATCAAAGTACAACGTAAAAGGAGGTCTTTCGGCTCACCATGCCTGTGCTGGCTCTTTAAAGAACTATCCAATTAGTCCCACTCCTCCACTCTTTCTCCAAAGCCCTCCACATTTCTTTTTCGAGTATACATCCAATTTCCTTCTGAAAGTTACTATTAAATCTGCTTGTCTCCCTTTTGCTTCGTTTACCAATTATCTTAAACTGTGCCTTCTGGTTACTGATCCTCCTGCCAGTGGAAACAATTTCTCCTTATTTACTCTCATCAGAACCCCTCAAATATCTTCAAGAAAGAAAACCTTGCATTTTTATGGCACCTTTCATAACCTCAGGACGCCTCAAAGTGCTTTATAGCCAGAGCACTACTTTTGAAGTGTAGTCACTGTTGTAATGTTGGAAATGTGGCAGCCAATTTGCCGCAGCAAGGTCCCATAAACAGAAATGTGATGATGACCAGATAATCTGTTTAAAGTGGTGTTGATTGAGGGATAAATGTCGGTCAGGACATCAGGGAAAACTCCCCTGCTCTTCCTTGAAATAGTGCTATGGGATCTTTATCAACCACCTGACAGGATAAATGACTCATTTGAAAGATGGCACTTCTGACAGTGCAGCACTCCCTCAGTGCTGCACTGGTGTTTGACTAGATTTTGTGCTAAGTCCCTAAATGGTTTTATAAATAATTTTCTTTAATCCAGTGACTGGAGATTTGAATTTATATTTTTTAAATAAATTTTAAAAGTAACAAATGAAAGATGACTCTGCTAGCAGCTTAAGATGTCCACCTAATTTACACCACTGTATCCTATATTGCAAGCCCTGGGAGGGGGACAAAATATCTGCTCATCTCAGCAAGAACCAAGACCCAGTAAGTTTAAGGGAACTGCCTGTTCTTTTTAGCTAATTACCATGAGGGAGTTGTATAGTATGCTAGTTAGGCCGCAGCTGGAGTATTGTGTACAGTTCTGGTCGGCACACTATAGGAAGGATGTGATTGCACTGGAGAAGTTGCAGAGGAGATTCACCAGGATGTTGCCTGGGCTGGAGCATTTCAGCTATGAAGAGAGACTGGATAGGCTAGGGTTGTTTTCCTTAGAGCAGAGAAGGCTGAGGGGGGACCTGATTGAGGTATACAAAATTATGAGGAGCGTAGATAGGAAGAAACATTTTCCCTTAGCAGAGGTATCAATAACCAGGGGGCATAGATTTAAGTAAGGGGCAGGAGGTTTAGAGTGGATTTGAGGAAACAATTTTCACCCAGAGGGTGTTTGGAAACTGGAACCCGCTGCCTGAAGAGGCAGGAACCCTCACAACATTTAAGAAATATTTAGATGAGCACTTGAAACGCCATAACATACAAGGCTACGGGCCAAGTGCTGGAAAATGGGATTAGAATAGATAGGTGCTTGATGGCTGGCGCAGATGCGATGGGCCTGTTTCTGTGCTGTAGAACTATGATTACGCTAGAATCACTGGGTGACTGTCATGTGACAAGCACCCCCCCCCCCCCAATTGTTTTAAGCTCGTGTTTCTCTGCAGCAAGGAGAAGCGTATGGATTCTGACACGTGCAGACCCAAGTGGGAGTCCCTTCGCTCTCTCCATTTCAGCTTGCAAGCTACGAACCCTGCCTGTTGACTGACCACCTCTGCCTACTCCAGCTACAATAAGAAACCTTTGGAGGAAATCATCCGCATCACTGTCTCCAAGAGACCCACCGAATCTGTCATCTATTTCTTCAAACTAAAAGCCTCCGGACCACTGAATTCAGCTAGAAGCCAGCTGAATCACCAAACTCCACAGACTCTGTATACTTTAACTCGACCAATCTACCCTTCTCCACTCAGTAACCTATGTGTGTGTGTGTGTGAAAGTTGGCATGTAGTTTATTTTAATTAGTTCTGTTTAAGTACAATAAAGTTGACCTCTTGTTAAACTCAAGAAAATCTGTCCAGTTGATTCTTGTTGTGATCATAGCAAGGAAGTAATTATATAATTGACACCCCAGATAGTAGAAAAAAGCAAAGGCTGTGCTATATCAATATGTTAAAATGATATTCCAGATGGGAAGGGGACAAACAAGCACAGGTCTGTCAGGCAGTCAGGAAAGAGGAGGGCAAAAGGGACAGTGAGAACAAGTTAGAGGGATGCCTAGAGGATTCCCAAATCGAACCCCCATCGTCCAGATAGCTAACATTGAAATGTTCGGGAAATTAGACACCATACTCTCCTATTTAAACGCAGAACAGAGAGAACACCTAACAAGGCTGCTCACAACATTTAAAGGGATCTGCAGAGACAAACCAGGGTGCACAACCTCAACCCTACACGATATGGATTTAGGAGAGACCCCTCCCATAAAACAAAATCCCTATCGCCTATGTTCCAGGAAACTGACCCATTTTGGGGAGAAAATTCAGTTGTTGCTGGAGCACAAGCTGATTGAGCCCAGTCAGAGCAGTTGGAGTTCCCCAGTTATGCTGGAGCCCAAATCTAATGGCTCAACAAGGCTCTGCATTGTTTACAGAAAGATTAATGCAGTGACCAGAGCTAATTCCTTGCCTGGAATACTATAGATAGAGTAGGAAATGCCACCTACATGACCAAAGTAGACTTGTTAAAAGGGTATAGGCAGGTTCCTTTGACCACCACGCTAAAGAGATCTCGGCTTTTGTCACCCCCAGATGGCTTATTCCAGTGTCCTTTGGATTAAGAAATGCCCCAGCCATCTTCCAAAGGGTGAACCAGGTAGTAGCTGGCCTGCCCAACTGTGTAGTGTACCTGGATGATCTGTTAGTGTACAATGACACCTGGGGGGAACCACCTAGACCAGTTAAAATCCCGCTTACGAATGTTACAGTTGACTGACCTAGTGACAAATCTTGCAAAGAGTGAGTTCGCTAAAGCTCAAGTAACCTACCTAGGGCACATTGTGGGTTAAGGATGAGTGCTGCCCTGAGACGCAAAGGTACAGACGCTGATAGATTTTCCCATCCCATGACCAAATGGGAAGTAGTGCGATTTTTGAGTATGTGTGTTTTACCGCAAGTTTGTCCCAAACTTCAGCACTATAACCACCCCACTGACAGACTTGTTACAGAAAAAAGCAAAGGTAGTCTGGTCAGGGAGGTGCCAAAGAGCTTTCGAGAAGCTGAAAGCCATCCTAACCAACGAACTGGTGCTGACAGCTCCAAACTTTAACAAACCATTTGAAGTGATAGTTGATGCTAGTGACCAAGGGGTAGGTGCTGTCCTGCTCCAAGATGATGAGTTAGGCATTGAGAGACCAGTTGGGTATTTCTCCAGAATATTAAATAACATCAAAGGAGATACCCTACTGTGGAGAAGGAAGCCCTTGGACTGCTGCTGGCTCTCAAACACTTTGAGGTATAGGTCCAAAATGGATACAGAGAGACCGTAGCTTATACCAACCACAATCCTTTGACCTTTATGGAGAAATTCAAAACCCAGAATGCAAGGCTTTTTCAGTGGAGCCTGCTTTTGCAATTTTACCACCTAAAGATTATCCACATTGCAGGGAAAAACAATGTGATAGCCACGCTTTATTTAGAGTCTAGCTCAGCGCAGAATCATCCCAGATTTAAAAAATATAGAACCAGAGCCTAGCTATGACCGTGTGAGACTGATGAGTGAGTGTTTGCGGATGAGTGTGTGTGTACAGTTTCTTTGTAATTTGTGACCTCATAGTGAAATGCTCCTGTCACATTTCATTTCGCATGGTGAGGTGTCACACCAACGTGCTTTGTTGAATGATTTTCTTTAATCCACTGACTGGAGATCTGAAGTTTCTTTTTTAAAGAAATTTGAGAGAACAGTTGAAAGATGACTTTGCTAACAGCTTAAGATAGCCATCTAATTTACAACACTATCCTATATTGCAAGGCCCAGGAGGGAGATGAAATATCTGCTCATACCAGCAAGAACCAGGAAGTTTAAGGGAACTACCTATTCTTTTTAGCTAACTACCCCATGCTTGAATCACTGGGTGTCTGTCATGTGGCAAGCCCCCCTCCCTCCGTTGGTACGTGCAGACCCAAGTGGGTCCCTCTCCTTCCCCTCTCCATTCCAGCTTGCAAGCTACGAACCCTGCCTGTTGACTGACCACCTCTGCATACTCCGGCGACAATCAGAAACCTTTGGAGGAAATCATCCATGTCACTGTCTCCAAGAGACTCACCGAATCTGTCATCATTCTCTTCAAACTAAAAGCCTCAGGACCACCGAATTCTACTGGAAGCCAGCCGAATCACCAAACTCCACAGACTGTATACCCTTTTATATGGACTCTAATTTGACTAATCTACTCTTCCCCACTCTGTAACCCTATTTGTTTGTGTGTGTGTGAACCTCTAGTGTGTGTGCGCTTGTGAAAGTTGGCGCATAGTTTATTATTTTAATTAGTTTGGTTAAGTACAATAAAGTTAACCTCTTTGTTAAACTCAAGAAAACCTGTCCGTCTGATTCTTGTTATGATCACAGCAAGTAAGTAATTAAACACCTACTGAATTGGCCACTATATCCACTTTTTAAAAAATAATTAAGCCTGTTGTGGTCAAACAAGAGAGAGAAAAGAGGGAAGCCCTTTGACGACTCTTCACTTGAACGTAGCAATGTTAAATGTAAGTTAAAGATATTAGTGTCTTGTACACTTTAGATTATAAATTTCTTCAGACTGTTGAAGGAAGTAGAAGCTCAGCTCAACTTTTTTAAACGATTCATTTCTTCAGTGTTTCCACCACAGGATCAAGCTGGACTCTTAGGCTAAGGCTTGCCATGCAGTTGGAGAACAACAAAGCCTTCCCCTACCAACCCTTTGAATCTCAGTGGTTGTTTATTCAATGTAGCAGAAAAAGTAATGTAAAAACCTTAAGATGTTTGTGTTGGTTCTAGTGTTAGTAATTTATTTTTTTGGTGATCCTGTTTTCTAATTTCAGGGTGATGTGTGGATATGTATGGAACTACTGGACACCTCACTGGACAAATTTTACAAAAAAGTGATCGAGAAAGGGAAAACATTTCCTGAGGACATTTTGGGAAAAGTAGCTGTGTCTGTAAGTTTGATGCTGTGATGGATGCTGAATTCACTGTCCAATTAACCATTGAATCTAGAGACCCACATTGGTGTCACAATGGCTCTTTGGTAGGCCTAGGTAATTCTGTTTGCCAACTTGATCAATGCATTTTACTCCAATGATTGACTCATTTATTTTATTTTAAAACAGTTAAATAAGTACACTTGTGGATCTTTCACATGTAAATCAATAAATGTCTTTAGTGTTTGGCTTGCATGGTTTCCTGTGGCACCTGTGTTCCACATTGAATATAGATTGATATATGCTGAGCAGTTCTGATTTTTCTTGCATCTCCTAAAGCTATTTTTTGGCAATGAATTTTGTGTTGATCAAGGTACTAGGGAATAGAACGTCCAGTTCTTCCTTTTCTTTTGAAAAGGGTCAGCCAGGCATCTAAGAACAATAAGACTTATTAGCATGTTTAACAGTCTTCAACCCAAGCTATTGAGAATTTTACAATGTACAGTATCTGTTTTCCTAATGCAAGAAAATTACAGATAAGGAAGGGACTTTTCAATTTAAATTTGAACCTATGGGGCTCGATAATAACTTGAAGTCGGGAAGAGAGCCGCAGAAGGAGGGGAAGATTTGTGGACAGGATATCCGTAAGTAAGGGTTTCCCATAGATCCTGCTGAATTTAATAGCAAGATCTGTTTTAAATCTGTTCAACAGGCTTCCCAGGCTGGTTGTCTGTCTAGCTGGGAAGCAGATGGCAGGGCAGTCTGACATCACAGGGAGGGCAGGGGACAGGATATCGAATATCACAGTGGGATGATCAGCCTTCTCCATCAGAATGGCTCAGTTTCACATTGAGTCACTGGAAAAGCTCTAACATTACTAGCCAGGTTCACTAGACTGGTTCCTGGGAGGAGGAAATTCTCCTATGAGGAGAGCTTGAGTAGAATAGGCCTATATTCTCTGACGTTTAGAAGAATGAGAAGTGATCTAATTTATTTATTTAGAGATACAGCACTGAAACAGGCCCTTCGGCCCACTGAGTCTGTGCTGACCATCAACCACCCATTTATACTAATCCTACATTAATCCCATATTCTGACCACCTACCTACACTATTGGCAATTTACAATTGCCAATTTACCTATCAACCTGCAAGTCTTTTCCTCCCCCTGTGGGCGGAAACCCACACGGTCACAGGGAGAACTTGCTAACTCTGCACAGGCAGTACCCAGAATCGAACCCGGGTCGCTGGAGCTGTGAGGCTGCGGTGCTAACCACTGCGCCACTGTTAAGGGCCTTAACAGGGTAGTTGCTGAGAAAATGTTTCCCAGGCTGGGGAATCTAGAACACGGGGTCACAATCTCAGAATAAGGGGTTGACCATTTAGGACTGAGATGAGGAGCAATTTCTTCACTCAAAGGGTTGTGAATCTTTGGAGAGTTGTGGATACTCAGTCATTGATAGATTTTTGAGTATGAAGGGAATTGAGGGATATGGGGATAGTGCAGGAAGGTGGAGTTGAGGTAGAAGATCAGCCATGATCTTGTTGAATGGCATAGCAGGCTAAAACAGTGAAACGGCCTATTCTCGCTTCTATTCCTTTATCTTCTTTCAGTTCTTAGCACCGCATTCTAAGCAACAAAGCTAACCAGCCCAGCAGGTACATATCATGCAATATTTTTAACTCTGCTGGTTATTACCTGTCAAAAAGTACAGTTTATTAACATCTTGTCGAGTAAATCCAGTCAAAAAAATCAGTTAAAATTAATTTGCAAGCTGTAGTTAGATAATATCTAGATCCAGCATGATTTGGAACAAAGTGCTGCCAGGTTACTGTTGAGAATTTCAACACAAGGTAGCTTGGATGTGTCAGGCTCTCCTGGGAATTGCTTGAGTTTAGAGGTGAAATGCTAACTTGGCAGCTGGGTTATGTAATTGGCTGATGAAGGGTCACTGACCTGAAACGTTAACTCTGCTTCTCTCTCCACAGATGCTGCCAGACCTGCTGGGTATCTCCAGCATTTTTTTTATTTCAGATTTCCAGTATCTGCAGTATTTTGCTTTTATATATAATTGGCTGTTGTGTTTGTGCGTTTGAGCATCTTGGAAGATGGTTTCCTCAACTTGCTATTTATTTGTGGCTAAACAGCGGATGCATGTATAAAAGAATTAATTTGCCAACACAGAATTGCAACGGCATGTATCTGAGCTCATCTTGCATAGAACTTCCTGTGCATTACAGCAGTGCCTCGTGTCTTGTGTGTCATACCATTTTGGAACTGCAGAGTAATGGCATACATGAAACTGCATTTGAAATAGTTCTGCCAGTGCCTGTGTTCGTCTGAATTTTTAGGATGTAAATAGAATACTGGTCATTTTCTTCTTACAAAATTTATATTTCACATGTCAAGCATTTTAAAACCGGTTACTGGGTCACTAAACCCATTAGCTGCTTTTTCATGAAAACAGAAAGCTTCAGGGCTAATTTTGACTTTGTGTGATGGTGTAAAATAGGTCTTAAGGAACCAGCAGTCTGTTTTAAGGGGGAAGCCACTTAGGACAGAGATGAGGAGAAATTTCTTTACTCAGAGGGTTGTGAATCTTTGGAATTCTCGCCCCCAGAGGGCTGTGGAAGCTCAGTCATTGAGTATGTTTAAAGCAGAGAGTGACAGATTTCTAAATACAAATGACATAAGAGGATAGTGTGGGAAAAGGCATTGAAGTGGAAGATCAGCCATGATCATATTGAATGGTGGGGCAGCCTCGATGGGCTGAATGGCCTACTGCTGCTCCTATGTTCTACATCTTGCTCGATGACTTCACCGGATTAAAAAATAGGCTGCCAATTTGTTATCACTTGTTTTACACTACCGCATGGTCAAATTACCCCCTTGCTCTGTTGTTTACCCACCCTCCTTTTACCCCTTCTATTTAGCGTTGCAAAAATCCCACTGTACTCGTCTCACCTTTGCATCAGCTGTTTAAATGGATACTTGGTACACCTAACAAGCATTAGTCTGCTTTATTTAGTGTGAGACCATATTGTTTGGCCTGTTCACGCAGGTGGCACGATGCATATTTTAATGTACCTACTGATATCACCCTATCAGGTGAAAGACAGTTTTCCTTCTACCACTCAAAAATGAAAAGTCATTCAGCAAATCCATAATTACTCATCAATTGCCAACAAACACAGAAAAATGTAAGCCATAAATTCTGCACTACAATGACACAAGTTCTCCGGTTGTGACGACTACCATTGCTTGTGGTGCAAGTGCTGGATGCCTGTACTTATCTACTAAAATGGAAGGGTGTGTTTAAGGGATAGAAAGAGGAAAAACTGCAAAGGCTGGATGTTTTAAGTGAACCAGAACATACTGGAAATACACAACAGATCCATCAGGACCTCAAAAGAGAAACGATGACTCAACATTTGAAATTGAGATCCTTTGTCAGACCATTCATTGGTTTGCAATGTTTAATAAAACATTTTTTCTGTAATTTTACACAATACCAAATGTATCCCTTGTGGGAAGTTGCATGGTATTGATGGTATTCGAGTGTGTATGGAAAGTGAGTAAAGGTTTGTTTCTGTACTTTTTTTTTCTTTGCAGATTGTAAAAGCATTAGAACACCTGCATAGCAAGCTGTCTGTGATTCACAGAGGTGAGTACTGCCGCTTCAGACAGGAGGCCATGAGTGAAGCATATAGTGTTCAAATTAATTAAGAGCGAAAATGTTCACTGCAGTAGGTGCAGCAAGGTGCTTCGTAGCACCAATGGATTGTGTCAATAATTTGGAGTTTAAAAAAATAGTTTTTAGCATGGAACCTGCAGTGTTTGTTTATCAGAGTCATTTTTCTTTCTTTTCTCTGGTACCTTATAGTTGCAAACCATATCCTGGCCTGTTAGTGCTGTCCTGCAGTTACCAGTTAAGAGTTGTGTTAAGATAGTCTGCATTGACTATCTGATTCTATTCACGTGGGTTAGGATCTGGCCTAGGCTTGCTGCCTACCTGTGATAGCTGTTGTGTTACTGCTGCAAAGAAGCACCAACGTACTGTTCAATTAAAAATTATACCTTTTACCTGCTTCCTGGAGTTGAACATTTTGACATTAAGGCCAACTAAAGCTGAAATATCCCATAATATCCTCATTCTTTAGTTTTAATTTTAGAATTGAAAACTACTTCAGTTTCAAAACCAATGTTTAACTTTGTAGCAGGCAATCAGAGCAGGATGCAAATGCTCTGTACTACAGCATTGATGTTTGCTCCTTGCCTTTAGCATCTGTTTTTTTGGTAGATAGAACTTGTAGAGTGGAAATCAGTGCTCTAAGTAGACAGTCTGTGGCTGATTATCAAACAAAATACAAGAAATGTGCTAAATTGCCAGAAGTACCTGTATTATTTCTTTTCGCATAATCAAAATCCTCAAAATGCATCTTGCTATTGCTTCTTTACTTTTTAGATTAAATATTGTGGTACAGCGGTCACCAAACACTCCTGTATCTGGACCTCATGTCCTCTGTAGGCTGGGATGTGCTTTTACCTGCCCAGTATCTAGGTAAACAATAGCCAATAACAATAACATTCTCATGATTTTAAATTATTTCAAAATTTTAAATGGTTTGTCCCACACTTTATGAAGCTTCAATCTTTTTTAAGCCAGATTTCACAGTCCCAATAGTGGCGAACGCTGAGATGTTTGCGCTGAGAGTCAGAACGGCAGCACAACCTCTGGCAAACTCACTTGCACCAAAAACCGGAAGTTATGGTGCACCTCAATGGGCTCGAGAGGAGCGTACAATGATGGTTCTGTCGAGCCGCTTTGTAAAGCAGCAGGCAACTGTATTTCGTCAGTTCGGGCTGATTGCCCACAACTGAGGCTGAATTTAATGCTGATTTTATTTAGAGCGGGTATCAGCAGGTGCAGAGCCTGCTTGGGAATGTATCCACATCTGTAAGCACCATTAAAAGGAATATTCCATTTCTGCTTAACTTTTACTTGGCGCCTTCGCTTGATTCCTATGTCCAAGGGAGAGAATTTTTAGCGGTAATGGGCTGAATTTAATGTGGCCGTCGAAGGCGGCTATGAGGCATGTGTGGGTGGGACAGAGAATCACAGTGGAACTGTCCACCCAGAAATCCTGCGTTGTGACATCTGTTCTGAATTTTGGCGGTAGCAGGAAAGCACCATGGTGTCGTTGCCACCTCAACGCAATGCAAAGTTATTTTAAATTGCTGAAATGCTGTTTTAAATATAATTAATTCCGATTTAATGGTTGGCCCATGATTTTGTGAACAGTGGGCAGCACTCGTGTGCCTTCAGGGCGGCACAGTGGCGCAGTGGTTAGCACTGCAGCCTCACAGCTCCAGGGACCCGAGTTCGATTCTGGGTACTGCCTGTGCGGAGTTTGCAAGTTCTCCCTGTGTCTGCGTGGGTTTCCTCCGGGTGCTCCGGTTTCCTCCCACATGCCAAAGACTTGCAGGTTGACAGGTTAATTGGCCATAATAAATTGCCCCTAGTATAGGTAGGTGGTAGGGAAATATATAGGGACAGGTGGGGATGTGGTAGGAATATGGGATTAGTGTAGGATTAGTATAAATGGGTGATTGATGGTCGGCACAGACTCGGTGGGCCGAAGGGCCTGTTTCAGTGCTGTATCTCTAAACTAAAGGTCCACAGCCGTTAAAACCTGGTGGTACCAAGGTGAGAGGCCATATTGCTGTGATGGGAAGACAGCCTGGAGCATTCGGGGAAGAGGGGTGTTTGAAGGCCATAGTGAGACTGTGTTGCTGTGTGCTCTGCAAGGGGGTTCAGGGTCTCGGGGGGGCTCTGCAAGGGGGTTCACTGTGGGTTTTGGGGGGTGGGAGGGTGGTGGCGGTGTGGCTGTAATGGGTTACCAAACTGCTGTGTGATGCATTTGGTCGCTCACACTGCTGGAACAAAGGATGGGCCGTCATCAAGGTTCGGCTCTGTGATCCAACAGCAACTCCGCCAAGAGCATTGTCAAAAACCTCATGCCAAGGCAGGGCTGTCTGTGCATCGACAGCATTCTGCAGGCCCACAGGTCACCTGGCATGGGTCTCATTCACCCTGTATTCTTGGACCCCAGTGGTGTGATGTGGCACCTCAGACGGAGGAAGGGCCAACAGGCTACTGTGCCTGCCCGTGAAGCTCCACGACGAATGCAAAAGCAGCCAGCCATGCCAAGAAGTGCCCACGTATGTCAGAGTCTACCTGGATCGGCTACCTCCAAATGTCCGAGCGTCACTGTCAGCGAAGACTTGAGCTTTCCAAGGAGGCCGTCACCAACTAATGCGCCCTGCTGAAGGACGGTTTGTGACCTCTGGGATTTTTGGGTCACCCTATGCTAGTGACCCTGAAGATCATCGTTGCACTGAATTTTTACACATCTGGATCTTTCCAGGGATCCAGTGACATTAGGGTTAGGCCACCGCTACATCAAGGAGCTGACCAGTGCCCTGTTCAAGAGGGCTGGTGACTATGTGCACTGCCAGACTGACCCTGATGGTCAGGCTGAGAGGACAATTGGATTTGGAACCATCGCTGGATTTTCCTAGGTTCAAGGTGTGATAGATTGCACGCACGTGGCCATCAGAGCTTCCACTGACCAGCCAGCTGCTTTTATCAACAGGAAGGGCTTCCATTCAATCAACAGTCAGCTGGTGTGCACCCATCAAAAGCGTTTCCTGCAGGCTTATGCCTGCGTCCTGGGAAGCAACCGTGACGCCTACATACTTCAACTGTCTCAGGTGCCACAGCTTTTCAGGCCCCCTGCTCGCCTTCAGGGATGGATTCTCGGGGACAAGGGATATCATTTGAAAAGTTGAAGGCGCCCAGACATTTGGAGGTAGCTGATCCACGTCTGGTAGACTCTGACATATGTGGGCATGTCTTGGCATGGCTGGCTGCTTTTGCGTTCGTCATGGAGCTGATGCCTGTGAGGAACTCTTGCAATGCAGCAGAGGAGAGGTACAACAATTGCCACAGCTCCACTTGAGCGACCATCGAGCAGGCCATGTGGCTGTTGAAGTTGAGACTTCACTTCCTTGACCGATCTGGTGGAGCCCTGGTGTATGCCCCGGCAAGGGACTCTTGTCTCCTGGTGGTCTGCTGTGCTCTGCACAATCTATCGCTGCAAATGGGGGAGTCATTACGTGGTGAGGACATGCCCGAGTGACACTCAGCCACAGACTCAAAGGAGAGAGGGGGGCAAGCAGCAATGGATGGTGAGCGTTCTGCGCAGGAGGCCAGACATATTGAGCAACGCGCAAAGGAGGCAAGAGACATCTTCATAATGTCCTATTTCCAGCCACCCTGATGTCCATTCACAGAGAGTCAAATAAAGACTCCCCTTAATGCATGAAGTCTGTTGCTCCCTTTCCATTTGTGTTCCCTGTCTTGCAACCGGCTGCAATGTGCACCTGTACCCATGGGAGACCATATGTTAACAAAGGGATCTCCTCATATTGGCATGTTAATGAGGGCTCTGGTCACATTGACATTGCTCGAAGGGGAAAGTCAGCTGCTCACAATTAAGGCAAAATGGCACATGTCTTTCTGACAATGATGGCTAATGATTTGGACAAAAAACTTTTAATCATTACATATTTGCTACACCTGTGTGACCCAAAATTGGCTAGGTGGTCTCAATACATTTGCGAGTGCTCCTACGCAGTGTGATCTCTGTGACAGCAGCTGGGTTGGAGGCAGGCTGCTGATCAGGCTGCCCCTTGGCCTGTGATGACTTTGGCAGGCATCCTCTAGTTGCCTGAGGCCTGTAAGGCTCTGGCTGCCTGATGGTGTCCGGACTCTCCTCAGGCGTCATAGCCACTGGAGCTGGGCTCACTGGCAGAGGGGCTGAGGACCTGACACTCGGCATGCCTTGAGGGGAGCCAGAGATGTGAAGAGCAGCCTTTCCTCCTCCCTTTTGAAGGCTCACTTGAAGTTCCCTGCTTCTCCAGGAGAAGGACGAGGAACGGGAGAAGTCTCCAGGCTCCTGTTTCTTCCCTCGCCTTGCCGCTGCTGCGTTGAGCTCATGGCCAAGGCGATGGTGTGCAGTTCAGCGTGCATCTGTGGGATCTGGCTCTCCTTGAGGGTCGCCAACCTTTTGGTGAAGGAAGCCATGCACTCTCATTCCTGAGACATGGCAGCAATCATGGCATGGATGGACTGCGCCATCATCTGCTCATGACTGCATGGCCTCTTGCATGCCGGATGATGCCTTTTATTCTCTGCAACTCCAGCATGCCCTGTGCTGTTGTCGACTCCAGAGGTTCGTCATCAACATGGGCCTGGCCATCCACAGTCCTCCCACTGTCGGAGGCCTCGACTGTCACTGTCTCTGCCTCAGCCAGCTGCTTGGGCATGTGTCTGGTGCTCTCAGCAGCTTATGACCCTGATTCTAATGCCAAGCAGGTACCCACCGAATGTATCTGTGCTGGTGGAAGGTGTAGGGGAGTCATGGGACAGTACATCCTCTGAGTCGTAATCTTCCTCGGAGGTTGGCTGCTATCCCCCTGTGGCTGCAGTCTCCTGCTCATGCCAACCTGCATGAGAGACCACAAATGTGTGTGGGTTAGACTGTGCTGATCTCATCATGCCAACCATGTGTGATGTGGGTCTCCAACATTAATGTCGATGGAAGCCAACCCTCGCTCTATTGCGCAGGTACTCCAGTCTCTCGGTCTGTCTGAAATAGCGCAGCTGCCTTTGGTTCCCACTAGCTCCAAGGCCTCTTACTCTGCTTTGGTGTGAGGACGCAGATCAGGTACTCCTCCGCCAGTCTGGGCCGTCACCTCCTGTTGTGAGCCCTCTTGTCCTGCAAGAGGAAGGATGAAGATAGTAGAGTTTGGCAGAGAGATCAAGATGACCGTTCTGCTAATGTCAGCCCCTCGTCCCCTACTGGGTGGTCTGATATCAGAGGAGTTAATGGGGGTGAGCTATGAGGGCAGGTAGCCTGTGGCGGAGATGCAGCCATGCATCTGTCAGGATGAAGTAATACCCTAGCCCCTTTGCCATCGCCATTGTGGTGCTACTCTACCCATGCCGTACATCCTCCCACGTAGTTACATGCACTCCCCAAAATTAAGAGTGGTATGGAGCACTCCTCTTGGCGGAATGCAGGAGGCTGTTGATCTTCTTTCAACAATAAGGGCAACAGGTGCATGAGAGCACCACCACCTGAATGTTCCCCTCCAGGTTACAGCATCCTGACTTGAAAATATATCACCTTTCCTTCATCGTCGCTGGATCAAAATCCTGGAACTACCTATCTAAAGGCAATGTGGGTGTACCTTCATCGCACAGACTGCAGTGGTTTAAGAAGGCAGCTCACCACCACCTTTTCGGCAATTAGCGATGGGCAATAAATGCTGGCCTTACCAGCAATATCCACAGGCCGTGACGAATTAAAAAATATCAAGGTGTCTTTCTCTTTCTCTTCCTGCACCCCATTTTAAATTGTACCATTTAGTTCATGTTGTCCCTCGTGATTCTTTATACCAAAATGTATAATTTTATACTTCTGTTAAATTTCGTCTGCAATCCATCTGTCCATTTCACCAGTTTGTCTCTGTCCTCCTGAAATTTGTTACTATCCTCCTCATTGTTTATTACATTTCTGAGTTCTGTGTCATCTGCAGACCAGGTCATTAGTATATATCAAAAACAGCAATTGTTGTAATACCAACTCTGGGGTTCACCACTGTATACCTCCCTTCAATCTGAAAACACTCTTTCAGCACTACTGTCTGCTTTCTGTCCCATGGCTAATTTTCTATTCATGTTGCCACTGCCCCTTTAATGCCATGGGCTTTAGCTGTTTTGTGGTATTTTGTCAATCGCCTTATGAAAATCCATATACACATCAACTGCACTACCCTGATCAAACCTCTCTGATACTTCAAAGAACTCAATCAAGTTAGTCAAACATGATTTGCCTTTGACAAAACTCATGCTGACTTTGTTTTATTAGGCCATACTTTTCCAAGTACCAATTAATTTTACTTTGGATTATTGTCTCAAATTCCTCCCCACCACCGCATTATCCTGACTCGCCTGTAGTTGCCAGGTTTATCCCTCCCTTTTTTTTTTTAAACGGGTGTAATATTTGCAATCCTCTAGACCTCTGGCACCACAATTTCCACCCTTCCCTCAGTAACCTAGGGTGCATTACATCCAGATCGGGTAATTTTTTAAGTACATCCTCTTTATCTATTTTTATCCCACCCAACAATGTTACTGTCTTAAATAAAAGCAAAAAGTGCTGGAAATGCTTAGCTGGTCTGGCGGCATCTGTGGAGAGAGCAGCAGAGTTAACATTTCAGATCAGTGACCTTTCATCAGAACTCTGCCCTGAGGTGTTGGCTCTGCTTCTGCTGAGTATTTCCAGCACTTTTTGTTTTTATTTCAGATTTCCAGCATCTGCAGTATTTTTCTTTTATTTTAATGTTACTGCTACATCTCTAGTGAAGACACCTGGAAAGTACTCATTTAGTACCTCTGCCTCCAAACGATCTCCTTTTTGGTCCCTCATCGGCCCCAACCTTCCTTTGACTACCCTTTTGTTTATGGGTTGATAAAAGACTTTTGGGTGCCTTTTATGTTAGCTGTTAATGGGTGGCGCAGTGGTTAGCACCGCAGCCTCACCGCTCCAGCGACCCGGGTTCAGTTCTGGGTACTGCCTGTGCGGAGTTTGCAAGTTCTCCCTGTGACCGCGTGGGTTTCTACCAGGTGCTCTGGTTTCCTCTCACAGCCAAAGACTTACAGGTTGATAGGTAAATTGGCCATTGTGAATTGTCCATTGTGTAGGTAGCTGGTAGGAGAATGGTGAGGATGTGGTAGGGAATATGGGATTAATATAGGATTAGTATAAATGGGTGGTTGTTGGTCGGCACAGACTTTTTTTTTATAGAGATACAGCACTGAAACAGGCCCTTCGGCCCACCAAGTCTGTGCGGACCATTAACCACCCATTTATACTAATCCTACGCTAATCCCACATTCCTACCACATTCCC
The DNA here is from genome assembly GCF_036365525.1 of Heterodontus francisci. Taxonomy (NCBI): domain Eukaryota; kingdom Metazoa; phylum Chordata; class Chondrichthyes; order Heterodontiformes; family Heterodontidae; genus Heterodontus; species Heterodontus francisci. Next base: position 33,957,774 of record NC_090394.1, on the reverse strand, counting down.
ACCTGTCCCTATATTCCCCTACCACCTACCTATACTAGGGGCAATTTATAATGGCCAATTTACCTATCAACCTGCAAGTCTTTTGGCTGTGGGAGGAAACCCATGCAGACAGAGGGAGAACTTGCAAACTCCACACAGGCAGTACCCAGAATTGAACCCGGGTCACTGGAGCTGTGAGGCTGCGGTGCTAACCACTGCGCCACTGTGCCGCCCTTGGTGGGCCAAATGGCCTGTTTCAGTGCTGTATCTCTAAATAAAAAAAACACTGGTCCCAGTTCAGGTGGATGACCCCACGGTTGCTGACCTTCTCCGCGATCTCCACCCAGGCTTGCTTGGTCAGGCGGGAGAACCTCTTTCCATCACTGTGGAAGAGGGCTTCCTGCCGTTCCCTTGCAGCCTGGAGGAGAATCTGTAGGGAGGCATCACTGGATTTTTCGAGGAGGTGACTAGATGAGGATAAAGCAGTTGATGTAGCCTACATGGATTTTAGTAAGGCTTTTGATATAGTCCCGCATGGGAGAAGGTAAGAACCCATGGAATCCAGGGCAATTTGGCAAATTGGATCCAAAATTGGCTTAGTGGCAGGAGGCAGAGGGTGATGGTTGAGGGTTGTTTTTGCGATTGGAAGCTTGTGACCAGTGGTGTACCACAGGGATTGGTGCTGAGACCCTTGCTGTTTGTAGTGTATGTTAATGATTTAGATCTGAATGTAAGAGGTATAATCAGTAAGTTCGCAGATGACATGAAAATTGGTGTTGTAAATAGTGAGGAGGAAAGCCTTAGATTACAGGTCTATAGAGATGGGCAGAACAGTGGCAAATGGAATTTAATCCTGAGAAGTGTGAGGTGATGCATTTTGGGAGGTCTAACAAGGCAAGGGAATATGCAATGGATGGTAGGACCCTAGGAAGTACAGAGGGTCAGAGGGACCTTGGTGTACTTGTCCAGAGATCGCTGAAGGCAGCAGCACAGGTAGATAAGGTGGTTAGGAAGGCATATGGGATACTTGCCTTTAGTAGCCGAGGCATAGAATATAAGAGCAGGGAGGTTATGATGGAGCTGTATAAAATGCTAGTTAGGCTGTAATTAGAGTACTGTGTACCGTTCTGGTTGCCACACTATAGGAAGGATGTGATTGCACTGGAGAGGCTGCAGAGGAGGTTCACCAGGATGTTGCCTGGGCTGGAGCATTTCAGCTATGAAGAGAGACTGGATAGGCTAGGGTTTTCCTTAGAGCAGAGAAGGCTGAGGGGGGACCTGATTGAGGTATAAAAAAATTATGAGGGGCATTGATGGGGTAGATAGGAAGAAACATTTTCCCTTAGCGGAGGTGTCAATAACCAGGGGGCATAGATTTAAGGTAACGGTCAGGAGGTTTAGAGTGGATTTGAAGAAAAAGTTTTTCACCCAGATGGGTGATTGGGGCTTCCATGAATCAGCGCAGCAATGTTTGCAACAGTCAAATGAAAGCTGCCAGTGACTCTTAGGCAGGCAGGCCTTTAAATATGTGACCAACACCTGCTTTGGAGTCATCAGACACAGTAATCAGCGACTTGCTTCCTACACCACTGTATGATTAGGGGGGACCCGTGTCTCCAATATGCAAAATGCCACCTGCTGCTTGATTGCGGTAGGTCGGCTGCCCACACGATGAATGGGTACAGTGCCCGTTTCCGGGCCCATTGCTGGGACTGCCGGCAGGCTCCTTTTTAAATTCAGCCCAACAATTGAGTATTTGATCTTTTTTGAAGTTGGATTGAATCTGTTCTAGTCTGATTGCTGTTAAGAATCTTGCATTAAACTGCAATAATTAAATATCTGTTTAAATCCAATACTGTGCCATTCGTTTCATCTATTTTTGCATGTTAACCCTATCAGCATTTCATGTTCAAAGTGGCAACATTGGAGCACAGAGAATCAGAACACGGTGCTGCGTTACTGGTCCCTGTAAAATCACACTGCGTCCTAATGACCTGTTTGTTTTTAGGGCAACTGTGGACAGGTTGTGTTTATCACAGCAGGAATGATTGGATCAGGGATTTTTTTAAAAACTCCAAACAGATGATGTGCTGACATTTCAGGGCTTCGATAGGGAACCAACAGATGTGACAGAGGAAGGGAAGAAAACCCATGCATTGTTTTATAAATTGAGAAACCTGAATCCCCATAATTGGAATGCTGAAGTGTTTTTCTTTCATTTGGTAGACTTTAGTCTAACAACTCTTCATTCACTCTGTGGGCTGGTACACTCCCTGTTTTCATTCTGTGCTCTTTCACAAATTTGCCTTATACAGCATCGGAAGAGATTCCATTCCAGCCTTGAGGATGCAATTAATGTTCTGCTGAAGAAGGGGGAAATGCCAACCACATCACCGGGGCCCGGTGTATAAATACTTAATGAGGTGTTGAAGTCTGCCAGCTTCAATTACGGCAGTGTTTTTAAAGGGCTTATTAGAACCATCAATAAATCTCTACAACAGCTAGTGCCATACCATAATCAATTTACACATCTTTCTTTATGTATCTATAAAGTCTGACATTTTAATTTTTTTTTTAAAAAAAAAGCCCTGCATGATTGCAGTGCAAGATTCTGCAGCAGATTCAAAGATCATTTTCATTAATTAAGTTGTATTCTTACAAATATCACCCTTCTCAGTCATTGGAAAATTGTTTAGTAGTATTTAAAAGATGAATTTTTGGAATTGTTTAAAGTATATAAATATTTAAAATCTTAGTAAAACACTCGCCTGCCTTTGAGCTGAAGACTGACCTCCAAGGTAGTGTCTTCAGCTCATGATGTCATAAGGGGGGGCATGGCTTTGCAGCAAAGTGCCACACTGCTGGGCCCCTCAGATCCTTTTGATGTTGTACCATGCTGCAGCAAGAAGTGGAAGTTCTCACTGCAGCTTATGAACCTGGTAGGTTTTGCTGATCACAAAATCCCAGCCAAAATTTACACACCATTGATTTATCCCCCTCCCCTGTCCCCTCTTTTCAGGAGAGCAGATTGATATTGAAATAATTATCCATGTAACTGATATTTAACGCTTGTTATCCTTTACAGATGTGAAACCTTCAAATGTTCTCATCAACAAAGAAGGTCATGTGAAAATGTGTGACTTTGGCATTAGTGGATATCTGGTAGACTCAGTTGCCAAGACGATGGATGCAGGTTGCAAACCATACATGGCTGTGAGTGTAAACTTGGAATTGTGTGTCTCTTGTCCTCCAGTATTTATATCAGCTTAGGACATTGCATGTACTCATTGATGTGCTGGGTGTCTGTGCTGTAAATGGAACACTTTCTTAGTTGGCAATCAATTGCTCTCCGTTCAGGTGTAGTAAAGTAAAGCTCTTTCTGCACTGTCTCAGCAGTGTGATCTAGCACCGATCTTGGTAGAAGACCCCTCCCACATCAATGTAAATTTTCAATTTCCTGCATTGGTCACCCTTAAAGAAAACAAGAAAGAAAGGCACGATGAGGTACAATGTGTACCTTACAGAGGGGGTAAGGATCAGTAGACCACCACTGTGTGCTTTGTCTACCTTGATTTTTCAGCTGGAGAGATATAGTGGGGGGAAAAAAAACAAATACAGTGCCTGTCAAGACCTCACAGCACCCCAAAACACTTTACAGCCAATGAAGTGCTTTTCAAATCTAGTCATTGTTGTAAAGTAGGAAATACGACCACCAATTTACAGCAGACAAGGCCCCACAAACACCAATGTAATCATGACCAGACTGTCTGTTTGTGATATTGGTTAAGGGATAAATATTGGCCGGGACACCAGGGAGAACACCCCTGCTCTTTGAAATAATGTAAAGAGATCTTTTGCATGTACCTGAGGTGTTAGTCGGAGCCTCAATTTGACGTCATCTGAAAAATGGCACTTCAGTTCCTCAGTACTGCATTGGCTTGCCAGCCTAGTTCCTGTGCTCAAGTCTCTGCAGTGGGACTTGAACCACAACCACCTGACTCAGGCAAGTGCACTCCTAACTGAACCATGTTGAAATGACTCTTGTGCTTTACACAGTGATTGCTTTTTGAATTGCAGTGATTGCTGTGTAGGGAAAGGTTACCAATTTAGAGCTCAGTAACAGGTGGTTTGCAGCTATGGATCTGTGCCCAGTATGAACTGGGCTTGGCAGCATGTAGGCTCCATGAATCCAGCAGAGAGGGGAAAGTTGTGAGTCTTAATAACTTCAGAGATAGGAGTCAGTCCTACTGGACTTTGCACCTTTAGTCAGAGTTTAGCTAATGGTTCTTTATCACTTTGTGCACTCCCTTTTTTAACAGTGGGGGTATTTGCACCATGTATTCCTACCAGATGATCATGGTGTAATTTTGTTTTATTTTACAGCCTGAGAGGATTAACCCAGATCTGAACCAGAAAGGATACAATGTGAAGTCTGATGTCTGGAGTTTAGGAATCACAATGGTATGTAATGAAATTAGCTAGTTTAACCTTAACTGAAAGAATTTTCAGGGGTTACATTCCCTAGAATGTGTTCTCCAACAAGATCTTGGGAAGTTGTATTTTCAATTATGAAGACAATATTTCCCCTACTTCACCCATAGCCCCTCCAACTCCAGCAGCAAAGAAGCTCAAATACAGTCAGGGATGTAAACAATTAATTTGGCTCTTCGAAGCTTGTCCTTCTAATACACTTTCTCCAAGCCCGTTTTGAAAACACCTTATATCTATAACTTGTAGATTATCTCAAACATCCCTCACTCTTTTAATACAAAGTTCTTCCTAATATCTGTTTTAAAATTTATTTTTCATAGCTCTTCCACTTAACTGTGAACTTAGGACATAGCCATATGGATGAATGCACTATCCAGTCTAGTTAGTACTAAGCCATCAGAAGGCCCATGCTTTGATATCCAGTCTGTATGCCATCTCAGCCAGGGAAACAATCAGGGCACTTTTCCTCAGCATCCCTGGTCTATTGAATGGGAAAGTCAGGATTCTTGCTCCTTTACACCATGTAATCTCTACAGTTGGATGTGGAGGATGTTTGAGTAAAGGAATGGCTAGCTTATAATTGAACAGACTGCTAATGCTTTCCATCTAGGTACAGACACGAAGAAAAGCCACTTGGTTTAGGTATAGGAGGGCTATAGTGCATGTGGAGCTGTACCCCAGTGACAGCTAACACTTGTATTCGTGAGGAGAGACAAAGAGTGGAATAATTGGCCAACAAAATGTAAAGCTTCTCTGTGATTGCCTTACCTTAAAATTACAGTTTTTCCTGCCCAGCCTTGTTGGTGATATGAGCACTTAGACAATATAATGAAAAGATGATTGTCATATTGGTAAGATATAAAAATAAAGACTTGGATTTACATTGCACCTTTCATGACCACTAGATGTCTCAAAGCACTTGCAGCCAATGAAGCATTTTTGAAGTGTAGTCACCATTGTAATGTAGGTAATGCGACAACCAATTTACACACAGCAAGCTCCTACAAACAGCAATGTGATAATGACCAGATAATCTGATTTTGTTATGTTGATTGAGGAATGTAAATATTGACTAGGGATAACTCCCCTGCTCTTCGAAATAGTGCCATGAGATCTTTTACATCCACCCGAGAGGGCAGACGGGGCCTAGCATGAACATCTCATCTGATAGATGGCTCCTCTGACAGCGCAGCACTCCCTCAGTACTATATTGGAGTGTCAGGCTTGATACAGTGGAATTATAGCTGCTGGTAGAACAAGAAAGGGCTGTATTAATAAACTCGAGTCAATTTTCTATTGGAGAGATTAGTTCAGTTAGACTGCTATTGCTGTAGCTAATACATGTACCAGAGACACCCTTGCTGGTAGCGCAATGCCCTAAGTAGCAGCTTGTTTTGTCCTGCAATTAATGATTATATGTGTGTGTATATATTTTTAAAAATAGGATTTTAATTCTTTAATGTTGCAGATTGAACTAGCAATCCTACGGTTTCCCTATGAATCCTGGGGGACACCGTTCCAACAGCTAAAGCAAGTTGTGGAAGAGCCTTCCCCACAATTACCCGCAGACCGCTTCTCCAAGGAATTTGTGGATTTCACAGTGCAGTGGTAAGTCTGTGAAGCGTGCAGACATGTTCAAGTATCACTTCTTGCCTTGGGACTTTTAAACAGGCCAGACTACTATTGTATGGAAATCAAGTTCGTGTTGTTTAGCTTCTTGGTGGGGTGTTGTGGGGGGAGGGGTGAAAATTCTAATTATAAATGAAGGGAGGCAAGTTTAGGGCAATATTTCACAAATTAAATGCCACTGTTTTTCATTTTTAAGTGAGGCAACAGAGTTAGTTCCTTAAATGTGTACAGGTTTGTCAAATTTGCTCAAGTGCTCTATAGAATGTATGCTTTTATTTTTTTTTGAAACAAACTTGGCATGGGAGGGTGAGAAGTAGGCATATTCTTTTTCTTCATGTGAAAATGTTATCACCATGAATAAATCCCCAATAATGAATTGATTATTTTTGATATTGCTATGATCTCATTTATTTGAGACATATTTTCAACATATGTTTCTAACTACTCTTATAAAACATCTCGTTTGTTCTATGTTCTTGAGAGTCTTGACACTTGCCCTGATATCTACACACGTTTGCTGGTATCCCCGGGGTAATGAAGAGAAAACCCTTTTGTTCGCTTTAGCTACTGGTTCTAACCCTTGCTACTAACAGATCCTCCTCATGTCTTTGAGAAGTGGTAAAATAAGTTTTCATAAGGAATTGATTTAGGCCTTAATGCCAAATTAATTTACTAAACAACCTTTTAACTTGGTACAAAATTGCAAGATACTTCACAGGACCATTATCGAACAAAATTTAACATCCCTCCACATGAGATATTTGCACGGGTGATCAAAAGATTTGTCAGAGGTAGGTTTTAAGGAATGTTTTTTAAGGAGGCGGGAGAGGTAGAGAGGAGGAGGAGTTTAGGGCAGGAATTCCAGAGCTTGGGGACCAGTCAGCGGATAGTTGGGTGGGGCAATGAAAATCAGGTATATGCAAGAGATTAAAATTGGAGGAGTGCAGTGATCAGAGGGTTGTACGGCTGGAGGAACCTACAGAGATGGGGAGGGAGTTAGGAGGAGTTGTGAGCATGCAGCAGTGCCATGTCACCCCATTGGCACATCCAAGCATCATTAATGTTGAGATATCCAATTTTGATTTTATTCCCACTTTTTTTTAGTTTAAAGAAGAACCCCAAGGATCGAATGAACTACATTGACCTTATGGTGAGAAGTCCTTCACCTCAACTATTTGCATTTTGAACATACGAATTGCATTTCTAGTCTTGCAGTTCATGTGTAAATTTTCCTTTTTTTTTCAACAGGAGCACCCCTTCTTCAAAAGACACGATGCCAATGAAACAGACGTGGCCTCCTTTGTAAAAGAGGTTTTAGGAGATGACCCTATCTGACATCTGAGTGAATTATAAATAAAATATTGATTCCCTTTTTGTTCCCACTTATCATCCAATGGGATTTCTATTTAAGAGTGAACCTAGTTACTTAAGAAGAGGCAGTTGAGTTTATGGCCGTTTGTGCGAGGTGTATTATGCCAGTCAGAAATCTCTGTGCTACATCCAAAAGATTCTGAGCGGCTTTTGTTTGCACCTTTGTGACTAAACCCAAACTGGCACCAGCTGTAGAATCCAAAACCAGGACTTGCAATTTAAAAGCAAATCCAAGCCCACTTGTCCCTCTGCTGGGGGGAGCGGGGAAGTGAAGAGCCCAGCTGTTGCCTCTCCCAGTGCAAGCCTGGCCTGGAGATGATATGGTCTTCGTGCCCCTGTCTCTGACCATGCTCTTTGCTTCTCTCAATTAGGTGAACATTCAATCCAAGCCCAAGCAGCCATAAACTCTTGGTAATTCCACTCCTGGTCAGATTAGTGTTGACCATTTGTATATATTTAAGTGAAAGAGTCCTGGTTGTAAAGAACAGAAAGAAAAATGCTCTTATTTTTAACAGACATATATGCTCTTGGTTATATTTATCTTTTTTTTGTTGCATGGTTTATCATTGAGTGTCACGGATGAGGTTTAAATGTGTAGCACTTCAGAAATTTGCAAGGATCTCGAAGTAGACCAGTTACTGTGAAAACCAACAGAATTAATACAGCAGGATGTGAAAAGGTGCACGATCTGATGGCAATCCAAGTGGTAAATGAGGAATGATCTCCCCAGACATTGTAACTTGCATGGTTATTAAATTAAGTGGCATCTTAAAGTTGGTAAGTCTTATTGTAATGGTACCAAGTTTTCTAATTTTGGTAATCGGTCCCTTGCCTCTCTCAATTTTTTGTATTTAAATATATGTGTTCATACAATAAGTAATTCTTGAGCGCTATCAGAACATCTAAGCCAGGGCAAACTATATATTTTGAAAGTAAGAAATGGTAAAAATTTCCACAGAAAAATTCTGGGGCTGTGCACAATGTTGCGCAGCAGAATGGAACGATGATGGTTGTTCCTGCTGTCCCCACAAGGGAGCTCAAGTTGCACCAATACTATTGTGGATGTGAGAGGGAAAGTGTTAATGGAGTCCACTTGCTTCCATATGCCATGGAAAATAGGAGAAAAAGTTTTTCCTTAGATGGAGCAACACATTCCCTAGTCATTCACATTGGTATCAACTTGGCATCCTGTTTCCTAAATACTGGGTGCTGTAGAAGGGTAAAGGAGGGAGCTAGAGGGGGTGGTAGTGCAGCATAAGGAGGGAGTGCAGAAAGAAGTGTAAAAAGAAAATTAAATGTAACTCAAGTGATGTACAAAAATACCACACCCTCCTCCCCCAAAAAATATTGGAATGAGAATAAACTAGATCCTAACCTTCAGGAACTGAACATTAGCATATACCAACTTTTAAAAGGGGAGGTGATTGGGAAAGAGCCATTCCTACTTCATTACTCTTGTTGCATACACCATTTTATTGTGCCAAACTGTTATATCTGCTTCTTGTTTTATAAGCATTGATAAGTGTTTCGAGGTCCCTGCAGATCTTATATAATACTTTGCATTTTAAGACCTACATCAAGAAGCCACTGACTGGGTACATTCTGTAAGGAGCTGTCATTGCTGTGCTGCTTTAAAAAAAAAATGACTTCACAAATGATTGCTACATGTACTGTAACAGTGTTATAAGATATATGCAAGTCAACACAAAATGGCCTGTGCAGAAGAAAAATCCATGTTTTTAAGCATACTTTATAAATCACATTGGTCTAAGGTTGCACTGTCAAAGCTGCACAACTATACAATACTTTTTTTCAAAAAATGCGAATTTATACAGCAGTCTGCATTGTCAGGAATAATACAATCTCAGACCATTGATTTATTGTACATCTAGTAGAATTGTACAGTTTAGAAATACACTCAGTTACTCAGTTAATAAGTGTTCTGCCCAGTGCAGAACTGAGCCACATAGACTGGGAAGGTTCCAGGTTCAATATCTGGTCTATGCAGCATTAGCTAATCTTAGCCAGGATGGTGGTGGGGGTGCTACTTATTAAACAGTTGAGTCCTTTTAGGAATAAAGTTCATAAACACTTTGGGATTTGGTTGTTAATATATTCAAGTTATCAGCTGTAAGATGGCTCAGCAAGTTTCATAGGTCGTTAAGCCAGGAAGGTCGCAGGACCCATTGCCGTGCTATGCTGAGTTAACTTACTGCAATGGAGGTGCAGTAATTGGCCTTAGTATATGTCTTCGTTTGGGGTGGAGAATCAGCCAGGGGTCCCACACCTAATGGCTTTAGAGTGACCCATCCTGGATTAAGATTGAGTGTGAGCAAGAAGGCTCAAGTGTGATGTCTCTGCAATCAAACAACCTGCCAACACTCAACATCAAGGTTCACGCAAGAATAATAACCACTTGGGTGAGTTGCTGGAACGCAACAAATAACTGCAGATTCGTATCCTCACAGGAGTCAATGGTCAAGAAATTGGATCACGTCAGAATTCGGGTGCATTCCTGGTGCACTGTATGCACATAATTTGGGGGGTGGGTGGTGGCGGGCACACAATGGGAACAGCCAGCACAGGTGCCAGTGAGGGGCTCAGAAGGGTCTTGGTGGGGTGGGTGTGGGGGGCAAATGGGTGGAAGGTAATTGGGTTGGGGCATGAGCAGGGGCTGGCTGAAGCCAAAAGATTTAATGAGGTGCACTCCTTGAGTCCCTTTAAGGACCATTGGTTTGCCTGCTAACCACCTGAAGAGACTGACCACAGTATGCACAGCACACACTGCAGTCGTGCACAGTTAATTTTTCAAAGGAAGCATATGCAAAGGGCCTAACCCAGTTTCAGGTGTGCAACCTGGACGCCTACGCAAGAGTCCTAAGCAATATGTTAGCTGGTGCAGATTGAACGTGTGCTTGCCACCTGTCATTGGAACCTTAGGTGCCCATTTTACGTGGGTAAAACGGGCACAGCGCAATCCAACTTCTAGGCCAATGCCTTCAGGTGTTTGGAAAGTAAAAGTTATTGCAGTAGTCTTTTTTAATCTGATTTAAATCCCAATGAGATCATTTTATACTCAAATTAATTCAATTTACCAAAGAAAAATCTTCTTTAAAATATTACATAGGTATTGAGTATGCTTTAATGATTAGACTTGCATGCAGATTCTAATGTGAATGTTGCTGAGCTCCTCATTGTAGGCTTGTATCACATTGAAATGGGGCAACCTGGCCATTGTAAATGTCAATTAATTTTTGCCAGTTAATCTTTGCCAAATTATCGTTTCCATTGGTTTTAAAGGTAATCAATTCTGGGAATTGTGTAGAATGTTAATATGGCTTTACATTTCTAAAACATACTTGAAGCTTTGCCAATGATTGACATTTATATTTTGTACACTATAAACTATACAGGTATTTAATATGGCTATATCCAGCTGTTTATAGTTTGTAGTTACTTAAATCTTTTTATGAACTTGTAGAGGAGTAGTCTGATTTTCTACTCTGAAATGGTGGAATAAATATACTTGCATAAGATCTTTATTAAATTTTTAAGAAAAAAGAATTCTATATTTTTGGGTCCCTAGGTTTAATACATGTTCAGAATAGGAAGTACCGTGGGCCAGATTTGCAGCCATCATATATTAGTGCAGTGTTTCAGGCACTTGCCTCCTTCAAAGATTATCTAATACATGGGCATATATATTCCTGATGGTTGCTCTCATGTTGTTCCCAGTATGCAAAATTCATAGTGAGTGAGGGGCAAGAGGAGAAAGACTACTTTTTTTCTGAAGGTCAAATTGCCACCAAATCAACTATCTTGAAGCCAAAAATCATATTTGAGTGCCCACTGTATGTAATGTACTGTGACACACATGATGTGAGCTAGATATAGTTACATTTATTTTTGATATAGAATTTAAAGATGACCCTTGTGGTTAGTGCATTGTGTCCTCTTCTCTCTCTCTCTCTCTCTCCTCCTCAGGCATACTGTATGGAGTTGGCAAAGATCAAACTACAGGGTCAATTTTAAGCTAACCCACCAGACAGGAAACCCATGGGATTAGATGCGATGCTGGTTTTACACCCGCCCAATTTTATTCTCTATCAAAATCAGTGGAGAGCAGTATCAGGCAGGGTGTAAAGCCGGCATTCCACCCAATCCCCAGGGTTTCCCGATGGGTAAGTTAGTTTAAAATTGCTCCTAAATCTCCAGTTTGAGGAATACAAATGTGACGTATAGAAATTGGTGTGAACGGATTAAACAGTTTGCTCATGGGCTCTGGAATGAGCAGGTATGTTGTAATGGGAAAAGTAGAAGGTTCTATTTATACAATTTCTTTTGATCCCAAGTTTTTCATTTTGCCGAGGGAGAGGGAAGAGATGGATGTTGGATTGTGTGACTTGTGCGTGCCTAAGTAAGAAAGGTTAAGTTTTTTGTTACTCAGAGGGTAGAGAAGTTGTTGGTTTGCCTGTCGCAACGATTGGAAGGGCAGGTGGATGCACAGGATGTCGATCGGTATGTGAAGGAGATGGTGCATGCTCTGAGCGTTGTCTTGCATTGGAACTCAAGACTCTGCTGAAGGCTCCCAACTGAAGCGTTAAATCAGTCTTTCAATTTCAGGTACTGGGTCAGCCCTTTCCACATGTTCTTTGTTTTTATTTTCACTGGGTTAATTCACTGCTCATTAGTTTACCTCTATGTAGCCCAAGCACAAATTGAGGATTTCTCATTGCCCTAGGGGATTGTACTTCATTTGTTAGCATTATACTGGAATGCTATGTTCAACTTTTGGCTATGGTTCATGACAAAGACGGGCAAGCTTTAAACAAAAATATAAACATGCTTTATGTTTACCAAGAAAACACCATGTGCATAGACCTCAGTTTGCAGAGCTTAAAATATTTTAAAAATCAAAATCATGCATTAAATGATGGGTCAAACATTCTTCTAATATTGCTAATTATTTCTGAAAAACCAATGGCTTCACATGAAAATGAAAGATGATGCCTTAACAGAGGATTTGGGTCAGACCTTTTAACTAGCGCAAAATCGATTGATGGGGACAGAACCCATGAACATATAGGAAATAAATAGCTGTGAATTCGATAAGAAATGTCCCATGAATGAAACTGTATGGTAGTGTTATATTAATAGGATATAGGAGGTTGGCTGGGCAGTTGGCCCAAGACCTGGATGCACCACCTGACATAGATATCTCTCATTACATTATGTGTGAAGGAACTTGGAAGAGGGAAGTCTCTCTGGCAGCAGATCACATGTGGGTTAGGTCTTTGTGGATTCACAATCTGCTGCTCCCAACCTGCTGGAAAATAGTTGGGCAGTCCCCACTTAAAGCCATTATGAAGTCCAACAGCTGAACTCCACTAAGAGTTTCATGAGGATTTTATGATACTGAACGACCAAGCAATGGCTGACCTAATGATGTCTGGTGTCTGGGTTTGGAAAAACAAGGACATGTCAATTGACTCCTGTAGCCATTCTCTTTTTTTTTTGTTTGCTTCTATTGTGAACACCACCTCAACAGTCCTACACAAGATGTGTGCTGGTCTCTTAAAGGGGCCTTTCTCTTCCCCACCCCCCCACCCCCATACAATGTACTGTTCTCATGAATACAGCCATCTTTCAGCATATTTTTTTGCTTTTGTTAAAATTAGTGTCTATCAAAAGCCCTTGAATAGTATTTTTTTTCTTGTCACTAAAAAGCTGGCAAAGAATTTCCTCAATGGCTCAGTAAATACACTGCTCTGACTGGTACTTTGGCCAGTTTCAGGCCCTGGTCCATGTCGACAAGCAGGCAGTGATGCAGTTGGTCTCCATAGACCTGCATTAAGGAGGGAAAGAAAACATAGGAGTTTTGTTCCTTTTGCTAGGTGTAGTATAGCGAGATATACCACTTTAAACCAGTACCTACTTATTCACTAAATATAGTGGAGAGGGAAATGATCATCCTAAAGACCCCACCCCCTAACTTTTTGGAGTTTGTACATAGTGATGCACTCTGAAGTGTGATCCTTTTGGAGGTTGAGGGCCTGTTGATAAACTGCTTGGCCTTTGCTCAAGTGATCTACTAGGTCAATTACACAGTTCATGTTGCTGCATGATGGCTTTCGACTTTGCACTGAAGTGTAATTCAGTTGCAAAGTCACCTTAGTTGAAACATGAGAGAATCTCCAGTAGTCACCCTGTTTGAGCTGCGCACCCGCTGTGATAAAACTACAGTCTGGTGCAAAACCACAGTTAAGTTGTTCCCAGGTAAAGGTTTTGTTTTTTACAGTGACAGAGAGAAGTTCAGGAGTTGGTAGAGCACGTCAGATCAGCCAAAGTGGCATGCCTCCAACCAGGAATAAAAACAAGAAATTCTGGAAATACTCAGCAGGTCTGGCAGCATTTCTTGTTTTTATTTCAGATTTCCAGCATCCGCAGTATTTTGCTTTTATTTTAGTGTCTCCAACCAGGGGCTGGTATATGTAGGTACAGCAACACCCCATGCCCCCCAAGTGTTGCATCAACTCTTCTGTGTCTTGGTGCATTGTTGCAGACTGTGTGTCAGGCACCAAGTGTGGTCAGGTTCCCCCCATCTAACAAAACCTGTAGACTTTCATTTGTATCACTTTTCTTTCATTGAACTGGAGTAATTATAGCACAGCTGGTGTGCGTGCTGCAAGATTTATAAAGAGAAACAAACTGTTCTATCTTTTCCACTGCACAGGGAACGGAACCCACGTGGAATATGTATTGATTGGATCTGAGGTCCAGTAACCTTGTCTGGAATGGTGCCATTTGCTTCACCTTTGAGTTTTAATTCATTATTGCAAAGTTTTGACACTGTATATTTTTTTTATTTTGCCGTCTTGCTAAGCGTGTGTGTTAATGTGATTGGGGTTAGGTCTGAAATTATATGGTGTGCCAGTTCAGTGGCTGTTATGCCAGTGCAGTTTTTTCCTTGCATTTGTACACAAAATAAAAATATGGCATTGTTTTTAATAATGACTCCGTCTTTTATTGTTGGGAGCCTTTACTCCCAATGCCGGGCTCCCTCATGGCGTTCCTATTAGTGTTAAATCTGTCCATGCAGCAAACTTAACTGTGATTAGGCTTGGCACTCAAATGAAGTGAACTAGGATAAATAAAAAGGGAAAAAAAATCCTTTGGCTAGATTAGGGGAAAGTTATGGGAAATTTCTCTCTGATCCCCAAAGATGATCAGGCAAGCTCCAGGAGACAATGGTCACTGAGTGACAAACCCCACAATCACAATAGGCTGCCTCCATTTCTTTTTCCTATTCCATCTCGGACTTTATTTCTTCCTCCCTCCTGTTGGCCAATTCTTCTACCTTCACTTCCCTGTTACTCATGTTCAGTGTTTGCTATGGTCCATTTGATTTGCCTTGCAACAACACACCTGCGCCCTCTGCTTTCATCATTGACCTGCTGCTTTTCCCTCTGAAGTCCCAATAGTCTTTCCTCTGTGGAGTAACATTAGTGGAACGTCTGAACTGTTCTGAGTCATGTAATTCTAAAACCGCCCCAGAGTAATTTAATCTCCTGCCTTAACTCCTCTATTTCACTGATTCTTGCCTGCATAAAGCTGGCACTGAGATACGGGGTATTGACAAAACTACTTATTTATGTAGCGCCTTTAACGTAATAAAACTTCCCAAGGCCCGTCACAGCAGCATTATTTTTTATTTAAAGATACAGCACTGAAACAGGCCCTTCTGCCCACCGAGTCTGTGCCGACCATCAACCACCCATTTATACTAATCCTACATTAATCCCATATTCCTACCCCATCCCCACCTTTCCTCAATTCCCCTACCACCTACCTATACTAGGGGCAATTTACCTATCAACCTGCAAGTCTTTGGCAGTGGGAGGAAACCGGAGCACCCGGCGAAAACCCACGCGGTCACAGGGAGAACTTGCAAACTCCGCAAAGGCAGTACCCAGAATTGAATCCGGGTCGCCGGAGCTGTGAGGCTGCGGTGCTAACCACTGTGCCGCCATAATCGTAAAACAAAGTATGACACTAAGCCACAAAGGAGATATTAAGTTAGATGACCAAAAGCTTGGTCAAAGAGGTAGGTTTTAAGGAGCCTCTTAAAGGAGGAAAGAGGCTGGGAGGTGTAGGGGGGATATTCCAGAGCTTGGGCCTCTGAGTCAGAATAAAATACAATTCTCTCGCACTTCCGTCACAGGCATGACCTTTGCTGGGAATGAAACAAATTAGTACTGCTGCAGTAATGATTTTCAATCCTGCCTTATAACTGGTATGTCACTGGTGCAGTCTCTTCAATTCAGTGCAAAGAATGGGGCCATCGATAACATCATCAGCGATTCAAAGTCTATAGGGAGCGCAAGGACCCTGCAGGCACGAGAATGCTATAGGCAGAGTGTGCCCCCTACAGGCAAAGCAATCACACTACAGGCTGAACGAGGATCTTGAAGGCAGAGAAAATCCTACAGGCAGAGCAAAAACTTGCCCATGGTTGAAACAAAATGGCAGCAGGCTTAATTGAGTTAATTGAGAGCTGCTGTCAATACTTGCCCTTTCCTCTGCTCCCCTGTTGTGTTTGCCACTACTGAGCCTTGCCTCCAGCAGCATTGAGAGAAAGCATTTTGTGAGTTGGTACTTGGTATTGCCAAAGGGCTGTTCATTTACCTGTACTGCCTCCAGTGGCTAAACAGCTTTAAAAAGCTGTTAATTTAATACTGTCGGATGTCGAGAAATGGGAATATTGAGTAACAGAATATACAAATACAAAAAAAATCAACACCATACACAATCAGGCCTTGCATTTATGCAAGCACGTGCTTACATCAATAGTTCCATGAATTAGTGCAGGGACTGTAAAAGCATTAATAGTAAAAGAAAGGTGAGGAATGTCAGAAAAGCAGACAGGAGTCGAGCATCTGAGGAAAGAGGTTAATGTTTCAGGTGTGACCCTTCATCGAGAACGAATCTTGTGACAAATTGGCAGGTAATGATCTTACCAAAGCAAGTAATGGTTGTTAGTGGGACTCGGGAATTTGTTTTAGACAGTGGTTTTGGTCTGTAGTAGCAAAGCAGCCTTCATTGTCTGAAGTATTCCTCATTAATTATTAATACACCGAGTGCAGCAGCGAACTGTTAATGGCTTCATGTTGACAGAGGTTATCAGATACTTCTGTATGTGTGCTTTGTTATTCATAGATCCAATTTTCTCCCTCTAACCTTCCTCAGCTGAAACCTCATCTCCGCCTGGACCCCAGGCAGCAGGGGCCCAGTCCAAAATCTTAAAGGTTGTCTTTAGTTTCTGTGTTTACCCAGTGTATTTGACAACAGCATGAAAAAGAAAAATGGGAACAATTGATCCCCAGATTCTTGTGTGCAGCAATGTTCCCTATGTACATTTAAAAACTCAACACTCAATCATAATTGGCAAAATGATCTGTGCAGTAATTTGACCATTGAGGAAAAATATTTTTTGCAAAGTGCACGAGTTGGTCAATTTGAAGTTATTAGTTCCTAGCGTCAGGAATGAATGCTATCAACGGGTTTATACAGCAGTGGACTGGTGTTAGTTATTAAAGGGACTCTAGCCTCACAATAGGTCTGTGACAAATCTCTATTTTGTTTGAGGTTGAAGAGCTGTGTGTGAAGAAGAAGAAATGTTGGTGTATTTTGAAATGACAACTAGGGATCATTTGATTGAGCTTGTTGCTCAAAGTGTAAAATAAAAGAATTTGCAGTTGTACAGTGCCTTTCATACCCTCAGCATGACAAAGCCATTCACAGCTTGTTGAAAGAAAAGGACTTACTTTTATGTAGGACCATATAATGATACAGAAGGAGGCCATTTGACCTATCGTGCTTGTGCCGACTCTTTGGTAGAGCTAGCCAATAACCCATGCCCTGCTCTATCTCCAGAGCCCTCTAAATGTTTCCCCCCCTCATGTATTTACCCAATTCCATTTTGAAAGTTATCATTGAGTCTGCTTCCACCACCCTTTCAGGCAGCATATTCCAAATCACAACTGGATTTAACCTCAAGAAACCCTGCAGCCAATGATTTTTTAAATTTGAAGTGTAGTCATTGTTGCAATGTTAGAAATGTGGATACTGTTGGTATATGAAATGTATTTGTGCTCAGCAAGATGCCACCAAGAGCAATGAGATAAATGAGCAGTTAATTTGTTTTGGTGCTACTGGTTGAAGGATGAATGTTGGCCAGGAACTGAGAGAGTTCCCTTGCGGTTCTTTGAATGGTGCCAAGGGGTCTTTTACACCCACCTGAACAGGTAGATTGGGCACTCAGTTTAATGTATCATCTGAAAAGTGGTACCTTCGACAATGCATTCCGATACTGCACTAAAGTGTCAACCTCGATTTGTGTGCTTAAGTCCTGCAGTGGGGCTTCAACCCAGAACCTTCTAATTCAAGAGGGAGAGTGTCAACTGAGCTAAGCTGACACTTATTACTGTAGAGAGGCTCACAAGTGACAGTGATTTGTTTGGACGCATTAAACATTAAATATCATTGTACCCTGTGTTTGTAGACAAGTGAAGAATTGTTTTTAATGAAGGGAGATGTTCCTTTAAAATGGCAAAAGAAGGGAAATGAGAGACTCAATATGCCATGAATTTATGTAATTGGAAGAATTCTGCAATGTTTCCAGGGATATCTTTTTAAAATTCCACATGGTTCCATTTAATGAAGTGTTTGTGTCTCAATCTATTGGTAAGTGAAGAGAGGGTGACAGCAGGTTACTTGCTGTTGCCCTGAGAGTTAAAAGTTGCCCCGTGTTAAATCCAGCCCAGATGGGCGTGATGAGTCTTTACGAGATGAAATGGGTTTTGACTGGTCTAAGCCTATTTCATGGTGGGCACGGGTTTAAACCTCTGAAGCTGGCACTAAACTGGCAATCTCACTCGGAGGTTGCAAGGATGGCTGTGGTGGGAGAAAATTTTCACTGGGGCTTTTCTGAGGTTTAGGTTGAGGAACACTGTTGGTGCAGGGTAGAGTGAGTTTTACTCAGCATCCAGCCCACGTTTTCTACAGATAGCTTAATATGACTGAAACTGATATGACCCCTCTGAGCACCTGTACAAATGACAGCTTGCAGAGCTGGTGAATTCCTCAAACCTGCCACAACAATGGCTCCGAGTAATCAGTAGGGAGCTGAAACAGTCAAACTCGCCAGCCTGGATTTTGGGACCAGGAGCGAACAAATGAAATGGCACGAGCCATTCATTACGCATACAATTGCTCACAGACTTTCTATGGGCTTTTACACTGGAATTTGCTGTGAAAGAACTCCACACAGGCCCCAGATCTCTAGTAAACAGCGTAAAATAACAGCATGTCTCCTCAAACAATCAGATTGAAGAATTCCCTCACTGAGGCATGCAGAGTCTGAACCAAGAAATGTCAGTTGGAATACTGAATTCAATGTGAAATCATGTACAGAAAGCAGAATGAAGAGAGGGAGAGAAAGATGAGATTAAGAGAGAGAGAGATATGTTACGACCGAGGCAGGAGGAGTGCACTGTTAATTCATTCCCACTCCTCCACAGGTCACAACAGAGCAATGTATTTTCCCACTTACCGAAACAGTCAATTAGATACTCTTATTTGTCCCCAGAATAAAGCACACCAACCAAGTTTCTTTAATAAACTACAAAATTATCCATTTATTATAAACTAAGTCTTAGCCAATAATGAAGTAAATATATATGTGAACTGAGATATTAAAGCCCCTTATTTTTATCCTAGCCCTTATGCACACACTCACATACACAACTGAATTTTGTTTCCAGCTGCTCCAAAGAAATAGAAGGAATAAAAAAAAACATACTGAACAGAGGAGATGGAAGTCCTTTGTTTTGGTGAGGTGTCCCAAAGTCAAATAGGTGGCTGCCACGAGGAATCTTTCCAGGCAAGGCTCATGAACAGTGTGTTTGGGTAGGCCTTCAAAGAAATTCAGCTACAGAAGGCTTCACCTGGGTCTTACAGCA
The DNA here is from genome assembly GCF_036365525.1 of Heterodontus francisci. NCBI lineage: Eukaryota > Metazoa > Chordata > Chondrichthyes > Heterodontiformes > Heterodontidae > Heterodontus > Heterodontus francisci. Next base: position 33,938,284 of record NC_090394.1, on the reverse strand, counting down.
GGTGTGCTGCAACAAACGTTTCAGTTCTCACACCTTCAATGCACAGTTCTTTTGAAGATGCAAGGTTTCTGCAAACATTCCAGATTTCTTCAAAATACAGGAGGCAACAGTACAACTTCATTCAGGGTTTTCTTTTCAAGAGCAAGGATTCTCCAAAGAGAGGTAACAGTGGTCTGGGTTTTCTTCTGATCGCCAGGTAGGTCAATATGCAGATCTCTGGCTTTTAACAATTCAAAATGAAACCAAAAACAGTTCAGCAACAATCCTGTGACAGCCATATATTGTTGTCTAAACATCTGTCTCTTCAGGTTAGAACACCTGCTGTGTTTACGTTAAATGTTCCAGTACTTGTTTACTGGTCAACCTTTTGATGAACTTTAAAAAAAAAATCCACAAAGTTCAGCAATCTCCAGATGATTCAATGTCCATGAAATCCTTTTCAGTTTTTAAAATATAGATTCTCAAGTTTTAACAAAAAATATGGAAACCTCATAACAGATAAAAGACAGAAAGGAAAAGTTAAAGAACATTTTAAAAAATATCCAATTTTTCAGTGTCAGGTTGTTTAGCTGTAAATAAGACTTGTAATGCTTGCACCTGAATGGACACACACTAACCTTTTCTGGTGAGTTTAGTGAGTATCTACTGGGTAAGTACCGCAACTTCACACCGTTCTATGCGTTTCAAGGCCGAATCTCTTGGCAAGATACTGATGTAGCAAAGCTTGTGGAGGAGCAGGACAAATTGGACAGCAACTTCCTGATTTTCACATTTAATTGTGCATGTCTGTACACCAGAAGTTGCCATCCAATTTATGCTTTAATAGAGGTGAGTGCTGATGGCCTCACTGATATTCCTACCGCAAGATCTGATCCATTGATTTGCAGCACAGCTTTCGAAAACTGCTTTGTGCCTTTCAAAAACAGGTTTTCATCTAAAAACAATTGTAATTCAATGCAGCTACCACTCAGTGTCACTGTTTTACCATCTCATTGCTTATGGTTGAACTGACTGACCATCAACTCACATTAACACAAACGCAAAATACTGCGAATACTCGAAATCTGAAATAAAAATAGAAAATGCTGGAACTACTCAGCAGGTCAGGCAGAACTTGTGGAGAGAGAAACCAAGTTAATATTTCAGATTGATGAACCCAGTTTCGACTTAAGGTCATCAACATGAAACATTAACACTGTCTCCATAGATACTGCCTGACCTGCTGAGCATTTCTGCATTTTTTGTTTTTAGATCAGTTCACACTTATTTATCTGTGTGCTAAAGATAACAAGACCTAGAAATTAGTCTCCATCGGTCTGCTGCCAAGAACTGAATGCAGAATTCAATCCTAGAACAGATAGCCTCAGGGCCCACCTGATATTGGACTCTAGCCTCATTCAGTTCAGACTGGTGGCTGTAGACAGCTTGCTGGAGAGAAACAATTGGATTCGGGGGCATTGGCAAGGATGCAGATAAGTCATGCAAGAGAGGGGGATCAACCGGGAGAAGAAGGAAGGGGAGACTTGGATGGGGGTTGCAGTGGTGATCTGTATGGGGTGGGAGAGTTTTTTTTAATTTCCAAAATATACTTTATTCATAAAAATCTGTAAAAATTACATTGCCAAACAGTTTCAAACAGCACCAAAAAATACAAACATTGCAAGGGAGATCAGTTTCCTTCAATACAATCATGAGTTGCCTCACAACCCTTCCATTTCATTGTCATGCCATATACATTTTTACATTTACAGCACACAAAATTTTCCCGATACAGTTTGAGGGGTTTCCCATGGATCCAGCCCCTCAGTTCAGCTTGGTGGGGGGACCTTACACTGTGGTCTTTCCCCATTGAGCCTTTGCTGCGGCTGCCCCAAGCTTTAGTGCGTCCCTCAGCATGTAGTCCTGGACCTTGGAATGTGCCAGTCTGCAACATTCGGTCGTGGACAACTCTTTGCGCCGGAAGACCAGCAAGTTTCGGGCAGACCAAAGGGCGTCTTTCACCGAATTGATCGTCCTCCAGCAGCAGTTGATGTTTGTCTCGGTGTGCGTCCCTGGGAACAGCCCGTACAGCACAGACTCCTGTGTTACAGAGCTGCTTGGGATGAACCTCGACAAAAACCACTGCATCTCTTTCCACACCTGCTTTGCAAAGACACATTCCAGGAGGAGGTGGGCAACCGTCTCTTCCCCACCACAGCCACTGCGGGGCATTGCGCGGAGGGGGCGAGACTTTGGGCGTGCAGGAAGGATCGGACGGGGAGGGCCCTTCTCACCACCAGCCAAGCTACATCTTGGTGCTTGTTTGAAAGTTCTGGTGATGAGGCATTCCACCAAATGACTTTGGCGGTCTGCTCGGGGAACCATCCGACAGGATCCCCCATCTCCTTTTCCCGTAGGGCCTTGAGGACATTCCGTGCAGACCACTGCCTGATGGACCGGTGGTCAAAGGTGTTTTCCCGCAGAAACTGCTCCACGAAGGATAGGTGGTACGGCACAGTCCAACTGCATGGAGCGTTCCGCGGCAATGTGACCAGGCCCATCCTTCGCAACACCGGGGACAGATAGAACCTCAGCACGTAGTGACACTTGGAGTTTGCGTACTGGTGGTCTATACACAGCTTGATGCAGCCGTACACGAAGGTGGTCATCAGGATGAGGGCCACGTTGGGTACATTTTTCCCGTCCTTATCCAGAGATTTGAACATCGTGTCCCTCCGGACCCAGTCCATTTTAGATCCCCAGATGAAGCGGAAAATGGCTCGGGTGACCGCCACAGCGCAGGAGTGGGGTATGGGCCAGACCTGCGCCACGTACAGCAACAACGTGAGCGCCTCGCACCTGATGACCAGGTTCTGACCCACAATGGAGAGAGATCGTTGCCCCCACATGCTCAACTTTTGTTGTACCTTGGCTACTCGCTCCTCCCAGGTTTTGGTGCACGCCCCGGCCCTTCCGAACCATATCCCCAGCACCTTCAGGTAGTCTGTCCTGACGGTGAAGGGGACAAAGGATCGGTCAGCCGAGTTCCCAAAGAACATAGCCTTGCTCTTGCCGTGGTTAACTTTGGCTCCCAAGGCCAGTTCGAACTGGTCGCAGATGTTCATCAGTCTGCGCACAGACAGCGGATCCGAGCAGAAGACGGCGACGTCGTCCATGTACAGGGAGGTTTTAACCTGAGTGCCTCCGCTGTCTGGGATTGTCACCCCTCCTATGTTTGCATCCTTCCTAATAGACTCAGCAAAGGTTTCAATACAGCAAACAAACAAGACCGGGGAGAGAGGACAGCCCTGTCTGACTCCAGATTGGATCGGGAAACTTTCCGATTCCCACCCATTGATTGAGACTGCGCTACTGATGTTTGTGTAGAGCAGTTTGATCCAATTGCAGATTCCCTCCCCAAACCCCATTTTGGAAAGCACGTCCATCATGTAGGTGTGCGATATCCTGTCAAAAGCCTTCTCCTGGTCCAGGCTGATGAGGCAGGTGTCCACTCTCCTGTCCCGTACATAGGCGATCGTATCCCTGAGTAGCGCGAGACTATCAGAGACCTTCTTGCCGGGTACAGTACAGATCTGATCGGGGTGGATCACCAACTCCAGAGCAGACTTGACCCGACTGGCTATGACTTTGGACAGAATCTTGTAGTCAACATTAAGCAGTGAGATGGGCCGCCAATTTCTGATTTCTGCCCTCTCCCCCTTCCGCTTATAAATGAGGATGATGATGCCTTTCCTCATGGATTCTGAGATGCTGCCGGCCAGGAGCATACTCTCGTATACTTCCAGCAGGTCCGGGCCGACCCAGTCCCACAGGGCCGAGTACAACTCGACCGGTAAGCCGTCACTTCCGGGAGTTTTACTCGTCTCGAAGGACTCGGCGGCCTTTGTCAGCCCGTCCAGAGTTAGCGGCTTGTCCAGTCTCTCCCTCCTGCTGTCATCTAAGACCTCTGTGATAGATGACAGGAAGGACTGGGAGGCTCTGCTGTCTGTGGGCTTCGCGTCATACAGCCCAGCATAAAAGGATTTGCTGATCCTTAGTATGGTTGGACTGCGAAGATGTTACCGAGCCATCTTCTTCCTTCAGGCTGCTGATAACAGAGCTCTCTCTGTGTACCTTTTGGAAGAAGTAACGCGAGCACATCTCATCCTGCTCGATGGAGCGGACTCTGGACCGGAAGATGATCTTGGAGGCCTCCATGGCAAAGAGCGAGGCCTGCTGGCTCTTCACCTCTTGGAGGTCCTCCTTGACCTCGACCCCCATTGACTGCAACCGGAGCAGATTTTGCATACTTTTCTGGAGTCGGGACATTTCCCTCTGTCTCTCTCTCGTCCTCTGAACACCTTTGTGGATGAAGAACCTCTTGATGTTCTCCTTAATCGCTTCCCACCAGTGAACTGGAGACTCAAAGAGGGGTTTCACGGTCCTCCAACCTTTGTAATCCCTTTTGAGTTCCTCAACGTTCTCTGGGGTCAGCAGTGTAGCATTGAGCTTCCACATCCCTCTGCCAACCCGCTGGTCATCCTGTAAGTGACAGTCGGCCAGTAAGAGGCAGTGGTCGGAGAAGAACACCGGCTTGATGTCGGTGGATCCGACCGTGACAGCACGGGACACAAACAGGAAGTCAATCCTGGAACGGGCAGACCCGTCCGATCTTGACCATGTGTATCTGCGCTGCGCTCCGTCTGCAGGTTTGCTGAAGACGTCGTGCAGTTTGGCATCTTTAACTGTTTCTATTAGGAATCTGGACGTAGCGTCCAGTTTGCTGTCGTCACTGCCGGATCGTCCAGCCGCATCGATGATGCAGTTGAAGTCACCGCCTAGGATGACCGGCCTGGACGTCGCCAGCAGCAGTGGGAGCTGCTGGAAGACGGTCAGCCACTCGCTGCGTTGTACCGAGGTGTACACGTTGATCAACCGGAGCGGAGCGTTGTTGTACATCACGTCTGCTACAAGGGGGCGACCGCCCACCACCTCCTTAACTTCAGAGATGGTGAAGTTACCTCCCCGCAGCAGAATACCCAGGCCGGAGGAACGGCAATCATTACCCCCCGACCAGATCGATGGCCTGTGGGACCACCATCGCGACCACTGCCTGTAGGTGCTGAGGTGTGGTATTCCACACTCCTGCAGAAACAGTAGGTCAGCTTTGACGTTGGCGAGGTAATCCAAGGTTGAAACACATCGCGTAGTAGATTTAATGCTACGCACATTAATGGAAGCAATCCTTACACCCATTTTTTAAAGTTAGTTGTTGCTTCCCATACCATTTGTCCTTGCTAGTCCCAGTCCTTCGGGATGTTCCTGCATACCCATCGTGTGCGCAAGCAGTTTCACGTTGGTTGGGCTCAGAAACCCCTCCTGGTTTTTCATGCAGGGTTTGTTCCACTGGGGTGACATCGGGGGGGTCTTGTAGACAGCAAGGATTGGGTTGTCCTCTGCTGCCTCCCTCTGTTCCTCCTCGAAAACATCACTGCTCCCGGCTTCCCGGAGCTGAGGTGCGCCAGACGTGTCTTTGCTCTCGGTGTCCCGGAGCTGAGATGCGCTGGCCACGTCGTTACGTGTGGCGCTTTGTGGTTGGGGCACGCCGAGCCCATCACAGCTTCCAGTGCCCGTGGGCTGGGATGCTTTATCTTCCATCTCCTTGGAGTTCTGCCGCCTCTTTTGAAGGGGCTGTCATTCCAGCATTTCCCCGTCCAGTGAAGAGGAGCTGTTGTAGTCTGTTTCAGAAGGTAGCCTCCTCTTGCCACTGGTTTGGGTGGTGGCCTGTTCCGCTTTTGGATGTTTTTTCTTTGTGGTTTTCCTCTGGACCACTTGCCACTGACCTGTTTGTCCATCTGCTGCCTCCTCCTCCATTGATTCTGTCTGTGGAGGAAGGGTTTCCGAGCGCAGGGTAGGTGCTGGGTCGCTGGTTTCAGCTGCCTCCCCTTTCTTCTCCTTCTCAGGTTGAAGTTCCTCACTGCGGAGAAGGTTGCTGGTCTCCTTTCGAACACTGGACGCCTTCGTCGAACCTTCTCCCGGCCTTTCCTTGGACCTTGCCGCCTGAGCATAACTGAGGCAGCGTTTGGGGCAGGTTTTGTAGAGGTGGCCTGCCGCACCGCACAAGTTGCAACACTTAGTCTGCTTACAGTCCTTGGTCTGATGGCCTTCCTCCTTGCATTTCTTGCAAACCACCGTGCTGCAGTTGGCTGCCACGTGACCAGATTTGCCACAGGTGCGGCAAACTCTGGGCTGCCCAGCGTAGACCAAGAAGCCTCGACTTCCCCCGATAGCGAAGCTGGAGGGAGGGTGGATGATTGCTCCACTGGGATCGACCTTCAAGGTGACCTTGACCTGCTGCTTGCTGGTCCAAATCCCAAAGGGGTCCTTGACATCAGTGCTGCTGCCGGCCACCTCGACGTACCTGGCGAGAAAGGTGAGTACATCCACCACCGGAACATGGGGGTTGTAGAGGTGAATCGTCACCACCCGGTCACGTTGTGACGGAAGCGTGAAGAGCGGCTCCGCTGTGAGGATCGACAGTGGCGCCCGGTCCCCTTTCTCCTTGAACGCCTTCAGGAACTTGATGCATCCCGCCACGTTCCGGAACGTCACGTCGAAGTATCCACTGCTGGGGAAATCCTGCAGGCAGAAGACGTCCGTAGCTTGAAATCCACAGCAATCGAAGAGGATTTTCTTGATGAAGAAGGTGCGATCGACTGGTGCATCTCCTTCCTTGTCCTTCACGACCACCCGAACGGTGTTGCGCACTCCCTGGCCTGAAGCTCGAAGACTGGTTATAGCCATTTTACTCAAAGCCTACCCAGGATCAAAAGCCAATGATCATAGTCTCTTCTCAACCAAAGTAAGCACTGATAAGAACAGAAACTACACTTGATCTTAGCCAAAAGGCCGAGAAGCGTCCACCCGAGCCTCCAAGTCTGCAGAGACCGACCCTAGCTGCCGCCCAACCGATTTTTAAACCTTTTTCAGGTGGAAATTTTTTCCCATTTTTGCCCATTTTCCGGGTTTTGTTTCGGGCTTAATAGTATGGGGTGGGAGAGATTTTTTTTTTTATTTCCAAAATATACTTTATTCATAAAAATCTGTAAAAATTACATTGCCAAACAGTTTCCAAACAGCACGAAAAAATACAAACATTGCAAAAGAGATCAGTTTCTTTCAATAATGTCATGAGTTTCTTCCCAACCCTTCCGTTTCACAATTGTCATGTCAATTACAGTTTTACATTTACAGCAATTGAGAATATTAACGATACAGTTCGAGGGGCTTTCCATGGTTCCAGCCCCTCAGTCCAGCTTGGTGGGGGAACCTTACACTGTGGTCTTTCCCCATTGAGCCTTTGCTGCGGCTGCCCCAAGCTTTAGTGCGTCCCTCAGCACGTAGTCCTGGACCTTGGAATGTGCCAGTCTGCAACATTCGGTGGTGGACAACTCTTTGCGCTGGAAGACCAGCAAGTTTCGGGCAGACCAAAGGGCGTCTTTCACCGAATTGATAGTCCTCCAGCAGCAGTTGATGTTTGTCTCGGTGTGCGTCCCTGGGAACAGCCCGTAGAGCACAGACTCCTGTGTTACAGAGCTGCTTGGGATGAACCTTGAGAAAAACCACTGCATCTCTTTCCACACCTGCTTTGCAAAGGCACATTCCAGGAGGAGGTGGGCGACCGTCTCTACCCCACCACAGCCAACGCGGGGGCACTGTGCGGAGGGGGCGAGACTTCGGGTGTGCATGAAGGATCTGACGGGGAGGGCCCTTCTCACCACCAGCCAAGCTACGTCTTGGTGCTTGTTTGAAAGTTCTGGTGATGAGGCATTCCGCCAAATGACTTTGACGGTCTGCTCGGGGAACCATCCGACAGGATCCACCGTTTCCTTTTCCCGTAGGGCCTTGAGGACATTCCGTGCAGACCACTGCCTGATGGACCGGTGGTCAAAGGTGTTTTTCCGCAGAAACTGCTCCACGAAGGATAGGGTGGGAGAGATGGTGACAGTGGCTCATGGTTTTAATGCTGGGCGGGGGGTAGGTGTTGGTGGGATGGAGCACTCATGTTCCTCCTGGCTTCACATTTAGGTGGGTATTTCAAAAATATACCTTTTTGGTAGAGGTCCTTTAAGTACTTGCAGGTGAGGCCACACTGAGACCTTTTTTAAAAATATAAATTCCAGCTGTATCCAGGGCAGCCCAATTTCGGTGGGGGGGGGGGTCTCAAATTGCCGTTAGGCCCCTTTATTTGCATAGGCTAAGCTCATCTTGAAGCATGAAGGCTCACTCAGGAATGATGCACAGTGCCTTAGGGAGTGGCAGGACATGGCTGCATCACCTGTAACACTGCCTTGATGAGGTCTGGCTCTGAGACCCGATCAAGTAGGGCCCAGGCACTTACTTGCCACGGAGAAAGGTGAGGAAATGGAAGCTCAAATCGTCCCTGGACTGTACCCTTGTACCCAACTGCCAGATTAAAGTTGCCAACTCTGGTTGAGTGCATTCCTGGAGGTTTCATCACATCACTCCCTCCTCCAACCAGCCCCACCCCAGTCAAACAGTACTCCAATATTTTTATAACTAACAAAAGGGTTCAAAGAAAATAGGAATAAAAGCCCACCATTTAAAAAAAAAATGCAGCAATGACTTTTCTCCTGGGATTTTTCTTACAACAGTGTCCTAAAGATCAATCTTCAATTCCTGTAGACATCAGTACAATCTTGCAGGGTTGGTAACCCCATGACAAGTGCAGGCCCAAGACCAGCTCACCTGCCGGCTGCCCTCTCAGCCAGTGAATGGTGTCTGACGCAGGGGAAAGTCAAGGACAGGAAGAAAAATTGAAACGACTCTCTTAAAAAACCAGGACAAAGTTTAAAATAGCAGATCTGAGCGTTACTTGGAGACATTGACTGATAACACGGAAGGAAAATAAAAATGTTTCAAACTCGCAGGCGACAGCAACAATTCAGGAGCGACTTATAATCGAGCAAAAACAACCCTGCTGCTCCGTTGCCTCTCGTGTCTCCCAAGGATTTATCCTTGACCTCTTCCTATTTCTCATCTACATGCTGCCCCTTGGCAACATCATCTGAAAACACAGTGCTAATTTTCAAATGTACACTGCCAACACCCATCTCTACCTCACCTCCACCTCTTTCGACTCCTTCACTATTGCTAAATTATCAGACTGTTTATCTGGCATCCAGTACTGGATGAGCAGATATTTCCTTCAATTAAATATTGGGAAGAATGAAGCCATTCTTTACAGCCCTGCTCTTAAACTCTGTTCCATAACTATTTACTCCATCTCTCCTCCTGACAACCGTCTGAGACTAAACCAGACTACTCGTGACCTTTGTGTCAAATTTGACCCCTGGATGAGCAACTGACCACATATTTGCATCATCACCAAGACTGTCTATTTTCACCTCCATAGCATAGCCCGACTCCATCCCATATCAGCTCATTTACTACAGCAACCCTAATTCATTTGTTATCTCTCTTCTTCTTCTTTGGCCTCCTTGTCTCGAGAGACAATGGGTAAGCGCCTGGAGGTGGTCAGTGGTTTGTGAAGCAGCGCCTGGAGTGGCTAAAAAGGCCAATTCTAGAGTGACAGGCTCTTCCACAGGTGCTGCAGATAAAATTGGTTGTCAGGGCTGTTACACTTTTGGCTCTCTCCTTGCGCTTCTGTCTTATTTCTGCCAACTGCTAAGTCTCTTCGACTCGCCACACTTTAGCCCCGCCTTTATGGTTGCCCGCCAGCTCTGGCGATCGCTGGCAACAGACTCCCACGACTTGTGATCAATGTCACAGGACTTCATGTCGCCTTTGCAGACGTCTTTAAAGCGGAGACAAGGACGGCCGGTGGGTCTGATACCAGTGACGAGCTCGCTATACAATGTGTCCTTGGGGATCCTGCCATCTTCCATACGGCTCACATGGCCAAGCCAAGTCAGGCGTCGCTGGCTTAGTAGTGTGTATATGCTGGGGATGTTGGCCGCCTCGAGGACTTCAGTGTTGGAGATGTGGTCCTGCCACCTGATGCCAAGGATTCTCCGGAGGCAGTGAAGATGGAATGAATTGAGACGTCGCTCTTGGCTGACATACGTTGTCCAGGCCTCGCTGCCGTAGAGCAAGGTACTAAGGACACAGGCTTGATACACTTGGACTTTTGTGTTCTGTGTCAGTGCGCCATTTTCCCACACTCTCTTGGCCAGTCTGGACATAGCAGTGGAAGCCTTTCCCATGCGCTTGTTGATTTCTGCATCGAGAGACAGGTTACTGGTGATAGTTTAGCCTAGGTAGGTGAACTCTTGAACCACTTCCAGAGTGTGGTCGCCGACATTTATGGATGGGGCATTTCTGACTTCCTGTCCCATGATGTTCGTTTTCTTGAGGCTGATGGTACAGCCAAATTCGGTGCAGGCAGCCGCAAACCTGTCGATGAGACTCTGTAGACACTCTTCAGTGTGAGATGTTAATGCAGCATCGTCAGCAAAGAGGAGTTCCCTGATGGGGACTTTCCGTACTTTGGTCTTCGCTCTTAGACGGGCAAGGTTGAACAACCTGCAACCTGATCTTGTGTGGAGGAAAATTCCTTCTTCTGAAGACTTGAACGCATTAGAGAGCAGCAGGGAGAAGAAGATCCCAAACAGTGTAGGTGTGAGAACACAGCCCTGTTTCACGCCACTCAGGATAGGAAAGGGGTCTGATGAGGCACCGCTATGCTGAATTGTGCCTTTCATATTGTCATGGAATGAGGTGATGATACTTAGTAGCTTTGGTGGGCATCCAATCTTTTCTAGTAGTCTGAAGAGACCATGTCTGCTGACAAGGTCAAAGGCTTTGGTGAGATCAATGAAAGCAACGTAGAGGGGCATCTGTTGTTCATGGCATTTCTCCTGCATCTGACGAAGGGAGAACAGCATGTCAATGGTGGATCTCTCTGCTCGAAAGCCACACTGTGCCTCAGGGTAGACACGCTCAGCCAGCTTCTGGAGCCTGTTTAAAGCGACTCGAGTGAAGACATTCCCCACTATGCTGAGCAGGGAGATTCCACGGTAGTTGTTGCAGTCACCGCGGTCACCCTTGTTCTTATAGAGGGTGATGATATTGGCATCGTGTATGTCCTGTGGTACTGCTCCCTCGTCCCAGCACAGGCAAAGCAGTTCGTACAGTGCTGAAAGTATAGCAGGCTTGGCACTCTTGATTATTTCAGGGGTAATTCCGCCCTTCCCAGGGGCTTTTCCGCTGGCTAGAGAATCAATGGCATCACTGAGTTCCGATTTTGTTGGCTGTACGTCCAGCTCATCCATGACTGGCAGAGACTGAGCTGCATTGACTTGACTATTCTAACAAACTCCTGACTGGCCTCCTATATTCTACCATCCGTAAACATGAGGTTATCCAAAACCTGTGTCTTAACTCACGCCAAGATCTGTTCACCTATCACCACTGTGCTCATGACCTATGTTGGCTCCTGGTCAAGCAAACTTGATTTTAAAATTCTCACCCTTGTTTTCAAATACCTCCATGGCCCTGCTCCTCCTCATCTCTATAATCTCCTCCAGCCCTACAACCCTCTGAGACACCTGTACTCCTCTAATTCTGACCTCCTGAGCATCCCCGATTTTAATTCCTTCACCATTGGCGGCCGCCGCGCATTAAGTGCCTAGGCCCTAAGCTTGGAATTCCCTCTCTAAACCTCTCCGTTTCTCTACCTCTCTTTCCTCCTTTAAGATGCTCCTTAAACCTCTTTGACCAGGCTTTAGGCCATCTGACCTAATGGGCTGAATTTTAGTAGCGCACCGCAAATTGCGGCGGTGCGTTTTGAAGTCAGCAGCCCTCCCGCACGGACCGTCCGCCGCAGAGCCCTCACGGTATTTTGCACGGAGGCTCATTTACATGGAGCGGGTGGAATGGCCACACCCAATGACGTAGAGGGGGCGGCCACTCCGTCCCAGGCAATGGTGTCCAGCGCAACCGCACAGGCGCTGGCACCACTTTTAAAGGGCTTCAAGCCCTTAGAAATATTTTGAATTTTTAAAGGGAACAAACTTGTAAAATTAAAGTTACACATTAAATAACATCTTCACCCCCCCTTCACCCACAGCCCCCAAGGAATAATTGATTCATCAATAGCCCAGTCCCTCCCAAAAAAACTTTTATTCAGATCCCGACCTTTCTCCTCCGACCTTTAATAACTTTAACCCTCAACCCCTTCCCACCATTCCCCCTCACCAATCCAAAGAGACTTCCCCACTGCACCCCCCCCCAACCCCGACCTGAGAATTTCACACCACCCCTTCCTCACCAGTGTCACACTTCGAGTTCTGAAGGCTCAGAAGTTCCAGCCACTGGCTGGAATATCGGCATGGGACACCTGTCGCTACAGGTAAGTAATTATTCTTTAATTGTAATATAATTTTAATATCTGCATGAAGGACTCGCCGCTCAGTTGGGGGGGGGGGGCCGCATTGAGGCCTCGCCGTCACCGGTATAATACGGCGGGGGTCATGGCGGGCCTCTCCCGCAAGAATTTTCTGAGCCGCCCCATCACAATCCCCAATGTCAGAGGGCTAGTAAAATGCAGCCCAATATCTCCTTGTGTTTTATTATGCCCCTGTGAAGCACCTTGGGACGTTTCATTACATTAAAGGCGCTATATAAATATAAGTTGTTATTGTTAAAGCTTGGGGGCGGAATTGGGAACCAGCTGGTTGCTGGATCCTTGTACTCGATGGGTTACTTTTCAACTTCCTCATAATATACTGTCAGGCAGTGGGATTTTGCACAATTAGAGACCTAGTATTATCTTTGTTTGAGCATCTATAGATTGTACTTCAGCTCATCCAAAACTCTGCTATCCGTGTCTTATCCCACACTGTCTTGGACACACACTACCCCCTGTCCTCACTGATTTATATTGGCTCCTGATCCCCCAACACCTTTTTTAATATTCTCATCCACATGTTTAAGCCACTTTATGCTCCACCCCCTCGTCCCCATCACCCTACCTACCCCTCGTCCTTTCATTTTTTTCCCACGCCTGACCCAACCCGACCCGACCACCGGAATATAATCGACTTTATTGAAGAGTTTATGCTCTACCTTGGATGGAGTCGCTCACTGCAGACTAGTGCGGAGTGTTTCCCGCCTTGACATCCTGGCTGTCACTGTGTCCGACCCGAGCCCGAATGCCGGACCTGGAAGAGTGACCCGTCCTGAACCCAACACATGTCGTTGGATCCCGTCGGGTACGGGTCGGGTAGCCACGCTCTAGCTCACCACCACCTTCTCAAGGGCAATTAGGGACGGACAATAAATGCTGATCTCACCAGTGAGGCTCACATCCCATGAAGAAATAAAAAAACCTTCTCTGTTCTTTTTCGAGCAGTGCTGTAGTATCTTTGACGTCCACCTGAGAGGGCAGAAGGGACCTCGTTTCACTGTCTCATCCAAAAGACACCGCTTCCAACTGTGCAGCACTCCCTCAGTACTGCACTAGGAGTATCAGCCTAGTATGTGTGCTCAACTGGAGTGGGACCATTTGCTCACTGAAGTGTTGTTACCACAGTATATTTTTGAATTTAAGTTAAAAGGCCAGATACAAACCTGGAACCCCTAACTTTCCATTATCAACAGATTCATTGATTAAGCCACTCAGTGGGTGAGGTAACAGACAAGAAAGCCTAGAATTGACCCAGAATAGAGTTGCCAATCTTCCAGGAGTCTCCAGCAATTAAAGCCTAATCTCCAAGACATTGCTGGGAGCAACACCCAGGAGAAAAATTAAAGGGGCAATGAACAATGGTGCTTTGTTAAAATTTTCTTTGAATACTTTTGGTTATTAGTTATAAAAATATTGGACATGGGTAAATAGACAGTTCGTCTGACAGTCACAAATCATCCAGTCAGACAATGAAGAGTCTGTTGGTTTTTCAATTGTCCAGGGAATGACAGGCAGTATGATGATGGATGTATCGGGTGACCGATGGCAGGATCGTGTGGGAGTTGGTGACAAGAGGTCATGTGACAAAGCCTCCAGGAATATGTCCAACCACAGCTAGTAACCCTAACTCAGAAGCGAGATAGACCTCCTGGATGGATCGGAGTGGGAGCTTTGTATTTACAGTAGCAAGTCTTAAAGGAAAGGAGGGGAAAAATAAATACCTCTGGAGCGCACTCAGACAATTAGAAACATCTAAAATAGTTACTGCAGTGAATCAGCATCGGAGTAACAGCTGTGTCCATTAGGTTTGACAAATTGCAAATTACAGCACTGGTTCCAAGCCAGCAGGCAGGGTAGGGTTTAAAATGCACGGCCTGTTATTAACAGTGAAATCAACGAGAGTCTTTGGATTATAAAACCGTCTGCACTGTTAACTATTAAGAGTGACCTTTGTTTCTGTGTGATTATCTTTTAAATGATTGAACATTTTATCAGCTGAATGCCTGTACAGAGTATACTGTTTATTCAGCTATTCCAACAGCTCTCTAATTTATCAGCAGGATCGCAGTACCAAGCATCTCTCTCTCTCTCTCTCTTTTTGTGTCTTCTTTGAACCTGAGATAACAATTGTGCCAAGCTGTCCTCCAGTAGGAGGTGTTACATAACAACCAATGCTTCATGGACAATGTCCTCCATCTACTGAGACTATGGCAATACATTGTCGTGACCTAGCAATCGCCTCCTCTTGTAGTTTGCAACATTTGTTCTCAAAGGCTCCGAGAGGAAAAGTATTTTTAGGCCCGTTTTTCCTAGCAACAAAGCACTCTTCTATGTCTAGTGGAGAGGAAGGCAGATATTATGCAATATGATAATCAGGTAGTTCAGAGTGTTGTCACTATGCAGCATGCTAATTTTGCCTATGATTCATGTGTCTGGAGAGGGTTCATTGTAAAATGCTTTAATTAAATGAGTACATTCTATTTGGTAAAATATACCTGCAAGGGGAGGTTTTATGGCTTTTAGTTGCTGGGTGTTCAGCTCTTAAGTTTTAAGTAATAAACAGGCAGTGCGTGAAGGCAGCTGGTTTCAAACTGTGTTTGAATTGGGCCATCCACAGACTTTGAACAGGGCTACATCTGGAGACAGATGACAATTCTTGCTCCGTACTCCCCTGTTGCTAGTGGCAACACTGATTTTGGTGATGGTGCTGTAAAGTAAGCATAGAATTACATTGCTTTTTACAGCACAGAAGCAGACCATTTGTCCCAACAGGTCCATGTTGGTATTTATGCTCCACACACCCCTCCACCCACCTTACTTCATCTATCCGCATCAACATATCCTTGTATTCCATTCTCCCTCGTGTACTTATCTATCTTCCCTTTCAAAGCATCAAAAGGAGCCGGCGCTGCTTCCCTCAAGGGTTTTGAAGACCCAGCTGATCAGGTGGTTCTTTTCCATAACCCTCCCAGGGTCCATCCAATGTTTTCTACTTGGCTACGACAAAGGCGAGTGGGCTCAGTCCAAACAAACAGAGCCAGTACTAGAGGCCTAAATTCCTAGGCCCAGGGTCAGGCAAAGGGAGAGGGGGGAATGTGGCAAGCAGCAGCACAATTGGGGATGAATGCCCATCTGGAATTTGGGGCAGATCTTGGGTTGACATAGGTCTCCGATTCTTTTATCAAACACAGCCAAATTGCACCAGAGTGCAAGTGGCTGCTTCTTGTATTAGCACCATCGACCGCACCCCCCCCCCCCTCCCCCACTGTCCTTGTGAGCTAACCATCTTTAGGTAGAAGAAAGAAAGGAAAAACCTGCATTTATATAGATATTCAAAGAGGAGCAGGAATTCTCCCCATAGCCTGTCCAGCACCAAAAACAGGTTAACTGGTCATTCATGTAATTGCTGCGTGTGAGATCTTCCTGTGTGAAAAATGGCATCATGAAGCATACAGAAAGGAAAAAGTAAGGATTTCACAATTCTATAGCACCTTTCATGAACTCTGGATGTCCCAAAGTGCTTTACAGCCTATGAAATACTTTTGAAATGTAGTTACTGTTGTAATGTAGGAAATGTAGCTGGCTCAGGCACCATTCAGTGACAGTAAGATGATAAACAGACAGACAACAATTTACTTATACAAGCTTTAAACCTTCAGGTTAAGGCAAAGTTCTTGTAAAACCAAGGGGACAAAGGCCTATCAAAACCCAGAATACAAAGCTAGGAATCACAAATCTAAGATAGTTGCTAATAAACCCAATACGGAATTCAGGAGAAACTTCTTTACCCACAGAGTTGTCAGAATGTTGGCCGAATGTCGTCTACCCTGAGGCACAGTGTGACTTTCGTGCAGAGAAATCGACCATTGACATGCTGTTCTCCCTTCGTCAGATACAGGAGAATGCCGCGAACAACAGATGCCCCTCTACATTGCTTTCATTGATCTCACCAAAGCCTTTGACCTCGTCAGCAGATGTGGTCTCTTCAGACTACTAGAAAAGATTGGATGCCCACCAAAGCTACTAAGTATCATCACCTCATTCCATGACAATATGAAAGGCACAATTCAACATGGTGGCTCCTCATCAGACCCCTTTCCTATCCTGAGTGGCGTGAAACAGGGCTGTGTTCTCGCACCCACACTTTTTGGGATCTTCTTCTCCCACATGCGTTCAAGTCCTCGGAAGAAGGAATTTTCCTCCACACAAGATCAGGGGGCAGGTTGTTCAACCTTGCCCGTCTAAGAGCAAAGTCCAAAGTACGGAAAGTCCTCATCAGGGAACTCCTCTTTGCTGACGATGCTGCTTTAACATCTCACACTGAAGAGTGTCTGCAGAGTCTCATCGACAGGTTTGCGGCTGCCTGCAATGAATTTGGCCTAACCATCAGCCTCAAGAAAACGAACATCATGGGGCAGGACATCAGAAATGCTCCATCCATCAATATTGGCGACCACGCTCTGGAAGTGGTTCAAGAGTTCACCTACCTAGGCTCAACTATCACCAGTAACCTGTCTCTAGATGCAGAAATCAACAAGCGCATGGGAATGGCTTCCACTGCTATGTCCAGACTGGCCAAGAGAGTGTGGGAAAATGGCGCACTGACACGGAACACAAAAGTCCGAGTGTATCAAGCCTGTGTCCTCAGTACCTTGCTCTATGGCAGCGAGGCCTGGACAACGTATATCAGCCAAGAGCGACGTCTCAATTCATTCCATCTTCGCTGCCTCCGGAGAATACTTGGCATCAGGTGGCAGGACCGTATCTCCAACACAGAAGTCCTCGAGGTGGCCAACATCCCCAGCTTATACACACTACTGAGTCAGCGGCGCTTGAGATGGCTTGGCCATGTGAGCTGCATGGAAGATGGCAGGATCCCCAAGGACGCATTGTACAGCTAGCTCGCCACTGGTATCAGACCCATCGGCCGTCCATGTCTCCGCTTTAAAGACGTCTGCAAACGCGACATGAAATCCTGTGACATTGATCACAAGTCGTGGGAGTCAGTTGCCAGCGTTCGCCAGAGCTGGCGGACAGCCATAAAGGCAGGGCTAAAGTGTGGCGAGTCGAAGAGACTGAGCAGTTGGCAGGAAAAAAGACAGAGGCGCAAGGGAAGAGCCAACTGTGTAACAGCCCTGACAATCACATTTTTCTGCAGCACCTGTGGAAGAGCCTGTCACTCTAGAATTGGCCTTTATAGCCACTCCAGGCGCTGCTCCACACACCAGTGACCACCTCTAGGCGCTTCCCCATTGTCTCTCGAGATTAGGAGGCCAAAGAAGAAGATGTCAGAATGTGGAACTCACTACCATATGGAGTAGTTGGGTTTAATAGCATAGATGCATTTAATTGGAAACTAGATAATCACATGAGCAAGAAAAGAATAGGTTATGCTGATAGGGTGAAATGAAGCAGGGAGGACGTTTGCGTGAAGCATAAACACTGGCATGGATCTGTTGGGTGGAATGGCTTATTTCAGCACTGTTATTTCTAGGTAATGAGTTCCAAATTCCGAAGTTGGATCCAAAGTCCTGTTACAATTTGCCAATTTTTAAAATACTTTTCTGAGGTATAAATCACAAATTGAAATATCCCTATAAGGCATGTGACTCTCTCTCTAAACTACAAGATATATATGTATATATATGACCAATGGGTGAAGTTATATTCCAATCACTGCTCGAAATTCCCTAATAAATCAATTTGTTTGCAGTTTTTGCCATTGCCAACTTTGCTGAGAGGCAACTATCAATAAACTGTGTATGTGTATAAAATATAAGGACTCCATTGTGAGACAGAGGCTGAGAGACATTGACTGGCACACCAGAAAAGGACTTTTAAGTATTCACTGACCTACATTGGCTCCAGGTCTGGCAACATCTCGATTTTTAAAATTCCCTTCTTTGTTTTAAAATCCCTCGATAGCTTATTACTCCTTCCCATCTCTGTAATCTCCCGCAGCCCTACAACCCTCCAAGATCTCTGCGCTCCTCCAAGTCTGGCCTTGTGAGCACTCCTGATTTTCATCACTCCACCATTGGTGGATATGCCTTTAGCTGCTTAGGCTATAGCATCTGGAATTCCCTCCTTAAACTTCTCTGCCTCTCCAGCTCTCTCTCCTTCTTTAAGTCGCTCCTTAAAACCTACCCATTTGACCAAGTCTTTGGTCACTTGTCCTCTCTTTATGTGGCTTGGTGTAAAATTCTGTTTGATAACATTTCTGTGAAGTGTTACATTAAAGGTGCAAAATAAATGCAAAACACCAGCCTTGTCAGATGGGTGCACACTTGAAACAATATTTTCTTTTTTTAAAAAAACTGTGCAATTTAATATTTTTAAGTGGCAGGGTATCGGGAGCAAAATCTCAATATTAGCTCGATCCTACTTTCAGCAAAGCCAATTAAGACCTGTATGGTTCCTTAAATGTAATATATTATAATGGTTCTAAGCATCAAAGAACTTCAAAACTGCAAACAGCTCTAATTTAAATTGACTTTTGTGCCCCTCCAGTCAATTGCAATTGCATCACCGAAAACTAACAGACAAGCATCGGAAAGCAGAATTTAGTACTTGATGCTAAGAGTTTCACACAGAAAATAGTGCAACCCTAACACAGGATGGACATAAGTTGAAGCAAGATGTATGAACTACACAAGAAGGTAGATTTTTGCTGCAGATTTATTTTTCCAAAATTATTTGCCTGGCATTTTAACTTAAAGATCTTCATGCTGGCTTGGCATGCCTCTCCCCTCAGCCTCTACACCGATTCACTAGGATGAAAAAGAGACTTTGAAAAAAAGGCCCCAGTTAATTGAAGCAGAAGTGATTAAGGAGGGATCAACAGAAGTTATCAAAATGTTGAGAAGAGTTGAGAAGGTGAATAGCAAAAGATTTATTTCACTGGTTGATGCAAAGGATCATAAATTTAGATCATGGGTGATCTTTATCTCAAACTCCATTTACCCACCTTTTCACCTTGTGCCACAAGATATTTTACATCCACCTGATAGGATAGATGGGACCTTGGTTTAATGTATCATGCAAAAGATGGTACCGCGAACAGTGCAGCACTGCAGTGGGAGCGTGAGCCTATATTATGTGCTCAAGTTTCTGGATTGGAACTTAAACCTCCTGAGTCAGGAGGCAAGAGTGTTACTTACTGAGCCAGAGCTGACACCTATCATGAGCCGTTGTTTATTTAACTTTGGGCTTGTGGCCATGATCCCAGTGGACGATGAAGGATGACAGCCTCTTGCCATTGAGTAAGATGATTTAATCTGATGTGCCAGTGTTCCACTTGATACTGTGTTTTATTTACAATGCAACAACATGTCCTGCACAACAGTGACAGTAGCAATCGACTCACTGCTTCAACTGTCATCCCAGTGATCTGGAGCAGACAGGTTGGGAGCGCTAGATTTATTGTTTGAGTTGGCCTTTACAACCTGTAAATAGTGTCTCACTTTAGTTCTGTTTTACTTATGCACCACAAAGCACTTTCCCGATTTCATGTGTCTTCAGTTATTAGTGAAGGGGCTCCATTCAGTAATTTACCTGCCCCCTTCTACCCTCCCTCCTGCTCTTTCTCTGCTCTCTACTGAAGGGTGTGATTCAGGAGTCCATTAGTATCCTGCCTTTTTCTCCCTGTCCTGACGGTGCTAAATCATACTGCTGTTCATTTCTACAGAAATGGTGATATGTATCCAAGTCAGGATGGTGTGTTACTCGGGCTGGCATTTAGTGAGGAGGTGGTGGCCCCGCTCACCAGCTGGAAAGTTAGGGGTGAGCCTGCCTCTGCTGGCCCTGGAAGCCATGACCGTATTTTACGGTCCTCAGGCAGTTGAGGTTGTGACTTCGCCCTGCTAACGCAGGATGTCCCACCTCCAAGAGCTGCCGACCAATTAGAGATCTGACAGCTCTTCAGTCCCAGCATTTCCACTGGGAGCAGTGGCCACTGCTGGGACTGCAGCAGTCCTCGGAGCAGCAGCCATCGAGGAGGCCCGGAGTGCAGGGAAGTGCAGTCATGGATTGCCGGGGCCGATCAGGTAGACCTCAGTGAGGGTGGGGGAGGGTCTTCCAGTGGGGGTGGCACTTGTTGCTGGGGATGCCCACTGTGGGGCACAGGGTGCCCAAACAGGAGGGACCCCTCCTCACTGTGGCTACTGGGAGGCTACCAGGTTTTACTGGCGGTCTCCCCAGGCAATGAAGTAGTAAATTACCAGCGGTGGTGGCCATTAATTAGCCATTTAAAGGCCTCAATTGACCCAAGGTTGGGTAAGCTGCCCACCACCTCCCGTGCTGCTGGTAGCATACCAGTGGAGGTGGGTAGGCGATGGGCACAGCACCCCAGCCATCCCACCCAATTTTATGCCTCTCCCCCACCTCCCAGCCCGCTCCCAGTGGATGTGAAATTCTGGCCTTGGAGGGGAATTTGGAGATGATTGTGTTTCCATGCTCTTTTTAGCTGCCCTTGTTCTTCTAGGTGGTGGAGGTTGTGGATTTGGGAAATGCTGCTGAAGGAGCCGTGACGAGTTGCTGCAGCATCTCCTGTAGATGGGACACACTGCAGCCATGGTGTGCTGGTGGTGTGGGGGAATGGATGTTTAAGCTGGTGGATAAGGTGCCGATCAAGTGGGTTGCTTTGCCCTGGATAGTGTCAAGCTTCTTGAGTGCTGTTGCAGTTGTATCCATCAAGGCTAGTGGAGAGTATTCCAACACACTCCTGACTTGGAGTATGTGAAACAGACTTGATTGTTTCCCTTGCTTCAATCAGATCCCTATTCCAGCAAAAAGTGCAGTGAAGGGTTTTTACTTTAGAACCTTTATTTTAGAAAGACTTAGTCAAATGGATGGCCATAGTGCAGGCTGGGCAGCTCTGGGGAAACTGTCACATCCAGTATCTAACAGCTACTTTTTATATGATAGATGGGAAAAGTTTGACAACGTCAATTTAAATTTGTTCATTAAAAACCGACTCAATTTAGCACCAGACAGAGGAACAAATGAGATTGTCAACAGGAAATCTGCTATTTCATGGCTGTGGCAGTCTAATTTCTCATAATAGGCACTTGACCATCTGTGGCTTTTAAGTAGCTTAACTATGGATAAATATTGAAGAAAAGTCTTTTATTAAGTTGCCGCATCAAACACATGGTGTTAGATCAGTGAATCCCAGATTAATTAGATTATGTATTTGGTTGTGGAAATGAAGAGGAGCCTAAGATGTCTTGTCTTCATGCATGTTCATCTCACAATGAATAAATAAGAGACACTGGAGACTAAAATGATGTTGGTAGATCAGGCATTCCTAACATGGGATTTGTACTTACCTATTTTCCCTCCTGGGATCACATGTCAGAGGCCACCCTTTGAACAACACCAACAATGGCAACTTGCATTTATATTGTGCCTTTACCATAGTAAAATGTGCCAAGGTGCTACACAAGAATGTAACCAGACAAAATTTAACACTGAACCACATAATGAGATATTAGGGCAGCTGGCCAAAAGCTTAGTCAAAGAGGTAGGTTTTCAGGAGTGTCTTAAAGGAAGAAAGAGAGGTAGAGAGGTGGAGAGTAAGGGAATTCCAGAGCTAAGGGTCCAGACAGCTGAAGATACTGTGACAATGGTGGAATGAAGAAAAAGGCCTCAATATTTTCGATCACTCTCACAGGTAGGTCCAACTGCTTTGGAAGTCAGCACACCTAGTCAGTCTAGATATCTAATTAATAACATTGAGTAATATGCCTCAGATAACAAACAGAACAACCTCTACATTAAGTATTTTTAGCTACTGGAATTATTCTATATCTCGATGTCTTTCTTTTAAAGCGTCACCATTGTCTCAAACTGATGTGGTATGCAGAAATCACCATTCTGAACAGACATCACGTCTGAATGCAATCTGCATTACCTGAAGTTATATGCTGTGCAGTTAATCCTCTTGAGAACTAAACTTAACCTGATAGCAACACCTTAATCTAAATTACCTGATATTCCTCTCACGCCAGGTAGTAAAAAAATCTGAAAGCACGGCAGGGAGCTTGGACTAACCTCAAACGCTTCATTTCTCAAAGTTTCAGTTGTATGCAGGAATATCGGGACAGGAGGAGGCCATTGAGCCCTTCAGGATTTATCATGCTGGAATAAAACAGGGTGGACAGGATGTAGTAGTAACAGCATTTGAAGAGTGCAGTGGGAAATCAGATGGATTCTATCAGGCATGACTTTGTTCTATGAACTGTCATAGATTCTTAGATAAGCTAAAATTCTGCTGCCTGACATTTTGTTTGGGAATACTTTTGACGCCGGCAATCAATATTACATATGACTTTCTCGGTGACATCGCACTGCTTTCAAAAAAAAATGCTTTCAGTGTGTCCCTCGAATTGACCTGCTTGACAACCTATCAGAGGGATTCTTGAAGTGGTTTCAACAGCTATTGCGCGGGATGGGTCTTTTTAATTCTAGGCCTAGGTGAATACCAGGTTAACTATATTGAGGTTTGAACTGCTACACATTTTTTCCTGTCTGGCTATTAACATCATAAAAAGATGTAGAGTTATTGTTTTAAGTACTGAGTGGGGATTTATATATTTCCTATTGTCCAATGCAATGTGTCCAAACTGTGGCCTTCAATCCTTGGAATTTTGTCCCTTGCAATGGTTCTTATTCATTGGTTTGTGCTGAGCCTGGAGGTTTGGAAAGGGCTGTCTGTTATTCTAAAGGCATCCGTCAGTAAGAATAGTAAGCATTTAAAAAGCACAGAAGTGATCTTGTTTTCAGCAGAATCTAACAGCCTTCTAATTAGCTTTGTACATGGTGGTTCAGAAGTAAAAAAGGCCTTAATTTTATATCTCTTATAGAATAAGTCATCAGCTATGGCTCTGTTGGTATTACTTCCACCTCTGAGTCAGAAGGTTGGGTGATTGTTGAGCACAAAATCTAGGCTGACACTCCAGTGCAGTACCAAGGGAGTGCCGCACAGTTGGAGGTGCCATCTTTTGGGTGAGATGTTAAACTGAGGTCCCGTCTGCCCTCTCAGGTGGCTGGATGTAAAAGGTTCCATGATACTATTTTGAGAAAGAGCAGTGGAGTTCTCCCTGGTGTGCTGGCCAATATTTATCCCTCAACCAACATCACTAAAAACACATTATCTATCCTTTATTGTATTGCTGTTTGTGGGAACTTGCTGTGTGCAAATTGACTGCTGTGTTTCCTACATTACAACAGTAACTACACTTCGAAAGTACTTCATTGGCTGTAAAATGCTTTGGGACGCCCTGAAGTCGTGCAAGGCACTATATAAATGCAAGTTCTTTCTTAGCATGGTTATATCTTTGGCTGGCAAATAACCAAATGAAAACATTAAGACCTTTTAGCAGCAATATCTTGAAATATGTGCAAAATTATGGGAACATGGATCAGAGGGATCTTGCAGGCCGTGTAAATGATCTGGGCAGGAAACCTGGTGATCCAGGAGCCGGACAGCAGCAGCACACCTCAGGCCCACTCCTGCTTAGTGCTGGTGCCTCTTTGGCCGAGCTTTTAGTCACCTGTCCTAATATTTCCTTCAATGGCTCGGTGTCAGTTTTTGTCCAATTACACTCCTTTGAAGGACCTTGTGATGTGCCTGATAACATGGAGGGCTTATTCTCAGCCCTGCTCCTTCTCAGAGACGTGACAGTCCCATGAGTATTATATAAAAGATGCAAAATTAAGATCCTTTTTACTTCTGAATCACCAGGTACAAAGGTGACTAGAAGGCTAGTAGGTTATGGCAAGAATGAAAACTCTGCTGTGCTATTTAAGTGCTTATTGTTGTCTTAAGTAGGCTGATGGATGCCTTTGTCAAAGCTTCACTGAGCCTTTTGTTGGAAAGGCCATTATAAAATATTAGGAGTATTGAACATTTCAAAGCAAGTTCCTGACATATGAGGAAAACCCATTAGCTTTAAAGGGTGGAGCGTCTGTGGTGAATTAATAAGTGGATTTGATCCAATGGCCTCCAGATAATCCAAAATAAAAACTGGTTTCTCTGTGACAAGTTCTTGCAATTAGAATTAGAACTTTCACTGAACAGGGCACTGAAATTCAATTTCTCTCAAAGCACTTTGAATTTTATGCATCAGCGGTTCAGTTAAGGAGATCGACTTCTTGAGATAACCTTACAGATGGACATGAGCATAAAAAGACAAATCAAAGGAGGTTATGTTATTGCTTTATCAGGTATTCACATGATATATAT